>NC_060085.1:25275833-25956666 GCF_922984935.1 Meles meles
TGCCTGCTACTCATGGTTGTCAATGTGGTGAATCAGCACTGGGTCTGAACACCACTTTCTTTGCATTGAGTTCTTGGCTGTTTATTCTCCATTTGGTAATACCCAGATTTTGTTATTTGTTCCCATTTGTTTAGAGGAATCAGGCCATTCTTTTCTCTTTCATCCTTCTATTCTGTATTGTGCTATCTAAAAGTATTGTTTGCCATAAAAAGAATCACAGTGTAGAAGACAGGCACTAGGCCCTATAAACCTGTTATTTGAGTCAGTCTCACAGATTGGTGATTGTGTGGTTCTCACCAGACCAGTGTCCATTTGGACAAGCTCTTCTGTGAGTCAACAATGAAACTGGACAAGATTCTCCTTCCATCTCCATTTTTGGTCCTAAGAGTTTGGTTTTAACACAGAAAGATCATTCTTCTCTAGTCTTCCTACTAGGGAGGCATACATGATCAGGTATGCAATGGGAGGCAGACAATTATCGGGTTGAGGTCCAAGACACTAAGTACACAAGCACCACTTTCAACCAACCGTTGCCAGTTCTCATGGGGTCATCAAAAATCTAATTCCTCTCTTCATCCAGGAAAAGCTCCTGCTTCTTACATGAACTTTCCTTACAACTCTAATTCTTGCACCCATCTTACCTCCTTTCACCAATGCACTTTTTTTTTTTTTTAAGATTTTCTTATTTGAAAGACAGAGGGACCACAAGTAGATGGAGTAGCAGGCAGAGGGAGAGGGAGAAGCAGGCTCCCCACTGAGCAAGGAGCCCGATGCAGGGCCTGAACCCAAGCCCCTGGGATCATGACCTGAGCCGAAGGCAAACGCCCAACTGACTGAGCCACCCAGGTGCCCCCACCAATGCACTTCTAATGGACAACGTAGAAAATACATGATAAATAAAAAAATTATTTATTTGTTTATTTGAGAGGTGCCACAGGGAAAAAAAAGGGGGGGGGGGGATAAGATATTTCAGGCCCAATGGGCAGCAGTTTTTTTAATGAGTTGACATAGAAGAAGAAAAAGTTCTGAGTGATCACTAAGGTTGAACAACACTTACTCTACAGTTCCAAAGAGAACTTACCGTTGTTGAGCAGTTAATATACATCAGGTGCTACATTGTATGCATGTTACTTTCTGTAATCTTCTAAACAGAGCTGGGTGGTAGGGATTAGAATTCTTCATTTAAGGGATTTAGAAACCAAAACTTCCCCCAGATTACAGGATCCAGTATTTGTTGGGTTTTGAGGACCTCCTACATTTGAAGCCTTTGTTAGTGTGTATGTGTGTGTATGCTGTACATGAATGCATGTGTGTGGGTGTACTTGTGAACATGAAAGAGACTAGAAAGAAAAATATACATACCTATTTTGGGCTCTACCATACAGATTAGTTCCTCCTTCTTAGTCCCCATCTCAGTGAAGGCAACAGAGGTTCCAGTCGACCTTTTCCCCTTTACCCCAAGGTCTAACTAGTCACTAAGTGTTCCTGCTCACTTGGCTTCTTAGGCCCTCCATGAATTTCTGCCCTCACTGGTCCACCTAATTACATCTTCTGGGGCTCCAAGCATCACCAACGAGGGAAGGCTTCCTGCCCCACCCAGTCCACCCCATAGAATTGAGCGACCCTCCCACATGCTCCCACAGCACTAGAAGCTATCCTTACACAGCAGCATTTTTTGTCAGCAGGTGGAGCCCTCCAAACAAAATTCTGATATAAAAATTGCCACTAGGGGCACCCTGGTGGCTCAGTTTGTTAAGCAACTGCCTTTGGCTCAGGTCATGATCCTAGAGTCCCAGGATGGAGTTCCGCATCTGGCTCCCTGCTCTGCAGGGAGTCTGCTTCTCCCTCTGACCCTACCCCCCCCCCATGCTCTCTCTCATTCTCTCTCTCTCAAATAAGTAAATAAATACAAATCTTTAAAAAATAAAAATTGCCACTAAAAGATTTTTTGGCAAAAGTTAATGAATAATTTAATAATATTAAGCAACAACAAACTAGATTTGTGTCCCTAGTAAACGTCCGCCCCCAGTCCTCCACTTGCCTCCCTACATCCAGCTTTTCCTCTTCCCCCTTACCCTTCTGCTCTTTCTGCACCTTTGTTATTTCTCTTCCCCTTATCCAGACTCTCTACCTTTTCCCAATGACCCCAAGATGCCAGTTGTGTCTAAAGATCCATCCCATGGGAGAAGATATTTGCAAATGACAGTACAGACAAAAGGTTGATATCCAGGATCTATAAAGAACTCCTCAAACTCAACACACACAATACAGATAATCATATCAAAAAATGGGAAGAAGATATGAACAGACACTTCTCCAATGAAGACATACAAATGGCTATCAGACACATGAAAAAATGTTCATCATCACTAGCCATCAGGGAGATTCAAATTAAAACTACATTGAGATACCACCTGACACCAGTTAGAATGGCCAAAATTAGCAAGACAGGAAACAACGTGTGTTGGAGAGGATGTGGAGAAAGGGGAACCCTCTTACACTGTTGGTGGGAATGCAAGTTAGTGCAGCCACTTTGGAGAACAGTGTGGAGATTCCTCAAGAAATTAAGAATAGAGCTTCCCTATGACCCTGCAATTGCACTGCTGGGTATTTACCCCAAAGATACAGATGTAGTGAAAAGAAGAGCCATCTGTACCCCAATGTTTATTGCAGCAATGGCCACGGTCACCAATCTGTGGAAAGAACCAAGATGCCCTTCAACGGATGAATGGATAAGGAAGATGTGGTACATATACACGATGGAGTATTATGCCTCCATCAGAAAGGATGAATACCCAACTTTTGTAGCAACATGGACGGGACTGGAAGAGATTATGCTGAGCGAAATAAGTCAAGCAGAGAGAGTCAAGTATCATATGGTCTCACTTATTTGTGGAGCATAACAAAGAACACAGAGGACATGGAGAGATGAAGAGGAGAGGGAGTTGAGGGAAACTGGAAGGGGAGATGAACCATGAGAGACTATGGACTCTGAAAAACAACCAGAGGGCTTTGAAGGGGCGGGGGTGTGGGAGGTTGAGGAACCAGGTGGTGGGTAATAGGGAGGGCACGTACTGCATGGAGCACTGGGTGTGGTGCAAAAACAATGAACACTGTTATGCTGAAAATAAACAAATAAAAAAAATAAAAATAAAAATAAAAAAATATAAAGATCCAATTCCATCCAAGAAGTTGGTATTTAGACAACTACAGAATTTAAACCTCAGACCTAAGCTGTATAAGAATCATAAGTAAGGGTTTTCCTAAATCTAGACAAGATCACCAACTATTCACAGAAGAATTTAGAATTCTTTTCAGTACATATGAGCCAGGGTTACCAGGCTTTTATCAACTTATACACAAGTTTGTTGGAATCTAAATTCTGAGTAGCAAAATTAATTGGACTGTCCCAGGAAAAGACCCACAGGATCTCTCTTTTCACAATAAACTTAAGGGTAAAAAATATATATATAACAAAAGGCCTGAAAAATAGGGCAAAATCTTCTAAAAAGCCATACCCAAAATGTTTCGAATAAAAATAGACTGGACCATAGTTCAATCATACTGAAGATGAAAAAAAGATGAAACTATAGGAGAATTTCAAAATAGGCTATAAAATAACTGTCGACAACATCCAGGAGTTAAAGAAGGTGCTGATCTAATAGTGGCTCTTTCATCTTGGCCAAAGGTACTCCCACTAACACTTATGGCAATGTGGTCCACTTCCTTAGGGACACATTATTCTCCTATGAATGAATAACTAAAAGGCTCATCTGTTTAGGGATCTTACTTCAAATACTAGATTCTGTCCTGCTGCTCGCAGACATGGCAAAATCACAAGAGACTGATGTACTATAGCCAGCCCTATCTCCAACAGGTGAAGGCCTCCTTTCTACATCTTCCTAAATGGCCTCTCCATGATCTTCAACAAGAAGATTTCTCAATTGGGGGGCGCCTGGGTGGCTCGGTGGTTTAGGCCGCTGCCTTCGGCTCAGGTCATGATCTCAGGGGCCTGGGATCGAGTCCCGCATCGGGCTCTCTGCTCGGCAGGGAGCCTGCTTCCCTCTCTGCCTGCCTCTCTGCCTGCTTGTGATCTATGTCTGTCAAATAAATAAATAAAATCTTAAAAAAAAAAAAAGATTTCTCAATTGGAAGAAATATCAGAGAAAAACTGCTCTTGAACCTGGAGAAGACATTATCAGGTACTATGAACAACAAATACAGCAGTGAAACTGCAGGGAGTCCCTGGGCTCATGCTTCATAACTAGAGACACAGAATTCCACAGAATTAGGATGCTACTCCACATGGGGACCTCAAATTCAGGATTCTTTAGGACCCTCTAGAAGTAGCTGATTTTTAGAAGCAGACAGCTGACCCGAAAGTTCTGCAACAAGCTTACAACCTCAAATAGGGGACATCTTCTATTCAAGGCTGCTTCCAGAACCTATCTAATTCCTGCTTTGTTTTTCACCTGACTCCTTACAATCATTTTTCCTTCTCTATAGACCCCTAGTTGTTGTCCACACATGATAGCATTTTTTTCTCTTCTCTTTCCTCTCTATCGTAATTGTTAGGAAAGAAAATATTCATTCGTAGATAATCCTATGCAGTAGCCACTGCCTCAGTGTTACTGCCATCCATCACTAGATATGCATGATATAATCCTCTGGACAATTTCAGTCTCATCAAATTAGACCACTGGGAGTTACAATCTGGCATTTCCACTTACAATTATGAGGCCAAATGACCTTAAACAAACCACTCTGTGATCCTACTAATACCCATTCTCCCGAGGCGGGGTGGGTAAACAGAGAATCAATTATTACAATTTGCTGTTCCAATCTTAGGTAATTTCATATTTGAATTCAACAAATTTCCCATAGTAAGGGTCCAAATACTTGCCACCTGAAGGAAACTCTTAGAATTCAAATATCTAACCCAACTAATACGATGCTTCATGTTATAAACAACTCCTTTTATCTTGTATCTTCACAGGCACCTGCCACTCCTTCTGCAAGCCAAGAGGCCTGATCCCGTTTGCCTCAAACTAATACCTCATGCACTTTAGGAATAGTATTCCAAGACCTGTCCATGCATAGAGCCTCTAATTCTATATATCACCAAGGCCGGACATGAGCTCCAAAATGAGGCCAGCCTTGATTATTCAGGCACTCTACCTGGGGAAATGACTGACTCATTGTTTATGCAAACAATCAGAGCAATGCTCCCAATGATGGGAATCCTACAAATAGAAACATCTGTAAGAAATTAATGACTAACATTAATTATAGACATTATTAATAATACCACTCCTACCCCAGATGGATACAGATCAGTCTCAACTCAACGGCATAAACAGTGATGAAATTGCATTGCTCTAGATTTCTTTTCAGCTAAGTGATGGTGGTGTCTGTGCCATTGCCAATGCTGCTTGCTACACACGGATCAATGAAACAGAAAAGGCAAAACAGACTAAACATTACCATAAGGAAACAGTTACTTGCCTTTCTAAAATTGATTCTCCTAACCTATGGAATTTGTTCTCTTGACCTGGGTTGAGCAATCAGTGTTCCTGGTTCTGAAGCAACGTATAGGGACTATTAACTGTTTTCATTCTTATCACAGTGGTCAAATGACTGCTCTAAAAAAATGCAGTTGTCTATGGGGACAACTGGACCATCTCTGACAGGGGAAGGTCTGAATCTCTAGCCTCCCCTGAATTGTCAGCAACTCACAAGCAAAAGAATGATGAAGGAGAGAAATGAAAGACTGAATATACAAATGGACATGGGTGTGGCCATGACAATAGAATTCTGACTCAAAAACTCTGTTGCAACCAGCCTGCAACAGTCAGGCTTGGTCAATAACTACCAACTTCCTTATTTTTTATTCTGGCTTCTAACTCAGGACCAACCAAAGGAAATCAAATATTCTCCCCAAAACAAATCACATAGGATGCCTTGCTTCCAGTTAGCCTGCCTGCAGCTTCCCCATGCCAACATCCTTCAATCAAACCATATACAACTGAAGTCTCCCCTTCTTTCACTGTTGGGATTTTCCATTCTACCCACTGCCTCTAGAATCTTTACCAAATGCAAGTGATGGTGACTCCATTCCTTATTATAGCCAGCTCTGAATACACAGCCTCTGTTTGCTCTCATTTAGGTAATCTTTTATTTCCACACAAACCAAGCCCCATACACACATACACAGCAGGATCATGTGCAAGACACTAGAAATCCCAGCAGCCGTGTAAGGACAGACACTCTTCTATGACTCTTCTTTCTCCACTCTACCCACCAAAATTTCAGGTCCAATTGCAACCACCCACAAATACACCCTTATCCTGTAGGCAAAATTGGCTTCCTTTGATAGCCTGACATCCTATTGCTACACCCAGACTATGCTCAGAGATGGAGCTTCCTAACCATACACCATGGCAAAACCATGTGGTTGTGGGTTACCAGTGTACTGAGAAGTCATTGATTCTCATGCCACCACCCCAAGGCATTTTCTGCCATGGACAACATTAGCCTCTCACTCTAAAATGACAGGGAAAGATTACAATTTTCTGAATGTGCCATGGCCTCAGAAAACTGGAAAGGCGCTCAGAAGTTTCCACACCACACAGCCCTTGGATCTCTTGTACTGTATGCTAGCTTTTGCCCTGGGAAGGAATCTGTATGGGCTGATGGGGCTTTGGCAAGTTGTCCAAAATGAGAGAAACATGAACAGGATGCTTTTGATGGGTGAGACAGTCACTCCCCAAGGAAACGAGCTGAAGAGTTCTGTGCCTAGGAGGTGTTCCATGCTTTTAAATTCTAAGAGCTATACAAACTAAAAGCTACAACATGGCTCCAAACAGGTAGGGCCCATAATATTCTCACATTCCCACTGATGGCAGAACATCTAAATTACATTGATTAACATCAGCAACATTAAATAAGATTATTTCATAACAATACATGCAACACTCAAACCTTCACTATATTCCATGCACTATTACCAAGTACTTCACATGTTTTTTCTCAACCTCACAACAGTTTGATGACATAATTCCATGACTGAATCCAGTCATGGAATTTTACAGATAGGGAACCTGAAGCTAAGAAAATTGGAGCAAGGTCACAGAGCAGAACATAAGCTAGGGCCCAACTATAATCTGTTAGACTTCATACCCTGAGCTATTAACCTCTAATTTAAAAGGCTACGTATAACCCATACTAGGTGGACCACAAATCAGCAACACAGGAATGACTGCTTACTATGAAGGAAAACAAATGTATAATTCATCATTACTCAGCAAGTGAAAATTAATATATAAAATCAAATTTATATCAAGTCAGCTATTACTATTATGTCAATTCTAATTAGACATTTGTGTCACACTTTCACAAATACAGATATAAATTCCTATAGTGTTTAATTTCCTGTAGTTTTAAAATAGACTTTGTGTCAGCAATTGTCTCCCAAATTATTTGAGATGATAACAACTAAGGTAATTTCATACATTGTAATGGTCTATTTTATGCACCAGGCCAGCACTTAGTTTGCATTTTTCAACCTAATGTTAATGGAAATTTGACTAATAAATTTTAATCATAACGATCTCACAAACTTATACAGAAACGAAGCTAGTATCAACAACAACAATAAAAAACTATATATCATACAAATGTGTGTGCTATTTCAGAAGCAGATTCAATAACTTGATATTTTTATACAGAGTCCATTTCTATAAACTAAAAAGAGGAGGGAATTTGAAACTCATTTAGTCTATTCAACTTCAGGATGTGTTACTTCCTAAATCTGAATATGATATGTGACTAATCTGGGACATCACCATATCATGAAAGCATAGTTAAGATTCAATAAGGGATTAGTTGTAGAGCTTTTTGGCTTCCCCATCTCACCAGCTCCACCCCTTCCAACTTTATGCTTGAAATAGACAGCAGCATATTGGTCTAAAGCAAGGGTCGGCAAACTTATACTGTAAAGGGATAGATAGTAAATACTTTAGTCATTGCCAGCCATAGTCTCTGTCACAACTATTGCAACTCTGCCAATGTGGTACAAAATTAGCCGGACACAATGCTGAAATGAATGAATGTGGCCATTAAACTTTATTTTTAATCAATTTTTTATTTTTAAATTTTGTTTTTAATTTATTTTATAAACTTTATTTTTGGACATAGACATGGGCATTAGCATTTCATGTGCTCTGAAATGTTGTCCTTTTGATTTTTTTCAACCATTTAAAAATTAAAATCCATTCTTGCTCATGGGCTTTACAAAAACAGGAAGTAGAACTGACTTGGCCCTCAGGTCTTAGTTTGCCAACCACTGGTCTAAAGCAGAATTGCCTGATTTTGTTTTGTTTTTTTATAGTCACATCCTCAATCAAGTTCACACATTGCATCTGCACCTCCATACAGAGAGGTCATCCAGGACTTGTTTTCAAACAACGAATACAGCTAATGCCTATCAAGTACTTAATATATGCCTGGCCACATATGAAGCCCTTGGAGTGTAACATTTCATTCATTCCTCTCCCTAATGTTAAAGGTAGCTTCCATCATTATTTTCATTTTACAGATAAGAAGACTTAGAGAAGTTAAGTAACTTGCCCAAGGTCATGAGACTGGTAAGTGGTTGAGCTAAGAAGGCTAACTCCATAGTCCCTGTTAGTATTACCCCACTATTATACACCTTCCTAAAAAGGTTTCTGTGGGCCAGAAGTAGGAGAAAAAAGTAAAAGTCAACCAGGAAGCTTTTAATATGAACAGTAACATACAGGAGACATTAACAGGTCAGAGGTCACAACCACCAACATATGAAGAAAAGCTTATATTTCTAAATTTCTTTTGAAAATAACTAGTCTCTAGGGGTGCCTGGGTGGCAAAGTGGGTTAAAGCCTCTGCCTTCGGCTCAGGTCATGTTCCCTGGGTCCTGGGATCAAGCCCCAAATCAGGCTTTCTGCTCAGCAGGGAGCCTGCTTCCTCCTCTCTCTCTCTCTCTGCCTGCCTCTCTGCCTACTTGTGATCTCTGTCTGTCAAATAAATAAATAAATAAATCTTTAAAAAAAAAAAGAAAAGAACTAGTCTCTGTTATTTATTTAATGGTGAACACTATCAGTTTCAATGTAGCAATATTTATCACTGAGTGTGAATATGAAGAACTAGGGTCTGCCAAAATCTAATGGTCCAGAAAAGCCACCTTCATATTTTAGCTTTTTGAAATGGATGAGAGCAGCCATCCCTGTATGTTCTTCCTTGGCATTTGCATCAAAAGAGAGACCCAGGATGCTCCTAAGGTTACCAATCATACCTTACCAGGTTATAACCCATAACAAGGGAGATTTACATAGTAATCACTCACCAAAATCTTTCCCTCTGGGAAAGAGACTCCATACTTCTCTTCCTGGAATGAGAAGGCCAGGACCCTGGAGACTGGGTTAGGTGTGGGAAAAGGGCAGGAAAGGGAGAATAGAGGTAAGAATAAGGGAGCTCTGGGAACAAAGGAGCTCCCCAAAAAATCGGGTCTGAGGGCATGTAAAGAGATGCAAAATTAGGTGTAAAGTCAAGGTTCAACACTTGGGGCCAAGCAAACAGGGTGGGTCCAGGAAACCCAGCAGAAGCAAGGAGCTGACACTGGTGAGAAGTAAAAGTTTTTATTGAACTTATGGCCTCTTCCATTCCTTCATACTGAACATCACTTTGTGCCACAAACTTAAACTTTGGGGGTATAATCACAGATAACACAGACATGGTCCCCGCCCTTACTAGGTTACAGGCTATTGATGGAAGGCAATCCACTAATATAAGGATAGGGGAGCTGACAATGAGGAAATACTGAGTCCTATGTGAATACTAACTGGGAGAGAACCATTAAGGATGCTGCATTAGGCAGCTTCTTAACATGGTTTCCAGTGATCCCCATCTCCTGATACGCATGCCCTTCAGAGTGGCCTGGACTGGGCAACTTGCTTCAATTGAACAAATTGCAAAAATACTGCAAAAAGGATGGGATGTCACTTCGGAGATTAGGTAATTAAACACTGTGACTAAAGGCTTCCTTACATTCTTTCTCTTTCTTGCTCTCTCTTGCACATTCACTCTGAGAAAAGTGAGGCCCAAGTGGCAAGGAACTGAGGACAGCCTCCAGCAACAGCCCATGAGGAACTGGGGCCCTCAGTCCAATAGATTGCAAAGAACTGAATACTTCAACAACCTTGTAGATAAGGTTGGAAGCAGATCCTCCCCCAGTCAAACCTTCAGATAAGCTTCAGGGGCGCATGGGTGGCTCAGTGGGTTAAAGCCTCTGCCTTCGGCTCAGGTCATGATCCCAGGGTCCTGGGATAGAGCCGTGCATCAGGCTCTCTGCTCAACAGGGAGCCTGCTTCCTCCTCTCTCTCTGCCTGCCTCTCTGCCTACTTGTGATCTCTGTCAAATAAAAAAATCTTAAAAAAAAAAAAAAAGACTACAGCTTCAGCTGCACACTGATTATATGATAGAGCCCATGAGCCACAGGACCCAACTAAGCTGCTGCCAAATTCCTGACCCATAGAAACTGTGAGATAATAAATATTGTTTAAAGCACTAAGTTTTAGAGAAATCTATTACATAGCAACAAATAAACTAATACATACACTAGACTAGGTTGCCCAGAAAATATCTACCAAACTCTTCTTTTCAAACTTCTCACTTCCCACAAAAGAAACATCTTATAGGGTATTTACTGTCAAAGTCCAGAAACTCTGATATGGTAATATTGATATTACAAATGGAAACAATCTCTCCCAATGGGATGGGGTAAAATGGCTCTAACAATTCCATAGAGAATCTTACTTGCTCCCAGAGAAGAAATGGGAACAACGAAAGTTCCTCTTTTGCCAACGGACTGGGTATAAGAATTGGAGCAGAGTAGGGAGATTCTAGAGATTCTAGTAGAGCCAGAATGCTAGAAAAGGACAGTAAACAAAGAAGTCATAATAAATAGGAGGAGGCTGTTTCTAACATATCATTCAGGAAGCAACAGGTAAGTAGCTTCCCCTAGATTTATTTTTTTATGTGTAAGATGCACATATGATTATAAGATAGTATTTTGGTGCTCCCACAGCACCCCATATTTCCCCCAACAAATCCCTTAAGATGGGGAACTGCAACTTAACTGCTTATTGTCTAGTTTCTCCCATTAGAGTGGAGAGCGAATGTCACTCTCAGTCACCACCATATCCTCAGTGCCTAGAACAATGCTTGCCACACAGTAAGAATTTAAAATATATTTTTTAAAGATTTTATTTATTTGAGAGAAGAAAGAGAGAGCACAAGCAGGGGGAGGGGCAGGAGAAGGGACAGCAGGAGATGCAGACTCCCACTGAGCAGGGAGCTGAACCAAAGGCACATGCTTAATTGACTGAGCCACCTAGGTGCCCCATGAATTCAACATATTTTTGCCAAATAACTAAAACATGATCTCATTTCTATAGCAGGATATACGCATAGAAGAAGACTGGAAAGAAATACATTGAAACATAAGAAATCATGGAATTTCACTAAATGGAAGAGTATAATCCTTTTAAACTTGTCTGCATTTTCCAGAATGTCTTTAATGCAGAAAGAAATACCAGAGACCACATAAGACAGACTTGTTGGACCCTTTGCTGTTCACTTTTACAATTTTACAATCTTGAGACTGCTGCCATAACTTTCCAAGTTTGAAGAATTATTTATAATAGATTGTCATCTCATTTGTCAACTTTTCAACCTGACAACTGAATTCTTAAGCACCATGCAGAAAAAATATAAATTAAGAGATCAACACCTGCAGAGCAATATTATGCATACAGTTACCACTGCTTTTTCATCTTTAAGTAGAATTAATCATTTCACACTTTAGGCCCCAAAACAGATATAAAATGAGAGAAAATACTGTATTTCAAATAACCACATGAGAATCTTTGGATTGTGCAGTACAATAGCTCCAACCAGTCTTTAAAATGCATTAGAGCATCCAATCTACAAGACAATTACCCCCAAATGTAATCTATTAAGTAGAAAGAGATTTTGCACATATGTGTGTAAACTTCACATTTTTATCATGAATCACTGGACTAAATCATAAAAGTAGCAGAGGGACACCTGGGTGGCTCAGTGGGTTAAAGCCTATGCCTACGGCTCAGGTCATGATCCCAGGGTCCTGGGATCGAGCCCCGCATGGGGCTCTCTGCTCAGCAGGAAGGCTGCTTCCTCCTCTCTCTCTGCCTGCCTCTCTGCCTACTTGTGATCTCTGTCAAATACATAAATAAAATCTTTAAAAAAAAAAAGGTAGCTGAAAACAGAAACTCTCCCAGAGCTCAATACCTTCCATTTTGGAAACAAAAGGCAGACACATGAAACCATTCTCCAGATGTACTTTAGATTTATATAGATGGAGAACATTTCTTCCATATAATTTCAAGTTCCAAAGAGAGCTCAGAATCATCCACATGTCTCCAGTTTACAACTTCACCAAATAAGACAGATGAAGTGGACTTTGAGATGGGCTCCCATTCCTGCCTCATCATGACTATACCTATGGTATGCCAGTAAAAGTTATGGGACATCTCCACTGCAATAGGGGAATTCTGAATCTGGCATATGCACCTCCATTCAAGAGGTCCTGCCTTGGGGTGCGTGGGTGGCTCAGTGCGTTAAAGCCTCTGCCTTTGGCTCAGGTCATGATCTCAGGCTCCTGGGATCGAGCCCGGAATCGGGCTCTCTGCTCAGTGGGGAGCCTGCTTCCTCCTCGCACTCTCTCTCTCTCTCTCTCTCTGACTGCCTCTCCGCCTACTTGAGATCTCTGTCTGTCAAATAAATAAATAAAAATCTTAAAAAAAAAAAAAGTCCTGCCTTTTAGGTTAGCTCTGCACAGTCTAATGGAAATATAAAGAAAGCTGCATACGTAATTTTATATTTTCCAGTAGCCACATTTTTTAAAAAAGATTTTATTTATTTATTTGACAGACAGAGATCACAAGTAGGCAGAGAGGCAGCAGAGAGAAAGGAAGGGAAGCAGGCTCCCTGCGGAGCAGAGAGCACCATGCGGGGCTTGACCCTAACTGAGCCACCCAGGTGACCCAAGTAGCCACATTTTTAAGATATAAACACAAACAGGTGAAATTAATTTCAATTTTTTTATTTAACCCAATATATCAAAAGCAATATCATTTCAACATGTAATCAACATTAAATTTGCTGACATACTTTACAATCCTTTTTTTTACTCTTCTTTTTTTTTAACTTTTTCCCCAGTTTTATTGAGAAATAATTGATATACATCACTACATAAGTGTAAGGCATAGAAAACACTGGTTTGATTTGCATATATTATGAAATGATTGCTACAGTAAGTTCAGCTAACATCTATCTTCCCATACAGATACAATTAAAAAAGAAGAAGAAAGACTAAAGGAAAAAAAGAAATTTCTCCTTGTGATGAGAATTCTTAGGACTTACTCTCTTAACTTTCATGTATATCATACAACAGTGTTAGCTATCCCCTTGTACATTACGTTCCTGGTAATTATTTATCTTATAGCTGGAAGTTCATATATTTTTTTAAAATTTTATTTTTTCAGTGTTCCAAAATTCATTTTTTACGCACCACACCCAGTGCTCCATGCAATATGTGCCCTCCTTAATATCCACCACCAGGCTCACCTAACCTCCCACCCTCTGTACTGTCTTTTGACCCCACATAGATGTCAGACTTAAAGCACATCTCAATTTGGATAGCCCACATTTCAAATGCTCAGTCACCACATGTGACTCATAACTACTGTATTGGACAGTGTGGGGTTAGTGCATTTCTAGTATCTTATTAATCTGCAGAGAACTTTTTTCATGTTGTTATTACTTACCAAGATAGTTCATCTATCCTGAGTTTAAACTAAAGCCCAACCACATAGAGATGAAAAAGCAAAATAACCTGGTGCAGCTTCTATTCACTCATGAAATAACAGAAATAGTGAGCACTTTCTTCATGCAGACATTGAGCCAAGTACTTTACATAGTTCATTTCATTTCATGCTCACAACATCCAAATAGGAAGGTACAATGTAATCCCCATTTTACAGATGAGAAAACAGAAACACAGAAAATTAATAATTTGCCTAAAGCACTTTTCTAGCAGGTGGTATTCCTTGGATTTCAACCCAAAAAGGCTGACTCTAGAATGTACACTCTTATTCATCATACTTACTTAATCGGAAGGACAGGAGATAAATGGTCAAGAAATCTTAGTCTGATGTGAGTATGCATAACAGAAAAGATTCAGGAAGTATTTGAAAATGCTGGGACAGAAATCTAGGCTTGAGGTACAGGGATAAATTCATCTACAAGGTAAGGAAAGGAGAGAGCAAAAAACACGTAACCAACTGAAAACTCTTGTATCGACAACGATGATGACAATGATGTTAATGATAAGAGCTACCATTTTTGGAGCCTCTGTTCTGGGCCAGACATTGTGCTAAAATCGGAGTTTCTTAACCCCAGTACTATTGACATTTGGAACTAAATAAAGGTTGTGGGGGCTATCCTTGTAATATAGGACATGTAACAGTATCCCTGGCCTCTACTCACGAGAAGCCAGTAATCGCCTTCCACCCTCACCAGGCATGTCAATCAAAAATGTTTTTAGACATTGACAAATGTCCCCTGGCAGGCAAAACTGCCCCCAGTTGAGAACCCTGGATTAAGTGCTTCCCATACATTATCTTACTTAATTTCTTCACAGCAGCCCACAGGAAAGAAATATTATTGCTTAGGCGCCACTACTAATAAAAGAAAGACCTGGGTCTAGAACCCAGGTTTGTCTAATTCTAAGTCAAATTTTTACTTCTGGTCAATACAAGTTCCCCTCTTGTCTCTGATTCATGCATGGGTTTGCATGCTCTCCCACCCCCTCATCAGATTCCAAAGAGGAATATAAACAAAACATCTTCAGGGCTCATTGCTGAGAAGTTCTCCTCTACTACAATCACCTTTAGCTTCCCTTTTCATCTTATGCTTTTTGAGCTCTATTTGTACCCATGTTTTCATGGCTAATTACCCTTTAGGTCAGCTTGGCATGAATGAACAAATAAATGTTTATAGCCTGAATACCTCCTTATGGAGAATGTGTGTTCATGTCCTTCATACAAAAACCTAACCAACAGCAATTAAAAGCCACAAATATGTTTTTATAAAGAAATTAAGCTATCAGCATATCACCTTTGATATAAAGTGAGATGTGACTAAAAATGTAAACTTGACAAATGGAGCTTAAGTTCAAATTGATACAAGTTGTAAATTTGTTCTTGAAGTATTAAACACATGGGAAACAGAAGCTAATTATTTTGTCCTATTTTAGTATGTGAAAATTACTTATAATCTGCCTGTTAAACAATTCAAAATTATTTTAAGTGATAATTGACTATCAAAGTAGGCCAATTTACACCTATAATCCCTCTGAAACCACCTAAAAATGGGGACAAAGCAGAAGAAAAGAAAAAGACTTCCATGTGTGTCAATTTCTTTGTTTCTTAACCATCAGTCCCCAAGGCCAAAAGAAGGAAAATCAGAAAAGTTTAACTAAACACAACTGATTAATAAGGTAGCACTTTTCAAGCTTTGCAAGTTTCACATTATTTGACTTGACTACGCCAAGGAAAATCCTATGACTCACACTTAAAACAAGTCATTATTCCAATGGCTCATGGGAAATTTCAGGGTTTTTTAAGTAAGAAAAAATGAGAATTTCTTCTAACCACATCATCAACAGTATTTTTAAAGAACTGCTTGATTTTTTTAATGCCTTTATCCCATCCCAAAGAAGGAAAATGTATTTGCATTTATATTACTTAGTTTTTCATCAAAATGTTCAACATCAGTCAGCGTCAGGGAAATACAAATCAAAACCACAATGAGCTACCACCTCACACCAGTCAGAATGGCTAAAATAAAGTCAGAAAACAATAGATGTTGGCAAGGATGTGGAGAAGGGGGAACCCTCTTACACTGTTGTTGGGAATACAAACTGGTACACCCACTCTGGAAAACAGTATGGAGGTTCTCAAAAAGTTGAAAATAGAACTACCCTATGACCCAGCAATTGTATTACTAAGTAGGGCACATGCACCCCAATGTTTATAGCAGCAATATCCACAATAGCCAAAATATGGAAAGAGCCCAGATGTCCATTGACTATGATATATATATATATAAAATAGTGATGGAGATATATATACATATCGTGGAATATTACTTAGTGATCAAAAAGAATGAAATCTTGCTATTTGCAATGACATAGATGGAGCTAGAGGGTATTATGCTAAGAGAAGGAAGTCAGAGAAAGACAAATACCATATGATTTCATTCATATGTGGAATTTAAGAAACAAAAAGATGAACATTAGGGAAGGGAAAGAAAAATAAAATAAGGTAAAAAGAATAAAAGAGGGGCTCCTGGGTGGCTCAGTGGGTTAAGCCTCTGCCTTCGGCTCAGGTTATGATCTCAGGGTCCTGCGATCGACCCCCGCATCGGGCTCTCTGCTCAGCAGGGAGTCTGCTTTCCCCATCTCTCTCTGTCTGCCCCTGCCTACTTGTGATATCTGTCAAATAAATAAATAAAATCTTAAAAAAAAAAAAAAGAACAACAGAGGGAGGTAAACAATAAAAGAGACTCTTAACTCTAGGAAGTAAACAGGGTTGCTGGAGAGGAAGTGGGTGGAGGGGTGGAATAATTGGATGACCGGCATTAAGGAGGGCACTTGATGTAATGAGCACTAGGTGTTACATGCAATAGATGAATCACTAAATTCTACCCCTGAAGCTAATAATATAACATACGTTAACTAAATTGTATTTAAATTAAAAAATTTTTCCACCATTTCCCCAAAAGAGCTCTTAGCAATTTTGAGGTCCTCATGCTCTTTATAAGTCAACAGTCAATTTTCAGTTCAGATCATAAATAATATGATCTGAAGCACCTGAAACAACTGAATATGTCCTGCATTATGAAATACTTTTCTTCACTTGACTTCAAAGATACCATATTCCTTATTTTCATTCCAGCGCAACTACTTGACTTCTTAATGTTACAATATCTGAGGGCTCAGTTCTTGGCCATCTTCTCTTCTCTGTTTATACTATATAGTTTATATTGTACTCGCACTCCTGGTGATCTGATCCAGACTTCTACTGATCAGTCCCAAGTTTATGTCTTGAGCCTGACTGTCTCTCCCTTGAATTCCTAACTTACAGAGCCTAGCCATCTCCACTTAGAAGTCTATCAGACATCCCAAGTTTCACATTGCCAAAACCAAATACCTGGTTTTACCTTCCAAACCTGCTTCCCTGAAATATCCCCCTCGGTAAATAACAACTCAATCTTACTGACTGCCCAAGACCCAAACCTTGGAATCACTCTCAATATGATATACATACACAATGGAATATTACTCAGCTATAAAAATGAATGAAATCTCAACATTTGTGACAACATGGATGGAACTACAGAGTACAAAGCAAGTGAAATAAGTCATTTAGAGAAAGACAAATACCATATGATTTCATTTATATGTGATATCTAAAACACAAACAAAATGAACAAACAACAATAGACAAATAGATTCATAAATATAGAGGAAAAAACTGGTAGTTGCCAGAGAGGAGAGGTAAGGGAATAGGCAAAATAGGTGATGGGGATTAAGAGGTACAAGCTTCCAGTTATAAAGTAAGTAAGTAATGGGGATGAAATTTATAGCATAGGGAATATACTCAATAGTATTATAATAACTTTTTATGGTGACAGATGGTAACTACACTTATCATGGTGAGCATTTCATAATATATATAATTGTCAAATCATTATGTTGAAATTAATGTATTTTTTTTTCTATTTGAAATTAATGTATTATATGTGAACTGCACTTCAATTAAAAATTTTTATAAGGGGCACCTGGGTGGCTCAGTGGGTTAAAGCCTCTGCCTTTGGCTCAGGTCATGATCCTGGAGTCCTGGGGTCGAGTCCCACATCAAGCTTTCTGTTTAGCAGGGAGTCTGCTTCCCCCTCTCTCTCTCTGCCTGCCTCTCTGCCTACTTGTGATCGCTGTCTGTCAAATAAATAAATAAATAATTCTTTAAAAAAAATTTTTTTTGTAAAAGAGGAGGAAAAGTGAAAATGGGAAGGGTTGTTTATTTTGACTAAATGAAGACTCTAAACTACATCATAAGAGTGAACATAGCTCCACAAAAATTAGAAATCTACTGGAAATAATTAGGAAAATAGTCAAACAAAGGCTTGTATCTACACTATGAAGCCCCAGATTACTCGGTAGAAGAGTGACCATAGGTGGAAAATCAAGATATCCCAAATTCAATAACAGCCAAAAAAAAAAAGATGACTTCAACTTCAAAATATTCTGGAGTAAATAAAATATTAATGATTAAGTCAGAGTGAAACTCTCAAGCATTCCAGATTCCTATGACTCTTGTTCCTGGTACAATGCTCATAGAGAGCAGCTCTAATTATAATTTTCTCTTAGTTTATTTTTTTTTAAAGATTATTTATTTATTTATTTGACAGAGATCACAAGTAGGCAGAGAGTCAGGCAGAGAGAGAGAGAGTAGAAAGCAGGCTCTCCACCGAGCAGAGAGCCCAATGCGGGGCTCGATCCCAGGACCCTGAGATCATGACCTGAGCCAAAGGCAGAGGCTTAAACCACTGAGCCACCCAGGAGCCCCTCTTAGTTTATTTTTTTTTTAAGACTTATTTATTTAAGCGGCACCTGGATGGCTCAGTTGGTTAAGAGACCAATTCTTGATATGACTCAGATCATGATCTCAGTGCCCTTCAACAGACGAATGGATAATGAAGATGTGATCCATATACACATGGAATATTACTCAGCCATCAGAAAGGATGAATACCCAACTTTTGCATCAACATGGATGAGACTGGAGGAGATTATGCTAAGTGAAATAAGTCAATTAGAGAAAGTCAGTTATCATAGGGTTTCACTTATTTGGGTAACATAAGGAATAGCATGGAGGACATTAGGAGAAGGAAGGGAAAAACGAAGGGGAGGAAATCAGAGGGGGAGACAAACCATGAGAGACCATGGACTCTGAGAAACAAACTAAGGGTTTTAGAGGGGAGGGGGTTTGGGGGATGGCTTAGTCCAGTGATGGGTATTAAGGAGGGCACATATTGCATGTAAAAGTGGGTGTTATTTGCAAACAATGAATCATGGAACACTGCATCAAAAACTAATAATGTACTGTATGGTGACTAACATAACATAATAAAAAATTTAAAAATTTAAAAAAAAAATAAATGTTAAAAAAGAAAGATCATGATCTGGGTGGGCAGGGATGGAGTGGGAGGGCACCTCAGGCTCCATGATCATAAGGGAGTGTGCTTCTCTCCTTCTCCTCCCTCTGCCCCTCCCCCTACTGATGCACTCTCTTGTCCTAAAATAAATATTTATTTATGTTATAAATAAATAGAGAGAGAGGGAGAAAGAGAAAGCATGTGTGTGGGAACAGGGTAGAGGGGCAAGAGGGACAGGGAAAGAAAATCTGAAGCGAACTCCATGCTGAGTGTGGAGCCAGAAGTGTCGTTCAGTTTCACAACCCTGAGTTCATGACCTAAGCTGAAATCAAGAGTTGGACATTCAACCAACTATGCTACCCAGGTGCCCCCAGCTTGGTTTATTTTAATAGAAAGACCCAGATGACAGAATTCTCAGAGCTTCCCAACTCTGGAGATCTTCCACACCTTCTGGAGATATTTTAGAAATACAGGCTCCACTCCAGACACTAAATCAGAATCTCTACCGTTGGGTGTTGTTACCTGTTTTTTTCTAGTTGTTTTTTAAACTTCCCCCGGGGCTGATTCTAATGATAAGTGGGGCTTGGGAACTGTTGGTCCAGACCCCACACCTCTACTGGTTTCCCATGCTGGAGAGAGAGCAATAGTAATTGGCTCTGTCAATGAACAGGGCACAACTGTCACTGGGAGATAGCTACTGCTATTAAAGATGATGAATTCCAGACCACACAGAAACATGCAGAAGTGCATATAATATAATGCTAATTATAAAACAAACACCAAATATAAACAGTTTACATAATTTAAAGTTGTGGCCTGGTAAAATAATAGGTACAACATAAGCTCTTTTATCCAACATGAACAGCATATAAAGGTGATTACAACAGAGCCTAAAGCCTTCTGTTGGTAGCAAGGAGTTGTCTAGAACCACCTATGAGAAGGATTCAGGTGGTTTTCAAGTGCTCTCCTGTCACAGATATCCCTTAGATGAATTGAAGTTCTGCCGCAGGCATTCTCCATCAGTATACCATCTTTACTTCAATTCAATAGCAACAGACATCCAACTGCACTGGTCACAATGAACAATGAACAACAATGAACAACAACAATGAACAAATGAACAAAAAAAACAAGTTTTTTTGTTTGTTTACAAAATAAGAAGTCTGGAGGTAGGTGGTTGCTGCCATTAGTTATGCCAATTAATGATGCCATCCAAAACCCTGATTCTTTCAGTCTTTTTTCATTCTTACCTTCATACTTATATCACCAGAACAAAATGGCCACTTCAGCTCCAGCATCAAGTCCAGGTTCAAAGCAAAAGGAAGAGGAAAATGGGAAGGCATCAGCTTTCCCAGATGCTCCCTCCAACCTTTTTCCTCCTATGTGTCAGTAGTCCATGGGTTACATGACCACTCCTAACTACAAGGGATGCCAGGAAATAAAAATTCTATCAAAGAAAGTAGGATTATCTTTACCAATTTATATTACTCCTGGTTCATCTTCTGGGCTTGGATTTTGTTTGGTGATCCAAACAAAATTAACTTCTGTTATCAAGAAAGATGAGTAGTAATTGTTGAGTAGAAATAGTTTCTACTACAACTTTCTTGCCTCAGTTTTGAAATAAATACCACAACAACAAAAGAACTGACATGCTTTGCTTTAGAACTATAACAGGCCAACCATTATGCTAGTCACATCAAGGGCTAAATCTGGATCAGACAATGGCTCTGTCTGAAACTTAACCCAGCTGGGACTTACAGTAAAGCCAAAGAGATAAGGCTTGACCACAGACAACCAGAATGGAGGTATGTTAAGATTCCTAAATATGTATTATTAAAAAGGTACCCAAAAATGTGCTATAGTGAAATTGCATCCAAAGTCCCCAATCTATAATAATTTCATACTTATATTAAAATTTTAAGTATGTGCAAATTTCAGGTAAATTAGAAATACAATAGAGACATTAAGGAATGTCAAATTAACTTTAAAAAATGCAAAAGTGCTATGAATTGAAATCATTTACAATTCCTGTGGAAGATTTAACAATTGTTATTATGACTATAGAGAAATCTCTACTATGAAATTCAATAGTTTTGACCTCCATCTAATTTTGCCTAAGCCTCAAGAATTCCCATCACATTGTGGATGTTCTCGGTTTCTTTAACCCACACAATGTAAAGTGATTTTTTTAAATCCTCTAAAATGGACATGTCAATAAAATGGGCAGTGGACCATACTAAAGATTTCTTCCCTGCTGTCCCTCCCTTGTTTGACTATTCAGAGTCTCAACCATTTTGTGTCCATGAAACCTGGGATCAGGTCAGGCAGGTGCAGGATAATATTCTTTCACCATGACAATACCATCACCTCTGCTAATGCATCCAAGACTTCAAAAATGATGAGAAGATTTTAAAAACTCTCTAGTTGGGCTCTTCTCACTGCCTGAACAGAGAAGAGGCTAATCAAATTCCATTTCAAAGAAAAATATCATTGCCGTTCTGTCACCTCTTTCTTTTCCAGGAGAGTCCTCACAAGAAGTTTATGACCCAGCCATCAACGCTAAAGAGAAATGATTGATTGGGTAAGGGGACAGAGAGAGTATCACATTCCTGTCTCTCTCTTTTTCAAGAAGGGCTGTCTGCCTGTGACTAGAAACATTTGATATGTAGACAAAACTGGAATTAACAGATGAATACCACATCTTCTTATACATTTGTAGATGTAGACATGATCCTCATAGATGATTCCTGTTTTCATCTTCCAATCTTATTCCTTCCCATGATCACTCCTTTCCTTTGAGTAAAACTTTTCCAATGTCATATTTACATATCCAAATCTCGACTCATGATTTTCATAATAAAATATTTATGGAGCACCTATTGTGCGCTAAGGATTATGCTCCCCTAAGCATACAATGGGACACAAGAGTCCACAGAACCTGCCCTCATGGAGCTTAAAGTCTGGATTTCCCATGGCTATTTCAAATGTCACCTCCTCCAGGCCTTCTATGGTTACTTTCCTTATTCTACATCCCCACATCTATATCATTTTCTACTTTATATGGCAATTGTATACACATCTCATCTCCTCTGTTCATCTGGAAGAAGCTGAAGCCTTCATTCATTTTTTAACCCCCAAAAGCACCTCACCTGATACCTTGCTTATAAGTGGAACCCCCCCCAAATTATAAACTGGATTAAAAAAACAAGGAAAAAGAAATGTGGCAACCTTCAAAATCAGCACTAAATACATTTCCAGAGTTCAAAGAGAAATTACAGATAAGAAGAGAAACTTATGAAAATTATGGGGCAATAGAACATTCATAGTATTGGGAAACACAGAGTACAAAAATTATCGTGCACATATTATAAGTCTTCTTATAAGGATGAAGAAGGAATAGCTCACTTTCTGGTCTGATCACACTCTATCTGGGGAAAACAAAAAAATAAAAGCCAGTTAAGCAATAGATGTTAGGTGTTGAATATTGATCACAGGGCAAACAACTGAAAGGGAGGAAAGAAATATATCAAGGAGCTCATTAACGAATACAAAAGAAACTATGCCAGTCATCTAGAGGCGAGAGTCATACTTTATGGAGAAAGAGAGCTAACAAAATACAGAGAAAAAGCAGGTGTCACTGTCGAATGATTTGTGTTCATTTTACCAGAAGAGTAAGTGAGGCACAGAGAAGAAGCCTGACTTAGCAGTGCTCATGATCTCTAGAACCACATACAAATTATTCAGTTATGCTGACAGGGGTAACCTAGTTTATGTCAATGGCATAACAATGAGATAAGTCACCTCCAAATGAAAAGAAATCAACTCACCTACAATGGCTGTGAGGTCCACACATGTTCTTTCTAGTGCTATCTCAGAAGTTGTGCCACAGAAAGAACAATGTCCCAGAAAGAAAGACCAGACATTAGGATGAGCCTGTGCTCTCTACAGCACTGGTCTGTTGTTTCTCCAGTTGACTTTGGTTGGAGTCAACAGAGATAATGAATCATGTCACTGTCTAGTCCCTTTATCTCACTGTGCTATTCTTTGATGTTGTGCTTGAAACAAAACCCTAGAAATCAGGAAGCCTAAGCTGAAAACCAACAGATGTCATTCTGTGGGTAAAGAAAGTTCAAAGCATTCAAGAAATCTGCAGAAATCTGTTGTCTCTTGACCTAGAAGTGCTAGATCCATCTAGATGGAGGTTAAGAACAGGAAGTTAACAACAACTAACCACAGCTCCAAAAATCCAACTTCAAAAAGCCGCTAAGTTTTGTAGTTAAATCTACAGCTGACTCTGAAAGGGAGCCTAAAATAAGGTTGAAATTTTAACAATAAAACATGATCTTAGTTAGTAATTCCTTTTTCCATTCGAAACCCATTCCATTCGAAACGAAATAAATGCCCATGTTGAACTCAGGAATGGAATAAAGTGTTCTTACAATGAAAAATTTAATCCTTTTCTCAGAACCTCTCTCAACAGGATAAAATGCCCTGATTAGTAACTTTGTTAATTAGCTTTTCCATCAAGTGTATTTTACCCTCTACAAAAGATCTATCATTCAACTTCTTGGAAATCCTCCTGCTGAGTTTCAGGGAAAAAGATTTCAACCAACTCAACACTAGGCTTCTAATGACTTTCTTATTCATACAACAAAAATAGAATTTCGTGACTTTCTTCTCATAGCTTGCTTTTCAAACTAAACTGACTCTATGTGATTAAGTAATGAGAACGTTATAAGCTACATTAACAATGAAAAGCAAAAAAAAAAGAAAGAAAGAAAGAAAAGAAAAGAGAAAGAAAGAAAACAGCAAATGATAGTGACTGGTTACCTTGGTGCCCTGGGTTTAGAAAGATTCCAAAGCCAAAACTAGTTTTAGTGTAGTGGGAAAAGTGATATGATTGATTAGTGATTTCTGCCAATGGAGTCAAAATGGAGAGCAGCAGTACATTTATCACTGGGGCAATCTATATACACACTACTTAGAAATAAGAGGAAAAAATCGAGAAATATTTTCAATAGGAAGAAGATTATTAAGTTTTATTTTTAGGATTCAGCTAGTTCACATGCCACATAAAGAGTTCAAAGACCTGATCTGATGCAAGTGGGGGATTATCATGGCACAGGATGTAATCTTAACGCTTGCTTCCGGCCTAGGTAGCATCCAGGATTAGCAAAGTACTATTCACAAGTACCCCTCCCAGTTGCAAGAGTCCATCCATTCTGTTTTACTCCGACATCCTAATAGAGCTATGGGCAAAAGGGTATGAAGAAAAAGCACTGAACTTAAAGCACCTTTTCAGTTCCTAAATGTGACTCGGACTATATCAGACTGACCACTGAGCCTTAGTTTTGTCATCAATTAAATGATGATAACAGTTCTTGCACCCATCTCATCCCTTGTGGAAATTAAAATGAGAACCAGAATGAAGCATTCCAACCACAACATGCTTTAAACACTTTTTGATCTCACATCTAAAAGACATTCCAAAAATAAGTGTTAAATTAGATTCCCAAATACAATACCAACACTGCAAATTACTCTCCACTGAAAGATTACCATAAGGAAAAGGAGGCTGAGTCCCCCCACTGTCCCCTGGATGAAAGCCACACTGTCACTCCACCTAAGCAGCCTATTCCCAGCTTGTAATGCACAACATTGACTATACACCCCTCATCAGTGAGGGGCTAAGAACAAAATAATGTCAGAGATTAATGTCCATCTAGAACTTCAAAGTTTATCAATCACTGACCACAAAAGACCCTCACATACACTAGAGATATTACCATCATTCCCATTTTTGGAATAAGGAGCCTGAGAAAGAGAAAAATTAAAGGACTAGGGATTGGGGGGCAGGAAGAGAGTTGTAGTCTTGATTCTAAATGTCATGCCATGTCTACTGTTTAAGGTAAGAAGTAGCAACTCTAGGGGCACCTGGGTGGTTCAGTAGTTTAAAGCCTCTGCCTTCCGCTCAGGTCATGATCCCAGGGTCCTGGGATCGAGCCCCGCATGGGGCTCTCTGCTCAGCAGGGAGCCTGCTTCCCTTCCTCTCTCTCTGTCAGCCTCTCTGCCTACCTGTGATCTCTGTCTGTCAAATAAATAAATAAAATCTTTAAAAAAAAAAAAAAGTACCAACTCTAGTAAGTAGGTATATTGTGACAGCTGAATGATGACCCCACATTCTTTCTTATCACTTAGAAAGAGACAGAGAAAATGAGTTATTTATAGAGGTAGAAACAGGTTTCATATAAGGTAGAGTGTACTGACTCATGCACAGGAATGGGTTACTAATGACACTGTGGAGAACATCTCTCCAGGGCACAGAAAAATATGGCTGTAATTAGATACTTTTTTTATTTGCCAAATTAAAATAGGCCTATGGGCTTTAGAAAAAATACTAAAAATAACCTCTCTGTCCCCTGGGCATCATACTATCCCAAATCATATCTGATGGAAGATTAATTTTTCCATTCCATGAATGCTATTCAATTTTAAGTCAAATCAAATATGTATCATGCATCTACTGTGTACAAAGCAGTCTAGCAGATGACATGCTATGCAATATTCAAGTAAACATATTAGAACCGGGGCGCCTGGGTGGCTCAGTGGGTTAAGCCTCTGCCTTCGGCTCAGGTCATGATCTCAGGGTCCTGGGATCGAGTCCCGCATCGGGCTCTCTGCTTGGCGGGGGGCCTGCTTCCCTCTCTCTCTCTGCCTGCCTCTCTGCCTACTTGTGATCTCTTTCTGTCAAGTAAATAAATAAAATCATTAAAAAAAAAAAAAATATGAGAACCATGTACTAAAAACATTAGCAAAGATACTACCTACCCTCTGCTAGATAAAGGTGAAGAAACTTCAAAGAAACAATTTTAAAGAAATGGTTTTAAAGAAATGTTTCAAATATCAGTATTATCAAGATGCAAGCAAAGTCCTCCAAGCAAGAGTATGTATGTGTGTATATACGAATGTCCATGTAACATTTGATTCCACCACACAGTTTTATTTCCTTTATGTTTTCTGGCCATAAACTGTGGAAATATCTCACTTATATCTTGGCTCTCCATCTTGAACCAAGTTAACTTCATGGAATGTTTATGTCATCATGATATTTGCTACCAACAAAAGCATCCTCTAACAATCTCATTGAGTCTTATAACATGACAATTTCAAAAAGAAGCTGTGGGCATGTACACAGTGACTCAAAAATCACTGCTTCTACAGGGAGATGAAAAATATTTACGTTGACTCCCTTACTGAAATTCATTTTGCCCAAAGGTACTTGTACTCATTAATGGATGGCAATCGTCCTTCCTTGGCCATTATGCTAGAATTCACCAAAGTATAAAGTCCTCTTTCAGTACAAACTAACAGAATGGGAAAGAGTTAACTAGTTTTCCATGGAGGTAAGAAGGAGGAAATAAAATCCTTGAATATGTTTCATTTTTTTAATATGTATTTTAAAGTATGTATTTTAAAATACATATTTTAAAGATTTTTTTTTTATTTATTTATTTGACAGAGAGAGAGATCACAAGTAGGCAGAGAGGCAGGCAGAGAGAGAGAAGCAGGCTCCCCACGGAGCAGAGAGCCCGATGCGGGGCTCGATCCCAGGACCCTGAGATCATGACCTGAGCCGAAGGCAGCGGCTTAATCCACTGAGCCACCCAGGCGCCCCTAAAATACGTATTTTAAATATGAGACTTTTATACAAAGTTCAAAAGTAAATGGCTTCCAATAAAGACAGTGGTGGTTACAATCAAAGAGTGTCAATGACCAAGGACCTCAAATTTGTGACCTTTTCCTCACTAGCCCCTCACTGTGACTAGAAAAGCCCAAACAAGCTACCCTGGCCCAGGAAGTCCTACCTAACAGTACTACTATCAACCTTCATAAACTCACCTAAAACCGCCCTCCCTTTAGCTCGCTCTTCTCCAACATTCCCTTTCATTCCCTTTCATTTCCTCCCACTCACCACTTTCTCAAGGTCTCCACACATGCTATTCCCTTTGCCTGGAACATCCTGTACCTTCACCCTTCCCCACTGATCCTTTATATTACAGCTAAAATGTCATTCCCTCAGAGAAGCTTTCTCTGTATCCTACACAGGTGAGGCTTCCATTATGGCCCCTAGTTATGCCCTCTTTACATGCCACTTAAAATTACTGTAATTCATTATTTGTACAGCTATTTAGAAACTATCAGGCTGGACTATTTCTTGAAACCATGGATTAAGTCTGTTTTTTTCACCTCCATATGCTTAAGAATCAGGACAGTTTCTGGCACAGAACCTAATAAATTCATAGATTAAATGAATGAACTGAATTAAATAACTAGAAAGTTCTCTAACCAAGAAACCTTCTCCTTTTATTATTTCTCTAAATCAAATACCATCTACTTAACTGAAAGCCAGGATCAGCAAACCATCAGCTATACCACCATAAGCCTCAGTAAAGACCATAAAAGCATCATAGCACAAAGTTCAGTAAGCCATCAAACAAAATTTCTTTTTCAGGAGATGAAACATTCTAAAATAAATTGTGGTGATGTTTGTTCATCTCTTTGAATACACTAAAAAAATCACTGAATTGTCCACTTTAAATGGGTGAATTGTATGGTATGTAAATTACATCTCAATAAAGCTGTTATTTTAAAAAATTTCAGAATTTAAGCTATAAAAACCAAAGTGCCAGGGTCTTTAAGTACTTTATTTCAAACCTTAAGTTCTTTAAGTTGTCTCTGGATTCAGTCTTCAATTGTTAAAAGAGAAACTGAGTTTTTTATGGCTTAAGAAATCCAGCTGGAGGGGCGCCTGGGTGGCTCAGTGGGTTAAGCCGCTGCCTTCGGCTCAGGTCATGATCTCAGGGTCCTGGGATCGAGTCCCGCATCGGGCTCTCTGCTCAGCAGGGAGCCTGCTTCCCTCTCTCTCTCTCTGCCTGCCTCTCTATCTACTTGTGATCTCTCTCTGTCAAATAAATAAATAAAATCTTAAAAAAAAAAAAAAAAAAAAAAAAAGAAAGAAATCCAGCTGGAGACTGCTGTATTTTCAATGGGAAGTTCATGAAAGAATACTTTTTACCAGTGGGCTAAGGGTCTCTCCTTTCATAGAATGGACAGTTCACTAAGGAGAAATTCCAAATGGATGCTAAACTAATCTGCTTACTAAGTTTTTTTTAATGCAAATTAAAAATGAAATCTAGTTTTTTTGCTTATAATTCAGTAAAAGGCTCAGGTTGGAAAATGTGTAGTTAACAAGGAATTCATACTCGCTGTTGGAGAGAGTAGAAATTTGCCTAACCATCTGAGGGACAATTTGGCAAGAGCTATTAAAATTGTACATGTTCATATCATTTTACCTTGATACTCTCTCCTACTAGTTCATTCTTCAGAAACACTTGCTCAATTGACAAATTATTTGTAATACTGAAAAACTAGAAACAAACTGGATGTCCATGGTAAGGACAAGGTAAGGTAGATAAAATAGTCTATCTATTCAAAATTGAGTATTTGACAGTTATTAAAAAGAATGAGGTAAGGGCACCTGGAAGGCTCAGTAAGTTAAGCATCTGCTTTCGGCTCAGATCGTGATCCCAGGATCCTGGGATTGAGCCCCATGTTGGGATCCCTGCTCTGTGGGGAGCCTGCTTCTCCCCCTCCCTCTGCAGCTTCCCCTACTTGTGTGTGTAAGCTCTCTCTCTCTTTCTAAGAAATAAATAAAATCTTACCAAAAAAAAAAAAAAAAAAAAAGAGGTAGGGGTGCCTGGCTGGCTCAGTTGGTGGAGTGTGCAACTCCTGATCTCAAGGTTGTAAGTTCGAGCCCCACATTGGTTGTACAGATTACTTACAAATAAAGTCTTTTAAACAATACAAATGAACGTAGGATAAGCAAAGGTAAAATAAAACAAGATAAAAACAGGGAGGCAAACTGTAAGAGACTCTTAACTGTAGAGAACAAACTGAGGGTTGCTACAGGGGTTGTGGGTAGAGAGATAGGTTAAATGGGTGACAGGCATTAAGGAGGGCACTTGTGGGGATGGGCACTGGGTGTTGTAAGTGATGAATCACTAAATTCTACTCCTAAAATCAATACTACACTATACATTAACTAACTTGAATTCAAATAAAAACTTAGAAGAAAAAATAAAATAAAATTTTTTAAAAAAAATTAAAAAATAAAAAGAATGAGGTGGTTTGACATATACTTACATGGAAAAGTGTCCAAGATATATTGTTAAACAAACAAAAAAGAAAGCTAGACTATAAATGCCTTTATAATGTTAATACATGCATAGGAAAAATATGAAGGAATATACTCCAAATGTAATGGTAGTTATCTTAGAGTGACAGTATTTCATATTCTACCTTAAATATTTCTATCAACTTTGAATTTTTTACAATTCAAGTCTTAATTGTATTACTCTTGCAAGCAGAAAACAGAAAGTTGTTCTTTGTTTTGTTTTAATTTTCCCTTCCCTTTGTTTGGCTCTCTGGAGAATGGGGGAGAAGGGAACTAAGAGAGGCAAAAATTGCAACTAACCCCAATAACTAGGAAGAGGGGCAACTTTCTAACTTCCATTGTGATAAATCATTCCCTTCCCCTTTTCTTGTTCTCCTATAGCCCTTCCTTTCTGGATTCTGGAACTTAACAACTTTTTACCTCAAACTGAATGGATCAATCAATTCTCATGCATTTAACCTCCTGTTGGAGCACAAGCTCCTAGAAAACAGAGGACTCAATTCATCTCTAGGCCTCTACAGCACAAAGGACAATGCCTGTACACAGTGTTCTGGGGAGCTTCAGCAAGCATATCAGAACTTTTAAAAAACAATTTTTATTGTTAAAGTTTTTTAAATGGCTTTGGTTCTAAAATTCAATCAGTACAAAAAAAAATAAAAAATGTCTGTCTTCCTCTCATTCTGGATTCTCAGTTCCCCAGGAAATTATTTATTTATTATATTCTTTATTATTATTTATCACAAAGAGCCTGGAAGTCAGTATTATACGGCTGTTCTGGTACTCTACTATGTCAGGCACCCATGTCTCTCTTCTCTTATTATTCTACTAGACATGGCCTCATTCCAACCAAGTCCACTGCATAGTCCAAGATGGTGGCTCCAACTCCAGCTACTATGTCCATATTCCAGTCAATAAGAAGAAAAAGAAAGGAGAAAGACATACCTTCCCTTTAAGTGCACTTTCCAGAAACTGTACGTACTACTTATACTTACAACTTGTCATACTTTATTCCAAAGAAAGCTAAGAAATGCAGTCTTTACTCTAGGCAGCCACGTGCTCACCATAAATTACCAATTCTTTTACTACAGCGTATGGGAGAAAAGAGAGTCAGAAGTAACAGTCTCTACCATATCTTCCAATCTTTAGAAAGTCAAAACCGCAAAGAACATCGTTATGTATCTGCCTATATACACTTATGTGAGAGTATCTTTGCACAAATTGTAAGAGCAACATTAGAGACCCTATTCCAGTTCCATCATTTTACAGACGAGGATTAAGATTCAAAGAGGTGAAGTTAGTAGCCAAAAGTCATACAACTAGCTCCCAGCAGAGTAGGGATGCCAGATAAAATTTAGAACACACAGTAAAACTTGAATTTCAGGTAAACAAACTATTTTTTAGTATAAAGTCATATGTAATATTTGGGACATACTTACACTGAAAAATTAACCCATGCTTATCCGAAATTCAAATTGAACTGGACATCCTGTATTTTTATTTGCTAATGCTAGCAACTCTATAGCAGAGCTTTAGAATTTAAATCTCTTAACTTTAGCCCACTGGTTCTCCTTTATACAATGTGGCTATGTCACACGGACACTCAGTTAATAAATGAAGTAGAGTACACCAATAATTCACAGACAAAGAATATACCTTCCCACCAAAGATTAGCCTTTATAAGGGATCAGACATCATGGTATTCATGAATTTGCTTAAATTAACTGAGTTTTTCTATGTCATCAAAACACAGATAACAGAACAACTGTTCCACAGAGGTTACAATAAATCCAACTGCCATTAGAGCATACATGCTCCTATTCAAAATAAAATTAGCCTTAAATTAATGCAGATATCCAAAAGCTGAAAGTAGACAAATCTTGTCAGAGTTCTGCTTTTTACACATATAGAGAAGAACACAAGGATGGAATACAGACATGCTACAGCACTCAGAACTCCTTTGAAATTCAACAGACACTTCATAGTAGTGATAATGAATGGGAATGGGGAACTAAGCTGAAAATTACAATTATGCCAGCAAATATATTTCATTTCATTCTGTATATATGGTTTAAAAATTTTAAACCTAACAAATTAAGACCTCTTCATATTCTCTCTTCCTGATTACAAATAAACAGTTCTGCAAAGTTTTTCATCACAAGATTTTACAGGCACACCCCCACATTTTATAACAAAGAAATCAAGAACTGTAGCTCTAAGCATATTTTTCATGCTAAGTTAGTATATCATTTCCCTAAAAGAGAACCACCTGAAAACTTAACTTCCCAAAATTTAGCAAACTGTATTAAAAAAAAAAAAGACCCTGATTGTTACCCAGTCTCTAGGTTCAGCTACCAATTTCCAGAAAACACAAAAAGAGCAACATTTTAAACTCTGCAGGGATGCAATCAACAAAATCCAGGCCACAGGAATCTCAACAGGACAAACAACCTGGTCTCTTCAGTATCTAAATAACAAATGGAAAAAAAGTAAATGACACTCAAAAAGCATCATCCTATCACAAAGTGTGATCCTTATTTAAACCCTGATTCAAACTGTTTTTAAAAAACAAATCAGGGGCACCTGGGTGGCTCAGTCAGTTAAACAACTGACTCTTGATTTCAGCTCAGATCATGATCTCAGGGTCTTGAGATCAAGCTCAGTGTGGGACTCTGAGCTTAGCACAGAATCTGCTAGAGATTCTCTCTTTCTCTCCCTTCTCCTCTGCCCATCCCCACCCCAATATGTGCACACTTGCTGTCTCTCAAATAAATAAATACCTTTAAAAACAAAACAGTCTAATGCTCTAAAAGCCACGAAGGGGGCACCCGCATATGAACTTTAAAAACAAAACAAAACTATGGCACCAATGAGAAGATTAAAAATTTGGACACTGCCTGGATATTTCGTAGTAGAAAAAAGTATTGTTGGGGTGCCTGGGTGGCTCAGTGGGTTAAAGCCTCTGCCTTCGGCTCGGGTCATGATCTCAGGGTCCTGGGATAGAGCCCCGCATCAGGCTCTTTGCTCATCGTGGAGCCTGCTTCCCCCTCTCTCTCTGCCTGCCTCTCTGCCTATTTGTGATCTCTCTCTCTGTGTCAAATAAATAAATAAAATCTCAAAAAAGAAAAAGTATTGTTAATTTTTCAGTGCATGTGATAATGTTACAGGATTTCTATTCCCTTAGAAATTCCTGGTCACACCACTTCAAAGAATGAGGAGATAGACCAGACAAAAAGTAGTGGGCAGCAAGGCAAAGTTTACTGATAAATAGTACAAAGCTCCCAGAAAGGGAGGGGACTCAAGAGGATTGCCGTTTTGCCATTCACATCCAAGGGGTTTTATAAGCTTTTCTGCAGAACTATCTTGAGCATCCTGAGTGTGGGCCTCCTGTGGATTGGCTTCGAAGCTGTGCCAGTCAAGGCTTTGATCACACACCTGTCTACCTATCCGGTTAATTGTTCATGTGCTGACGGCCTCTTGAGCTGACATTTGAAGACTAATAGCCTCAACTTGTGATAGTGACCAATGTTTTATGGATAATTGTTTTGTTTCAGGATGTTTTGCAAAAGTCCCTTCTGTAGAGGCTAACAGATAGAATGCTATCGCGGTCTTGTCTAAGATGTAAAACAGGATGCTAGGGTGATTTTCTTGGCTGTCCCAGCTCCCTGTTTTCTTGTTGGGGACCCTGGCCTTGACTACCTAATTGTCCAACGAACTCTTAACAATAATAGCATTATATTAGAACTTGTTTAAGATCCTTATCTTTTAGAGATAAAACTAAAATATTTACATATGAACTGATAGAATGTCTGCTTCAAACCAACAGAGAAGGAGAAAGTAGATGGGTGAGGATAAGGCAAGAGTGTGCACAGGTTGATGGATTAGGAAAAGATGGTAAGTACACAGGGAGTCATTACGCTATTTTCTGTTTATATTTCTGCATGTTTGAGATTCTCCATAATTTTCTTAAAATGTCTAGTACATGCCAAAAAAATTAAACTAAAACCTGAGGACAGTTGCAAATATCTGAAATATGATAATATTCCATCAGAAAAAATAACTTAAACAATCCACTATTTCAGATCTTATTGTGGATAATGCATTAATTCAGATAAAAATCTTGCTTGAATAGTTTTCAGAAGGGCTTGACTTACCAGTTATGAATTAAATGAAGAAAAATACAAGTTAAGGTCATTTCAAACATACAAATTTCCCACAAGCCAGCAAAATCAAGACTCTCTCCTAAAAAGCAACTATTATTTTCCACCAAAAAAACTGTAAACAAAACCCTAACAAATAATTTTTTAATATTTGTTTTTACTATGTTCAGTACTCTGTGATCCAATTTTTAGTCTGATATATAATTAATATCTATCAAATATCAAGGAAGGATAAGTTAGTCTGATTAAATAGAAGCTAAGAAACCTAAGCTCCAAGCACTTTTTTAAAAAAAGGTTCCTAGTGAGAAACCTTAACAGCCATACCTTGAAATAATTTTTAACAGCCTTATCAGCCATAACCTTGAAAAAAAGTAAAAAAATAAAAGCTGCCCTACTCTTGCATGTTCTTTCAGTTTGTTTTCTCTCCCTAGCAATTACCTGAAAAGAGGGAAGAAGGCAAGTCCCAAGGTTGTGCAATCTAAACAATGCCTGGGGGAAACAGCCTGTGAATTCTTCTGGCTCGCTTAAACTTTTGTATCACAAAAGCTCAAATAATTTTAAATTAGGCCAGTGTCAACCTGGAGGCATTAAACACAGAGTGCCTTTTTGCAAACAAAGCATCAATTTCAGTCTAGGCATCTTGTAAAATGAGTAGACTGCTCAGGGATTACTCTCACTTTACACATGAAGAAACTGCAACACTGATTTAACAGATTTGTCAAATGAGAAGAGTCAAGGAGTAGCTGACTTAAACTCAAATCCCCTGACAACTAGTCCTAATTTTTCCCCATTCCTCCCAAATGTAAACACATGGTCATACGTGCATATCTTTTGCAAAATAAAATACTATTCTGTAACCTGACCAATATTTTTTTCTATCATCAAAATCCTTCCATTCATCAAGGTCCACCTTACTGCAGAATATTCCATGGCAGAAATGTACCATGATTAATTTAGCCAATCCCTTAAATTGGACATTTAGTTTCTTGTCAGTCTTTGCCATAATAAACAATGCTATATAATGCATGTCCAAATATGCATATCTACATGAATCTGTTCCATTATTTCTCCAGGATAAATTCTTAGAAGTAGCTTGTGGGCAAAGGGTATGCCCTTCTAAAACACGGATTTTAACAACAAATTGTTCCCAGGAGGCTGGGGTAACTTAGAGCCCCCACTAACAGTGATTAAGGTCCATTTTACCACTCTGCCCACTACTGCACATTAATTTTTCCTTTAAACTTTAGCAATTTGAGGGGCACCTGGGTGGTTCAGTGGGTTAAAGCCTCTGTCTTCAGCTCAGGTCATGATCCCAGTGGAATCAGACCACAGCGGGCTCTCTGCTTGCCTGCCTCTCTGCCTACTTGTGATCTGCCAAACAAATAAATAAAATCTTTAAAAAAATAATAATAAAGGGCGCCTGGGTGGCTCAGTGGGTTAAAGCCTCTGCCTTCAGCTCAGGTCATGATCCCAGGGTCCTGGGATCGAGCCCCACATCGGGCTCTCTGCCCAGCGGGGAGCCTGCTTCCTCCTCTCTCTCTGCCTGCCTCTCTGCCTACTTCTGACCTCTGTCTGCCAAATAAATAAATAAATAAATAATAAAAAAAATAATAAACTTCAGCAATATGATAGCCGAAAATAATCTCATTATTTTAGCCTGCATTTATTTTTATCAGTAGTAAGGTTACTATCTCTCCCTGAATCTTCTTCCCTCCTGGGAATTGCCTATCCATGTTTTTCACTAATTTCTCTGCTTCATTGTTAAAATTATTACTGATTTATAAAAGCTTTCTATATATTAAGGCAAGGTTCCTTCACCTCAGCATTATTGATATTTGGGGCTGGATAATTCTTTGTTGCGGGGGACTGTCCTCTGAGTTTTGCAGGATGTTTAGTAGCATCCCTGGCCTCTACCCACTAAATGCCAGCAGCATTCCCTCCAGCTGTGACAACCAAAAATGTCTCCAGGTGTTGCCTCTGGAAAGCAAAACAGCCCCTGGCTGAGAACCACAGTGTTATATAGATTAACTCTCTGTTCCAATTACATGCTATAGCCTCTTGGGTACTAGTACTCCCCAACCCTGTCCCATAGGAGTATCCCTTCTTTAGTATTCTTTGAAGATTCTTTACAGACTTGATTACTAATTTTCCAGGAAGCTGTCTCAATACTGAATGACTACAATTGCTCCAAAACTCATAAAACTAAAATGAAGTCTAAATCCCTTTAAGCTCCAGTCATTAATTTTAGTTATACTACCTAGAACTGTACTGTTTAATACAGCAGCTACTAGCCACATATAACTATTTAAATTTAAATTAAGTAAAATTAAATAAAATTTAAAACTCAGTTCCTCACACCAGCCATATTTCAAAAGCTCAATAGCACATGTGGCAGATGGCTATCATATTGGACAGCACAGATATAGAACACTCCCATCGTCTTAGAATGTTCCACTGTACAGAGCTACTCTAGAACATTTGCCACTCAAAGTGTGGTCCAAGGACAAGCAGCATTGGCATCATGTAGATGCTTGTTAGAAATATAGAATCTTGGACTGACCCCAGACCTACTAAATCAGGATCTTCAATTTAACAAAATCCTCAGATGATTTACATACACTCAGAAGTATGAGAATCAATGCATTGGGAGACTGAAACATCTGAGGTCAGTTTTCAAAAGTGCTTCCAGGGGGCCTGGGTGGCTCGGTGGGTTAAGGCCTCTGCCTTTGGCTCAGGTCATGGTCCCAGGGTCCTGGGATCGAGCCCCGCATCGGGCTCTCTGCTCCGCGGGGAGCCTGCTTCCTCCTCTCTCTCTGCCTGTGTCTCTGCCTAGTTGTGATTTCTGTCAAATAAATTAAAAAAAAAAAAAAAAGTGCTTCCATTCCACAAATGTTTACTTCTCCAGACTAAACATCCTCAGCTTTTCATCATGTGACCAAGTTTCCAAATTTCTACTGATCCAACTCTTGACTGGCCTCTATAATCTTCTTGTCTATAAAGGACAGAAGGTAAGGCTATGCTTCAAGAGAGGTCAGAAAATGAGACATCGCCTTCTTCGAGCTGAATATCAGGTTCTTTTCAATGCTGTCTTAGTGCACATTAGTTTTGTCCTTATTTAGTAATTTCCTATTAGTTAGATCACACTAGAGGCATGTAATAAACTTATAGTCAACAGGTTCCTTGCCTTCTTCACAGAACTGCAGTGAAGTCACACATTTCAGAAACCTTTACAGATGCTTGTTTAAATTGATGTTCAGAAAATACAATTATCTGTATTAAATTTAACTTTGTTGGCTTCTTTTGGTTTCATCTACCAAGTTCCTAATGTGTCCCAATTCTTTCATCCAACTTTGAAAACTTGACGAGCATACCTATTTCTTCTTCCAAACACTCAAAAATGTCAAGCAGAAGGAAATCCCGAATAGTGACCTAGAGTCCCACAGAATCTTCTCCCCACTGCCTATGTGAATCTACTGAGATTCTTAGGTATATTTCTAGACCAGTCGTTAATCCACCTAACCGACCTGATACTTGAAATCACTTCCTAGCTCCAAAGTGTGTTGCTTCAAAAACCATAGAATTCTTCTAGCAAAAGAAAAAAATTATGATGTTAGACTTATATCGTTTTAAAGACTGAAAACCAGGTAATATTTCCCAAGTCCTCTCTCACTACCAATACTTTATAATAAAAGCATGACACTCTCTTTTCTATCCAGTCCCCAAATTAGTCGACCAAAACGACCACCTTTTCATCAAGATATCTTCATTTACAATGAAATAAATAATCAAAAGTAATCTTAACACTTCACTTGTATTTGTGATGGGATCAACTCTCCACTGCACAAATGTGGTTCACCCAGAGAATCTCTCATTACTTACATCAATGATTCAGTTGTCTTTAAGTCTTATAATGTTCTCCTCATTATTTTTACAAATACATTCCACATAGATGAATGATGTACCAGTGAAGAAAAACACTAGACATATGAAAACCTGTGACATGGCCTCTTATTTTCAAATATGATAAAATTATTTTTATTCTTCCACTAATTTAATTTTAGACTTTTAAAATTTGTATAGCCCTAAACTTTTATCCTTTTCTCATTTTGCTGTATCTTTTCTGTGTCATCCTTAGAAATTTCCTACTCATGTTGCCCTCATCATGCAATTAATTGAACATATGCACTAGGAGATTATATATCAAATGATTCCTACAAGGGAGAAGATTTGGGTGATTCAAAGATTCAAATACAAGAATTCCTCCTTGAAGGACTAATAATCCAGTGGGGGAAAAAAGATTTGGCACCAATAATTATGATAGAAAGCAATATACAGAGCATGCCATATAAGTAATACAATCAATAAGCTATTTAAAAAATCAGAGCAAGAACCACTCAATGTCTGGCTGGGATAATTAGAAGCGGGTTAGAACTTCTCAGAGAGAATAGAACTGGTAATTCTATTTGAAAGATGGACAGGATTTCAAGATGTAGATGAGGAGATCGAGAGACTAGTCCTGGCCAACCAAGCAAAGGTGCGGAACAAGGGAGGTGCAAGTACAAATGCATCTACTTTGGCCAAAGTAATGGATAGGTGGTGGAAACAAAGGCAAAAAAGGCCACAGTTCAAGTGGTAGACACATCTGACGATTAGAAAAGAATGAATCAGTCTTGACTGGGCAGTAGCCCTGAGCAATGTCACTGTCCCTACAATATCTAAGCATGTCTGTTATCAGGGATGACTGAAGGTGAAGTATCAATAACCATTTATTTATAAGATATGGTATAAGATACAGCAACTCCCATGTCATTAAATATTCTTCAGCTTTTAAATGTCTGGTGGGCATTTAGTAATACGATAACACTGATATCCTTTACTGCTGGATATTTAGGTTAGTTCCAATGTTTTGTTAATAGAACAATTGTGATGAATATCTTTTTATTTTGTGTGCATATAATTCCTAGAAGAGGAATTACTGGTGGAAGGATAAGAATATTTCACAAAACAGGTACCCATTTAAATCTCCAAAACTGGTATGTATGTTTGTTCAGTATATGTGACTATACCCATCTCACCAAAAAAAAAAAAAAAAAAGGTAGGTTTCTGAATACTCTGCCTTCTTCCTCAATGGTGTGAGGAATCAAACGAGAGAGAAGAGGGTCTACTGCCCCAGGGAGGTGCAAAAAGGAGCGAAGTTACAGTTGATTCTGCTCTCTCCATGTGGCTGTGACTGCTCAATAGGCACTGCGGAACCTCACACCCAGGATGACTTCATGGGTATAACCTGTGGAGCCTTATAGCGCCCCAGGCTTAGAAGATCCCATGCTTAGTTTAATGTCTGTTGTCCAATAATTTTTTTTAAAGATTTTATTTATTTATTTGACAGAGAGAGATCACAAGTAGACAGAGAGGCAGGCAGAGAGAGAGAGAGGGAAGCAGGCTCCCCGCTGAGCAGAGAGCCCGATGCGGGACTCGATCCCAGGACCCCGAGATCATGACCTGAGCCGAAGGCAGCGGCTTAACCCACTGAGCCACCCAGGCGCCCTGTTGTCCAATAATTTTTAACAAGGCCCTGCATTTTCATTCTGAGCCCCCAAGATTAGCCAGTCTTGTTGCTACCCCACAGTGCCTAAGAGGGTGTTTTGCACATAAGAGTCATTCAAAATTTCACCTAATTAGCACAATATTATTGTGTTTATAGGAAAGGGGGAGAAGAAAAATCAAACTAAATCCACATTAATCGCATCTTTAAAGAGTATGCATTTTTCAAAAACGTCATTATCAAATTACTTTTTAATTTCATTAGTTACACAGTTCAAAGGAACAATTAAGTTAAACCAAAGTCACAGAAATTCAGAAGAGTCATGAAAAGAAAAAAGTAAACAAAGTTTTAAAATCCTAGAGAGACAATAATTCAGAAAAACATTAAATTCAAAGTCAATGAGACTTTGGCATTTGCTATAACTATATCATCTTCCCAGTAGGTTCTTGAGCTAAATAAATGTGATTTCTGCCTGGAAATTTTCCTGGAGGCCATCTGGAAAATTAAGACAGACAGGATAAGTGTCTTTTTATTATTCTGAGCCACATAAAACAATTGGTCTCAGGAGCTGATAAAAACTATTCCAGAGGAACCCAGACCACTAATCTTGCTACCCTCAACAACTTTCCCCAACTTGCGAATTTAATAGGCCATTAGTATCCCTAGTGTGAACACTGCCCTTTTCCAAAGTTTTATTTAAAGCTTAGATGATCAAAAAGTATTTGAAATCTGCAGATAGATTCACCGAAGGGAGGCCCCAGACTTCACAAGGCCAGAAGCAGTTTCAAGTTTAAGTTCAAGTCCACATCCTTCTCCCCTCCTTAATCCTATCCCAACTCCCATCCTGACACAGTCAAGAGCGTGTTCTTAAATCTGGTCTTTGATCAATTGCTTCCAAACTACATTCTTAAGAATGCTGATTTCTGGGCCCTATGACTGACCTTCTGAATCAACATATCTGAGAACAGAATGAAGAAACCGACTGATTCTTTTGACCAACATTAGGTGAATCTATGTGCAAACCAGAGCTTCTCCCTTCATTGTGCACACATGTCACCTGGAGATCTTGTTAAAATGCAGATTCTGTCTGATTCACTAGATCTAGGTAGAGGTTTGAGAGTCTGTATTTCTAACAACCCAAGAGCAGTAGTTCCCACCCCGGTTGCACATTAGAGTGTACAGCCCAATTCTAATTCCCAGCTGAATCAGAATCCCTATAATGGAGCCCAGGCAACACTCTGGAATGAAATTCTGGGTAGATAAACCCTGAACCTCAGTTTCCCTCTCTACAAAATGAGAATAATACCTACATGAGATATCACTCATCACTAGTCATCTCTCAAACTCCTTGCTCTCCCATCATGCATCCTTCACTTTGGAGACTTTGCAGACACGATCCTCCTCCTGCCAGCTACCCCCTCATTGTGGGTCTCGTTAAACCCTACTCTCTGTCTTCACACTGAAGCTCAAATGTCACCTCTGCTGGGAAGACTTCCTGATCAGCCCCCAGTGCAAATCCAAATGAGGTTCCTGCATTTATACTGTTCACAGTACCTTGAACATTCTTCAGAGCCCCACATATTTCATAACAATGTATTTTTGTGCAAGTAAAGGAATAATACCCACCTCATCCCACTAGTCTTGGTGGGTCCCAGATCCCAGTCCTTGATTCGTCACTGTAACATCCACAGCTCCCCAGCACTTCACCCAAATGTTAATGTGGGTTGAGCGACCTTACTCTGTGCCAGCCTCTGCTCTCAGCATTTTACAAAATTCAGTTAACTTCATCTTCACACACTCGTACAAGACAGGTGCCATTATTACCCCTATTTTATGGACAAGAAACTGAAGCATAGAGAGACTAAGTTGCTTGCCCAAGGAGTCACAACTGGAGGCCCCCAGTGGAGGAAACATGATTTGAACCCAAGTAATCTGGGTAAGAAAGGTAAAAAGGCACAATGAGGGACTACAGAGGTTCCCTGGAGATTCTTCCTTTTCTTCCTTTCTTTTTCTTTCTTGCTTCCATTCCTTCCTCCTTCCTTTTCTCTCTCTCATACACACACACTTTATAATGGTCATGATGCAGGGGCAGCCACTGCTCATTTATTCTATTTGCATCACAGATACCTTAGTTCATGCTCATTCTTTGAAAACAAATGTACTGACAAGTCCCAGCTCCGACAGAGGTATTCCAGGAACATGTAACACACTCGATGTACCTTTACCGGACAGCTAACGGGAATAAGCAACCAACGAAACTGGTTAAAAGCACGGCAGAACTAAATGGGGTTGTGAGGTGGGGTCGGCAGGCTCCTTCACACACCGTCAGGAAGGCGGGCCTCTCGGAGGAGGTGCGGTCGAGGAGGGGACAGAAGCCAGCTCTTCCCCCCGGGGGGAGCAGGCAAGGTGGGAGAAGCAATGCAGGCAAAGGCCCAAAGCACCACACTGCGGCCATGCCTGAGAAGCGAGGGCCGTCAGTGTGACGGTCGCTTAGCTACAGAAGGGACGGTAACAGGATAAAGCGCGCGGGCCCGCCCGGCCACTTCGCACCTCGAGATTCACGAATTTTTTCAGCCGTGCGATCACCAATCTAGTCACCAAAACCTTTACCAGCGGGTTCACATACCCTCCACAATGTTCTGGTCCCTGTCGGCTGAGAGGAAGCGCGGGAGATTGCGGGCTTTGCCACCAGGTCCCACCCGCTTTCGCTCATTGGTCCAGAGGCTGGCACATGACTCGAGCATATCCAATCCATGGCCAGCCCTCAACCCAAGGTAACGCGGAGCGCAGGCCTTCTGCTCACCCATGGGGCGTGGTATTTGGAGGAGCCCCTCAGTTGCCAGGATCCGTGAAAAGAACAAATTAGTTAAAGGTGAGGAGAAACGTGCTTGGAGAAGAGACGTTAATAAGAGAACTCGGGTAAATATTCAAAACCCTTATTCCTCTGCCTCTAGTGTGGCCATGTATTCTCAGCTCCAAGCCCCAGCTAGACTTCGGTTCTTATCATCAGATTTCTGGAAGAAGCTAGCCCTCTTAATACCACTTGAGTAATAATATCACTTATTAAACACTTACTCTGTGCTTTGCGTTAGGGACTTTCCATGCTAGCTCACATAGTCTTGCTAGCATGTACTGAAGCCAGAATCACTATCCCTGTGCTTATACCTAAAGAGTCATCTCCAAGAAGCTGAGTTACTTACCCAAAGTCATAAGAAAGCTGTAATGGCAGACCTGGGATTCCAAAAGTCTGTTCTATTAACCACTGTGATTAACTGATTCTTATTTTTCTTAAAACAGAGCCTCATTTACTAGAGTTGGTCTGAGTAAGGCTCTGTTCCCTATAGATGGAAGAGAATATCCTTTTCAAGTGTACAAGTATCTATTGGTGCTTGTAATTAGAGTGACAGTTTTTTTTAAAAATTATGTGCAAAAAAATAAAAATAAAAATAAATTATGTGCAAAGCTGTATCCAAAATGTCAAATTTCAGGATATATATAGAGTAAACTGATTTTAATTTGTGTCCATGCAATATAGAATATCAAGTAGTAAATGAGCTTTGGCGAAAGATTTAAAGACAGATAATAGAGCATACACTCATTAAATGTACCATGCAATGTGACGCATAAATAAATACCAAGCCGTATGAATAAATTAACAAAACTACTCCATAGACAGCTCTTCCCATGATTCTTTATTCCTATAGTAATAATGACTAACATTTACTGGACACTTGCTATGTACCAAGTTTCATGCTTAAGCACTCTGTATATTATCTCATTTAAACCTCACTATTGGAAAAATAGTAAAATAACCCCAGATGTGAAAATAGAAACTCAAAGAGAGACCAAGTGGCCAATTTTGATTTTAGAGAAGCAAAATTTAAATGCAGGTATATCCGCCTCTGGAAGAATTGTCCTTGACTACTTCAAGCAATTAGCACACCTCAATCAGAGCACCTATCATATACTATGCTGTGATGGTTTATTTGAAGATCTGTCCTCCACTACAAATCCACCTTTGAAGAGTTTATGGACTCTCCTATTCACCTCTCTCTCCTCCTTGCTTAAAACAGAAGAGAAATATAATATTTTTAAAAAGATTTTATTTATTTATTTGACAGAGAGAGAGAGATCATAAGTAGGCAGAGACAGGCGGCAGGGTGGGGGTTGGTGGTGTGGAGAGCAGGCTCCCTGCTGAGCAGAGCCCGATGCGGGGCTCCATCCCAGGACCCTGAGATCATGACCTGAGCCAAAGGCAGAGGCTTAACCCACTGAGTCACCCAGGTGCCCCGAGAAATATAATATTAATACAAAGCAATTAGCTCATCTATTTTTAAAACAAAACTTAGTCCAATAATCACTCCTGCTGAGTCTAGGCTATTGGATGAATTTTGCAAGGCACTGAATTATCACAGAAAATAAAATCAGGACCCAGAAAACTAAATTTCATTTTAGATACAAAAACTGAACGGCAGCCAGTCTCCACACAGGAGACTGTTAAGTTCTTCAGCTTCTTATTAACAGATTGATTTGTGACAACTCTGTGCCACTCAGAGATGAGGGAAAAAACTGAGCATCTCTGAAAATTTCTCATAAAAATTATCTGTAAATAACGAGAAAGATGTTGAAATATTAACGCCTCCTCCATGAGCACATCAAAATGCTCCCTCAGCCACCTTCCATCTGCTTGCCCGCCTCTTCCAACGTGAGCACAGCCATGCTCCGTTTTCAGCTTATTTGATGTCTAAAAAGATTAGCCAAAAATTGTTTCAGGAAAAAAAAATTGTTTCAGCACACTGGAAAGTATAATCCTCACATTTCAGACATATTTGGACATCCTAATTTAAAATATGGTGGAAAAATAGCATACTTGTGGGTTGTTCCTTGTCATATTTTAAATGCATTCCTGTAAAATATATTTCTCTATTAAAATCATGGGCATAAACTTAACTTCTAAATGGATGTAACAACAGCAACAATAATAATAGCAGCTAACACCAACATAACATTATTCTAAATACTTTATGGTCATTCACTTAATGATCCTGAAATGTTTCTATTACTAGCTCCATTCTACAGAGTAGAAATCAGAGGCCCAGAAGCATTCAGTGACTTGTTCAAGGTCACAGGGCTGACGGTAGCAGAGCCACTGCTTGAAACCAGGGGTCTTGACATACTATGTTCTTACCCACTGTATCAATCTATCCAGGAGGCGTTAGCCACTACCTAGCTTTAATCCTTCTTTTCTAATATCTTTTGTCATTGTCATATTGCAGCAGATAAAAAGCTGGATCATGACTGTTGTGGGTTAAAGAGTGGCCTCAAAAAAGATATGCCTACGTCCTTACCTCCCAAATCATGAATGTGAACTTATTTGGAAAAAATAGTCTTTGCAGATATAATTAAAGTTATAGATCTTGAGATGAGATCTTCCCAGATTTAGGGCAAGCCCTAAATCCAAAGACAAGTGTCCTCATAAGAGGAAGACAGAGATTTAAGACACAGGGACACAGGGGAGAAGGTGATGTGAAATCAGAGGCAAAGACTGCAGTGATGTGTCTACAAGCCAAGGAATGCCCAGGGTTACTGGCCGCCAACAGAAACTAAGAGAAAGGCATGGTATGTGTTCTCCCTCCAAGCCTCCAGAGGGAACAACCCTGTATATACCTTGATTTCAGACTTTTGGGTCCTACAGGTGTGAGAGAATAAATTTCTGCTGTGAAATTAAGCCAAGTTAGTGGTCATTTATTATAGTAGTCCCAGGAAGCTAATACAGTGAGTCTTGGGCCCAAAACCCCTGAACAAAAATCACATCCTCACTTGATAGATCAGGGAAACAGGTTCAGAATGAGGAATTCATTAGCATGCTGTCAATCAATCACACAACAGGTTTGTGGCAGAGCCAAGCCAGGCTCTAAGGTACATGCTGGTCTCCCAATTCCTGGGCCAGCTCCCTCTTCTTAACCCACCTCTTTGAGAGACAGAATTATATATGCACTTTAGAACCTGACCACCTACGTGGTGTCCTTGTTCTGCCATTTGCTAGCTGTGTACCTTTGTTTTCTCATCTGTAAAATGAGAATAGAAATGACAACTACATCACTGTGTTATTTTGGGGAACAAGTGAGTCAATATATGTGAATAGTATGCAGTAGCCCTCAATAAATGTTAGTTATTACTCTGATTTTATTCCAATATCTATTTAGCTATTGATAAAGGGCAAATTATGAAATCAAGAATATGGGAGTTCCTAGGGAAAAAAAAAACCTGATAGACACATTAGCAGGGTTTATCATTATGTGTGGAAATTTGTGACAAACCTTATTTCCCAATTTCTTATGAAGGTGTTGGACATCAAAAGGTAAAGTCCATCACCCTTGACTTACACCTCTCTGACAGTCTTCACTGACCCCACTCCCAATGTAATTGACCAATGACCGGAACATTGACTGGAATGTGGTGCTAGCAAAAGGAACACAGGCATGCCCCACATCCTCTTTCCCACTTGTGCAGCCCCGAAAGAGCAAGCGGCCCCATGCCTCCCATCTGCTTCCTGCTCTCCCATGGTGACCACTCCTGAAAACACCGCTTTCTTAGGCAATTCTGCCATCCACCCAACTTTCTAGCTATGGGAACCTTGCCCTGTCTGGAAGGACAGGGCCCCGCCCACCTTCCTTTACCCTTTCACTTCTGGGTATCCATGTGGTAAGCACAGCAGAACCTCCTCCTCTCGCTAACCTTGATTTCCCCCTGAACATGGTGGCTACATGGAGTCAACATGCAGCATGCATGGCCATCTGGAGGTCTGATGGGGACAGAGTGGCAAGGCCTCTCACCTGGTCAAAAAAATCCCTGCATGGAGGGATACTGCACCCATCCTTTTGGGCATTGATAAAGCCATACTATGTTTCTCTTTTGACTTCTAGTCCTTAGGTGTATATCCCTTTTTGGTCAGACCCTGGATAGGGGCAGAAAGAACAATAGCACTCAGACACCACAACCCCACCCGAACTCCTAACAACCTCATTTTATCTTCTGATGGAAGTGTACAATAAGCTCAATTTTTTCCAAGAATAATGTTCATTATAAAGTGTCCTCCAATGTATTGAACTTCCTATTAGTCATCTGAATGATAATGCACACTTACAGAATACCAAGAAAATGAAACACTGGGGGAAATTAAAGCCATTTCTCCCCCAAATCAAATAAACATCAGTTTTTTGTAATAGTTATCCTCCTCTAATTATAGTGCTGGATCTAAACACACACACACACACACACACACACACACACTCTCAATCTCTCTCTCTCTCTCTACACTCCTTGTCATATCTATCCCTATATAAAATCTAAGCCAGCTGCTGGAATTAAGCTAAATCGTATTGGAATCAACAGTGTCCTTAGGAAACATAGGGCTGGGATGCTGATTTCATCACAATTCTATCGCCTGTACTTTTTCCGGGAAGTTCAAGAACCATGAGCAGCTGTAGAAATCCAAGTCATCCGAAAAGCAAACAAAGGCAGTGCCTCTCCTGCAAAGCAAGTTCCCTAAAAGGGCCTCAGTGTCCGCCTTCTTAGCATAAAGGCTGAGCCCTTAATCTATGGTGAATTTTTAATACTTCTCTCTTCCTTTTTGTTCCAGTCATTTGGGAAACATGATCCCTTTTTCTCCAGGCCAGGTACCAGACTTCCACCATCACCCATAATCACGTCAATTGCCTCCAACTCTCAAAAATAACCAATGCCTGACACACCTTACCCGTTTCTCCTTCTCCCAATAGCGAAAGGAGGTCCTGTCCCATTCCCAAGCCTGGGTGGAGAATTACCATGATGCTGCCACCTCTTTCACAGCAGGGTCAGGATTTCATCCAAGTCTCTGAGACCAAAAGATGTTCATATCTTATTAATATCTCGAATTTGAAAATGTTCTCTTTTTCACCTTCAAACTAAGAATCTGTCAACCAAGGAGTAGACCAGAGCAACCTGGAGATACAACATCCCAGCTAAGGCAAGCAATAACTCACTCAGTCCCAGCTCACTCAGTTCAGGGCTACCAGATGTGCCCAGCGTTGAAAAAAAATCAGAAATTCGGGTTTTACATAAAGTCTCCCGGTTTTACAATGCTGGCAACTAGTTCCCAAGGTCACACGGCCAAATTATGGCCGAGTGAGGACTAGATCCAGGCCACCTAACTTCACAAAGCCCAAGAGCTCTTGGCTTGGTATACACTTGTGTATTTTACTCAACAGCTATTTATTAAACAATTACTATATTGAGGGATATTATTTTAACAGGTAGATGAATGGATGGAGGGACAGCCAGATATTTATTAAGGAACTAAAGAATAAAGCAAAAGAAGAAAGAAGGAAGAAGGGAGAAGAAAGAAGGAAGAAGAAGCAGAGGGAGAAAGCAAAACATAATTCCCAAGTTTACAACATACCTTTTTAAAAAACTGAGATACATGGGGCAGGTGGGTGGCTCAGTTGGTTATCAGCTCAGGTCATGATCTGGGAGTCCCAGAGTCCCAGGATCAAGCCCTGCACTGGGCTTCTCCCTCTACCCCTCACCCTGCTCATGCTGTCTCTCTCAAATAAATAAATGAAATCTTAAAAAAAAAAAAAAAAAAAAAACAAGATACAACATTTAATTCATAACTATCATTTTCCTTCCAACAATAATTGTATTTGCAATTGATATTGAATAGGGAATAGATCACATAGTCTGAAATCTAAGAGTAAGGCAAACATAGAAATTCTGTTTAACCCAGAGCATCTTCCACTAAGAAAATCATGACTAGGGAAGCACTGTAGCTTTAATCCACAGGTAAAACCTCTTCTTGGATTATTTAAGAACAACCTCTTTACTCCTCTGCACTATTGGGAGCACAGGGTATATTTCTGCAGCGTTTCTATCAGGATGGTAATTAGTATAGCTGAGAAATGCCATCAACAGCAAAAGTAAAATTAGCCTTTACTTGTAAAATGTCTCCTGGGATATACTGGTGGCTCCTGTCTCCACCAAGCAGAGTTTTGGGCTTGCTGTGTTATTGCACAGCAAGCAAATTGCCCCATTAGCAGCACCTGAATAAAACCACCAACACATCATACTGACCACGAATATGTGTTCCTTTGCCTATTTTTTTTTTTAAGATTCACCCATTTATTGAGAGAGAGAAAGAGCGTACAGAAGAGAGGGACAGAGGGAGAGAAAGAGAGATAATCTCACATAGACCGCCCACTGGGCTTGGAGCCCAAACTGGGACTCAATCTGATGACCTTGAGATCACGAAGTGAGCCAAAACCAAGAGTTGGACGCTTAAAACACTCCACCACCCAGGCACCCTTTTCTTTGCCTATTTCAACCACACCTGCCTCACCCTAGCCACATATTCCCATCAAATTGCACACATGACTCTTTTTTGCCACCGGGGCACTCCTAGTTTCCCTGAAAATTAGCTTAGACCTGTGGCATGTGTTAGCCAACATGAGTTTTGAGACCATTTTATTCAACATAGTGATGCAACAGGGAAAACCGGGACTCAGGGAGAGGAGATGATTTGGCCAATATCACATCCTGTTTGGCATCAAGGTGAAATGTAAGCTAATTCCTAGGCTGGAGCATTCTCTTTTCACTGAGCCAAGCAATCTCTTTAGATTTAATCTTTTTACTCCACACCTACCATCTCTTTATCTGAACCTTTCCTGACCACCTCTTCCTGGGTTTGAGGAAACCTCACCATCCACTCACAGCTGAACTCATCTTCTCCCTCCCTTTTCAGACTTTGTTTCACCAATAACCCTTTCTCTACTGGCCCATTCCCTGCATGGTAAGAATATGGTCAAATGTGTCACATATTTGTAAGAGAAGATTCCCCAAACTCTGCATCTCCTCCAGTTACCATATTCAAAGCCAAGCTACCTGCAGAAAGAATACAAAAATCAACATTACCACTTCTAACCCACTACAGCACAATATCTACTCTCACCACCTTCATAATGTTCTAGCAGAGGCCACAAGACAGCCAACTCCACCAAACCCACATCCCTACTTAGTGTCACCACTTGGATGAATGAGACTTTGCGACAAAACGTGATCAAAGAACAAACTCCTGATCTCCCCTCATGTAAGCCTGTTTGGCCTCAATCTTCCCCAGGGGCTCAAGCCCAAAACTTAACTCCTTTTGTTTCCTCCACTAGAATGGAAGCTCCAAAGAGGCAGGAATTTTTGTCTATTATTATACACTCAGCACCTAGCTTAGCATATGGTACAAGTTCTATATTTGTTGACTTGATCCATTTCAGCCATTCAATCATCATCTTGCTTGACCCTCTTGGGGACACCAGTGACACCTCTAGTGGAAAATGAGTAAACACATCTAAGGCCAATGGAGAGATCTGGGTTAGAGAACTTTGTCTGAGAGACCATTCCTTTGGTACAAACTGTTAAAGTGTCATTGTAAGAGTTTTAGTTGGCCAGAGATAATGCAGCAGATGGATTCAGTAGACAAAGATTAGCAAAACAGGCCAAAGTTTACAAAAATCAGTCAAACACTTCCTATGAGTCCTCAGCTTTCTAAGTGGTTGGATTAATGTGTGGAATTATCTAGACCTGGAAGCCATGTGAACTTTCTTGGGCAACTTGAGAGTCTGCCTTTCCCAAGGGTTCAGACAACAGCTTTTGCTGGGAAGTTATCTTCATCTTTTTTTCTCTATTACTCCCTATAGCAATATAAAAATTTACAGTTTCCATCTTATGCTGCAGAAAATATTTCAATTCAGCCTACCAGGAAAATGTAATGTGATTCTTCTTTTTTTTTTTTTTTTCCTGGCTATGGCCCAAAATTTTCCAGAGAAGCCATCTGCAAAACAACATGAACTGGCTTGGATTCAGCTAAAAAGGTCAATACCTCGGTCAAGAAAACTCTCCTAGCCACCCCTAAGAACAGAACAACAGCAACAAAACTGTTCCCAAGATTGTGATTTGGTATTTCCTTGGAATATAACAATACTTACATATCCAACAATGATAATCTGGAGACCTTCTCTCTCTCTCTCTCTCTCTCACGCACACACACACACACACACACACACACATTAATAATAGAAATGGGATATCAAAGAATTAAGCCAAGGAAAATTAAACTATTCTCAACCCAATAGACCCATATTAAGGGTCTGTATGTAATAAGCTGTGTATGTAATAAGCACCTTTCCCTTTTGACCTTTGGTATATTACAGTGGAGCTCTTAAAGTCATCCTTGTGCTGTACCATGGCAGTCCCAGAGGATTTCACAGAACCAGGAACATATAGGAAAAACCATAGAAAGAAAATACAGTTTGTCCCAACATATGCCTCCGTGACTATTATGTGCCATAGTAACATCTCTTAAATTAGAAAAATATAAAAAGTGATCTCCAAGGGCCAAATTCTCTTTCTCCTCTTTAGATAGAAGTGTAATACTTGGGCCACTACTTTGCCCTATCTCCATATCTAGGCTTTATGAATAAATCTCTAGTCATCTAGTTTTTCTTGGCCATTCCCTCCATTGAGAACGTGGACCTCTACAACCAACCCTTGCTCCCACCTACCATTTTGAATAGTTGTCCATCCTCAGGGACTATCTCTAATGTCACCTTCTCTATATAAAGTCTTCCTTCATCTTTTCCTTCTCTGGACTCCTAAGCAACTTAATTATATCTTTGAATGGCAGAGACAAATTTCTTCGTTTTTTTATGGTTCCTTTTTTACAAGTTTTTATGAGTACAGCATTTTCTCTGCTAGACTAGGTTCTCATGGCAGGAACTGGGACTTCCTCATTTTTGTAACTATAAAGCTTCTAAACAGAGAGCCCTAAATATTCATGGCTCTATCAGTCAAGATGCATTGAGCTATTAGTAACAAAGTCTGAACTCAAATTGGCTTATACAAATTAAAGGAAAATCAGAGACAAGACAATCTTCAGGTATGGCTCTGATTTTATTTCTCTACCATTCTTTTAGCACTCTACTTCCCCCATGTGACAACTTTGTCCTCAGATTGGTTTCCCTCATGGTTATCATCATCATCATCTATTATTTGGATATTTACTCATGTTGGCATGGTGCTAAATATTTTTTACATGAACTCTCTCATTTAATCCAATTAAACTTAAGTCCTATTAAATTTACTCCACTAGCAGTAAATTTACGCCTAGAGCAGGTACTATTATTACACTTATTTCACAAGTGGGGAAACAGTTTCAGAAAGATAAGGTTGCCTGAAATCCCACAGTTGGAAATGGAACCCAAGCAATCCACCTCTAAACCTGGTGCTCTCAACCATTGTCAAAGACAGTCACGTAAGACCCAAGAAGACAGCCCCCATTAAGGCCACATTACCAGCCTGCTCACAGAAACTCTAAACAGACAGCATATCGGATACAAAGGGTAAAACTGGGCTGCCAGATTATGATGCAAGCATCATTTAGGAATGTCACTCCACATCCTACAGTAAGGACAGGAAACACCTAATAGGTATTAGGAAGGTGATCAAGACTGGTACCAAGTTGAGACTTTCTCACTGAAGTTCATCAGAAGTATTAGATGAGATTTGCAAAGGCAATGACTTTCTCATTGTAAAGCCTGGTGGCTTGGGCCTCTAAGTTGTGTAACGCAGAGTCCATACCCATCCTAAGATCACCTTGTGTACACACGGCTGGCCACTCCATACTACAGTCAGGGTTGACTGACTGGAGACCAAATTTGGAGTTAATTTGGCTGGGCTCAATTCCCTCTCTGCTACTTACTAACTGCAACCTTGAACAAGTGATCTCTCTTCTAGCTTTGCCTTGCCTCCAAATGAAATAGTGATTTTTTAAAAACAATTTTGTTTATTTATTTGCCAGAGAGAGAGAGTGCACAAGCAAGGGAAGCAGCAGGCAAGGAAGAAGCAGGCTTCTGCTGAGCAAGGAAACCAGGCAGGACTCGATCCCAGGACCCCAGGATCATGACCTGAGCTGACGGCAGTTGCTTAACCGACTGAGCCACACAGGCATCCCAAAATCGCGATATTATTAACAGTACCTACTTCACAGGATCATCATGAGAATTAAATGAGATACCATATGTGAGCCCATCAGCACAGTGTTTGAAATATCATTATTTCATTTAGGGTATACGTAGGAAGTGCTTTACGAGCTATACTGATCATCTTTATTCTTATCAAGGGAACATATTGTAGTCAGGTGGGTGTGCTAGATGGGAAAGTGATTCACAGGCTCACATGCTCGCCTGAGAAAGGCAGGAGCCCAGACTTTCTCCAACTTCCCCTCCCCAACCCCTTCCAGAAGCCCTACAATATCTGAGTGTTGGAAAGCTGCTGTGCCCACTCTCCTAGACTCTGGCTAGGCTTCTACAGAAGAGAAAGCTCACATCAAGGGCTCTTCTCAGAAAGAGAACTGAGAAAGAAGCTTCCTTCCCAAACCCAAATGTCAGGCTCAAGTAAAGTTCCAAGGTAGAGTAAACTGTCAAGGTACATCACTGCTATGTTCCTTAGTTATGTTCCACATAGGAAAAAAAAAGGTCCTCTAATGATTTTCCGAGATAGTAAGAGTGTCTTACACTTTATAGTCTTCTTCAGCTCTTAGTCTTTACTGCAACACAGTAGGTACCCAATGACCCTTACTTGGTAACTTCCAAAATTCCTTTTTTTCCTTGCACTATCACAAATGTCTACAGCACAATTTATCTGCAGTGTTCAATTTTATTTGCAATCACAAAAAAAAAAAAAAAAAAAAAAGGTGAAACAATTATCTGCAGTGAACTGGGAATTTTGGAACCCCAAGACAAACATAATGAACTTAAAGTCCTTAATGAAAATATGTGAACATATATTCAGTATGACACCCAACACCATACAAACTCTTCAGTCATAACTTATTCCTGAGTGTAGACTAAAATCTATCACCTCTAGGATATTGTACTTGAATACGTTTAGTGAATGTAGTGCTGTCCATCTATCAGTTTCCACCCTACCAATGTACCACCTTTTAGCTCATCAAATCCTGGCACATGTCCCCTACTTCTCAGCAAAAATTGAAGAGCAGTGAGCTGAAGACATGTCTCACGTTACCAAGAGCGCATTCATTTCATTAACTACCAGGAACTACTTACTCCTAATACATGTGCAATATGTAATATTAAATGGCACTATCTAGACAGAGGTTTTACCTAAATATCCTCAGATGCCCTTGGGATTAGAGTGGGGATAAGGAAGTGAAATGCTGTGCACAATTCAAGTTATGCACATTTTTCTAGAAAAGATATAAAAGTTTTCATTGGCTTCTAAAAGAGTACATGGCTCACCAAAGTTAAAAATCACAAACAGAAGTTTAAAAAATTTGAGAAAGCAAACTTTATTATTTGCTACATTTCTAAATTTGAGCATTTCTATATTGGGTCATCATGTGCACTGTCCAACTCTCCACCTCATATATTTACTTATTTCTCTGGTTCTAAAACTCCTTGGGAACTTCTATATTATTTTACATGGATATTTCAGAAAGCTCACTCAAGGGACAAATCAGTGAATTTTAATTTTATTCAATTCCTTTTTAGATAATATATGCTCAGGAGACAATACTTTTTAGAACTCAAGCTAACTGTTATAACTTAAAATAGAAGATGCCAGATTATAACACGCCTAGTTCTGAAAGTTTTAACTGGCATCATAGTCTCATCCACTTTGGAGACCCAATTCTTCAATAAGACTAAAGGAGTTTATAAAAAGTGGAGAATTTTTTAAAGTTCCATAGAGGATGTGATCTGACATTATATTTAAAAAACCACATGGGTCCACTAAGATAAGACAGCATGATTTGATCCTGCTGTCAGTTAATACCATCTCTAGACTTTCTCCAGTGGGCATCATCAGAGGTAGGGATTGACAACATGGGTGTGAAGGTCAGGAGATCCCAAAAGGCTACTGATGTTGCTCTTGAAACAGCTGTCTACAGACAGAGGTGATAGTAGTTACCTTTCTTTGCTTGTGGTCTTCTTAAAAACTGAAAAAGGTAAGCTCCCATTTATGTGTTGCACAAAGGTATTTCCCAGCAAGGGCTGTCCTTTCCTCCTTACCAAATTATCCTCATGTTTCCTCCTTAGAGAATCTACCCGTCGTGCTCCTTTCTCAGAAAGATTCTTCCCATAATTCTGCTGAGAGACTGTGCTTCTCCTGACTCCCTTGGGCACAGCTGACAGGACCTAGCACAAACTCTGGATTCACGCTGGGCCAACGAGACTTTTGATTCTCTGAATTTGAAATTGAAACCAAGCAATTCTAGGCAGCCTCAGTTAAGCACTTGAATGGAGAAGATACTTTCTCTGAGTGGCCACTTTTTCATTAGCAGCATATAAAAACAGGCATCAAGAAAGAAACTAGAGAGATAGGAGGCAAAAATAATGAGCAACTAACTTTGTCCTTTTATTCCAGATTATTTTCCAACTATCTGTATTCCAACCCCCAGGAACACCTGACTGCCCTATCTACGTTTAGGGCCTGAAAAGAACTCTTCTATGTTCCTAGTAAATCCCTTTCTTTTCCCCTTCAACATGTTTGAATGGGCCTCTGCTACTTGGAACTACATTTTCCCTTAAATAAGTGGTGACTGAATCAATTATTTTAAAGAAAAAAATGAGCTGGATTCTTAAAGAAGACAAAAGAGGTTTCACAGGGGAAAGTTGCTGGGAGAAGTGGAAACCAGGAATGCTGGGACCCAAGAGGGCAAGATCTGACTTGGAGACACAAGACTGAGAACAATCCAAAGACAAATTCTGAATAGGTGTAACCATTCCCTGAGGTCAGACAGAAACCACCTGAAAAGGATGCCTAGAGCCCCAGTTGAGGGGAGTACTGGGGCAGGAAGCTGTCCATGTACCTTTAAATTCCTTTGGAGAGAGGCAAGTTCAGGAAGAATTCTATCTAGATTAATGAGACCATCCTCACTGGATACAATAATCCGTAATAAAGAATTTCCCCATTCCTGAAGCCCTGCCCTTATGGATCCAGTGAATTTGTCAAAGTCATAACCACCTAAGCAGATCTGCCAGAACGTTAATGAGCATTCTGAGAGATGATCTCTCCCATTCTTCTGCCACCTGCAGTTTTAATTTTCCAGCCAGTCCCTGGAGTTGCTTCCTCCCATCCTTCTGGGATGGAAGAAAACTCCAAGATAGGAGTTTTCCTCTGGCATTCTCCTCTGCACATGTAATTGACAAGAATGCATTTGGTCTTTCCTGCTTCCCTTTCTCCTCTGTTGTTCTTGAAAACATGTGCTCTTCCTTGTTCTGGCTTTCTGTTCTTCCTGTATAACTTAAGCAGTACATTCCTACTTCCACTCTATATTAGGGCTTCCATTTCCACACCAAATTCCCTGGTTTTCAAGCAAATCTGTTGTTTTTCTCATTAAGACAATAGAAAGAACACACTTTTGAAGCTAAAGCATACCTCGGATTCAAATTCCAGCTCTACCTAAGGGTGAGGCCTCTGGCAGGCCATTTAATCTCTCTGTCTGTTTCTCATCTATAAAATGGGGGTGCCATGTTTTGCAGGGCTGTTGAGCTCACGCACGTGGAAAGCAACTACTAAATTCCTGATACATAGTAGGAGCTAAAAAATGCTTATTCTCTCTCCCTTTCCAAGATCAGTATCAGACATAGTCCAAAAAACACCATAAAAAGCCAGTAAAGGGGCACCTGGGTGGCTCAGTGGATTAAAGCCTCTGCCTTTGGCTCAGGTCATGATCCTGGGGTCCTGGGATCAAGCTCCGCATCCGGCTCTCTGTTCAGTGGGAAGCCTGCTTCCTCCTCTCGCTCTCTCTCTCTCTCTGCCTGCCTCTCCTCCAACTTGTGATCTCCCTCTCTCTGTCAAATAAATAAATAAAATCTTTAAAAAAAAAAAAAGCCAGTAAAGTTATAAAGAAATGATGGTTTAAAAAATAGGTTTCAGGGTGCCTGAGTGGCTCAATCGGGTAAAGTGTCTGACTCTTGATTTCAGCTCAGGTCATGAACTCGGGGTCTTGAGATCTAGCCCTGTGTAGGGCTCTGCATTGGGTGTGGAGTCTGCTTAAGATTCTCTACCTCATCAGATGCTCCCTTTAGTATCATTTGAGAAGCATTGGGAGGGTTTTGGCTAAAAGTACAATTTATTGGGGAAAACTAGATTTTAGTTTTATAAAACTTTTAAGTCTTTCACGGGACCTATATGTTCTTGAATTAAATTTTGTAGTGCTAGAACAAATAGACGATCTAAAAAGGTGTTTATCTGTGTTACTTAAAAACAGAGGCTTCCTTCTATTTTAACCCACTAAACCATAAGGAGGGATCGCGGTCAGTAAGCAGCGCGCTGACTCCTCAAGTGTCCGCCTGAGGGAAGCAGCCGCCGGCCCTGCGAGTCTCTGATGCCTCCTGTGCCCGGGCACCAAAGCCGTGACGACAGATCTTCTTGCCAAAGGAAGCCACCCCTGCGGAGAGGACGCCCCCGAAGAGGCTTCCCTTTGGATGCGCCCTCCGTCAGGAGCCAGAGGGCAGCCTTTTTGCAAGTGTAGCTGGAACTCAAGCCATAAGTACGCTGTGCGGGACCCAAAAGGCTGCTTCCGAACGGACATTCGTTGGACGTTTTCTAGGGATTTATACAGATGTTGGTCCTCAAAAGCTAAAGACCAGTGGTCGACAAAATAAAATGTGTTGGAAACCTCTGGAAAAAAAAAATTATCTCTTCCTCTGCCCCTCCCACCTTCTCTCTTTAAAAAAAAAAAAAAAAAAAGTTCATTTCCTTAAAAGGTTGTCTATTTCCTTAAAAGATTAATCTCTATTTACCAAATATCCACCTCCAAAAGAATCAAGCTATTTGAAGATTCATGGTTACTAGTCCAGGTCATTATTTTTTAAAAAAAGGAAAAACATCATTTACAATTAATTCTTTCCCACACAATGTTGAATCAGGTTTTACCTTTTATATGAATATTTTTGCATAAATACATACATTTTGATCATCACTCCACAAAGTGAAAGAATTGAGTGTAGGCAAGGTATTAAGAAAAATGAAGATACAGTAATCACCCAATTAACTCAGGGTTTCTATCATTGTAGGTATTGACATTCTTCGCCAGATAATGTAGAGCTGGATTCTTTGCACTTTGGGCTGTTTAGCAACATCCCTAGCCTCTACCCACTGGATGTCACCCCTTCCAGTAGTGACAACGAAAAATGTCTCCAGACATTGCCAAATGTCCCTTGGGAGGCAAACTGCTCTCACCTGAGAACAGGTAAGTTAACTTAAGCAGTGTACATAGCCAAACCAGACAGTACAAGCCCAGCCATTGGTTTATAAGACAGGAAGTAGCTGTACTTTTTCTCTCCAGAATGTTCCCACTGAAAACAAAATTGCTGCACATCACTTCCAAGATATAAACAAATGCTGGCTTCACAGAGAAACAGAAGAAATTGCACGTGCCAGATTTGTTTGTCAAGCTGCCCTAGCTCTTGGCTACATGCCCACACTCTGCCTAAAACCTACTTCCCAAACTTTTGAAAATGCTTTCCACAGCTTTCAGAATCTGACCTTTAGAGCAGCTGTGTGTGTGTGTGTGTGTGTGTGTGTGTGTGCGCACAAGCGCGCATGAAATAGATTTACAATTTTCTATATTCTTGCAAAGTCAAAGCCACTTATTGAGTCCAAATGCCAACTGGGGGTGGTGGGAATTTGCACACAGATGTCAGTGGACTCCTAAACAGCAACACAAGAGCTCCACCTGCAACTAATTATAGAAACTGAAATTGCACTCTGGCCAGAGGAGGCTAGGTTCAGAACCCACCCCATCTGCTTTGGCCAATAAAATCACTCTGTTACTTTTCTCCTGTCAACATAGACTTGCTTCTTAAAATCCTCTGAGGATGTTGTCTGTAGGGAATTTTATTAGGCAGTGAATTTTTTGAGGGTGACCGCTCCCTCTACCTTCTCCCCCTAGAGCTTGGTTTCAAAAAGTGCCTTGGCACAAGTAAGACTAAAATAATTTAGCCATTGAAATATTCCAAAATGTTTTCTTTAGTTCCTGGTGTGCTGTTGCTACCCCTTCGCCAAAATAAAATGATCCAGAGAGAAAATAGAAGATGGAAGTCATTTAGCTCTCCCAAGGTCCAGCATACAGGAATGTTTATATTCCTCCCCCCCATTAGCCACGTCTTTGATAAAATAAAACCTGGGAATAAAAATCTGTAAGGCTACTAATGCAGTGCACATGGCTGATCCTAGGGCTGACTGCAAGAGATTACGGAGGCAACACAGCTGACATCTGTCACAAAGATGTGTGTAGCTCACTTCAAATCATTCTCCTACATTCTAGCAAACAAAGAAATCAACTGTTGGCTCTGTGCCATCTCATCTATCTTCAGGACCAAAGGAAGTTTTCACCTACCCAGGAAAACCATTTAAAATTGTGGTTTCAGTCTAAGTAGGTCATTGCCTAAGTCTGGACCAAAGTTTTTCCACCTTTCTGGAAAGGTAGACAAAAGCTACAGTTCTCTGAAGAGCTGAAGAAGACTATTTCAAGGTGAGGAAGGTGAACTTTTGTTGTTGTTGTCCTTGTAAAATTCAGGACATGTCCTTCCAAAATTCAATTTATGCCGTGGTGCTAAACTGGTTTATATTACACAGTTCTAAATCTGTGTGCCTATGCAACATTGGGGAAGGTATACATAAACACTCATACTTTAAATCAGAGTTAAAAATGAAAAAAAGTTATATACCTATACGACATTTGATTGACTTAATTTCTCAGGTCTCTATTTAAAATTTTTTTTTTAACTTATTTGACAGAGAGAGAGAGAGATCACAAGTAGGCAGGGAGGCAGGCAGAGAGGGGGGAAGCAGGCTCCCTACTGAGCAGAGAGCCCGATGCGGGGCTCGATCCCAGGACCCTGAGATCATGACCTGAGCCGAAGGCAGAGGCTTAACCCACTGAGCCACCCAGGCGCCCCAGGTCTTTTTTTTTTTTTTTTAAAGATTTTATTTATTTATTTGACAGAGATCACAAGGAGGCAGAGAGGCAGGCAGAGAGAGAGGAAGGGAAGCAGGCTCCCTGCTGAGCAGAGAGCCTGATGCAGGGCTCGATCCCAGGACCCTGGGATCATGACCTAAGCCGAAGGCAGAGGCTTTAACCACTGAGCCACCCTGGTGCCCCCCCACTTTTTTTTAAGATTTATCTATTTACTTGAGAGAGAACACAGTGTGGGAGGGGCAGAGGAAGGAGGGAGAGACTCTCAAGTAGACTCCCCACTGAGTAAGAAAACTGGGCTTAGTCCTATGACCCTGAGATCATTATTTGAGCAGAAATCAAGAGGCAGACTTAACTGACTGCGTCACTCAGGCACCCCTCAGTCTCTTCCCATCCAAGTACTAACCAGGCCCGACCCTGCTTAGCTTCCGAGATCAGACGAGATCGGGCGCGTTCAGGGTGGTATGGCCCTAGACACCCCTCAGTCTCTTAATATGACTTATGAACCCTTAAGATATTTGAAGAAAGAAGGTGACTAAGGACAACTCAAGTCAGTGCAATAAAGTCTGTTTTTTTCCTACAGCATCCCTTTGTCCTTCATCTCAGTTCCTGTAAAGAACCTCCCCTCTCCCAATGCCTGCAATCTAAAGGGCTCACCAGTCACAGTAACTCCTTCTCACATACCTATCCCTTGCCCCAGCTGTATACACTCACCAAGTCCTGGAGGCAGGATATGACTAAGGTGAGACCAAAGTCCTGCAAATTTTCCAAATGGGAAGTAAAGACATAGCGATCCCTTAACCCTTCAATTATGACCCTGGGGTATGGGCAGCCAAGACCAGCCACCACATGAAAGACAAAAATGAGGCTTACACGTAGATGGAGGCAGGTATCAAGAACCAGAGATGAACAATAGTGGTAAATGCTTATCTTTTAAAGCCAGTTAGGTTTTGGAATGGCTTGTTACACAGCCTTACTACAGCAACAGCTGCTCAATATATAGATGCTCGGTTTAAGATAAAGGTTCATGGTCTTTGCTGGGGTTAACCAAACTTAATAGATTTTTCTTTTTTTTTTTTTTTTTAATTTATTTTGGTGGGGTGGGGCAGAGAAAGAATCTCAAGCAGAATCTCCACTGAGCACGCAGCCTGATGCGTGGTTCAATCTCATGACCCCAAGGTCAGGATGTGAGCCAAAATCAAGAGTCGGATGCTCAACTGCTCAACCAACTGAGCCACCCAAGTGTCCCCTTAATTATCATTTTTTTAGGGATGCCTGGGTGGCTCAGTGGGTTAAGCCTCTGCCTTCAGCTCAGGTCATGATCTCAGGGTCCTGGGATCGAGCCCCACATCGGGCTCTCTGCTTGGCAGGGAGCCTGCTCCCCCCTCGCCCCACCCTGCCTGCCTCTCTGCCTACTTGGGATCTCTCTCTCTCTCTCTCTCTCTATGTCAAATAAATAAATAAGTAAATAAAATCTTTTAAAAAATCATCAGCATCATCATTTTTTTAACTGCAAGAGTTAGAGCATTTCATTTCACATGCTGATATACCATATGTGTTCGTTAGGGCTGCCATAACAAAGAATCACGAACCAGGTGGCTTAAACAACAGAAATTTATTGCCTCATAGTTCTGAGGCTAGAAGATCCAGATCAAGGTATCACTGGGTTTGCTTCCTTCTGAGGACTGTGAGGGAAGAATCCGGGCCTCTTTCTTGGATGATAGATAGCCATCTTCTCCCTGTCTCTTCACATGGTCTTCCCTCTGTTCATGTTTATGTCTGTGTCCAAATTTCCCCTTTTGGTAAGGACATCAGACATATTGGGTTAGTGCCCACCCAAATGACCTCATTTTAACTTGATTACCTCTCAAAAGGCCTTATCTCCAAATAAAATCACATTCTGAGTTACAGGGGATTAAGATTCAAACATATCATTTAGGGGGGAACATAATTCAACCCATAACATTATGCATTATGAATTTCCAGGATAGGAGTATCTAGTATGTCATGTCTCAAGTTTATTTGACTGGGAAATCCCCTCTGGAAAGTGTTGCTTCCCTGGAAATACTTTGGAAAAGCGGCTTTGATGGATCTGTGGATCTCAGATTCAGAGTAGCAGGAGGAATGGAGTCTGAAAGAAGACATGGGGATAAAACAGGTCTATCTGAACAGTGAATATATTTAAGTCTCATGGACAGACTGGATGGACCTGGACACTGCAAGGCTGAGTCCTTGATTTCACAAACACCCAGTACTCAAGGGGACTGCAGCTGCATTTAACTGTTAGTGGACGCCCCCTTCACAGTGCAGCTACCTCGCCATCTTCCCAACAGGAAATAGAATGAATTCTACCACCTTCTTCCAACTGGCACAGCTCTTCGTATCTGGACACTCCCGGTGACAGCAGTATTTTAGAACAGAGTTTAATGACCCCTGTTGAAATGGCCCTAGAGTTAATCAAATAAAACAAAAAACAGTGATAATGAAAACCAAAAAAATCATACGTTGAAACTAGCTAAAAAAATTCATCAAAACTCCATACTAATATTGATTTAGAGTAGATTATTTCCTATTGTGTTAAGCCAGAAATAGAAATGATCACATAACCATGGCTTCAAAGCCATAAAACTCCCCAGGCAGGTTTACTTACACTTCTTAGGTTACGTTTCCCAGTGACCTTGTCCCACTTCTTCGTGCACAAGATGGGTAAATATTAGATCGAGTACAATCTCCCAGCATGTGATGCTATTTATATTCAAGCAGATCCTTGGCTAGCTGTGCACAAGTTAGGAAAATGTCTCAAAACTGCTTAATACACATCTAATTTAGAAAAAGTAATCTATTAGAAATATAAAGTTAATAACTACCCAAAAAAATCCAGGAATATGAAAAGTCAATAACTTATACGCATCAAACTGCAAAAGTCCTTATGAACTTTCCGAAAATTTCTTCTCTATCATGTTTTCCCTCTCTGATCTCTATCATGCAGGTAAATAGAGTGAAGGGGTAAAGAAAAGACAATTGCATAAACTTTAAGAGAAAATTAGGTCACTTAACTTTCCAGGAGTTGCATTCTCCTGCCCTCAACATCCACCCCAACTCCACAGGCTATTACAAATAATAAGAGGGCTGCGCCTCAAGTGGCAGCCAAACATCCACTCCAAATCTTTTCTTCTCACCTCTCCCCAAATCAGTCTACAGGGGTGACATTGAGAGCAGAGGCTACGGGTTCACACCATTTCAAAGAATTAGCCGTCATAATACTCCACCACCCTCTTTCTCCATTCAAGAAGGTACATCATGAAGCAAAAGCACAAGTGATAACATAAGGGTAACTGCATCCATGCACTGCAGGGATTCCAAACGCCAATACTACAACTCCTAGTGGCCCAAAATTTATTTCTATTCATGCAGATAGACGTGGCTGAGAAATAGCACCTCGGAGAGAGTCTAGGGGATGGAAGTGAGGAGTCTGGATAGGCGTCTGGGGGTGGAATACCCATCCAGGAACCTGAGTATCTACCCTTTGCCTGTATGGTATTTGGTCACAGCTCCCTACCCAATTGCCCCCAAGGTTGCAAATGTCCTGCCCTTCCTATAACACAGGAAGGGTGTTCAACATCCTCTTTTAGATCTGGAGTTGGGTTCACCTCCCCTGGACAGAATCCCTAGAACTTCAAAATATAGTGCAAAAGAACTGGTGAGTGGTTTCCCCCTTCAACACTGCACATAAGAGTGAAAGGTCTGTATTAGTGACCAGTAAGTATGAATCTCATACACAAGACCACTTGAGCTTCCTGACCTCTACCCTATGATGGACCTGCTTCCCATTTGTATTCACGTAGTATAGTTCAAATTGTTTTAGATCACCTGAATCTATGCTAGCAAACTTCTAATTATCCAAATAGACACTGGCTGAACTACATTCGTAGATGCAGTCTCTGGTTGTTGTGCATAAGAAACCACAGTCAAATAAATGTTCCCCATCTGCTTTACATTTTTTTCTTTCATACAGAAAAATTTCCCATGATTTTTTTCCTCTAAAGGGAAATTACAGTCAGTAATGGTAAATGTTCAAAATTCTAAACAGCACAAAAAACCACTTCTGGGAAAATGAAATAAATTCCTGATTAAGAATAAAAATCCCCCCCCCAAAAAAAGAATAAGAATCCCCAGGGACACCTGGGTGGCTCAGTTGGCTAAGTTGCTGCATTTGGCTCAGGTCATGATCCCAGGCCAGGGACTCCCATCAAGGAGTCCGGCATTGGGCTCCTTGCTCAGCAGGGAGCCTGCTTCTCTCTCTGCCTTTGCCTGCTGCTCTGCCTGCTGCTCTGCCTGCTTGTGTTCTCCCCCCTCTCTCTGACAAATAAATAAATAAATAAAATCTTAAAAAAAAAAAAAAAAGGGATAAAAATCCCAGGGTGCCTGGGTGGCCCAGTGGGTTAAGCCTCTGCCTTCGGCTCAGGTCAGGATCTCAGGGTCCTGGGATCAAGCCCCGCATCGGGCTCTCTGCTCAGCAGGGAGCCTGCATCCCCCTCTCTCTCTGCCTGCCTCTCTGCATACTTGTGATCTCTGTCTGTCAAATAAATAAATAAAACCTTTAAAAAAAAAAAAAGAATAAAAATACCAGTCAAACTAAATCACATTCTTAGTCACTCTATCAGAACAAGTCATTTTTTTCATCTAACATATATGATCTTCCCATTAAACTAAGATTACAGTCACAGTTCAGTATTCCTGTAAGGAGTTAGTGAACATAGGTTAAGTCCTAGACATTTCCATGAACTAGACCAAAGCCTTGAAGACCAGCTCTCATTAACTAGCTGTGTGAACTTAGGCAAGCTGCTTATTCTCTCTACATTTATTTTTCATCTGTAAAACAAGAAAAAGTCTAGCACCTATTCAAGGTGACTAATGCAAACAGTAAATAAGCTAATATACACAAAGCTCCAAGAACAATGCTTGGCACATAGTAAGCCCCCAACAGAGGTCTACTGGTAGCAGTAGTAGTAGTAATAATAGAAACAGCAGCAACAGCAGGAGTCTAGATTGTTCCCCAAGCTTTATTTCATCTAGCTCCACTTTTTGACGAACACCAAAACCCCACAGGTAGAAATTTCTAGATGTCCTTCATATCTTACTCTCCTCCCTGGAAAGAAGAGAGGATTATACTATAACTCCCGATCCCTTGCAATTGGGTCACTTCCAGCCCAAGGAACTGAGGAGCCAATGTGCCATCTCTGCACACCCTCTTCCTCTGGTGTGATGATTCCTGAAGCCATGTGCCAAGATGCAGAAAGCTTGAATCCTGAGTCACTGCCTGGAGGAGGGCTGCCCTGGAGTCACCTGACCTACTTCATATTTCCAGTGAATAAGAAGAAATCTTGATGTGTTAAGCCACTGAGATTTGATTGCTGCAGAAGGATCTACCCTATCCTGACCAATAGGTACTCATTTACTCCTAAAACAGATCCTGACATAATTCCCACAGGAGAAGGAGAAGTGCTTCAATTTTTAAAAAATAACTTGCTTTTTGTCAATCTTTATATTCTTCACTTTGTAATACTACCTCATACTGCAAGTAAATTGACTTTTCAAATTCTCCATGCTGCTTCCTCTTTTTGCATTTTTAGCCTAAAAAAGAAAATGATTACATTTTAATTATATTTCATAGAAAGATTAACACTGAAGCTTTTACTGGATCATATGTCACATGATCATAGGGCACCCATAGTACCTAAGGTAGCCTATGGTCATAGTATTTTCCAGAACTAGAAAGGGGTACTAGGAGCCCCCTCAAGTATTCACTTATTTCTGGCTTACAGCAACTTGGGACAGTTAAGTAGGATTATGGATATTTAAACTAAACCAACCTTTACAAAATAGACAAGGGGTTTAAAATGCTTTTACAACAGCATGAAGGTTTTGTGTCATTAAAATGTACCTCAATATGTCATTTTATTTTGTCAACAACTTCCAGACATATTTAATTCTGTGTGAATGTCGGAAAAGACACATAATAGATTGGCATAATAGCACATCATGTAATTTATAAGTAAACATACATGTGTGAGAGTCTGTGCTCAAAAAAAAAAATTTAATGATAGCAACATATGATAAAAGTAATTTTTGAGCTGACAGTTTAAAGAATGGCTTTCAAACTTTTTTGTCATTACTTGCATGATTCCTAAATAGTTGTAACCATTTTTCCAAAACAACTAAATAAGGATACCAGTACAGAATTAGGGAAATACACATAGGAGTGACAGGTTCATAAAGACATCACAAACCAGCAAAGTCAGTGGGAAAAAGCAGAAATAATAGTAAAGAGCATTAATTTGATTTAGGACTGAAGAACAAAACTTTCTGTTCCAACCAAAAATCACACTTTCACATCTGAAAACCAGCAAAGACTCTGTCACATAGTCAAAAGGATAAGGTGATTGCTTTCTACACATAGAAGAGAATGAAGAACAGATTCTCACAAAGATCAGGAATGCTTCTAAAGATACTTGGACTCCAAGGGGTGGTATCCAGGGCAACAGATAGGAGGGCCAGCAGATAACCCCAAGAAAGGCAGAGAGCTTCGTGAGGCCAACATGAGGACCAATTATCAAAGAATCACAAGGTCAGCCAAGTTAGAATTATCTCAAATTTCTACAGAAAGTTAAATGATACCTGGAAATTTTTCCACCAAATGCCACAGCACTCTACTCCCCATCTCCTAGCACTTATCTCACTACCCGTAAGAGGCAAAGCTGGGATTTAAACCCAGGAATGTCAGACTCCAAAGCCCTTATGAAAACAGGAGCAGATAAATGAGCCCCACAGAATAGGTAGGATTTGGAAATGGAGACTAGCCAACTATAAAAGGGAAGAGGAAGGGAGAGGAGGTGCTGAGGAGGCTACCAGAGAAAGGGAACAGAAAGAGCAAAGAACTGAAGAGGTAAAACCCTGAGTAAATGCAGGAATCACCAAGTGGGAATGCAGGTAACACAGGAGATGCGCAGGGAGGGGGTATGAGATAAGGCTGGAAAGCCTGGCTCAGGCCTTCCGAAGGAAGGTGCTGTTGGCTCAGCCAAAATGGCAGAATTCACTCTGAAGCCAGTAAGTAATTATTGAGGGCTGTAAAGCAGAGAAATGGTATAACTGCAAGTAGACACGGGGAAAACTAATCTTGCTATAAATGGAAGATAGATCAAAGAGTAAGAAGGTGTCTTGCACATAGTACATGCTTATTTAATATGAAAGAATAAAGGAAAGACCAGGTTACAAATTTTTGTGTTTCTCCAACCTGGTATCAAACCCATTCCACCCAGTGTTACTTAAGATTATTTGGTTTGCTGTTTAGAGAATAAACTCCATTCATTCTAGAAAGAAATAAAGTTGCTCTCATTTCAAAAATAAATCAATTCACCAGTCAAATGTGGCTCTTTAAATGTTGCTGTTAAAGTGTCTACTCTTGCAAAAATTAACATTTTCCTCTTCGATGCAGAGGGAAGTACATCTGAGATGCTGCTGTTACTGCTGAAAAAGAAAAAAAAATAACCAAGTATAAAAGTTAGGCAATAAAGAATGATTCCCCCTCTTCTGCAACAGTGTGAAAAAGTTAATGGAAAATAAGATCAGAAGTTATAATTTCATATTGCTTATATGACCTTTGGTAGTCTCTAAGTCAAACACGTCCGAAACCATAGCTTTCTTGATGGTGCTGACCTTTCTTCCGCATAGGTCGTGGTGCCATCTGCAAAGCATCAACTACTCAGTGAAAAGCCAAGGCTGAAAAACACAGAGATGAGTCATAACCTACCTGATTTTCTTCATGGGACACCCTCATCTGTTCCTTGAGAACGGACATTCGGGCTGCCTCTTCTTTCCTCAAGACTCTCTCCTTTTTGAGCTCAGGACTCCAGAAGGTCTTGATACTGTTCATGGAAGATCCTAACTTGCTGTCTTTGATGTCTAGTTCTTTCCGGAGGAGGTCATTCTCTCTCTGAAGTTCCTTGAGCTGAGCTTGAAGGTCTAACATTGTGCTATCCCTTACCTGCCTCAACATGGAAGGGACCTGATGGTGGTGATGATGGGATGAGCTAGTCAGACCACCATGTTGATCTGTGTATGAAAGAACATCTGTGTGGGAAAGTCCAGCAGAAGCAATATTGGGACTACTCCCCATGGCTGTGACTCGGCCTCCATAAACAGCTCGATTTGTGGCCCTTCCCAGAGTCATGGTGCCCTTTGGGTAAGTTGTCGAAGCCACCCCTTCATGATCACTCAGGTACATAGGTCCAGACGTAGCATAGGCTGCATTAAGGGACTGGATGTTCTCCATGGACAGTGTCTTGCCTGTTCCTCCACCTCCCCCACTGCTTGTTCTTCTGTGGCCCAAACGAGGAGACCTTGGCAAACGAGGAGATCTGGAAGGACTGCCTTCCAGATTGGTGATTGTTCTTGCACTTCCATACATTTTTCTTCTATTATGAGGTGCTACTGAAGAGAAGGAATGTTATAGTAAGTTGGGGGTTAAACCAGTATTTCCACTATTGGCCAGAATTTTCAATGCATTCTTTTCACAGTCTGTTCCAGAAAATGACTCCAGAGGGTCTGAAAAATGAGAAAAAAAAAATCAAAAACAAACTTCTTTAGAACTCTGACTATATTACATTTTTAAAAATATATTGATAGGTCAATGATGATAATGACAGATACAAGAACGATAGTCACACCCATATTCATTTTTTTTAAAGTAGTCCCAAACTTTACTTACTACATGTAAACATTTTGTCTATTTCCCCCACCCAAATCCCAAGCAAGCTCAAAAGTTCTCAGAGCAAAGAAGCAGCTCGTTTTTCCTCAGGAAAATGATGCTCTGCTTTTGGTTTGTGCTAAGTGACAGCTGGGACTTCCAGAAAATTCACCATAGAATTTCTCATCATAGGGAAATTTGCCATAAAATACTCCATCCTAAGGGCATGACCCCCATACACAAGCAGCTTGACAGTGACTCTGAGAAGCTTTTTCTTCCTAGGACGTCACGTAATAGTCAAGCATGTTGTTACTTCCCTCCCCTGTACACATTCCAGACATCACTAATCCACCACAGTCATTTCCGCTAAGGCAGGAACTCTTCTTAACATAACACTCTAGAGGGTTTACCACCAAGCAACTCGCACTGGCTCAGGAGTTGGAACCTACTGGCCATTTTGGAGCTAGAAGGAAAAAAGAGGCTCAACCATCAAGACTCCTGTACATCTAGGCAGATCCTAAATGCTATTACCAGAGAAAATGGTAGTCCTGTCTTTTTCTCCCTTCACACACTTCTTTCAGACTGGTGTTTTGGGACTTCTTTTCCATTCTAGTTGACCTAAATAATTACTCCACACTAATACACACCTGAAGAGCAATGGCACAAGGGAACAGTAGACCATGTTAGAGCTCCTGGGCCCATACCCCCTGGGGAAGAGTAGTAGAAGCTCCCTGTCATAGTCACTCAAGAACTTTGTTGCAGAATTTTATGTAGCTGGGCTACAGGGTTGTGATTATACCTTCAATGTTGGGCCCAAATGGCCTTATTGTGGTGCATAATGGCCTCCCACTCTTCCTTTGAAGATATGTTTAGTATACTTTATTTTTCTTCACGTTTTAGATACTAAGACCACAGATTTTGGAGAAGGGCAAACCAGGGTTCAAATTTCTATTCTAACACTGACTACCTGAGTGACCTTAGGTTAGGGATAGGCATGTGGTCCACACTGGCCCAAAAAGAGTTACCCCATACTTTAGTTGGAACAATTGGGAAAGGCAAGCTCTTTTGCAGCTAGAATTACTTGCTTTTGAGATGGAGCTTCGGAGGACCTCCACATGGAAACGGCTGCCTTGGGAGTGAAGTTAATGCAAAGGAAAGCAGAGCCAAACTTTTTTTCCCCCCAAGATTTTATTTATCTATTTGACACAGAGAGAGAGAGAGAGCATAACCAAGGGGAGTGGCAGGCAGAGGGAGAAGGAGAAGCGGACTCCCCACTGAGCAAGGAGATCCATACGGGGCTCCATCCCAGGACCTGGGGTAATGACCAGAGCTGAAGGCAGTTGTTTAACCAACTGAGCCTCCCAGGCACCCCAGAGCCAACTTTAGATAGTATGAAATCAAACCAAGTGACATCACTCGATACCCTGGATCCAGCACTCACTGAAGGTACATCTACTCCAGACCATTTTAGCTACACATGCCAGGCAGACTGACTGAATTATTGACCCCAATTCTTCACTCCTCCTTGCATCTATGACCTTGGCAGTGCCCTCCTAATCTGACTCTGAGTTCACTCATATGATCTGTTCTGGCCAATAAGGTGGTAGCATATGTGAAGGAAGCAGAAGCCTAGAGCAGCTCTTTTGTATCTACTTTCTTGCTCATTTTCCTCTGCAAAAGTAATTAGAATATGCCCAGTCTTGCTTGCTGGAAGATGAGAAATATGAAATAGAGTCAAGGTGTCCTGGCCAACAGCCAACCAACCCCAAGACATTTAAGCAAGCCCACTCAAGATGAGCAGAGCTGCCTAGCCAACCCGCAGCTGACCACAGAGGCATGAGCAAGTCCAGCTGATATCCAATGAGCCCCATACACTAATGGACAAAACAAATACTTCTTATTATGTCAATGATGTTTTGCAGCTGGATGTTCTGCAACATTACTGCAGCAATAGACAATGGATACCTTTGCTCATAAGTTTCTTTTTTCATTACATTCAATTCTAGCTGGGGTATCTGTATTTTATATCTTAAAGAGTCCTCATATACAGTATGAAGAAATATTTTCCATAAAGTCTCCTCCTTTCCCTAAAAAGTCCCAAGAGTTACACTCATTTCTAACCAAGGAACTTAGTTTCAAATGTTTGTATTATTTAGAGCTATATTTTATTTTACTTGAAAATACACAAAAATCATTCTGTATCTAAGATTTTTGCACGATAATCTGTTCTATAGAAAAGGCAAATCAACAGTTCCAACAATAGGATTCAGTTACAAAAAGGATGAAAGAGACAGACTGACAGTGGATAGAATAATGTAACCATAACATGAATAATTAATGAGATGGAAAGATATTCGTGACACACTAGTCGGGAACGACTAAAAAACATTTTTTGACTTACATAAAACACACATACATACACACTACTTACAGAGAAGACAGGGACAACACACATAAAATGTTATCAGTGGTGGGATTCCAAATGGTTTTCATTTTCTTTTGTTTATTTGTATGTGTGAAAATTTCTATAATAAAGATCTTTTAGATTGTCTTTTTAGTCTCTATTTCATTTGTTTGGCCTTGTGACTACTTAGACCAGCATCTCCTGCAGAAGTGACACTGTTCCAGCTCTGATCCTGGCTCTAAAGAAGCCTGGCAGCCTTAAAAAACAACAAGAGATTTAAGGTCCAAGCTATCTTACTGGGAAGAGAAGTCACACAAAAAGATCCCAGAAGAGAACCCTCCTACACTGTTGGTGGGAATGCAAGCTGGTGCAGCCACTCTGGAAAACAGCATGATGTTTCCTCAAAAAGTTGAAAATAGAGCTACCCTACGACCCAGTGATTGAACTACTGGGTACTAACCCTAAAGATACAAAAGTAGTGATCCGAAGGTGCATGTGCACCTGAATGTTTATAGCAGCAATATCCACAATAGCCAAACTATGGAAAGAGCCTAGATGTCTATCAACAGATGAATGGGTAAAGAAGACGTGGTATGTGTGTATGTATGTATATACATACATACATACATACATACATACATACATACATACACACAATGGAATACTATGCAGCCATCAAAAAAGAAACCTTGCCATTAGCAACGATGTGGATGGAACTAGAGGATATTATGCTAAGCGAAATAACTCAATCAGAGAAAAATTATCATATGATCTGTCTGATATAAGGAATTTGAGAGGCAAGGTTGGGGGGGTCATGAGGGGAAGGGAGGTAAAAAATGAAACAAGATGGGACCAGGGAAGGAGACAAAGCATAAGACACTCTTAATCTCAGGAAACAAAGTAAGGGTTGCTGGAGGGCAGGGGTGTGGGAGGGGTAGGGTGGCTGGATGATAGGACGTTGGGGAGGGCATGTGCTATGGTGAGTGCTGTGAATTGTGTAAGACTGATGATTCATAGACCTGTACCCCTGAAACAAATACATTATATGTTAATTTTTTTAAAATCCCAGAAGATGAGACATCACATGAAGAGAGCTACAAGAAGGAGAACCAAAACATCCCAGCTAAAAGCCAGCTGAGACACCAGAGTGGTGAGACAGGCCTCTTAGACCGTCGAACCCAGCTGCCATCTAAAATTAGGTATATGAGTGACAGCCAACACCGTGTATTAGAAGGACCACCCAATCAACCCGAAGAGTGACAGGAAATACAGGAGATCGAAATAATGACTGGTTGGAGTTCTGACCCTATTAGAATAAGAAATAAATATAATTCTGTATTTATTTTACAAACACTTAACAGAGAAGTCAGAATGTTAAAAGGAATACAGGTCCATCATCATCAGTCTGTGTGTCTAAGAAATGAAGAAACAGGTGGAAGTTGGTTACTCCCAGGGCACACCAGACAAGAGTTATGTACAATTCCACAGAACTTATTAAATCAAAGAGGAATTTCAGGGACCGCCAAAATGGTAACAGAATAATTTCTTTACCAATACACATCTTCTTAACAATAAATCATCATTAGCAACCTAGGCCTGAAACTTTATTTGGAAATTACTCTCTTTCGCCACATCTGCAAAGAGCGGGATGGTTTCCTAGAATAACGTTGCCCTTATAGCTAGCTGCAGCACACACGGTGATGTTCTTCTCACAGATGAGGCAGGCCCAGTTGACAAGGTAAGCCAAGGCGAGTTCCCATGGCTGTCATGTCCTCCTAAGCCTCATGATTCTTATTTGTTCTACTGAGTCACTCACAAATCCCCCACCCCCAGCTGTGTTTAAGTCTCCTGATATATTTTTAGGTACTTTGTTTTGACACTCGGGCTTTTTTGGGCTGTAGTCTCCTAATTCTCATCTAATTTTCTTTTTTTTTTTTTTTAGTTCTATAAAATGAATCTCTGAGAGACAGCAAAGAGATCAACTTTATTCAGCAATCAATAATGCAATAATGCCTTCTATTTCCAATGACTGACTTCAAGGTAACCATTTCTAAGCTTTTCCCCCTACCTATGAATGCATTACAGAAAATAAGGTCAAAGTTAAGATCTTACTGTTTCAAATACTATTATGAAGCCAAGATAGGCTCAGTCATTGAGCTTTCTTGTAAACTCTTAAAAACACCTGCTTTCTTATATAGTTGTATATAAGGATAAATTATTAATTAGATTAAACCGAGCACAGAAACAGACAAATGCTGCTGAATACAACACCAAAGAAATTAATTGCATGACACCTTTCACTTCAAAAGGACCTCATGAAAAAAATTCAAAGTTTGGTTTGGTTTTTTTTACATTTTATTTATTTATTTGACAGACAGAGATCACAAGTAGGCAGAGAGGCAGGCAGAGAGAGAGGGAGAAGCAGGCTCCCCGACAAGCAGAGAGCCCGATGTGGGGCTCGATCCCAGGACCCTGGGATCACGACCCGAGCCGAAGGCAGAGGCCTCAACCCACTGAGCCACCCAGGCGCCCCAAAAAATTCAAAGTTTGAAGGTAAGTTCCATTTAAGGCTCAAAAACGAAATCAGTCAAAGATGCTATTATAAACCTATATAAATACTTTCTCTGATTGCACATGGATTCATAAATAAAATATACATTCATCCACTCATTCTTTAAAAGGTTTATGGACTCTTGATCTCTAAGCTCAGGGGGAAACAAGGTGGAGAGAGCCTTGATTTCTGTCTACCTCAAGTGTCTCAGACTATCATGGTCTGGAATGGTCTATTTTAAGACAAAAGCACTTCCTGCTATCTGCTCTAAATTAGGTTAAGTTTATTTCCACAGATCTCAGCCTCAGCCCATCACCTGAGCCCTGCTGACAGACCGTGTGAGCTGAGATCATCAGTATCTCCCAAGATTTAGCCCAAATTAACATATCCTTTTTTTTCCTTCTCAGCATCCCTAAATTTTAAAATATTTTGTGTCACAGAGTACAGTTACTTCTGAAATTCTTCTAGAGGAAGACAGAGTGTAGGAAAAAATCTCAAGCAAGAAGCAGCTGCCCAGGAGCCAGATGCTCCCTGCAGATGTGTTATATATGGCGAGCCCCGTGTTCTTTAGGATTTTGATCTAGTGGCCAACAGGGAGCGATATGGACATTTCACATTAAAATACAGATTGCAGCATCTCCTGAAAAGCCCGAAAATCTGACACTGTGAAGCCCATTTCACCACACGACAACAACTGGTTAGAGCCAGCCAGCATCTACCCCTTCAAGACAGACCATGCCACCTCCAGGCTGCACAGTCCCCTCCCCTCCTAATGGCCTTATATTAAGTCTGATTCCCTCTTTTCATGCTTGTCCCTCTAGGCATTTACATTTTACCAATCTTACCCATATAAAATATCTTTTTTTTTTTTAAGAGTTTTAAAATTTATTTTAGAGAGAGTGAATGGGGGGAGGGGATGGAGCAGAAGGAAGGGAGGGAGGGGGGAAATATCAAGCAGACTCTGTGCTGAGTGGGAAGCCTGACATGCGGCCCAAACTCAGAGCCCTGAGATCATGACCTGGACCGAAACCAAGAGTCAGACACTTAACTGACTGAGCCCCTAAAATATTTTAGAAAATAATTCAATCTCCTTCACCACCCAGTTCGAGTCTGTTACCAAATCCTATCAATTCTGCCTCCAAAATCTGTCTTGATCGGCTCTCTTGTTTCCACTTCTACTGTCTTCACTCTATTGCATCAATGTGACTGGCTTCAGCTCTTCCATACCAGCCCCCAAAGCATCTCTCCTTTTCTATTCCTCCTTCTGTCTCACACCGCATTCTAAAGTGCACTTCTCAATCACAAAATACTCCCCCGAAACTGACCCTCTTAAAGCCCTTCAAAGCATCTCATTGCTCTTTGGACAAAGACCAAAATCCTTTCCATGGCCGAAGGCCCTACAGGATTTGGCCAATGCCAACAGTTCCAGCCTCCTTTCTTGCCACTCTAATCGCTGACTCTGCCTGAGTCTTCTCTCTGATGTTCAGTTGCATCAAGTTCCTTCCTGACTCAGAGCTTCAGGTCTCACTCCTAGTCATCACTTTAGATCACAACATCCAATAGCACACTCTCTACAAGTCTATCCCATCCAAATCAGGTATCTTGGCTACATTCTCCCAAAGCATGTGTTGTTGTTGTTGTTTCACGGTATGGAAGACCCGATTAAGGCTATACCTCCTCAGATTCTTGGTCTGCAAAATAGGAAACCGTGCAGAAGAATAATCAATATGCACAAAGGATTCTGGAGCCTTCAGGGAGGAAAGTCAGTGACACTCTAGTCACAAAGCCCAAGATCCAGAGTAAGGAGATGAACATGCTTACAAGCAACACTACAGCTTCCAGGAACAAAATAATTACCTCAAGATAAGAGGGTAACCAGGCTGGTTATGGGGACTCAAGACAATGACCGAGGAGTCATGGAGAAGCCTGTGTGGACAAAGCATGTGGGTGAGGTGGGAAACTCCTAGGCACCATGCCATACTGTGTGGAGCCTCTGCAGTGGGGCACAATGCTGTGTACAAGGATATGAGTCACCAGGAGGTTCAAGTGTTCCAGATAGGGTTCCCCACAATCAGACACTGAGACAAGGATTTGTATATAGGTGGTTCACTTAGAAGGTAATCCCAGGAAGCACTCAGGGGAGAATTTAGCACTAAAACATGGAAATGAAAGAAGTCAATATGGGATACATTTTTTTATAAGATTTTATTTATTTATTTGACAGACAGAGATCACAAGTAGGCAGAAAGGCAAGCAGGGAGAGAGGAGGAAGCAGGCTCCCTGCCAAGCAGAGAGCCCGATGTGGGGCTCAATTCCAGGACCCTGGGACCATGACCTGAGCTGAAGGCAGAGGCTTTAACCCACTGAGCCACCCAGGCGTCCCTATGGGGTACATTTTTGAGGGAGTTTCTGCTCCAGAAAACTGGTTTCAGTCCTGCTGAAGGATCTCTGAGAAGCAGTGTAAAGCCTGCCTCACAGTTATCCCTCCATAAGGGTAAGATACCCAATGACCACTGGCAGACATCTGCTCCCCTGGCACGTCCAGCCTGCACTGCATGGAGGCCATGAGAAATCCTTCATGTTCCAAGTTCCAAGTACAGTCCGTGAGCACTGAGATGTGGGTGAGACCACCAGCAGCACCCTCCGAGACCAAATAGCAAGGACCATAGCGTCTTTCTGTCTGAAGAAGACCAGTCTCAATGGCAACACCTTGTGGCTTAAAGATGTAATCATATAGCAGGACAGCTGGACAGAAACCATCTCTGGACTTAGGTATGGGATTTATAGCCATATCCCCCTCACTTTGGGGCAGTGTAATTCTGGGGTAGGGAGTCAGGGGAGAAGACAGGGAGAGGTAGAGAGGTGGGGAAAGCCTCGAATGAAAGATCTGGAACTTCCTACAAAGCTGGCAGGTGTGTTCCAGCATTTTTGGTTTAATTTGGACAAGTGAAATTTGGAGCAAGGTTTTTGAACAATCCATATAAGACCCAAAAGCACTTCTACACTTTGTAATTCTATATAAATTTATGTGATTATTTACTGGGGCCTCTGTGGCCTCCTACTTTAAACTCTAACCTTGTACACCAGGGTTTAACATTTCTTCTAACATTTGCAGGGCCCAGGGGAAGGGTACAAATAGACACCCAAGTATGATATGTCCATACATTTTATAGCCATAAACAAGCTAACAAACTGGTAAATAAAACATATTCTATCTTCCTTCTTTGACAAACATAAAAATGTGGAAGGTGAAGTTTGAATTTTAAACTGAGAATTCTTGGATTCTTCAAAGTTCTAGCCAAAATATGGTGGCAAGAGGCAGGCCTGTCTCCAGCCAACATCCTCCTCTCCACACCCCTGGCTTAGACACACCTGAGGGTCTCACACACAGGAATTTTGCAGTCTGCACATGAGGCTAGCTCTGTCTAGACCAGAGGTCAGCCAACTTTTTCTATAAAATACCAGATAGTAAATATTTCAGGTTTTGTGGGCCATCAGTCTTCGTCACAACTACTCAACTCCGCATTTCAGCACAAAGGCAGCCATAGGCAATCTGTAATCAGATGAGTGTGGCTGTGTTTCATTAAAACTTTATTTACAGAAACAAGCATTAGCTGGATTCAGCCCACAGGCAGTAGTTTGCTGGCACCTGGTCTATACTTTTACAAATAGGCACCCCTCGGCAATTCCAGGCCTAAGGGTATACACACTGGTAGCATGATTTCTCCTCAGGAGGACAGACCTAGCAAAAAAGCCCAAACAGACCCTGGAAGACAGCTCGAGGTCATTTAGGAAGGGAGGTCTCAGGCCTGTGGGTACCGAGTGGACCCTAGAAGGCCAACAGGTGGGCACCTCCACTCAGCAGTGCAGACTCTCCTCCCCCACGGGGAAGACCCAGTCAGATGAGGGCCAGAATGGGCCGTCTAGAGCCTGAGGCCCTGTGCAAGGGCTCTTCCTGACCAGACCTAAGGGTACACAGGAGATTCAAACAGTTTTGAATATTTGAAAGAACATGTTTAATATTATGACATTTTCATCATTTCACTGAAATCACTTCCATGACAACTGATACAACAGTTTTGTTATCATAGCCAGGAAGGTGAAACATAATGTTTGCTTTTTATTTTTATCTATTTATTTTTAAAGATTTTATTATTTATTTGAGAAAGAGTGAGCAAGAGACAGAAAGAGAGAACACAAGCAGGGGTGGAGAAGCAGGCTCCCCACTTAGCAGCGAGCCAGATGCAGGACTCCTTCCCAGGAGCCTGGAATAATGACCTGAGCTGAAGGCAGATACTCAACCGACTGAGCCACCCAGTGTGTTTGTTTTTTAATAATTTTTTTTAAGATTTTTTTTTTTTTTTTTTTGAGGGAGAGGGTGCACCTACCTGTGCATGGGATGGGAGAGGAGCAGAGGGAGACTCCATGCTGAGCATGGAGCCCAATGTGGGGATTGATCTCACAAACCTAAGATCTCGACCTGAGCCCAAACCAAGAGTCAGATGCTTAATGGACTGTGCCACCCAGGCGCCCTGACATAGTATTTTTTAAGACTTTATTTATTTATTTGACAGACAGAGATCACAAGTAGGCAGAGAGCTAGGGTGAAGCAGGCTCCGCCCTGAGCAGAGAGCCCTATACAGGGCTCAATCCCAGGACCCTGGGATCACGACCTGAGCCAAAGGCAGAGGCTTTAACCCACTGAGCTACCCAGGTACCCCCTAACATAGTATTTTTTTTTTAAGATTTTATTTATTTATTTGACAGACAGAGAACACAAGTAGGCAGAGAGGCAGGCCGAGAGGGAGGGGAAAGCAGGCTCCCTGCTGAGCGGAGAGCCTGATGCAGGGCTCGTTCCCAGAACCCTGAGACCATGACCCGAATGGAAGGCAGAGGCCCAAGCCACTCACTGAGCCACCCAGGCACCCCCCCACACACATAGTATTTTTAAAAAGGGACCTCAAAATCAGATCTGATTGGAGACACATCTTTAATTTCTTGATGTGCAGCTTTAAGCAAATTATTTAACTTCTCCAATCCTCACTTTTCTCAGCTATAAATGGGGACAATAGCAGTCCTTTTCATAGTGATTTGGGAAAGGTTAAATAAGACAATAAAAGAAAAGTAATTAGCACAATGCCCAGCACGCAGCTAATGCTCAAATAAAGCTTACTGTCATAAGCTCAAGGCTACCAGAACAGGGCACACTGGTTCCGAAATTCTAAGTTGTCTTAGAATTCTCTCATTCCACGAAGCTTGCCTCGTCAGACACTGCTAAGACAAACTCAGCCTACTATTCAAAACTGCTCAAGATATCAACCATTTTTTAAAACTGGAAAGAAAAATGGCCATTTTCCCAACATCGTCAGGCTACAATATTCCACATCTGTAGATACTGAAAGTCCCAATAATAAGCCATTTCATTTTAAATTCCACAATGTTATGAATCAGGGGGGAAAAAAAGTCAAAAAGTCAAGCTTGATGTGGAGTTTTTTTTTTTAATATTTTTATTTATTTGCCAGAGAGAGAGAGAGAGTACACACACCAGGCAGAGAGGCAGGCAGAGGCGGAGAGAAGCAGGCTCCCCGCTGAGCAAGGAGCCAGACATGGGACTCGACCCTAGGACCCCGGGGTCATGACCTGAGCCTAAGGCAGCAGCTTAACTAACTGAGCCACCCAGGCGTCCCAATGTGGCAGAGATTTTTAAAAATGCTTTCCTGGGACGCCTGGGTGGCTCAGTGGGTTAAGCTGCTGCCTTCGGCTCAGGTCATGATCTCAGGGTCCTGGGATCGAGTTCCGCATCGGGCTCTCTGCTCAGCAGGGAGCCTGCTTCCCTCTCTCTCTCTCTCTGCCTGCCTCTCTATCTACTTGTGATCTCTCTCTGTCAAATAAATAAATAAAATCTTTAAAAAAAAAAAAATGCTTTCCCATCTTTCTCCAAGAAGCATGCTGCAACTCAAACACATACATCCACACATCACTACTCTCTCCTTTAGTTCCCTCAAACTCGTTTTATAATTACTGTTTTCCATACGCAGATTTAGCATGATTACATGTTCAGCTGCCTTGGCTCTATTTTATGGTAAGGTACTTACGTGAAGAGGCTGACTGTATTCTGTACTACAAGGTAAGGACTCTGTATATCCATGTATTAGTTAACTGCAGTTTCCGTTAACCATTTCCGTAGTTTTAATTTCAAACTCTGTCAATTTATTCTAAAGGATTAAATTTAAAACCTGAAACAGGGGCGCCTGGGTGGCTCAGTAGGTTAAAGCCTCTGCCTTCGGCTCAGGTCATGATCCCAGGGTCCTGGGATCGAGCCCCGCATGGGGCTCTCTGCTCAGCAGGGAGCCTGCTTCCTCCTCTCTCTCTGCCTGCCTCTCTGCTTAGTTGTGATTTCTCTCTGTCAAATAAATAAAATATTAAAATAATAATAATAATAATAAATAAAACCTGAAACACCTAAAAACTTTTGTTAAAGGAATAGACCATGATCTAGTACACAGCTAAATCCCCAAGTTAAAAATGCAGCAAAATTTCAAACAATATAGAAAAGCTGAGATGCTAAATCAAAATAAAAAGACAATTATGGTTAATATAATATACTGACTATAACAACATTATTCATTGCCTCATAAAGTTTCATAAATGTAACAAATTAAGCTGGTTGCACCGAAGAGATAAATAAGGTTTTTAGATTCATTTTTAAAACACCTGTGCATTTTCTTTAATCTGCAAACATAAAATGTCAATTGGCAAAGCTTTAGCTATAGTGAACTTGCAAAAAAAGAATAGTCAGGAATTATTGGGTTCACACTAAAAAATTCTCCATCTGTCAACAGATGTTCTAGAGAAAGTGACAGAAAGGTAGAAGAATAACAACTCTATCCCTACGTCCTTAAAAACTCAATCACACAAAATTTTTTTACATTTAAAATCAACATGAAGGATTATGTCTAAATAGGCTTTTGCTAGAAAAGAATATACACATAATCATGCACATAAGGAAAAATTCTGGCAAAGATTTTAAGCTATTCCCAAAAAAGAAGGAAAAAAAAAGGACCACCATCAACAGGAAGAGATGGGAAATGGCTTCAGTGCGCACATTTTGGAGACAAGCATTCATCTATGTGTTCTGTAAAGAAGAGAAAGAATAAGTACAGTATCTGAATTCTGGGGTCTCTCAAAAAATATGACTGATTACCATGAAGGAGTCACATGAGTCTTTAGTAAGGGCCGAGTGCAAGGCAGTGCTGAATGGTACTCAGAAATGCCTCAAAAAAACTGAAATTACAGTGAATGAGAGTCAATATCGACATTAAGTCATCAAGAAACTCAGTTAAATCTCTAAGTGCGTAGATAAGGGTGAATTATCAAATATAAAAATATATTAGAAGGGAAATCACAGCATAGTTCAAATCTCTTCAACAATATTTCTAGAAAACAAGTCTGTAATATGGTTTCTGACCTTCCAGAGACCCGAAGTCCTCCATTTCAAGGGGGGAGCCACAGCCCCTTTATTCAGGTACCATGAGCAATAACTCTAGGTACTGTGCACGGCTGCCAGGTGTTGGGAACATTGGAAATAGATGAGAGCCTCTCTAGGAGGACAGGGTGCAGCCGCAGATGGAGAGTGTTATGACAGAAAGACGGAGTAGTGCTAGAGAGACAAAACCCAGTTTTTTAACCTGGGCAAGTACTGAGAGGGGGCAGATTCACAGCTGTGTATAAAGAATTTATAGGGGCACCTGGATGGCTCAGTCGTTAAGCCTTTGCCTTCGGCTCAGGTCATGATACCAGGGTCATGGAACGGAGTCCCTCATCCGGCTCCTTGCTCAGCTCAGTGGGGAGCCTGCTTCTCCTCTGCCTGCGATCCCCCTGTTTATGCATGCTCATTCTCTCTCTGTCTCTCTGGTAAATAAATAAATAATTTTAAAAAACTATCGGTGTTCCTGGGTGTCTCAGTCAGTTTAGCTTCTGCCTTCAGCTCGGGTCTTAATCTCCTGGTCCTGGGAGGGAGCCCTGAATCAGGCTCTCTGCTCAGTGGGAAGCCTGATTTCTCCCTCTCCCTCTGCCTGCCACTTCCCCTGCTTGTGCTCTCTCTCTCTCTGTGTCAAATAGATAAATAAAATCTTTTAAAAAAATTATAAATCTCGTGACAACTTCAGGTTGTTTTTATTTCAATACTCTAAAAACAAATAATGTAAGGATACCCTTGATCATCACAGCAGCCATGCCCATTGTGTCTGAGTAACAAGCCCTACCCTCAGGAATCACCTTGGGTCACTGAGAAAGGAAAAAAGATGGACTTGGGAATCTAAAGGATGTGTTCTTACTCAGGGAAAGGTAAGGGAGGTCAAGCTCCTCGGCGTGAATCGAAGTTTCGCAGAAGCTGCATATTGCAAATGTGGTGGAAGAAGTAAGTCACCACCCAGTGCATGGCAGGGTAGAGCAGCTGACTGCCAAAGAACCCGCCCAGAGCAGGAAGCTGTTCTTCGTATGTTTATCACACTGATTACAAGCAGTAATTTAGTTAACGTGATTAAATTAATTTTGTCTATTTGAATTAGTAATATGAAGTGTACTTAATTTCTTTTGTTAAGTTTATTTATTTATTTATTTTAAAAAGATTTATTTATTTATTTATTTGACAGACAGATCACAAGTAGGCAGAGGCAGGCGGTGGGGGGGGGGAAGCAGGCTCCCCGCTGAGCAGAGAACCCCATGTGGGGCTCAATCCCAGGACCCTGGGATCATGACCCCAGCCGAAGGCAGAGGCTTTAACCCACTGAGCCACCCAGGCGCCCCAAGTTTATTTATTTTTAGTAATCTCTACACCCAGTGCGGGTGTCAAACCCACCACCCCAAGATCAAGAGTCACATGCTCCACGGACTGAGCCAGTCACGTGTCCTGAAGTATATTTAATTTCCAAATTGACTAAGGTTTTATAAAAGGAGAAGGAACTAAAAACAAAAAACAAAAAAAAAAAACTCACCTGCAATTACATTACATCTTAACATTACAATCATTAAACATTATGTAGTCCAATAATTACAATACAATGATTTAAGTCAACCCTGGGGTGCTACAAATCATTTCTTTATAAGGTATCTCATCCCAGCACCTAGGTGGTGCCTTCAGCTCAGGTGAAGATCCCAGGGTTCTGGGATGGAGCCCCTAGTTGGGCTCCCGGCTCAGAGGGGAGCCTGCTTCTCTCTCTGTGCCCTCCTTCCCTCCCCCCAACCGGCTCCCGTGCATGTGCGTGTGCCCGCCCCCTCTCAAAAATAAATCTTTTTTTAAAAGGGGGGGGGAGGATCTCATCCAACTTAAGAAATTCTGTTTAAGTCCTGAATCCCATATTCATCAGCTGTTTGAGTTCTGAATCCACATTTATTATCTTTGTAACCTTGAGCAAGTTGACAAACCTCTCTGAGCCTCAGTGAATAACAATGGCGTCTGGAGTAATGGCTCCATTTCTCCAGGGAGTAATGGAGCATTGGCTACTTCACAAAACTGAGGCGAGTCCTGATTAAATCAGAGAAAGCCCAAGTGCTCAGCACAGTGCCTGAAGCTTAGTAAATACCAGTACAACCTCATCTTCCATCAATATTCTTGCTGTTAATAGTTCTTTGCTTTCTATTAATTTCACATATGACTATGAAAAGCATTCGAATTTTGAGCTTCATGTTCTCTTTAATCTCTATAATCAGTTCCTGAAAGACAGTAAATTGACCGAATTATTAGAAATACTACTACTACTTATGTGTGTGGTTTTACATGGATTCCAGGAAGAGAACTAGACCTTTAAGCACAATGTGTTATGTATAAAAGAGGAATAACAATGTTAAACATGTTGCAATGGCTCTACAAAGATTGGCTGATTAAAAAGGTTGCTAAGCAATTTGCTCATGAAGGTAAAATTTTTGCCAGTGCAGCAAATTGCCTCATTTGTTCAAAATATTCACTGTCCCTCTCTAGTTAGTTCATTCCCACAGTCTATTTTTCATAAGAGGAGAATCCTTCCTGCCCCTCCAACATCGGCCTTGGCCACGTGTCTTGTTTCACCAAATGCAACGGGAGCTTAAGTAACACATGCCATATCCAAACAGAAGCTGTAAGAGCCATCTTAGGCACCATCCATTGGTTTCTTCTTCTTCACAGTAAGACTGGCTCATCCAAGAAAGAGACCACTCCTTCAGCCCGAGAACCAGAATAAAGACAATGTAGGGCAGCACCACAGACAACCCATGAGAGAGAAATAAACCACTGAGATTTGGAGGTTGTTATCTCAGCATAACCTACCAGTGTCTGATTAATACACTCAGCTCCCACAGTGCAGTCCTAAAACGAAATATTTGACATTTAGGTTAAAATATAGAGCAGCATTTTCTCGCTGATTTATTTCTCATATCTTTCCTCCTATTGCCACAATACCAATCTGGTAATGTCATTCCTTCAGGGATAAAATATCTCATGTTAGGTCTCTAGATAAATGCAAATCACTTATAAATGATGTATTTTGAGGCACAGATATACATACATAACCAACCATTTTAACTGCCTACAAATGTATTCTTTTTATCATTCCTGGGCCCTGATTTCTTTCCTAACAAATAGCTATTCCTAATGCTTGGGCATCTAGAGGAAGACAATGGTTAGAAAGGCTTGAAGGAGGATAAACCCTGCTAAGATAATATAGTTTTGCAAACAGCTCAAGTGAACAGCAGGAAACATCAATAGGTGTAGGCTGCAACTCATAACACCAATGGTCTCCAAATGTGTGAGTGCCTGCCCTGGAACACAGTCCCATGAAGCGTCCAGTCATGTCTGGTCCAAGCATGCCTCACCATAGGATGTCAAGAGAAAGGGGTCCCATGCACCTGTTATCTGTGATTCCATCTTACAGTGATTGGTTCTGTAAGTTCCAGATTGTACTAAGTAATGCCACCGTCTTCCCTGGAACCTTTTGTAGACAGAGCATTCAATCCTGATAGATCCTTAAAAGCGATAACCATGCCTCATTCATCTTCATATCCCAGTGCTATTATACTTGTAATTAAAGGCAGCTCAGTGCAGAGCAATGAAAAGAATGGGCTTTTAGTCAACAGCTCAAGATTCAAATACTAGCTTCTCCATTTCCTTATATAACAACCTTATGAGTAGATGTTAAGTGCCCTACTAATGTCCCTCTGACTTGAACATTCTAGAGTGTTCCAAAGGACTTCACATCGCCAACATCAGCATCTTTACCGAGGACTTCTTTTGAACCTTGGAAAACTACTCTGCTCTTGCAGGGTTCCAAATAGAGTGCAAGGGAATTAATCACCCTCAAAAACAACTGGCACAGATGCTTATATGCCAATGTCCATAGAAGCATTATTCACAATAGCCAAAAAAAAAAAAAAAAAAGAAACAAACCAGATTCCCATCAATGGATGAATGGGTAAACAAAATGTGGTATATAAATACAATGGAGTCTTATTCATCCTTAAGAAGGAATGAAATTCTCATTCATGCTACATCAAAGATGAGCCTTGAAAATATTGTGCTGAGTGAATTAAGCCAGACAAAAGGGGACAAATATTGCATGACTCCACTTGCATGAGGTACCTAGATTAGTCAAATTTGTAGAAACAGAAAGCAGAATCATGGTTGCCAAGGAGCTGGGGGCAGGAAGGAATGAGGAGTTATTGTTTAATGGGTGTAGAGTTTCCATTTGGGATGATGCAAAAATTCTGGAGATGGGGTACCCGAGTGGCTCAGTCAGTTAAGCATCCAACTCTTGATTTTGGCTCAGGTCATGATTTCAGGGTTGTGAGATCCAACCCCGCACTGGGTCCTATGCTGGGTGTGGAGCCTGCTTAAGATTCTCTCTCATTCTTAATCTTTCCCTCTCTCTCTCTCTCTCTCTCACTCTCCCTCACCAAAAAATTAAAATAAAAAAAAATAAAAAATTCTGGAGATGGATGGTCATAATGGTTTCACAACATTGTGAATGTACTTAATACCACAAAAGTATAATTTAAAAATGGTTAAAATTGTAAATATTATGTTATATATATTTTACTACAGTAAAAAAATAAAGTTAATAAAAATAAGTTTAAAAAAATAAAAGAAAAAAAAAAACAACTGACAGAAGCAGGTGGTTACACATCCCTGTTCCCTCACCACTCATCTAAGGGATCATCTAAGGGAGGTGTTTTACACCATCTCCAGAACTTCCTTGTGAGCTTAAACTCTAGTCACCACTGTAGCAATTTACTAATAAGCTACTGCCTTGTTGCCTGCCTTCTCCTCCCTCACACCCTTGTTCACCTACTGGTGATACCTGTATGCCCCCAAATAATTACGTTCACAAGTATGCTTGTCTCAGGGTTTGCTACTGAAGGCAAGTTTCTTAACTTCTCTAAATATGAATTCCTCATCATGAGAAATAATACTTGGATCATGGACTTTTTATAAAGATTAAATGAGATAAGTCTTGAACATGCTTAGCAAAGTGCCTGACACATAGTAGATACTTGTAAATTTCTTGAACTTCTAATCCAATAGTTACTTGCTTTTTTAACTGAAGATAAACTAAGTCTCTCAGTTTCAGAAGACTGAAAGCCCAAGAGCTATTGTATCCCACCTTCTACCTAATTAGCACCTTCCATGATTTATCATTCACCCTTTAAACACAAGAGGCATCAAAAGGAACTGGAATTTTGCATCCCATTCAATCCTTTGCTTGGAAGTGGGCTAGGACCACAAAGTAAGTTAGATAAGTTCCCGGATATCAACCAGATTTTCCAAAACGACAGATCACCACCATATCCTTCCGACCTAAAGAATTAGGGTGAGGTTAACTACACACAAACTTTAATTCCTACCCTTGCTCTTTGCCTCCGAATATGCCATCTTAGCATCATTAAGGCTTATGATGAAAACTAAGATGCACTTTAGTCTTTTTCTGTTCTACAGTATAGCAAGTGAAACCACAGAATCATGAAAATCCATTGAAGTGTATCCTTTGCTAAGTACCATTTTATTTGCTTTGGTTTCTCTTTACTTGCTTGCCAAAATACACAGAGAATTTTGTTAGCACAGCGATCACCTATGCCCATTAGCAAACCAGAGAAATAGGTTACTGACTCTGGTGGACATTCCTAAATAAGACTGGTGAGAAATTCAGTTTCTGTCCCCAATTTTTATAGAAAATGGCTCTATGATTATGTTTTAAAAAAAAAAAAGCTGAACAAATTTGCTAAACTTACATGTTAAAAAGGGAAGCTCTGTTACCCAAACAATTAATAATAAAACCCCAAATTACAACTTGCCCTTTATCATAATCCCCAAAGCTTGTTTCTAACATCTCATATATACACAGCCTTTAACTTTGTTCTTATCCCTCACAGGTATACAGGGGTGGCCAACTTACGTCCAAAGCCTCTGACCAAAGGTAAACCATCCATACTGGACATGTCTAATGGTTTCCATCTTTGCCTCAATTACATTAAGTTTATGAGGTTCGCACTTCTCCCTACATTACTGCCTATATTTTTCCTTTTCACTTACTTTTTATAAAACAATGACAACATTCAAGAAGTATTCAAATAATCACACAAACTCTGCTACACAAATATGATGATGGTGTTGGTGAACTAAAACGTTTGTTACGAGCTGAGGTCATGATTACAATAGCTCAGAATGTTGGTTCACTAGCTGAAGCATCAAAGTCAAGATTAGTGTATAAAAGACAGTTTAGCCATGTTACCATCTGATGTACGAAAGTGGTGTTAAGTCACACCAAAGTCAAGTCACAGGTGTATGGCTGCTATGCATGGGGCACTGGACATGGCTGCAGCACACTCAATCTTGTAAATTTCAGGGAGTAAATCATTTCCCTCCATGAACTTTCTCACACCACTTTCAGAAGCTTCACACGACGAATTGCCTTCTGTTAGTCTAACAAAGGCGGTTTAATGCCATCCATTAACTGCAAGCATTTGCAAGGATTTTAAAACAAGCACCATACTCTCTGGCTCTGCTCAAAACTCACTAAAAAGTACTTGGTCCCTGGAGACATTTCGAGAGATTCTCAAAATCAACAAGCAGTGTGGAGTCCCACTACAGATCAGGGGCAACCTCACTTGGAAAGCGGTCTTTTAAAGGTAGGAAAGTTGCATAAATTGTGTTTGGTCAATGGAATCGGAAGGGGCACCGCTAGGATTCCCAAGGCCATATTCATAATCTTCCTATTGCTTTCCAGGCCATTCTTCCACTCGCCCACCCCAATTTCAAACCCCATGTCCTCCCACAAACACCAAAAGCAGGTGTTATTGCCATGAACGTGGAATGGAAGAATAAAGAGAACTCAGCATCTCTGTTTATGTCAGCCTCCTACTGAAACCTCTTAGTGATTAAGTTCAAACCTCATCTCCTTAGTGGATCATAGGGTCTTCACACCTGCCACTCTGTCTAGCCCCTTTCATCAGCCCCCATCCCAGCCAAGCTAATATCCAGTTCCACAGCTCTACTCTCATTCTCCCAAATCCCAAATCTCCCATTCTCTTGCTCATCTTGGGACCTAGACCATCCCTTCTATTATTTGCACCATCAAAACCAAGAGCACCCAGCTAACACCATTAATGCTCTACCTCTCCCTAGGTGTCACCCTCTTCAAGAAGGCTCCTCATCCTTCATCCATGAATCTCCTAAGTCCTCCATGACAGCCTGGGTGCCCCACCATAAGAGTTCCCATTACAACAGCCTGCTTACTTGTCTAGTGCTCCACTAAAGGCCACATAAAATCCCTGAGCCCCGAGCCCCTTGCTCGGTTTATAATTGCACCCCCATTATGCCCAGCAGAGGACTGGCAAGGAGCACACACACATTTGGTGACTATATAATACAAACACTTAATTCTTTATTAAGTCCATCATGAAAGCACACTGGCCATTCTTGTTTTCCGGGATAAAACAGCTAATAAAATGACAGTTGCTCCACCAATTCTTTGCATGAAGAAACTGTTGTAAAAAAAAAAAAATATATATATATATATATATCACTTTAGATCTGGAAAAGGACAAGCCTGATTTTGACATATACCAAGAGATTCCCCAAATAAGGAGAAAGCTAGTGGCAAAGCCAAAAATGGAACTTGGGTCTTTTGACTCACAGGTCAGTGCTCACGTCTCTTTATCCAAAAGAACCTGCTCTGAAGTTATTCTAAGCAACTATTTGTGTTACTGAATTCAAGATGGGCTGTCAAAGTATTTGAAGCCTGTGCATGAAAACATAGCTTTTTCTTGGACTTAACAAAAAAGGTAAAGAATTTCCCTTGTGTACCCCTGCTACCTGCTTTGTGCTTGCCAGCCTGATGAACAGCAGTCCCTAAAACTCAGTTGCCTTTGTATCCACCCAGCATCAAACAAGATCTATTTTCAAAGAGTCCCTAAGAATGCCAAGCTATCATCCCATTCACAACCAAACCGCCTGCATCCCCCCATGGAGAGGTTCCAGGAACAAGATGGTTAAAGGGCCAAAATGCAAAAGAGGGGGTGGGAGGGAATTTTACCTAGAAGGAAAAAGACACACGCATCATGGGAAAGAAAGAAAATACATCAAAAGCCGTCTCCTGAGAGCCAAATGTGAGTCAACCACACTGCTCCCAGGATCCTGCCCTTTTGAACCACCGTCTTGCTCCTCCAGGTGGTAAGAGTTAAGGTTGAGCGGGCTGGCAGGAAGGCAGCATGGCTAACCTGCCTGAAACCAGGCTTAAGAAAGCCATCTTGGCTTTCTTGGCCACCAGGATCACCAAGAAAATAACAATATCATGGTACCAATCCAACCACGTATCTTGCAAAGCAGCTCAAACCTCCACCTTCAAAGCAGAGTTCACCCCCAGAGCAACTCCCAGACCTCACCTTCTGTCACCTTGAACCCACAGAAGATGAACTACCCCCCCACCACCACCACAACCACACCCACATTGTTTCAGAGAAACTTGCTACAAAGGAGCTAGTAACTGCAATCCACAACTAGGTTTAATTTGTTGTCTAAAACCCTGCCCTTTCTTACTATAATTAGCCACACTGCTTTAGGGGAAAGTCTCTCTCAGTCTGTATAAGGATCTGAGCGTATTCCTACAGAACAGACACATTGCTCAATTCCCACTCAAGCTCCTGTCTTCTGAGCCACTAAGGAGTTGCCTTGAATTAATAGTTTGCTCTTAATACATTTACGGGGAAGGCACTTTGCTACCTGTAATTCATTCATACTCTGAAATCATGTAATGACAACTACCTTTAGGGGTGGAAAGCTGTAAGGCAAAGGGGAAAAAAAAGGAAACACTATCAGACACCCCCCCACACACACACACGCACAACGCACACACATGCGCAAACATGCTGCGTACATACAAGAGAATCAAATGAGCAGAACGTAGACTCTAAAGAATAAGCCACGGCAAAGTAAAGCTGCTTCTGCAAGACACCAATGACTATCGTCTCACTGGCCTTCCATCTACAGGGGTAGCCCAGGGATGCCCTCTAACCCAACCCATAGTTTTCATCTGCTGGGGCCACAATCTCACTACTGACTTCCAGGGAAAAGTAATCCCTTAGTTTCTTCCTGAAAGTGCTGGCAGCCTTTCCTTCCTTTCTCTCTCTTTTTAATTTTGTTGAGTGCCCACTAGGTGCCAGCAACCAGAGATTTCCTGGACCTCCAAAGCAATAAATCTGAAAGATGGAAGTGGAAAAGGAATACCCAAAAAGTTAAATGCAGAACTCTGAAGCACAACACTGGGAAACAGAGCCAGCCAAGAGCTAAGAAAATCGGACTACGGCAGAAGTTGAACTGGCCCAAGAGAGGGGTGACCAATTATATCCGCAATTAAGTCACTGAGGTTGTGGCCTTGAGCTTCCACACCTGAGGCAGAGTTAATCGCAAATCGCACAGAGGACTCAGCCCTAGCTGTGGAAGAAAAACAGCCTGGATCTTCCTGGTGCCTTCCCACTGACAACAGGGGCCAGTTGTTGCTTCTATTGCAATCACGGGGCCACACACTGCTCTTTCTACAGCAAGCAATCATTTACGACCTTGAGAATCAGGCGGATGGGGTTCAAATTCTAGATCTGCCACGGCATTAACTTTGAGCGAGTTCTTCTGTTCATTCGTTCAATCAACAGATATTTATTTGAGCTTCTACTACGTGTTAAAAACTCTTCTGCGGGGGGTGGAGGTGCCTGGGTGGCTCAGTGGGTTAAAGCCTCTGCCTTCAGCTCTGGTCATGATCTCAGGGTCCTGGGATCAAGCCCTACATCGGGCTCTCTGCTCAGCAGGGAGCCTGCTTCCTCCTCTCTCTCTCTGCCTGCCCGTCTGCCTGCTTGTGATCTCTGTCTGTCAAATAAATAAAATCTTAAAAAAAAAAAAAAACTCTTCTTGGGGGTGAGTGCCTGGGTGTCTCTGCCAATTAAGTGTCTGACTCTTGATCTCAGCTCAGGTCTTGATCTCAGAGTTGTGAGTTCAAGCCCCACGCTGGGCTCCATGCTGGGCATGGAGTCTACTTAAAAAAAAAAAAAAAAAAAAACCTCCTCTAGGCACTGGGGATACAACAAAAAGGAAAAGCAATTGCATTCATAGAACTTAACAAATTCTTCGAGCCTTAGTTTCCTCATCTATAAAATAAGAATAATACTACCAGCCATTATAGGTAGTTTGAAATGAGGAATATGAAGCACCTAGCAGCTAGTAAATGCTCAGTAAATGGTATCCTTCACAGAACAGAGTTAACTTACCACAGTTTCCAACTAGAGTGTAAGCTCCAAGTAAAGAACTGTCTATAGCTCACCTCTATACCCCCCCCAGTACCTATCACATAGTAAATGCTCAACAAAGATTTCAATGAATAAGTACTCAATCAATAGTAGCCATTATTATGGTAACTGATATTCATTATTCTTCTCCAAGACACTGAGCTCTATTACTTAAAAAAGCAACAGGTCATTAAATTAAAGTCCCCCCACCCCGTTTTTAAGGAAAGAAAGGTACACTACACAATATATCTTCAGAGGTTTTTGGGTTTTGTTTTTGTTGTTTTTCTTTTTTTTAATTTGAAAGTGAATGTTACTAAGCATAAGTATTCCAATCCAAGGACTCTCTTAGTACAGAGACCTGCATGGACAGCTAATACAGATGCCTACCCCCTGCTTTCCTAACCACAAAGTAAGGACAAGTTGGACAAGCTTCAGGTTGATCCAGGAGACATGTAAAAAGTAAGTTAAATGATGGGGCACCTGGCTGGCTCAGTCGGTGGAGACTACAACTGTTGATCTCAGGTAGTGAGTTTGAGTCCCACATTGTGTATAGAGATTACTTAAAAATAAAATCTTTAGGGGTCCCTGCATGGTTCAGTCAGTCGATTAACCATCCGACTCTTGATTTTTGGCTCAGGTCATTTTCTCAGGGTTGTGAGAATACACTCTGCACTGGGCGTAGAACCTGCTTAAGACTCTCTCCCTCTCCCTCTGACCCTCCCCTCTTCTCTCTCCCTCTTTCCTTTGTCCCTCCCTCCCTCTCTTAAAAAAATAATAATAAACCAATAAAAATAAACTTTTCTTTTAAAAATAAAAGTAAAGTAAATGAAGTTTGCCACATATACTAAAAGATGATCAGAAAGTTTAAGGTTTTAAAAAAAATGCCACATAAACAAACAATCACAAAATCTCAATGGCTTAAAACAACAAAGGTTTCTTTCTTGGTCACATTGTATATCCAGCGCCAGTTGCTCATTCACTGACTCAGGGACCCAGGCAAATGGAGCTCCATCTCAACACATGCTTCCATGACCGTCGCAGCAGAAGTGAGCACTGGATGGTCCCACACCGGAAATTAAATATTCTAGCATGGAAGTGGCTTGTGTCACTTCTATGTGGAAGGAAGGAGAAAAACGTAGCAAGGGAGAATATGAATGATCTCCACCACAGGTGATACAAAGACCAACAAGCTGTGGAATAACAAAGGGATTGGTTAAAGAAGATACTCCAAAACACAACTACATCGCTCTAAGATTCTCAAATCCTAGACCTGGGAAGGTGTATAGGGAGCATTTGAGATCAGCGACCTCAATATGAAGGCATCTCAAACAACATAAACCTGGACTCTGACTTTTCAGAGAAGCTCTGCTTTTTTCTCTAACTGTATGGAGGGTCCAGATAAGTTTTTTTTTAGGAAACACAAGAAAAGTTTCTACAGCTGAAAAACTTATGAATACCACTAATGTAAATCAAATCCTTTGTTTTATAGATTAAAAAAAAAGCAGAGGGGCGCCTGGGTGGCTCAGTGGGTAAGGGCCTCTGCCTTTGGCTCGGGTCACAATCCCAAAACCTGGGATGGAGCCCCATGTCGGGCTCTCTGCTCGGTGGGGAGCCTGCTTCCTCCTTTCTCTCTCTCTGCCTACTTGTGATCTCTGTCTGTCAAATAAATAAATAAAATCTTTAAAAAAAAAAAAAGTAGAAAGAGAGGAGGGAAAGAAGTGAGACCCAGGAAGTTCAAGTGACCCCTCTCCATCCCACCCCCAGGAAAGTTCCAGAATGCTTAGCAGCTGTCCTTTGACAGATTTGTTTTACCGTTGCACCACCCTCTGGTCTTACCCTTCTTCTCTGCTTCCTTTAACTGGCACAAGAGAGCCAGACCCAGACCAAGATCAAGTCACACAACAAATGGTATGGACGATAAGTAGCCCCCACCCTACTGCACTAAATAATGATTCACATCCCATTAGCAATTCTCTACATTACTCATTCCCCACTTCCTGGCAAATGTGAAGCCATTAGTAGACATTAATACTAACCTTCAGGAGACTTTCATTTTGTTCTCAGAACAGGTTAACAGCCACCTATGATTTGCATTCACTCAATTCCATTCTCTTCTCATGTTCCCAGCTCTGCTTCGTGCCCAGCTTTTCCTCTACCTTCATTCACGCTAAAGCACTGGGTGTCACATACTTAAGCCCCAATGGTCTTCTAACCTCCAGTCTCTGTCTTTTTCAAATCATCTTATATTTGCTAGCCCACGAAATAAGACTCAGACTTTTCAACCGGGAATCCAGTTACCTCCTCAATTTTCCCCCAGCCCGTTTTCCCAACATTATCTCCGCTGTAGTACTTATCCTGCCCAGCCAAAAGCAAGATGATGAGCCTGGAAGTCAAAACAACATAGTAATAAATCCTAGATTTTGTGCAAGTTCCTTGATCTGAGTTTCAATGTTCTCTCCTACAAAATTGGTATGATGGTGTCTACTTTGAGAGGCTCTTGAGAGAGTGTAACAGTGAGGATTATGTTTGACTACAAGCAACAAATAATGGCTTGCAAGTAAGAAAGTTATTGGTTTTGGGCAATAAGAAGTATAAGGAAGGGGATGCCTGGGTGGCTCAGATGGTTAAGTGTCTGACTCTTTATTTTGGCTCGGGTCATGATCTCAGAGTTCTGGGAAAGAGCCTGGCGTTGGGCTCCGTGCTGGGCATGGAACCTGCTTAAGATTCTCTTTCCTGGGGCGCCTGGGTGGCTCAGTGGGTTAAACCTCTGCCTTCAGCTCAGGTCATGATCCCAGGGTCCTGGAATGGAGCCCCGCATCGGGCTCTCTGCTTCCCCCTCTCTCTCTGCCTGCCTCTCTGCCTACGTGTGATCTCTCTCTCTGTCAAATAAATAAATAAAATCTTTAAAAAAAAAAAAAAAGATTCTCTTTCCTTCTCCCTCTGCCCTCCCCCTCCAAAAAAAAGGAAAGAAGAAGAAGTTTGGGAAAAGTCAGGTTAGGCTGGTACTATGGCTCAACAAGGTCATCAAGATCAAGTGTCCTTTCAGGCACTGCACCTAGGTTCCCAGCAGCAAGAAGTAGAAAGGGGCCAAAGCTGTTGGGGTGTACTAGCCAAGTGTGTCCTCCTCATTTAGCTTTCAGGAAAGCCCCATCCAACAACATCCACTTATATCATAGTAAGACCTGAGTCTCATGACCGCTCTAGGCTGTTACAGGAGTCTTGGAAAGTGAGATGGGCATGTTCCCATCTCAAGCAAAATTGGAGTTCTTTTAGTTAGAAAAGAGATGAGGAATATTGGATAAGCAATCAGTAATCTATCCCAGTATTAAAATACGTATTTTATATAAAGTGCTAAGCACAGTAGTTAGCTGCTCAAAGTTGAACTGTAATTACTGCTATTATTATGTTACTGTTGTTATTATTACCATTTACCCTCTAGCCAAATGTAATAACTCATTATATCTAGATGTTCTTTTTACATTTCTACTATATATGTATCTATATGCGCTATATGTATCTCCCACAGTATCTCTGCTTCAAGGTCCAGGAAAATGCCATTTAATCCAAGAAGTCTTTCCTGACAACTACTCCTAATAATAAGTTCTATGGTGGCAGAACCCACATCAGACAAAAACTTCTGCATTCATTATTCCATTGAGCATAGTCTCTTGGAACACGGTAGGTTGTAATAAACAGTGCCTTGATAATTTAAGTAATTCATGTACATTTTTTTAAAGATTTTATTTATTTATTTGAGAAAGAGAGAGTGAGAGAGAGCATAAGAGGGGAGAGAATCAGAGGGAGAAGCAGACTCCCCACTGAGCTGGGAGCCCAATATGGGACTCAATCCTGGGATTCCAGGATCATGACATAAGCCAAAGTTAACCAAATGAGCCACCCAGGCACCCAGCATGTACATATTTATATCCACATTTACAGTCAGTCTTCTAGAATCAAATATGGTATATTCCTGAAATGTCAAAGTGAAATACTAGCTTTATATGTCATAAAGTTAGTTGTGGGAGTGAAGGGATGAAGACTGTAGTCCCCAAGAATAAGAAGAAAAAAATATAAAATTCTCTAAAACACCATACATTTTACATGTTGTAGGAGTTCAGATTATAGTTCATCACATATTCCCTCCTCTACTATGGGCAGAGTCTACTTTTATCCATGGATGTTGATCTTCACCATGTGACATGCTATGTCCAAAAAGGTTGTTTGTGAAGATGACATTGCTTGTGCGGTCTGACTCAGCTATCAAATTCAGTTATCCACCACGAGAAGGGTATGCCTCAAGTAGCTGCTATCCCTTCCACCGGGGCCCCAGAACACATGTGTAGCAGACCAAAACCAAGTGCAGCCAGCAGCAGAGCCACCTGGGAACCCAGCCTAGATCAGTCAAATTAGAGTCAACCTAAAAACTCAGGAGAGTGAGGGGCACCTGGGTGGCTCAGTGGGTTAAGCCCCTGCCTTCGGCTCAGGTCATGATCTCAGGGTCCAGGGATGGAGCCCCACATCAGGCTTTCCACTCAGTGGTGAGCCTGCTTCCCCCTCTCTCTCTCTGCCTGCCTCTCTGCCTACTTGTGATCTCTGTCTGTCAAATAAATAAATAAATCTTTAAAAAAAAAAAAAAGAAAGAAAACTCAGGAGAGTGAGAATTAATACCTGTTGCTGTAAGTCAAGAAGTTTTGATACACAACTAATATAACTTTTATCAATTGACATATCTTAGCATTTCTTACATATTAATTTACTTTTTTCCTTTTCTTCACGCAAAAAACCAAAAAAACAAAAAAAAAGAAAGACTAAAGAATCTCTGCGTTTGGTACACCCAATGATGATTGGATCATTTGGATCAACTCTTTTAGATATAGGACCTACAACTATCATTAATATCAGTGCTTTTCCATTTTCCATTTGTTCTATTTTTCTAAAATAAGGAAAATCACAATAAAGTACCAAGGAATAATTGCTGAAACTAAACCACTGGCTGGCAAATAGGTCTCCCATAAAACAGCCAAAATGTTAACTTTTTTTTTCAAGATTTTATTTATTTATTTGACAGAGAGAGAGAGAGAGAAAGAGCACAAGCAGGAGGAGCAGCAGGAAGAGGGAGAAGCAGACTCCCCACAGAGCAAGGAGCCTGATGGAAAACTCAATCCCAAGACCATGGGATCATGACCTGAGCCAAAGGCAGACACTTAACCAACAGAGACACCCAGGCATCCCCAAAATGTTAACTTTTTAGCTGATAAAAGAGGTTAAAGATTGTCCCTAGTAAAATAAACAAAAATGTAGATTATAGAAGTTAACCTCACTAAACTCAAAGACTATCTGTTGAGTTGAATTTATGGATTCCAACATCATTCATTCAAACTAATATTTGAGTATATCTCTTTCGGCAAATCATGATCATTGAGTTTCACCAAAAGGAAGACACTGATAAGGCTTAAGTCTTGTGGCTTTTCCAACATAATAAAACAAGAGGGCCACACTATTTCAATAGAATAATTTTAAATACAATTATATTTTATCACTAATGAAAAAGAGTCTCTTTGAAGGTGAAAGAGAAAATAAAATTCTAATCCCTTAGCAAAAGGAAAAAAAAAAAAGCCAAATGAATGATAAGAGCCTGTATTCAACCTATACCTATTCAGAACTCCAACTGGAAATATAAGGTATCAGTAAAAATAGAAGAGTATGGATTTTGTTTTGTTTTACCTTCTTTTAAATAATCACCATTACATTCGGAACCAAATTTCCACTGGGCCAAAGCTGACTTACTAGAAATATACACAAAGTTACTAAATTTATCTACTGGTGAAGTGATGGCCTTCAAGAGAGTCAAGGCACACATTAACATCGCAGTGGATTCTAAATAGAATAGAACTTATGTATGCTGGAAAAGTCCATACTTCAGAATGGACACATATAGACGGCACAACCAAAATTTGAACTCAAGGCCATAGCCAAGGTCACAGGCTCTGGGTCAGAGAAATGTGCACTGAAGTGCTCACTCTTACCCTAAACTGTGGCAAGATACATAATCCCTTTTAGCTTCCTTACCTATAATTTGGGGGTAATAATAACCCCTACCTCATAGGAGCTCTGAAAGTTTTAAAAAAGATAATGCATGTAAAATACTCCACAAAGTGCTAACATTTACAAAGTGCTAGCATTTGCAATAGTAATAATACTACCTTGACAAACCTGGCTTGTACATGAAAACCATCCTAATCAGTGCACTCTGGCTTACAATCTGTTCACGAAACAGCGAAGGCACAGCTTTATATTCACATCCACATACAACTTCTATAAGGTAACAGGATCAACCAGCAATTTTTCTACTGAATTCAGAGCGAAGGGCACTGAAAAAAATAAGCCTTTCATTTATAGAGAATGAGGAGGAGCTGGTCCTGCTGCCCACACTCCAGCCACCCATGAAAGTCTTGCTTCCATCACCATCCACACACCGCCCTCCCAAACTGTGCGGGGTTTTTATTAAAGCACAGAGGCAGACAGACAAGATGGCTCACCTTAGAAGCAAACTCACCTTAAAGGCAAACTCTTCTACCCTCGGGAAGGGATCTGTCTTGACCTCACGGCCACATCCAAACTGACAGCCAAACTGTAAGTGAAGAAGGCAAGCCCTCACTTCCAGAAGTTGAGTCACACCGTCAAAAACTACAGGAACCACTTCTATTCATGGTAATCCTAATAAAGTACGCTTGTCTGCTTCAAAAATATCTTATAAATCCATTAATAGAGCCAAGAGCCAATCACAACTGTATACTGAGAAAACAATGTGACTTTACAAGGACAAGGGTGACCATAGGAGACAAAGTGCCACACCCTTTTCCCAGAGAGCTCAACAGTAAATGGTGTCTCTTATAAAGGAGCCTGCAATTCCAGAGAAATAGGTGGACAATTCTAACCCCCAATACGCACCCCATCATTGCATTTTTTACAAAGATCCATTTCATTTTCATTTTTAAGCCAATGGCCTGAGCATCCCCAACTACAACTAGTGAGGAGAGAAAGAGGAGAGAAAAAACAAACAAGAGTCAAGCATACTTGCTTCTAAGCCCATTTTCCAAGAGTTTCCTTCCCGCTTGTCTGCCTCTCACAGCTGGAGCCTCATACCTGGTGGAAACCTATGGTTAAGTAAAACCACCGATTTAAAAAGCCAACCAGGAAACTAACCATGACAAGTGGGAGCTGCCCTCCTCTCCCGAGCGTTGATTGGCTCTTGAGGTTTTACCGGTCCCCGTTCTGCCCATATAAGTGGCAGGTGTGACTGTCAATCACAGAGGGACCTGAGAATTCACCACTCCGGGAGTAAACTGCCTTTCATCCAGCAAAGGCAGGTAGCCGACTAAAATCGATCCGCTCATAACGGAGCGGACCCTCCCTCTCTGGCAGGAACAGAGACCCTTAAGTACAAAATAAATAAGGCCGGGCCGATCCGCGAGTTTATGAGCGCTGTTTTATTATCCCGCACCAAAGCAGCCCTTAATCTTCACTGTCCTAAGATGATCTCTCAAAGGCTCGGACGAAATTTTTTTAAAATGAGAATAAAAAATTAGGTACCACCTTCTAAGTACGCCTTTTCTTGTAATTTCTAAAATTCGGAGATGGGGAGGGGGAGGAAAGGAATGTCGTTCCGTTTAATTTCACGTCGTATTCGTTTTCACACACCACCACACTCTACCCCTCCCCAATAAAGCCGGCTTCATTTTCCCTGACACGGATTTTTTTTTTTTTTTTCTTAACACGCTCCCCTCGGAGCCCACCGAGGCAGCCAGGCACCCCACCCCCCTGGACAGGGGCTCCACCTTTCAACACTTTGTTCTGCTTGGGGTTCTCTGAGACCCTTGCCCCTGAGAACATCCACCCTCGAGGCAAGAGGGGAAAAGCCAGGAGAAAGAGGGGAAGCTGGAGAGAAGAAAGGCGATGGCAGTGAGGGTGGCTGCCGGAGAGGGACTGCGGGAGGTGGCCCGGGCCGCCGGGGAGAGCGAGCGGCGCCCGCGCGCCAGAGCAAACCGTGCACTTGTTCCAATCCGGGGGTTTCTACATCAAGGCAAATCCGCCCTTAGGCCGCCCCATCCTTTCCTCCGCCCCAGAAAGCCCCGGTGGAGGCGGATGGTTCACCCCTCGGCTCCCCGCGATAACGCATTGCAGCTCCCCACGAGTGAGGGGGACCCGGCACGAGGGATGCCCGGCACGCGCGCCCCGAGGGAGCCCGGCGCCCAGCGGCCCCGGCCCCGGCGTCGACGTCTCACCTTTCTGATGCTCGCCCCGGGGCCGTCCCACATGGATTTTTACAACCTCACGTCGCCCTGGCCCCGGGCGGCCGGGAGGAGCCGGAGCCGGCGCGGGAGCCGGAGCCCGAGCGAGCCGGAGAGGGAGGAGGAGGTTGAGCGGGGCGGGGAGGGAGGGCACTGCTCGGAGGGCCGGGGCCGGGCGCCGGGCCGGGCGGGGCTGACGGCCGAGGGGGCGGCACCCGCCGCAGTCCCGAGACGCGCGCTCGCGCGGCGCTGCCAGGGCTGCGCTCCGCCGGGCCCCCCGCCCGGCCGCTCCGCGCGCTCGCCCGCTCGCCGCGGCCCTGACTCACATTCCCAGCATTCCCGAGGAGCCGCTGGGGGGGCCGCGGCTGGGACGCGGGCGCCTCCGCGGGGGGCAGCAGAGAGCGCCTGGCCCCGCGCCGCGGGGGGTCTTCGAAGCGCCTCCTCCCAGGTAGCTGCCTTGTCAAAGCACCTGGCCCTCCTCTCCTCTCCCGAACTCCCCTTCCCGGGTACCCTCCAAAGGCTGCCAGGCACTCCTGGGACTGGTCAGGTGGCTTTGGCGACAGGGACAGGGAAGGCACTATGCAACTGTCTTTTAAGTTAAGCTTGGGGGGGGGGGGGAGTCGGGGTTCCCATACCCTGGCACCCTCCTATTAGCTTAATCTTGTTTAGGAGAGTGAAGGGATTTCGTAAGATTTTCACTTTCCTGTTCCCCTAAGGAAAAGAGAATGGAAGATGAAAAGGGGGGCAGGAAAAAAACATCATCAACCTCATAGTTACCATTCATTGAATACCTTCTCTGTGCCCTGCAATGTGTGTGCATCATCCCATTTAAAGTAGAAAGATGGCGTCTGAGTTCATTCACACACACACACACACACACACACACACACACCCCTCAAGATAATGTGCAGCAAGAGTTAGACACGTTTTTCATTGGAAAAAGCTACCACCCAACAAGTCTGGAGCCCCAGCCACTACCATTTTATATGGGGTAGAAGACTCCAAACCTCACTGGAATCTCCAGATTTGGTCTCACACTGAGTAGTCAATTTGCAAGACTAAAGCAGTGATTTCCTTCCTGTCCTGATGAGTCTGCTGCTGGCAATGTCAGCGACCAAACCTAAATGTCTCCTGCTGGGAAGCTCCAACAAATGAAGCTGAATCCAGCCATGGATGTCTGGACCAGCAGAGGTACAGAATCGGCACAATGATTAGGGATGACTCCTTCCTTCGTCCCACGATGGGAATTGAAACATTAAATGAAGGAAGTAGACTCTACTCAAATGCCCTGTTCCTTAAGCCTTCCTTTTACACCTCTGTGTTCATAGTTTTTCACAGACTCGGCCCCTGAAGCCTCTTTGCCCTTACCCTCTTCTTTCTCTCAGTCACCAAGAAACCAGCACTCATTCTGTTGACCTGGATGCTCCAGGGTAAAAGCAAGCTACACCTGTTGTGTTTAATTCTCTTTGTACCTCCTTGACAGCCTCTGTTAAAATGGCTTGTTAAATAGATGGATGGATGGATAGACATACAGATGTACTTTGTTGAGAGTGCTTTAAGAAGTCCTAAAATCCCTTATCTTTTGAAATGTGACCAGTTTATTGACTACCTCCTATGTGCACCACTTACATTTCCTCCACTACTCTCACAAAAAACTTTGTAAGATATTTACTTTCAGAAAGTCAGGTAACATATCCAGCTGAGAATGTATTTAAATCTAAGCCTAAAGCTCACCACTCTTGGCCATCCATTCTCTATTCCTTTGATCCATGGGTTCTAAACAAGAATCGCTGGACTTGGGGTGCCTGGGTGACTCAGTGGGTTGAGCCTCTGCCTTTGACTCAGGTCATGATTTCAGGTTCCTGGGTTCGAGCCCCGCATCGGGCTCTCTGCTCAGTGGGGAGCCTGCTTCCCTCTCTCTCTTCACCTACCTCTCTGCCAGCTTAAGATCTCTCTTTGTGTGTCAAGTCAGTAAGTAGAAGTAAGTAGAATCTTTAAAAAAAAAAAAAAAAGAATCGCTGGACTTCGTGGGGACAATTTCCTGTTTGTATGCCTATGTGTATTTTTTCCCCCAGAGAGAAGATCTATGGTTCTCAACAGATTTCTTTGCATTGGGTCCTTGAAAAAGTTAAGAATAATCACTTCAAACAGAAAATAACTTTATGTAGTAAAACAAGGACTGGAAGTTTAGGGATCTTAAGTCATCTTTATCCTCTCTGGGACTTAGTTTTCTCATCTGAAAAATTAAAAAGCTGACCTAAAGGATCTTAAGTACACTGCAGTGAGGGAGACAGGCAAGAAAATAGGCCATTACAATATCCCTTATGAAGGAACAATGCTGGGGTGCCTGGGTGGCTCAGTCGGTTAAGCATCTGCCTTTGGCTCAGGCCATGATCCTGGAGGTCCAAGATTAAGCCTTGTGCCGGGCTTCCTGCTCAGCGGGGAGCCTGCTTCTCCTTCTGCACCTCACCCAGCTCATTCTTGCTCTCTCTCACTCTCAAATAAATAAATAAAATATTAACACCCCCCCCCAAAAAAAAGGAACAATGCTCTGGGTACTCTAGGAGCATATGGAAGGACAGCCAGCCCTTACCCTGGGGCTCAGAAATGGATTCCCAAGGAAAATGTCATCAAATTTGCTTGCTACATTCACCCTCCCTGTCTCACCCTGTGCTCAGCCCAGAGCAGCAGCCTGCATACTCTGTGAAGCCAACCATAGGAGACTGAATCTTTGGAGAACACCTGCCCCTGGGTGGGCTGTCACAAGCTCTCCCCACAGTATTTGAAACTAGGCCATTGGAATGAGTCAGCCAGTGGGTACTGAGTGAGCTTGTAGCCCAAATCAGAACTAGGGCACCCAAAACCATGGTGCCAAAGTCACCAAAAAATGAGCTCTAAGACCTTTGCTCATTGGCAGAAAGGAGAATAGATGGCCAAGTAGACAGAAACTGAGATTCCTAGAGGTCTGAAAGATTTGAATATCTACGTGCTTACCTGATAACACTGATGTGGGTATCTAACTGACGTCTCAAACTTGATCTGTTCTAACAGGACTCTGGTTTTTATGTACCACATCTCTTCTCTTCCAAGGTCACCCATCAGATTAATGACACCACCCTTTAACCAGTTGCTCAGGTACAAACCTAGAAGCATCTTTGATTCCCCCTTTTGTTTATACCACACCTTTATCCCATCAACCAATTTTATCAGCTCTGCCCAGGGCCATATTGGAGCTTGAAACCAAAAGAAAACTGTGTACTCCTGTATATATATATATATATATTTGGTTTAAAAAATATATATATATATATTTATTTATATATATATTTTATATATATATAAATATATATATTTAATATATATATTATAATATATATTATATATTATATTATATATATAATATATATATGTTATATATTATATTATATATATAATATAATTATATTTATATATATATATAATTATATAAATATATATATAAATAATTATATAAATATAATATATAATATAATAAATATAATATATAATATATATAATATATATTAATATATATATAATAATATATATTATATATTATATATATAATATAATATATTATAAATATATATATTTATAAATATATAAAATATATATATAAATATATATATATATTTTTTTTTTAAACCAAGTAGAAAAAGTTAACAAAATCTCCACACTGAAAAAAACACAACTATATCTAAAGCCCCATGTTGCCTAATATGTTTGGTCGCTACTGCCAACCCTCATAAACCCATCCAGTAGGTAGACACAATGGCCAAGTGACCTAGGAACTGAGCACTTGTTAGAAATGATTATTCTTGTTGCACAATGATACAGACTCATAAAACACAGCAACAGCAACCTCTCTCTCTTTTATACATATACTCAACTAGGAAGTTGCAGGACTGAGATTCAAATCACAATTCACAATTCACAAACTGGCTCCCTTACGTGGAAGGCAAGGAGAGACCAAAGAAAGAAGCAAACCACTCCAGATTGGTAGGTAACAGGTTTAATAAGAAAAGGAAGGCTTCTCTCCAGTGATTCCAAGATGAGTAGATCTCTGCACCTGCCCATCAGAATCTTAAAGTTTATATAGAGGCCCTAACTGCATTCAGTCATGTATACTATCCAGATGTTCTCAACAACACCTTACTCTCTCAAGGCTACGTCCTTAAAATGGCTCCCACTGTGGGAACAGTGAGCAGAGTGTGCATTCTAAGGACTGGGGAGTGGATGAGGAGCTTCAAATTCTCCACCTCCAGCTCGTGGCTAACTGGTGAACACATTCTCTCAATTACTTGCTCTAACACAAGGCAGTCTGGCTCAGAATCAACACAGCAAAATCAGCTAGACTTGGTGAGTACTTGGATATGGGACATGAGGGAGGAGCCAAGAGTGCTCCCAGAAGTCTGGTTCCAGCAACTGGTTAATGTGCCATTCACTATGACCAGAAATAAAGTTGGGGTAGGGGAAGTGATAAACATTTATAGAAAATTTATGAATAATTTATGGGTTCATTTGGAGCTTTCTGAATTTTCAGTGCAAGGGGTCTCAAGGTGGAAATATCCAGAAGGTGACTATTTCAGTGTGCTCTGAAGTCGGATGAGAGATTCCACACACTGAAGACAGTGTGTGGAAGTCATCATGTTTGGTAATTAGAGCTATGGGCATGGATGAGTAACCCAGGATAGTCATTAGCCATGAGAAGAATTTAGCTAGATGAGAAACAAAATCCCTAAACAAGTCACAATTATCTGTCCTTCTTAGGCATGAAGTCATTTGTACATGTCTCTTAACAAGGTAGGTTTAATTCAAGAGAAACATCATTGGGGCTGCCATAAAAGAAAAAAGACCCAATTAACAGACTCACTACCACCACCACACAGTTAATTGGATCAGAAATAATCACCTGACCCTAAGAAGCCAACCTATTGGCTTAACTAAGCCAATCTAAGCCAATTCTCTTTGCCAGGAATGTTTTAAGAATGTTTTCTTAAACATTCCAAGAATGTTTTAAGAACAAGCATATCAAAATCCATTTAAAATATTTTTCCCTGTAGAAATTTTTATTTTAAAGATTTTATTTATTCATTTGACAGACAGAGATCACAAGCAGGCAGAGAGAGAGAGGAGAGCAGGCTACCCACTGAGCAGAGAGCCCGATGTGGGACTCCATCCCAGGACCCTGAGATCATGACCTGAGCCGTAGGCAGAGGCTTAACCCACTGATCCATGCAGGCGCCTGGAAAATTTTTTTTTTTAAGATTTTATTTATTTGACAGAGAGGTCACAAGTAGGCAGAAAAGCCGGCAAAGAGAGAGAGGCAAGCAGCCTCTCCGATGAGCAGAGAGCCCGATGCGGGACTCCATCCCAGGACCCTAAGATCATGACCCGAGCTGAAGGCAGAGGCTTAACCCACTGAGCCACCCAGGCGCCCCTCCCCATGGAAATTTTTGAAAGTTTTTTGGCTTTGCTTTTACAATTATTTGGCTAATTTATTATATTCACTGTGGCTATGATTTGTCCATAATCATAGAGCATATGCAAGAATTATTGTGAAATGAGGAGAAAATCTAACCTACAATTATTTTCAAATGGAATGAAATGTTTGTAAATATGAAAAACCGTAAAGTTATGTTTTGTACACATTTATAAAATTAAACATTTATTAATTCCCCATTTAGTTTCCTGTAAATCAGTAATCTCAAGGTATGCAAGACTCAGGGACTTGCAAAAATGTTGGTTAAATGTAATGTATAATGTAAAATTACATCAATTGCTTTAGTTCCTCGGTTTCCAATAACTTTCCATTTCCACAATTCTAACCACTCATGAAATCTGCCCACCTTTGCTGTCCCTGGGTTCCATGAGGTGCTCTGTGTCCTTCCAATAGATATATACCGTTATTTTTTTGCCTCAGGTAGCTTGAACAATTTTCTCTTCCTTGTAGCCACAATTACTCCCTGAATTGGAAAGCTAGCTTCCTTAGCTTAAACAAAGCCCTTCATTACAGTCCACTAGAATCCAAATCCTGAATCTGGCCTCGCTACCAGATTCCCCAAAGAAAAGAAACCTGGAGGAAACCGCATAAGTGGATATGGTTATAGTTATTGGGTGTTCCTTACTCTGCTTCTGGAAAGATAGGGCAGATGGCCATGCCAAGCCCTGAGCCTGGCCTGTGTCTGTTTCTTTATGGTATTTTCCATGATCTACTGCCCATTCCATAGGCCTCCACTTCTTTCTGCAGTCCTTGGTTTGGCTATTTAAAGGTAGTTCATTAACACATTTTAAATTATGCTAAAAGCTGTAAAATTAAAAGGACTTTTTACCATGCTCGTTTTTCAAGAACAATTTCAAGGTGGAAAAGGCCTCTTGGAAGCCCCTAAGGAGAGAAATAACTAGAGATGCAGGGTTTAAACCCTTCCAAATGCCGCAGGCTCACATATTCTTTTGGCTTCACCCAAACCCTGGCTCCTTCACACTTGTGCTTTTTGCTACTAAAGAAATTACATTCAGACACCATCATGTTCTCTTTCTGAAAAGCTAAAGGCCTTATGGAAAGTTAAGGTATTCTAAAAACCCATGAAAATTTCTTACCTTGAACCGTATCCGCATTTCCATCCATGCAGATGCTAGAAAGACCCAGCAAAACTTTGAAGGGAGCTAATAATGGGATTCATTACATGAGAGAAAAATAATTTTAAAAAATGGGGATGAGGGAGTTGAAACATGAAAGATGTTTAAAATATCAATAACAGGGGCGCCTGGGTGGCTCAGTGGGTTAAGCCGCTGCCTTCGGCTCAGGTCATGGTCCCAGGGTCCTGGGATCGAGCCCCGCATCGGGCTCTCTGCTCCGCAGGGAGCCTGATTCCTCCTCTCTCTCTGCCTGCCTCTCTGCCTAGTTGTGATTTCTCTCTGTCAAATAAATAAAATGTTAAAAAAAATAAAATAAAATAAAATAAAATATCAATAACATAGCAAAGCCATCCATTTTTCTGTTTTTCTCCCTAGTGGAAAAAGTTCAGCATTTAAAAAGTTATGTGTCTTCAGACAAGTTACTTACTTTGAGATTCAGTCTCCTTATTTATAAAAGGGAAGTAGTTCACAGTCTCTTCTGTACATGGGTATGAAAAGGATGTAATAAAATCATGTAGGTAAAGTCCTTAGAAGACTCAAGGAATGGTGGCTTCTGTACCCATAATGCTGATCCTGTTAAGGAAGAGAGTTAAACTTACATTAATATGGTCAGGAGTTTTAAACAAATTTGTGAATCTCCATGCTAAATGGTCAGGACCAGGATAAGGCAAGTGAGATACTAGCCTTGGGTGCAAAATTAGAGGCATCAAAATCTCAGCAATCAAGGTAAATTTTACTTTTTAAAAAGATTTTATTTATTTATTTGACAGAGAGAGAGAGATCACAAGTAGGCAGAGAGGCAGGTAGAGAGAAGGGGGAAGCAGGCTCCCTGCGAAGCGGAGATCCCAGGTCCCTGAGATCATGACCCGAGCTGAAGGCAGAGGCTTAACCCACTGAGCCACCCAGGTGCCTGGTACATCTTATCTTAATACGGTATTTTTTTGAAAAAACAAATCAGTAAACTACAGCCCAAGGGCTGACTGCCTGTTTTTGTAAATAAAGTTTTATTGGAACTTTTAGGAACCAAAACCAAAACCAAACCAAACCAAACGAACAAATAAACAAACAAAACCACAAAAAAACTTTAAAAGAAACATCGAGAAAAAAAAGCTGGAGCTTCAATTATAGACATTTTACACTCTGGCATTCCAAAAAAGAATTTCTTATGCTCATGCTTTTAACTAACAGCCTGATGTGCTTCCAGTATATTGTTCCTGTGAGAACGCCTGTGTTCATCTAGTGTCTTTACCGCCTGGAGTCTCTCCAGGAGAGAGAAAAACACCTGCTCTAAAAGGTGGATTCTTGTGAGAGAAAGGGTTAACATGATGCCTAGAAATGTTTCTTGGGACCAAAATGGACTTGTTTACCCAACTTAACCAAGAACCCAAGGTCTACAAGATAACAGCTTTGGGCTACATATTTGAAAAGTCACTGAGACAAATGTCTGAATAAACACTCTGAGAACTCCATAAACATGAGTTGTTTTTTAGTAACTGGAGAATTGTTAATGTAATATGAAGAGTGGAATCCACAGTCGGACTGCAAAGATATAAGTGATGGGCTCATTAATCAGCCTGCCCCAGGGCAGGGCTTGATGCTAGATAAAGGTAGAACTCGGTGTGAACACAGAAAACAGAAGAGGGAGCTAGTTTTCCTTCCAACCATAGGTATCTATCCTACCACCTACAAAAATAGCTCTGATTACTGAGTGTTCTATCACCAAGCAATTCTTATAGACAGTAAAAAGCTTCATAACTTACATTGCCAAAAATTCATCCATTTCTTGAAACGGGCTTTGGATCAGCTCTGAGAAACAAGAGTTCTTTTCCAAGCAAAAGCCTTAACTACACAATTAAATGAAAGGGAACTAATTTGCTTGGAGGAGAATAATAAAAGAAAACAAGCTATTCTGAATGATAAAAATATGTACCAAATTGGCAACAGCTTTAGAATGATGCTCCTGGGTTTGATTAATGAGATATATTATCAACTGAACAAACAAAGAGCATACGGGTTTAGGACCTTTTCTGCTTAACTTTTTTTTTTTAAGATTTTATTTATTTATTTGACAGAGAGAGAGAGAGATCACAAGCAGGCAGAGATGCAGGCAGAGGGGGTTGGGGGAACAGGCTACCCACTGAGCAGAGAGCGTGATGTGGGGCTCCATCCCAGGACCCTGAGATGGTGACTTGAGCCAAAGTCAGAGGCTTAACCCACTGAGCCACCCAGGTGCCCCTTCTGCTTAACTTTTTAATAAAAATCCTAAAAAAATTTTTTTAGCTTACAAAAGTAAGAGGAATGGATTGTAAAATAAAATTCAAACATTCCAGGGGCACCTGAGTGGCTCAGTTGGTTAAGAGTCTGCCTTCCGCTCAGATCAGGGTACTGGATTGAGCCCCACATGGATCCCCACTTCAGGCTCCCTGTTCAGTGGGAAGGCTGCTTCTCCCTCTCCCTCTGCCTGCTGCTCCCTCTGCTTGTGCCCACCCCCGATCAAATAAATAAATAAAAATTTTTTAAAAAGTTTAAAACAAATCAAACATTTCAGAAAAAGTGAAAATCTACCCTCAGAGACAACCAATCACCTTTTTTTAATATAATTTTAAAAATTTGTATTTATTTAGGGCACCTAGGTGGCTCATTTGGTTAAACAACTGCCTTTGTTCAGCTCAGGTCATGATCCCAGAGTCCTGGGATTGGAGTCACACAACAGGCTCCCTGCTCAGCAGGGAGTCTGCTTCTCCCTCCGACCTTCCCCCTCTCATGCTCTCTTTCTCTCAAATAAATAAATAAATAAAAACCTTAAAAAATATATTTTATTATTTATTTGAGAGACAACACAAGAGAGACCACAAGCAGAAGGAGGGGCAGAGAGAGAGGGAGAAGCAGAGCAGGGTAGGCTCAGGGAGCCCGACTTGGGGTTTGGATGGGGGGACCTCCATCCCAGGACACATCTCAGGATCATGACCTGAGTCGAAGGCAGAGGCTTAACTGACTGAGCCACCCAGGCACCCCAACAACCAACCACATTTAACACAGGCTGGTATATCTTCCCTTGGATTTTTTAAATGTATATTTTAACAAAAATTGGTCCAAATTACGGTTTTTTCTTTCAGTATCCTTTATCTTCTCCTCTGAGTTTTAGAGCTTGTCTTTCTGGTTTCAGGGATTTTCATATCGCCTTTCCTCCTTGGCCACAGTGATTGCTCCAAGAGCTAGACATACGACCACAGTCAGACCAGTCAGAATCCTTCCCTGGGATTTTTCAACTGGCTCTCTGTTCTTTAGTCAAAGAGCTCCAAGAAGGTAATTACAGAATTGGTGGCATCCATGGCTCCACTCTTATAGAAAACTTGCAAACTCTGAGAAGCAGAGATAAGAGGCAGAGAGGATCTCAGCTCTAAGAACATTCAGGTCCCTGATTCCATTGCTGAGGACCCCAAAGCTCCCATGATTCCAAAAGCTCTTTTGTGCAACATTGTCTCCAACTCTCTGAGCTACTCGATCATCCTTCTAGTTCTTGTGACTGTGCTAGACCCACAGTAAGTTCTATTTCTCCCTGAAGCTATTTCCCATGGTCATCTGCCACTTGCAACCAAGAGAGTCCTAATACACATTCACTTCTGCGATTTGATTTTGTTCAGCTGAAAGTGTGTACATCATGGACAATTTCATGTTAGTGCACATCTCCCTTTTCTCTTTTAATGGCTGAATCATTGTCCATTGTATGGATGAATGTTTGTGACCTTCTCCTAGAGCCAGGAACACAAGATAGTTTAAAAAGTGATAAACACAAGATTCTCAAAATCACTTATATCAGGAAAATACAAATCAAAACCACAGTGGTATATCTTCTTACACTAGTCAGAATGGCTAATATCAAAAAGATAAGAAATAACAAATGTTGGCATGGATGTGGAGAAAAGGGACCCCTCATGCACTGTTGGTGAAAATGTAAATTGGTGCAGCCACTATGGAAAATGGTATGGAGGTTTCTCAAAAAATTAAAAATAGAAATATCATACAACCCAGTAATTCCCCTTCTGGGTATTTACCCAGAGAAATAAAATGTTTATGTTTATGTTATGTTTATCCCAGCATTATTTACAATAGCCAAAATATGGAAGCATCCAAAGTGTCCATTGATAGATGAATGGATAAAGATGTAACACAGACACACACACACACAGACACACACACACAGACACACACACACACACACACACACACACACACTGAAATATTACTCAGCCGTAAAGAAGAATGAAATCTTGTCCGTGGTGACAACACAGATGGATCTCGAGGGCATTACATATGCTAAGTGAAATAAGTCAGACAGAAAAAGACAAATACCATATGATTCCATTTATATATGGAACCTAAAAACAAACAAACAAACAAAAAAACAGAACAGAAATAGATTCATAAATACCAAAAACAAACTGGTGGCTGCCAGAGGGGATGGGTAAATAGATAACAGGGATAAAAAGTTACAAACGTCCAGTTATAAAACAAATAAGTCCCAGAGATGAAAACTACAGCATAAGGAATAGAGTCATTAATGTTGTAATAACTTCGTATGTGGCGGGTGGTGTCTACACCGACTGTGGTGAGCATTGCATCAGGGACATAACTGTTGAATCACTACGCTGTACCCCTGAGACCAGTATAATATCATATGACAACTCTTTCAGTAAAAATGAGAATTTTAAAAATTAATTAAAAATAAATAAATGAAAGGAAAATTTAAAAAAAAAAGAAAGAAAGAAAACTGCTCCAGAAATAAAAGTAGGGGGAGTAGAAGAAGGATGGATGTCAAGCAATGGTGAAGCTGAGTTCGATTTCGCTTTTTTCTCTACTTTCATGTATGCTGGAAAACTTGCAAAATGAAAAGTTAAAAAGAAGGGGGGAAAGGAAACAAGGAAAAAAAAAGTGAGAGAGAGAGTGGTAAAACTTGGTGGAAATTTGTTCCTAAATGAAATAAAGTCTACAAAGTGGCATTCTTTTAAACAAGAAAAAGCGATAAGCATGGAGAATTATATTCAGCTTGAAGAGCTGCAGTCACAGCTCTGCGTGGGGACAATTGTCGTGTAAATGACAGGCCAGCCCAGATGAAGGTCAAGTGTGGGTGTTCCCCAACCGCCCAGGCAGTACTCATCACACCTGCCTCAGGGAGAGTCCCTCCAGGCTTGTATTATCTCGCCTTTTGGATCTCAAGTTTCTCCATCACACCTAGTAGTGAACTCCTCCACTCAGAGGGTCTTTAAACCTGTTTGTCAGAGGAACTTTGAGTCACGTGGAGCGGAGGTTGTGCTTGTCGTAGTGGTAAACAAAGACAGAAGAAAACTTTGATTTTCTTACTACTTACAGCCTACGGACAAGTCCTTGAAAAAGGCAGAGTGGCATTCCTCTAGGGACTCAACTGCCTTGCTGTTAATACTTTGCGGAGGGCCAAAGGCAATCCTCGCCTAGCTCTCCAGCCACCACTGCTACCTGCCCCCCCCCCGCCCCCGCTTCATCCCCAGGATCCTGTAAGTCTACTTTAATGTATAAAAATTCCTTTAGAGGGCTCCTGGGTGGCTCAGTTGGGCGACTGCCTTCAGCTCAGGTCATGATCCTGGAGTCCCGGAATCAAGTCCCGCATTGGGCTCCCGCATCGTGCTCCCGGCTCCACGGGGAGTCTGCTTCTCCCTCTGACCTTCTCCTCGCTCAAGCTCTCTCTCACTGTCTCTCTCTCTCAAATAAATAAATAAAATATATTTTTTAAAAATTCCTTTAGAAATTTATTTTATCTCTAACCTCCCAAGAAACGTGCTGTCAGTCATCCCCCAAGCATATGGCCCACCGATATATATCCTGAAGTGTCTCATGACTAAGGGTTTACTAGCTGGTAATAAATGACACTTTTCCAACAATAGCTAGCCTCAAGACCTTACTTCCAAAATTCCTTAGAGAGTTACACCATCCCTAACCCCCTCTCAACTTTAAATTATATGATGGGTCACTCTTCATGACCCCAGTGCAGCTTTCTGCCCACGGGTCCAGTCTCCGTACTTTAATAAAACCACCCTTTTTGCACCAAAGAAATCTCAAGAGTTCTTTCTTGGCTGTTGGCTTCGAACCCTAACGTTCTTTCCTACCTCATTTGCACTAGTTGTTGAGGCCCAGAACCCTAAGTACAATTGAGTTTGAATTTGTCTGAAGATCTAACACCCCGTGTTTCCGTGTTTCCACTGTGCAGTTTCCAAGACATGGAGCAACTGTGAAAGAGCTAAACTTGGGCTTTGTGGTCACACAATTATGGGTTCAAGTCCCAGACCCTCCATTGATGAGCTGTGTGATCTTGGGCAATTTACTTAACCAATCTAAGCCCATTTCCTCATTAGAAAAAAAAAAGGGAGGGGGGTGAGTTGATGAATAGTGCTTGCCCCATAGGCATTTTGAGAGAATTAAATACGAAATTGCGTGGAAAGTTTCTATGACTGTGCTAAGCTTATAGTAAATGCTCAGTAAATGGGGAGCAACATCATCTTCGTGCCCTACAGTAAATTCCATTGTCGGGGCTATATGCTGTTTTCACTTTCTGAGTTTTTCCGTTGCCAGTGTGACTTTCAAAAACTATTCTTTCCAAACTTTCAGAACACACATAAAAAGCTGGGTGCTAGCCAGAACACATCTGAAAGCAAAACAGTCCTAAAAATAAGAAAAGGATGCATGACTTTTTTAATGTTGGGTTTCTCTTTAAGAGAGAAATTAAACTATGAGTAAAGACCAACATTCATTCTTTCTGTGACCTTGTTCAAAAACAGAGCTTATTGGAACATCATGTACGTCAGATGTTGTTTAGAGTGGCATATGCCCTTCTCGGGGCATTCTGAACATGCATTGTATGTCTACATTTCTCTCTAGTGGGTATTTCTGGGCTGAAGAGGGAAGAGTCCTACACTGGACTACAATATCCACAGTGCTCAGGCTTGCCCTGGATTATGTTCTGCAAAATACAAACAGGTACAAAAAGGATAATTTCCTATGGCCTTAAGACAAACAGTCTGGGAAATAAAATTCAAGGGCCTTTCCCACTTATGTTTTGAGGTGCTTTGGGAATTCAGACTAATATTCATTAAAAATCCACCAGGGGAAAAAGTGCAACCTGATTCTGGAAGCAATTGAACGCTTTCCCAGAAACGAACTCCTTTTTGCTTTATCCTCTGCTTAACACCCTCCTCTCTCACCACTCACCTAGTTAACTTTTATTCAACTTTCAGCCTCAACTCCTCTCCAGGGCATCTTCTCCAGAAGCTCTCCCCAAGCCATCTGTGAGGTGCCCACGCAACCAAATCTCATTGTCCCCTGCAATTCTCTTTCATGGTTCCTGTCATGACTATGCTGGGATAACCGCATGATTCGTGGTCCAGCCAGTGCTGTCCAGCACCTACATGCTCCAGCTCCACCAGGAACAGCATCACCTCTATTACGTGGACACCAACGTCAGCCCCAAATAGTGATATAATAAATATCTGCTGAAAATTTCAGAATAAATTTTTTTATTCTGTGAATTTAGACTCTAAGTTTTAGAAACTCAAAGCATAGCTAATTTGCTAAGAAGCTTTCCTTATGAAAGTCAGAAGAATGCCTTTATTCCATGTAACCAAACCAAACCAAACCAAACAAAAACAAAAACTATAGCTATTTGATGTCACATCATCTACATTCTATGAAATTAATTGGTCATCAGCTTCATGAAAAAAAGTGATAATTAAAACAATTAGCACCAATTGGATGTGTAACTGGTTAGATCCAACAAGGAATTGAGAAAGACTCAGATAAGAGGAAGGCTTAGAAGCCATACCTTACCTCCCTGTTCAGGCATACTTGAAAATGAGGGTTCTAGAAAAAAGCCAAAGAGCTAGAGGGTTGCTAATGATACCACTCACCTTCTCAGAGCACCTGCAACATTAGGCTTTAGCACAACATTGAAAAGAAAGCAGTTCTGACACAGCTGCTGCTTCTCAGAGCCTACTCTCTGCTTGGATCCTCCCTGTGAGACAGGACTCGCTCACACCACAAAGCGGTCCTTTCCATTATTGAATGGTTCAAAGGGTTAAGTAATTTCTTCCTATATTAAGACCAACGTGTGTCTGACTTTAATTCTACTCCTCAAAGGCAAAACAAACGGATGCGTCAATAAACTAATATTTACTAATTTGGAAAATGAGGCTTATTGCTGTATTTTAAAATATAATAAACCTCCGAGTTTCTTCATTCTGTGTGTGAATTGTGAGCAAGCATGTATGTGACTGTGTGCACGTGTGTGCAGATATATATGCGTAAGCATAATTGCTTTTTGTCACATCAGCATAAACGATTGTAGGTTTATAAGATTCTGGAGGGTTACTCCACTGTAGTTATTTTTATAGCCTTCTTTGTTAATTCTCAAAACTATTAAAAATCAAAGACACCTAAATAAGGCAAATATTTAATTATGGACTAAACATATAGATCTGCCTCATTTTTAATACAAGACGAGAAATGGAAAAGAGTCAAATGTTTTGTCTGTTTTGCCAAAACCCAAAACCTTTCTTCTTTGGGGAAGGAAATACTTAACACCATAAGGAGTAATTCTTTAATTGCTACTAATTAGAATAAATGGCCAATGCGTGCTGGGTCTCAGGGAACATGACTAACACTTGCCTCACCTTGCAATAACTGCAGATGAAGTGTGGGTGAGGGTGTGAAAATGGGGGGCATCGCCTCAACTCCTCCTCCTCCTTTATCCTTGTAGCTGAAATCAGGCACCCGATAATATCAGAGCCTGGAGGCTCTTTCCAACAAGTGTGTGAAATATTAGGGGAGCTCAGATGCTGAGTCATTCTTGAAACAGTTTTTGGGAAGAAGTAGCTGGGTCGTTTGTCTATCCTTTGGAGACCAAGAGACACCGCACCGCCCCTCCAACAAGTTCCACCCAGGCTCAACCTCAAACTCAGCCCTGAGCAGCTTATGTAGCCTCTCAGTAGAATGGGGATAACACCTCATATGGTTGTTATGAGGATTCCATGAGCAAATTCATAGAAAGCTCTTAGCACAGTGCCTGGAATAAACACTCAAAAGTCTTAGCCACACAGATATAGAGGACCAGTGCCACACAGTGATTTAACTGTCAACAGTGTGGCACCTACATGTGCTAGAAGCCCCCTACTACCAGGCAATCTAATGTGTAGCCAGGACTGAGAAGCCCTGCATCAGTTTTGTTTTGTTTTTTTCTAAGATTTTATTTATTTATTTGACAGAGAGAGATCACAAGTAGGCAGAGAGGCAGGCAGAGAGAGAGAGGAGAAAGCAGGCTCTCTGCCAAGCAGAGAGTCCGATGCAGGACTCGATCCCAGGACCCTGGGATCATGACCTGAGCCGAAGGCAGAGGCTTAAACCACTGAGCCACCCAGGCGCCCCCCCTGCATCAGTTTTAACCCAAACACTGATGAAGACTGAGTGAGGGCACCCGCTATATCCATGATTGAGCTCGAGTGGCAAGTCAGTTACGTGTTTCAGAAGGAGGAATAATAAATTTTTCCTGAGGAACTTCAGGTTTTGCATGAGGGTTTGGAGACATTTGGTGTGTGGGGGTGGGGGTGTTGAGAGGGAGAGGAAGAGAGGGTCACGATAGTCTTGGGCAAAGACGGAAGGATAAGGACAGCTGAGAGAGTCTGTTTTAGATACTGCCTCAGGGAGTCATATCTCAGTTCTGTGCCGAGGGAGCTGCAAGCCAGAAATGATGGGACCACTTCTATTGCATAAGGGTCTGGGAGACCAGGGGGCTGAAGCAAAGCCGGTTCAAGGTCCAGATGACAAGGGACAACACTCACAATAATTATGGTACAGCAGCCACCCTTAATATACATATTTGTGCCAAGCACTTTGCATGTGTTGATAACACTAGCTGATATCCATTGAGTGCCTACTACTTATCAGGCATTACTCTAAGAGCTTTACAGGGTTCATTTCATTTAACCTTCAGAGCAACACTCTGGAACAGTTACCATTCCAGGTGTACTATAAAAGAAAACGGAAGCTCAGAAAGGTGAAGGGACTTCCCCAAGCTCACACAGCTAACAAGGTCAGGCTCTAACCTGGTCATGTGCCTCCCAAGTCCAAGCTCCCAACTAACCACTAGACTACTAAGACTCTCACCATCGAACCCATTTGTGACAGTTCCTGAATGCCCATCCCAACCTTCAAATAAACAATTACCTCTTTAGAAGATGCTCCCCACACAACCAAAGGATATAAATTGGTACCAGCCTCCTCAGAGTGGGCTGTGGTTGGGTTTCTTTCTTTTTTTTTTTTTAAATATATATTTATTTATTTAATAGAGAGACAGAGCACAAATAGGCAGAGAGGAAGGCAGAGAGAGAGGAAGGGAAAGCAGGCTCCAGCAGAGAGCCCGATGTGGGACTCGATCCCAGGACCCTGAGATCATGCCCTGAGCCAAAGGCAGAGGTTTAACCCACTGAGCCACCCAGTTGCCCCTGTGGTTGGGTTTCTTAATTGTCCAAGGAGCTCTAGCTATTCAGTCCACTTTGAGGAAAGACAGCTGGTGATCTGTCAAAGGAACACTGCAAAATATTTAAAAGGCAGGGGGTGGGGGAACAGATGTAGTAGTCTCAAGTAGGAAGGAAGGTTAAAGAATGCATTTCTTCCATGAGACTGGCTTCTAAAACGTAAAATGACAAACGAACCTCAGCTTCTGGGCAGTGGAAATGTCTCCCAGGTTATCAGCAATAAGTGTGATTTTTTTTTTTTTAGTATCTCTATGGTTCTTCCTTGTCTCAACCCATTGACTGACAAAGTACATAATTGAAAGTAGACCTTCACAGCACCTTCACCTCAAGGAGCTGAAACACTTCCATGTCAGAAGTAAATCAGAGAGGACAGTATTTCTGCCCCATCTCTGCCTTTAAGACCTGGCTTTTGACCTTAGGTAAGGGATTGTACCACAGGGAGTTCATTAGAGGAAGTAGAGAACAGGATGGCTGACCCTCTCACATTGGCCGTCCACAGGAGGAAGACCGAAGGCAAACAAATAAGGCTTTATTCTGTCACTGGGTTTCTTTATGGGTTTGGTCTGTTTCCTGTTGCAGAACATACCCTTTGTGGCATTTCCAAGGTCTTTAGAAGCTGATAGTAAAGGCTGCTGGTAGCACATTTTAGCTTTCCATTTGTTGGATTTGTCACCCGCTAACCCTTTGGGGAACAGAGTACCAATTTTATCCCTGCTGATAAGTAAGGAAACTGAGGCACAGGGCTTGTCGAATTTTACACAGCTGAGATTAGTATTATGGCCTCTGACTTCTCCAATTAATTTGGAACCAAGCATGCTTATACGGAGATTGACTTAGAGGCTCTGTCTTGAACACTCTTTGACAGTAGGTATAACGTGAACCTTAAATAATGAAGATGTGGGACGCCTGGGTGGCTCAGTGGGTTACAGCCTCTGCCTTCGGCTCAGGGCATGATCCCAGGGTCCTGGGATGGAGCCCCGCATCTGGGCTCTCTGGTCCGAGGGGAGTCTGCTTCCTCCTCTCTCTCTGCCTGCCTCTCTGCCTACTTGTGATCGCTGTCTGTCAAATAAATAAATAAAATATTTTTAAAAAAAGATGCATATGAAGGCTATGGAGTCGGGGACGTGGAAGAGAAAATAGAGGAGGCCACTAGAGCTGAACTCGAAGGACTCCCTGAATAACAACAGAATCAGCTTCCACTCAGGAAACACTTGCGTGTGCCAGGCATAGGACCAAGAGCTTCACAGATACACACTCCTCTCTCAGCACTCACCACAATTTTGGGAGGTGCAATTTTAGTACTCCCCACTTGGAAGATAAGGTACCATGTCCTATAAAATAATTCTCCCCATATTGGGACTCTTCTCACACTAAAGGCATGATCGCTCACTGACACCATGATGTCTCCTGTAACTAGTGGATTGGGCAAAAGAAAGACATTTCTTAAAAGTAATTCAGTGGTTCAATTCTTAAAAGTACATTATCTTAAGATTTTGTATGCCAAAAAGAAAAGAAGGCAAGTGTCTCTAAGGAACATTTAAGTTATTTCTAAGCTTTCCATTGCTATATATAGCACAGGGGAATGGTTAAGCAGCCTGGCTGGTTTTGAAGCAGGAGAACTTTGTTAAGCCTCAGTTTCCTTCTTAGTAAAATGGGAATAATATAGCACCTCGTTGTGTTGCTGTGAGAACTCAATGATGTATGTAGCATTTGGTACAGATGTTGTTCCATAGCGGGCACTGTATGAAAGACTGCTGCTGATACATCATGGTAATATGATGATATTGTCGATAATAGATTGGTGATAACCGTGATAAGCAAAATATTCTGACTTAAGACTACCATTTTTTTTCTTTTTTGCTAATAACTATTTCTCATTGATGGGTATTTTGTTGGTGTTTATTCATAGAAGCTTAGATTTGTGGATTTGTTTGGTGGGGAAGGTTCTGGAATCATTATGAAATGATGGTTGCTTCTGCTTGGAAAACAGCCAGAATAGCACCAACAGCAGGGTGGAAAGATGTGATTTATTAGTTCTTCTCCTATTGCAAAACCAGCAGTACAGATTCACCAGATGAGAACCAAGCAGGAGACTCCAGGTTTTAAGAAAATAATGATATTGGGGCATCTACCATCTGGCATCCAAGTATGCAAGGGGGATGACCTTTCTTGTTTAAGGTGAGGAACAGTTGTAAAGGCAGTGCCAGGAGCATCCCAAGTGTCTAAGTACCCTCACCCTGTGGGAAGAAACAGTAGCTCCATGGCTGGCTCCGTGTAGAGGCTCAATGTCATCTGAAATGTCCTGAATCCCAAGGACTAATTGATACTCTTCAAGAAGTCAGACAGAAAAATTCTTTTTTTTTTTTTCAAGATTTTATTTATTTGACAGAGAGACACAAACAAGAAAGGGAATATTAACAGGGGGAGTGGGAGAGGGAGAAGCAGGCCTTCCGCCGAGGAGGGAGCCTGACTTGGGGCTTGATCCCAGGACCCTGGGATCACTACCTGAGCCAAAGATAGTTGCCCAGTAACTGAGCCACCCAGGAGCCTCCAGAAAAATTCCGCAATGTTCACTTCTGTATAACCATGTATCTTATGGAGTTTGAGATCCCATTTTCTTTTTTTTTTAAGATTTTATTTATTTATTTGACAGACAGAGATCATAAGTAGGCAGAAAGGCAGGCGTGGGGTGGGGGGAAGCAGGCTCCCCACTGAGCAGGGAGCCTGATGAGGGGGGCTCGATCCCAGGACCCTGAGATTATGACCTGAACCGAAGGCAGAGGCTTTAACCCCTGAGCCACCCAGGTGCCCCCGAGATTCCATTTTCATACTCATCATCTTCATGACCCCAAGCACATTCTTGCCCTCTCTGAGCCTTGATTTCCTCATCTGTAAATTGGTTATAATAACAGAAAACCCGGATTTAGTTTAGCAACAATACAATTTGGGGCACCTGAGTGGCTCAGTTGGTTGAGCGTCTAACTCTTGGTTTCAGCTCAGGTCTTGACATCATGCATCATGGGCTCAAACTCTGCAACAGGCCCTGCCTCAGCAGGGAGTCTGCTTGGGGTTTCTCTCCCTCTGCCCCTCCCAACCCCCACTCATGAACATGCTTTCTCTCTCCATCTCTCTAAAATAATTAAGTAAATCTTAACCAAAAAAGAAACAATGCAACTTTGAAAATAACATTTCAGTGGTTTTACCTAACAAATTAATTGATGTACTGTCACACAAAATTGTGACTTACACCCAAAAGGTCTTTTATAACTGGATCAACTACAAAATTCTTTTTCAATAGATAATTCTCAACTGTAATATTTTTTTGTCAGTTTTTACACCCTGCTTCTAATTTACAGTAGTATTTCCCCCAAGAGTCAAAGTGCATTCTATTCCCTTGAGATGCTTCTAGAAGAGAAACTGGACACTAGAAACTCTCTCAGAAATTCCCATTACAGGGGCACCTGGGTGGCTCAGTGTGTTAAGCCTCTGCCTTTGGCTCAGGTCATGATCTCAGGGTCCTGGGATTGAGCCCCGCATTGGGCTCTCTGCTCAGCAGGCAGCCTGCTTCCTCCCCTCCCCTCGACTGCTTCTTGCCTACTTGTGATCTCTCTCTCTCTCTGTCAAATAAATAAAATAGTTTTTTTAAAATTCCCATTACAAATTAACAAAGTAAAGGTTCTGAGCAAGTGCAGTATAGAAGCCTATCTGTATTTAAGTCAGTGTTTCCCAGTTATTGGTTCCTTGAATGCTTTTATCCTTTAAAACTTATTTAAATCCCATTTAAAATCCAAGGAACATACCTTGGGACAATGGTTCCCAAATTTTTTATGTTCCTTAGAATCACCTATAGAGCTTGATAAAGCACAGGTTCCCAGTCACGTCCCCAGAGTTTCTGATTTAGTAGGAGCCCCCAAGAATTTGCATTTCTGGGATGCCTGAGTGGCTCAGTGGGTTAAGCTGATGCCTTCGGCTCAGGTCATAATCCTAGGGTCCTGGGATGAAGTCCTGCATCGGGCTCTTTGCTCGGTGGGGAGCCTGCTTCTTTCTCTGCCTCTGCCTGCCATTCTGCCTACTTCTGCACACTCTCTCTTACAAATAAATAAATAAAATCATTTAAAAAAAGGAATTTGCATTTCTAATAAGTTTCTATGGGATACCAATGCTGCTGACTCAGGGACCATAGTTTGAGAAATACTACTTTGAGACAGGCAGAATTAAACCAAGTTTCAGGCTGTTTTTATAATAACTCTGGGCTGTTAAAATCCACAGCAATCAATAGAATATCAGATCTGAGCTGGAATTTGCATTCACTTATTCAACCAACATTAATTGAGCACCAACTATTTGTGGTTTTTTTAAGGGGGTGGGCTGGAGTTTTTTTAAAAGATTTTATTTGTTTGAGAGAGAGAAAGAGCACAGCTGAGGTGGGTGGGGTAGAGGGAGAGGGAGAAGCTGACTGCCCCCTGAAGGAGGAAGCCCGACATGGAGCTCGATCCCAGGACCCCGGGATCATGACCTGAGCTGAAGGCAGATGCTTAGCCAACTGAGCCACCCAAGCACCCATACACCAACTATTTCTAAGGCAAATTTGTAAGGCAAATTGTAAGGCAAATAGGGTAGGCAGTTGGGATAAGTAGAGAAACACTGGCATGCTATCTATCCTCTCAGAACTCACAGTATAGCAGAGAAAAATTAAGACAGAAATAAACCTGATTGTCAGTTGTGGTTAGAAGAACAATGAAGGAAAAGCAGGGCATGGATGGGGAGAGATTAGCATGAGAATTTAGGTTAGGTTGCTCAGATAGATCCAATATGACCACAAAGTTATTGTAGCTCTTTCCACAAAAGGCAGATCTGTTTTCCTCCCTGTGAATCTGGGCTTCCTGTGTGATCTGCTTTGACCAACAGAATATGGCAGGAGTGGTGAGATGCATGTTCCAGGGCCTAGGCCTCAAGAGGATTTCAGCTTCCGTTCTCAGCCTCTTGGAACCCTGAAACGACCATACTGTGACGAAGCCAAAATGAAAGACCATATGGAGAAAGTGAGACCCACTGTCCCAGCGGAGCGCAGCCCCAAGTCAACCTGCCAGCTGACTACTACCCCATGAGCGAGCACAGGCAACACCAGTAGAAGACCCATTCCACACATTCACATAATCATAATATTGTTACTCCATTAAGTTTTATGGTGTTTGGTACGAAACAATAGAAGCAACTGAGGATCATGCAAAAGCTCTGAGTAGGTAGGTCATTTAGGCTGAAGAATGAATAGAAGTTGGAGAGAGCAGCTGGGTGGCTCAGTCAGCTGAGCAGCTTGATTTCTCTTGATTTTGGCTCAAGTTGTGATCCCAGGGTCCTGGGAGGGAGGGTGTATCAGACTCCCTGCTTGGCGGGGAGTCTGCTTGTCTGTCTCCTCCCTGCTTGTGCTTTCCCTTGCTATCTCTGTCACTATCTGTCTCTCTTTCTCTCAAATAAATAAATAAAATCTATAAAAAAATTAAAAAAGTAAAATCGTGGGTTTTTTTTTCATCATGAGTATTTTACATTGATTTTGATTTTTAATAATATTATTTAACTTTATCACTAAATTTTTTTGTCACGCCCTTAACTTTTGTACCTCCCTCACTTTGTCTTGTCTCAGTCCTGAAAATGTTTGCTGCCGCAAGAGACTAAGTTTGAAATAATTCATTATACAGCAAAAGTTAAGTAGTGTGCTAGTTATCAGTCCTTTGGAAATTTATCTGATCTCTCCAAGCCTCAGTTTCTTACCTGTGAAATAGGGATAACATCGTATTTCTCATAGTTATTGTGAAAAGTAAATGAAATAGTTCAGGAAAAGCCCTTAGTGTATTGACTGTCACATAGCATTTCAATGCGTACATAATTATCATCAATAGAATCTTAAGAGTTTGATCCTGCTTTTAAGATCTCAGAGTAATATTGATCTTTCTTTTTTCCCAGAGCACTGATGAGAATTTCCTGTTCTGTTTCTTAAATAAGTTTTCTAATTTTCTCCATTTACTTCTTTAAAAATAATCTTCATGAGCCTAAGTCTGGAAGTTTAAAAATGAGAGGTAAAATCTAGTTGCTTAAGAGCAACTGGTAAGGCGTCAAGGGGTACTATCTTAATTACTGTTAGCGTTTATAGAGTACTCATGAAGTGTGAGAATACTAAGGCAAGAATGTCACATACATTATGTCACTTAACCCTCCAGGACCCTTAGAAAGAAAGCATTCCTCCGCTTCCCCCAAGATATTCCCCATTTTACACAGAGAAGGTAAGCCCTATGCCCGAAGTACAGCTAGAAGGAATTTGCCTCCAGCACTAGGGTTCCCAAGGGCTCCAAAGCTTGTGTACAGTTCGCAAATGGAAGCATTTCTCTCAATTCCAGCTGTGCCCTTGACTGGGCAAATCACCTTTCCGTGGCCAAATGTAAAAATCGCATCAGGTCATGCTTGCCCAAAATAATATGGGTGTTTCATCCCTTAGGAGTTAGCCCTTTCAAGGATTTCTCTATTCATAATATGAATTGTAGGCTGATGCTGAGTCAGCACATTGAGTCTTACTGGTCTCCCCGCTTCGGCATGAATATCAGCATGTGCTGAGTAAGAGGTCTGGCCTTGCTTTAATTCCCTCCCCGTGGCTTTTGCCTCAAGAATTGGCTTACTCCGCTGCTGGGGCCCGATATGCCAGCACGACACAGCAGCCTTCTTGGGTTGCAGGACTCTCGTTTATTCAGTACCTTATGGTCTCTTTTGCCCTTGAACTACAGATATCGACTTTTCACTTTAATGCACATTACCTTGAGAAATTCAGGGCCAAAGACAAACATTCCACAAGATTGCCTCTGTAGGAATTAGAATTGAGTAGGAAATGGGAGAGATTGCACAGAGGCCACATTTGTGCCCACAAGTCCGGATTGCCTGAGCATCATTGAACAACTCCCGCACCACGGGAGAGCTTATCTTGGGGAGACTCAACGCACTCAGGAACAACTGGATTTCTTATCTTTTTGAAAAAAAAAATTGAAGTTCGACAGCCAGAAGGCATAGTATTCCGTTTTTACTCTTTATATTTATTTTAAAAAACATCTCTGGGGAGAAGGAGCATAGTTTAGTGCAGGTGTTATGTATTTGCCAAGCCCACATTAGATTGCTAAGCACTTAAATTTATCTTGTGTCCTAACGTTTTGAGAAGTTTAAATTAGATCCAACTGAAAATGGACGCCCCTCTAAAGAAGGTGTAAATATCTTAATCCCAGAAAACAAAACCCTTGACCTTCAGAGTGATAGAAATCCTAGAAAATGACAGAGGCTTATGTACTACACTATCTGCATAAAAAAGGGGAAAGGAATTATTTATTTATGCACATTGAGGATCAATTTAACTTCATCAGTTCATAACATATTGTCGGGAGTGTTTATCAAGCAATCTTCCCGAAAGGTCTCTGCCAGCTAGAGAATTCTCTGACCTAATATTCACAGAATCTTATACTTGGACAGGCTTTTTGAGGTCACCTCATCAAACACTTTCCTAGTGCAGAGTTTCCCCTCTGACATGCCTGACAGATGGTTTGCAGATGCAGGTCCTCCTCTGGCATCATCGTCCCCTGCAAGCTTCCCTGATGTCAGTCAGAATTCACTGCTGCCCCGTGGAGTCTCTGTGACACTTCATACATCACAATGGGGATCATTATTAGATCATCAGAATAATTGCAACTTCCTGAGCACCTACTATGCCCCAGGCATGCAGGACCTAATATTCTATAATAACCCTGCACAATAGATATGATCATCCCCATATTTCACATAGGAGATGGGGTAACTTGTTCAAGGTCACAAAGCTAGAAAGTGGCAGAGACGTGTCAAGTAGGACGGGTCTTGAGCTTGTATCCCTACTTTCCTCCCTTGCTTCCCTCTTATACAATACTCAACAGGTGATATGGGAATTATTCTGTACTCCTTTATCTCCTCTCCACTGACTGTAAATTTTTGGGTTTGGGGGATATTTTTTAGATATTTATTTACTTATTTATTTGAGAAAGAGAATGAGGGAGAGCAAGCATGAGTAGGGAGGAAGGGCAGACAGAGAAGCAGACTCTCTACTGAGTAGGGAGCCCAACCTCAGGCTCAATCCCAGGACCCTGGGATCATAACCCAAGCCTAAGACAGATGCTGAGCCACCCAGGTACCCCAATTGTAAACTTTTTGAAGACCAACATGGTATCACTTTTCTTCCAATCTCCAGTCTCTACTACTGTGCCCAGCATATAGTAGGGTCTCAATGACCATTACCAATTGAGTAGGCCACTTCTCTGTACCTCTGGCTTCCCCAAAGCCTCAAACCCTATTCTGGATCACTTCCTTTATTCCACTCAAATCACACTGATAGGGACTAATAATCAGGAAGCCAAATATGTCATATTAATGTAGATTAAAATTTTTCAACCAAGTGATATGAGAGCTCAGACTCGAAAGAGATTCTATATACAGAAAGGTGTGACTATGTGGACATGTGTGTCTAAATTTTTAAAAAGATTTTATTTATTTGAGAGAGAGAGAGAAAGCAAAAGAGAAAGCAAAGTGGGGGGAGGGGCAAGGGGAGAAAGGGAAGCAGACTTTCCAATGAGCTGAGAGCCCGATGTGGGACTGGATCTTGGGGCCCCAAGATCATGACCCAAGGCAAAGGCAGACACTTAACTGACTGAGCCACCCAGGTGCCCCTATGTGGACATGTATGTCCATAAAACTGTTTTGCTTTTTATGTTTATTGGTAGAAATTGAATGCATTAAGTCAGTTTAAGTGGGTAAATGTGAGAGTTCAGCCTTGCCAAGGGAGAGACATGATAAAGAAACAGGGTATATATATATATATATATATATATATATATATATATATGACAGTGGGATTGCAGAAGAAGGGAGGACTCATATGGAGTTTGGGAGCAATCCAAGCAGAGGGTGTAGGCTAAGGTCATATGGGAAAGATTTTGGGCTGGCAATAAAAGGCAGGGAAGTGAGACCAACACAGCTCATGAACTTGTGGGCTCATCTCACGTATTGTTAGTATCTCTGCATGAAAATCCCTTCATGTGACTATGAAGCAACCGATCTTCCTTTTCTGGGTTGCTAACTATTGAAGCAACTTGTTGCCTTGATTGCTGTGCTCTCTCCTGACTCCCCCAAAGACGTTGAGTTCACCCAACATGGTGGGTGAACTCATCCCAACATTCATCCCAAAAGGAAGCTTTTGGGGGAATCTTCATGGAAAGGCTCTTCATCTTTTCTACTTCTTGGCACCTAGAGAAAGCAGGATACTCCCTTCCTCTGTACTTCCAATGCTATCTCTCTGTGTCTGTATGTCTCTATCTCTATCTGCATCTGTCTAGTTAGCCCCGTACTTGTTCCAGCACCCATTCCTGAAATGTCTTCCTCATTAATTTCTGTTTGTCCATACCTTATTTATCTTTCATAGCCCTCCTGTACTGTGAAGCCTTTACTGACTGTACTAGCTCACACGGACATCCTGTTATGGACTGAATTCTAACCCCCAAAATTCATATGTTGAAGCCCTAACCTCCCATGTGACTGTATTTAGAGATAGAGCCTTCATAGAGGTAATTAAGAGGGTGCCTGGGTCTCTCAGACGGTTAATCATCCAGCTCTTGAGTTCAGCTCCAAGCATGATCTCAGGGTCCTGGGATTGAGCCCTGAGTCAGGCTCCATCCATGCTCAGTGAGGAGTCTGCTTGGGATTCTCTCTCCCTCTCCCTCTGACTCCCCCACTTCTCTGGCTTGTGTTCTCTTTCTATAAAATAAATAAAATAAAATATTTAAAAAAATTAAATAGGGGCGCCTGGGTGGCTCAGTGGGTTAAAGCCTCTGGCTTCGGCTCAGGTCATGATCTCAGGGTCCTCGGATGGAGCCCTGCATCAGGCTCTCTGCTCAGCAGGGAGCCTGCTCCCCCCCACCCTCCTGCCTCCCTGCCTACTTGTGATCTCTGTCTGTCAAATAAATAAATTTTAAAAATTAATTAAATAAAGAGCTAATTAAGGTTAAATGAAGTCATAAGGTTGGGGTCCTAATCCAACAGGACTGATGTCATCATAAGAGGAGGAGTAGGGCACACAGAAGAAAAGCCATGTGAGGACATAGAGACAATGTAGCCATGGGCAAGCCAATGAGAGTCCTCCAGACAATCCAACCCTGTCAATACCTTGATCTTGGCCTTCCGGCCTGCAATATTGTAAGAAAATAAAATTATGCTGTTTAAGCCACCCAGTCTTCAATATTTTTGTCATGGCAGCCTGAGCAGACTAAGACATTTCTCTCTGGAGATTTTTGGCCTTTTGTTTAGCCTGCCTCTTTGGTAGTTTACACTGTCTTGTTTTCAGTCTTTGTATCAGATTTAAATCTGTTCTATTTACTGCTCCCTTGTTCACACGTTACTTCATCAAAATGTGTCTTATCTCCCAAAGCACATTATCAACTCACAGGAAGAAAAAAAAAATCAGATTACGTAAGCATCTTTTACTCTAAAAGGCCCAAAAGAAGGTATAAACTCTGGGCTTTCAACAAATCTAAACTGCATAAGTAAGTGGCATTAAATTACTCCTCTTCATTACCTGCCATGTAACCTGGGGTAAATTCATCCTGTTTTCACAGCTGTAAATGGGAAATAAATTTTATCTCTTAAACAGAATTTTTCTGAGACAGCGGTGAGGATTAAATGAGATAAAACTATTTGGCACATAGTAAGTGTTTCATTATAAAAGAACTATTATCATCTTATTGTTTTGTTCTGAAGCCACATCTGGGAAAGGGAAAATGATCTCACCTAGAAGGCACAAAGTCACTGCTGATTCAGTTTTCTCCAGTGGGCGAAGAAGTCCATGTCTCTTGCCTTTCGCTTTTTCTTGATTTGAGATGAGCCAGACAGAAGTTTACTGGTTGAAAGAAATAAATAATGGAACCCAGTTTCCCTTTTCTCTCCACTGGCCCTCCAAACTGGAATGCTCTAGCCTCAGTGATGTCTTCTGTTTCAGTTTAAATCACAATTTGATATGGCCAAAGTATCAACTGTAATATGCTTTATTTATGGAACACATAAAATGTAAGGATGAGGAAATGTTAAAAGCCAGACCTACCAGTCCCTAGTTGTGAAGGACCTGGTTTGACTTTTTAACTTTCTAACAACTCCAATGTCCTCAAGATGATTCTGAACAGATTGTACAGAAAAGACAGCTTAACTGTATTAAGATCTTATTAGAAAATTTCTAATTACCCACATGCAGATGGAAGTGTAATCTGTTTTAGGATTTCAGCCTTTGTGGTGACTCACTCCACCCCACCCCACTGACACAAGTCAGAGGAATTATCCTACGACTGTACAATTTGCAAACTGGATAAATCTGAAGACTTAGATTGTTTTTATGAAGGATCTATTGCAATATTCACCTTTAATTCAGAATCTTTACAGAGATTCCTTCAATGGCTGGTTCAGAAATCTTTCTAATACTAAACAGACTTTCTACTCCCCCTTCCTCACTGCCCCTTCCAAAGTCAAAGAGTTTAATTAATACTAATTGAGCTTGGCATAAGGCAACTTAAAAATTATCCTTATAAGCTGGCATGGATCCAAACCATGTTTTGCCAGATCCTTGGATTCAAAAGAACGGCACCTGAAACCTCACAGCCAAGAAGCCTTGGTGAGTGGCTTATATAGCCTTAGCTATTTGCTGCCATTAAGACTTGCAGAAGAGACATGTGAGCTGATCTACTGAGCTGCCAATGGACTTTATGATTTGATTTTTGGTGAGGAATTTTTAGTGTAATAGCAATCTCACTTTTAAAGAGGTTTCTGATAAAGTTTCTTGCTGGGGACCAAAAGGGGAAAAGAAAGACTAAGGAGTATCAAATTTCCTAGTGGCATTAATTATAAAATTGAAAAGAATAAAATTTTAGGAGATATGGACATAGGAATGGTAATACACTCTACCTCAATATTTTGGTTTAAATAATTCCTTTTTATCTTTTAAAAATATACAATGGTATATACTCATTGTATATATGAATAATATATATATGCGCCAAACAAGTGAAAAGTCCCTCACCTTTCCCCTGGCACCCCATTTACTTGGCGTTAATATTTCAGTGGATGGCCTTCTAGATTCTTCTACACATACATATGCAGATTTCTTCACCTTAATAAATTATACTATGTATACCATTCTCTACTCTGTGTTTTTTTAATCCAACAAAATGTTATGGTTCTTGTTCCTTGCTAATTCATATAAATCAACCTTCTTAGTGTCTGTATATTAATTGTTGAGGTGTAATTTCACCTATCTCTTGCTAATAACATTTAGGTTGGTTCCAACTTTTTTACCACAAGGAACAATGGTATAATGTCTGTATGACTGCAGTATGAAGATACTGCATACTTACTAATATTTCTCTAGGTTAGATACTTAATGTGGAATTATTGGGCCAAAAAAAAATACTCATTGATATTTTAGTGGGTTCTGCCACATTGCCCTCTAAAGGGCTGCAATGATTTAAGTGTTTTATTTTTAAGTAATCTCTACACCTAACATGGGGCTTGAACTCACAAATCCAAGATCAAGAGTTGCATGCTGTACTGATGGAACCATTCAGGCACCCCAAGAGCTGCAACAATTTAAACTCTCAGGAACATTATACATCTATACTTTTTCCCCTCAATGCTTCACCAAGTTTGAGCACTGTAGACAGTTTCCATTTTTAGGAAGTTTTCATTTCCACTATTGTATTTACGGTCTTTACAGTGTAGGGCTTGGCTATCATTTACAAACTATGTGACAAAAGAGTTCAAAGTCTGGGCCCTTTAAGTTAAAGACAATGAAATCTTTGGGGTTCTCGATTTTGGCTCAGGTCATGGTCTCATGGTCATAGGATTGAGACTGTCATCTGGCTCTGCGCTCAGCGGGAAGTCTGTGTGAGATTCTCTCTGACCCTCCCCCTGCTCAGTCTCTACCTCTCTCTAAAATAAATAAATAAACCTTTTTTTAAAAAGAAAAAAAAAGACAAACTGGCTGTGGTACATAAACAATGAATTCTGGAACATTGAAAAGAAATTTTAAAAAATAAATAAAAATTTAAAAAATAAAATAAAATAAATTTTAAAAAGACGATATAGTCTTTTAAAAAACTTATCTTCTTTTCCTAGGCCATATCCTCTCCCAATTTTTGAGACGTAGGCTAAAATTCATAATCTCTTTTGCTAGATGGACTTTATACTCCAAGTTTCTGGGCTGTCAATCTCACCAGGATTCCTGATGACAAAGAGTCCTCTCTTTTCTTGAGTGAGGAGCGTATTGAGAGACAATCACTTGGGGTGCCTGGGTGTCTCAGTTGGTTGGGGGACAGACTTGATTTTGGCTCAGGTCATGATCTCAGGGTCGTGAGATCGAGCCCCACATCAGACTCCATGATCAGCATGTAGTCTGCATAGTCTGCTTGTCCCTCTCCCTCTGGTCCTCCCCTCACCTTGCTGTCTCTCTTTCTTAAACAAACAAACAAATAAATAAAATCTTAAAAAAAAAAGAAAGAAATACAATCACTTGTCTACCCTTCTCTGACATGCCAGAGCTGACTCATGCTGGAATGACAGAGAGGGCTAAAGAATTTAGTGCAATCCATACTCTAGCCTAATACCCAACACCAATTGACTCTCAGCTGCAGAACTTGGTAGTGGAGGCTCCAGAGGGCTTTCTAAATGTTCCAATGTCACTCCAGTGAGCTACCCAGCCTACACACTTCAGCACCTGGACAGCTCTCTCAGCACGACCTCTAGAGGGAGATCATGCTAAGCAGTTTATTGAGCCCTCTAGTGGTTGCTTTAGTTGTTGCATAACCGTTATTTAATAACTCACATAACAAATGAAGGCATTACTGTTATAAAAGACCTAAGCATTTTAAGAATATAGAGATTAAATATGAAATATGTCCATTATCCTCTCCATTCCACTCCCCTTCTCAGAGGTAATCACTGACAATACACAGCACACACATATACTTAACCACATCTTTTTTGTTTGTGAAAGGATTCATCAGAGACCCATTTGCTTTTATCTCCAACTAATACAATCCCTGGTTGTTGTTGTTGTTGTTGTTGTTGTTGTTTTTAATCTGAGCACACATGTCTCCTCATATTCATGGAAGACAGTATAAAGGAGTGGTTGAAAGTATGTGTGTTGGCAACACACGGGTTGTGAACCCTAATTCTGCCACTTCCTAATTGTCTAACCTTGGCCAAATCATTCAAATTCTATGTACCTCAGTTCATTCATCTGTAAAGTAGGGATAATAAAAAAAAGTTATACCTTACAGGGATTTTAAGGGGAGATTAAATATAAAATATAGGTAAGCATTCAATAACTCTTAGCTCCTATTATTACTACTACTGTTAATTACAAATTAACTGGTACATAGAATTCCATAGTGTGGTTGTATCATAAATTATGTAATGACCCTCTTACTGATGTACATTTCCATTGTTTTCTAGCTTGCAAACAATGCTGTAAGGACCACTCCCGTATATAAGCCTTTATGCCCACACATATATGATTCTTTAAGATCTATTCCCAGCACGAGAGTGAAAAATTTTCAATTAACTTCCAAAGACTCTGAGAGTCCATATCATTGAATGATTTGCAAAGTTCTACTGACAGAGAGAGAGAGAGATTGAGAGACAATCTCCCCAAGAAAGGTTGTATCATTATAGGTCTAAGTGTTGTGAAGAAAAACAAAGCAGGGTCAGGCATAGAAGAGACTAGGGATGATAGATGGGCACCCTATTCAGATGGGGTGGTGAACAAAGACTTCAAGGACCTGAATGAAGTAAAAAACTAAACATAGCAAATGATTTATAAATATGTGGGTCCAGAAAACAGTCCTGACTTTCTGGTCCTTTCCGCCCCTTTTCCAGTGAAAGCAAACCTTTTATCCACCCCTCCATCCCTCCTACCAACACATACATTGTCTCTATTTATCTTAGTGTTCTCCCCCATTCATCTTCCCCTACCTTGAACTTAAGCATTTAGCAGACAGTTCTTAATTTCTTATGTTTCATATTCTTGCATCTCCCCACCAGAATAGGATCCTGGGTTGTGTAGTCTGTGGGCACTCCAATGTTAACTGGCTGGGATGAGGCTGCTGTTAAATTTAAGTAATCCCTAAGGTTGCTATGCAACATGGCCCTTGGCCACTAGAACACACTCTACCCAGTGACATGAGAACATGAAAGGGGAGGCATTCAAATGTGTATTCTATGGGTGTCAATATTCTGAACAAAATGAGTCCTTCACTAAGACCCTGGGCTTTAGTCAAAAGAAAGCTATTTTTTGCCAGAGTTGTGTATTAGATGTGGAGTAAGTGTTTTTTGTATAGTCCTAAAGGCATCAGAGGGTTTATAGAACTTATTTTGTTCTAATGTGCTTTGTTCTGGGTTTCAGTTGTACCAATTAGGATGCTTTTGGCTGCAAGAAAGAGAAAACACATTTCAACAGGCTTAAAAATAAAGAAAATGTGTAACTTCATTAAACTAGTTAGAGGTAGTTGACCCCAGGATGATTTATTCAGGGATTAAATAGCATTATTAAGGATTCAGATTCTTTCTGTTTTTCTTCTTTCCTATCCTCAGCAAGGCAGAGTGACTCCTTGGACTGCCTTCTCTCATCCCAACACGGCTATGCAGTTCCAGACACCATTGCAACTAAAACTGAAAAGGGGACTGTGCCTTACAGTGTGTCTCACAATCTAGGAAAATGCAGAAACACTCTGGACTTTTTTTTTTTTTTTAGATTTATTTATTTGACAGACAGAGATCACAAGTAGGCAGAGAGGCAGGCAGAGAGAGAGGAAGGGAAGCAGGCACCCTGCTGAACAGAAAGCCTGATGTGGGGCTCCAGCCCAGGACCCTGGAATCATGACCTGAGCCGAAGGCAGAGGCTTTAACCCACTGAGCCACCCAGGCGCCCTGGACTTTTCATCTTTTTAAAAATTTATTTTATTTATTTTTATTTATTTTATTTATTTATTTGAGAGAAAGAGTGAGCACAGGCAGGGGGAGGGGCAAAGGGAGAAGGACAAGAAGACCGCCTCCCTGCAGGGAGCCTGATGCGGAACTCAATACCCGGACCCTGACATCCTGACCGGAGTTGAAGTCAGATGCTCCACCAACTGAGCCACCCAGGTGTCCCTTTTCACTTATCATTGGCTAGAACTGAGTCACATGCGCATTTCTAAATCAATAACCGAGGAAAGAAGATTGTTGGGGTTTGGGTACTATATTAATTTGTGAAGGCTGCTATAACTAAATACTGTCAATTGGGCAGCTTAAATAACATAAATTTGTTTTCTCACTGTTCTAGAAGCTGGAAGTCCAAGATCAGGGTGTTGATGGGATCAGTTTCTTCTGAGTTTCTTCTTGTGGCTTGTACATGGCCGTCTGTTCCCTATGTCATCATATGGTTTTCTCTGAACACGTCTATGTCCATATTTGCACTCCTTACGAGGATACCAGTCCTATTAGATTAGCGCCCTTCTAATGACATCTTTTTAACTTAATTATCTCTGCAAAGACTCAGTCTCCAACTATAATCACATTCTGAGGTACTGGGGGTTAGGACTTGACCTTATGAATTTTGGTGGGGACACAATTCAGCCCCTAACAGTTACCAACAATGACTGCCACTGTTATTTGCAGAGTATATAGAGAACCAAAAAGAAGGAAATCTAAAGTACTCATCATTTCACTATCCCTAGGGACCCACTGTGTATCTTTTTCTAATCTTTTCTTATACTGATGCACATACCATAAAGATATGTTCTTTTTTCTGAAATGGCATCTAACTGTGCCTACAATTTGCAGTCTGCTTTTTTGGTCTTACCATATCTTGAACATCTTTCCATGTCAACATTTTTTCTTAACAGGTACAGAATATTCCACTTTTAGGGTACTTAGGAAATCTCCACTTTTTTATTAGAAACAACACTGCAGTGAACATCTTTATAGCTAGATCATACCCATTCCTATCATCTTTTTAGGATCAGTTTCTAGAAGCAGAATTGCTCACTTAATCTGTCCGGAAATGCTGAGTCAAGAAACCCTGGGCCTTTCAGTTGTCCTGTCATTCCTGTCACTGTCATTGTAGAGTTGAGAAACAGCCCAGAGAAAGCAGAGAAGGAAGGCAGAGAAGGGAACTTCTCCTCTGCTCCTCAGAATTCTTGTAGTCCCCAGAGAATGTGTGATCAACCATTAATTATTCTATTTCATGATTTGTTTTATAATCAATTGGAGGCAACATGACAAGGATGTATGTTTTAGGGGCCAGAAAGCAAAGGACTTCATATTCATACCACTCAGATCAGTTATAAAATCCCCCTAAAATCTGCTCACCAGAGAGCCTGCTTCCTCCTCTCTCTCTGCCTGCTTCTCCGCCTACTTGTGATCTCTGTTTGTCAAATAAAAATATAAAATCTTTTAAAAAAATAAAATAAAATCCCCCTAAAGGTTTTGAGTGATAATTACAAAGTGCAAAGTGCATAATTGAGAAGTGCAGAGAAAATGCATTACTTTCTCATCGTGCTTTTGAAAATTGGTTTCTAAATCTAAAAAGAAAATGAGGGGCACCTGGGTGTCTCAGTTAGTTAAGCATCTGTCTTTGGCTCAGTTCATGATCTTGGGGTCCTGGGATTGAGCCCCGTGTCGGGCTCCCTGCTCTGTGGGGAGTCTGCTTTTCCCTCTGCCTGCTGCTCCCCCTACTCATGCTTGCTCTCTATATATCAAATAGTAAGTAAAATTTTAAATAAATAAATAAATAAATAAACAAATAAATGGAAAATGAACTATATACAATGTCCCCATGGAAAGTCTCCCATGCCCAGGATGTAATATGAACAACTGAGTGGGGTTGAAGGTAGACCAGGCAGGATATGGGATCATTTAAGTCCCTGGCTTTGGCACTCTGGTTCTGTAAACAGGTTTTCTCATGTGTCACTGCAAACCACACCAGCTATTCTTATTTTCAACAACAACAAAAATGATACTTGATTTAAGAGGTTTTCTGGAAGGTTAAGACTCTACATTCATATCAAGCTTATTTCGAAGCATTGAAAATGATCATAGAATAACATTGTAAAATTATCAAGTCTCTTCCTAATAATTCCTATTTGAACTTTTTGACCAATTTTCAAAGTAATTTTTCTAATAGGGCTTTTAACTTCACTTAATCAAATGAACCTTCCACTTAAATCTATCTACCATACTCAAAATAATAAAAACTATAAGCTCTATGAAGGCAGGACTCTTTCTTTTTCTTTTCTTCTCATTTCTTTCTCCCTCCCTTCCTTCCTTCCTTCCTTCCTTCCTTCCATCCTGTTATTGTCTACTACCTGTAACATAGCTGGTGTTTGATAAATATTGTAGAGAGAAAAAAAAATCAATGGTTGGATAGCTAACATTTACTGTACACTTGCCATGTGCCGGAAACAATGCTAAAAGCAGTATATATATGACCTCATAATGAATCCGTAAAGAAGGTGCTATTCTTTCTCCACTTTACAAAGCAAGAAACAGGCTTAAAAAAGTTTTACATTTTTTTCAAATCAAACTGCTAGTATGCAGCAGAACTAGGATTACAATCATGGTCTGAATTTTACTTGTGCTCTTAACTATGACACTATGGAGGAGAAATTCAAACTACTAGCAACATCCAGCACCTTAATAGAAGATGATCCCAAAGAGAAATCATGGAACTGAATCTTCTGAGTGCCACGATTTCCATCTGTATTTCAAAGAGCACTATGAAATGTGTCATCCTCACTCATCATTCTGACAATCCATCATTTCAGCCACTGTCACAGAGCAGCAACTGACTGGTGGTATTTATTTATTTTGAAAGTAATCAAGGTGATAAGCCTAGAGCTTCTGAAATTCATTTCAGAAGAAAGAATGGTTAAGGAAGCGGGTGATGTACACAACTCTGTATCATAGCAATGTAGTAATTGGTACGTGTGTACAGCAGCATTTCCTCTCATGCAGCCAATCATACCTATTGGGCATCAAGAAAGGATCTGTCTCTGGCAAGACAGAGGAGACGTTTAACACAAAATTCCCTTCTTTAAATAAGTTCATTCTGTTTGGACAATGAAGATAAACATACATGAAACAACTCAAAAGTCAAAAAGAGCATATATACTAAAGATGCCATCTCAATCACTTGTAAAGGAGAGATTGCTTTCTCCATTATGCTAATGAGGAGACAAGGCACAGAGAGGCTAAACTAATTGCCCAAGTCACACAGCTTCTATGTATGAATGTCAGGGTTATCCCCCCATTCACCTGATTCTGAAGTCCATCTGCTTAAACCACTTGAATTCACTGCCTCCAAAGAATGACACAGCTGCTGGTTGAAATCATCGGAAAATGTTGTATGAGGACATGGGACTTGAGTCTGACCTTGAAGAGCAAACAGGAGGGCAGGCAAACGGAAACAGATAAATCACTGTACGATGCTGAAAAACATGCACAAAGCCCAAAAGTAAGAATGAGAACACAGAGGGCAGAGGAACAGGGAGGTAGGTCTACCTGACTGATGGGAAGAAGTGAGAAATAAATAGGAATTGAGGGCAGATTATGACAAGTCTTAAAATCACATGGGGTTAAGAGGAGGTGAAGGAAGAGTTTGAGTGTGTTGGGTCAGGCATGTGGGAGGCTATTAGAGCCTGGAAGCAATATCAAATGTCAGTTAGGACAGTGGTTCTTAACTAGGGTGACATTGCCCTCCAGGGGTGTGGCAATGTCCAGAGACATTTTTAGTTGTCACCACTGGGGAAGGTGCTCCTGGCATCTAGTGTGTAAAGGATAGGGGTGCTACTCAACATCATACAATGCAAAGAAGAGTTATCCACCCAAAATTCTCAGTTGTGCCAAGCTAAGAAACCCTGGTGTAGGCAGATAGTATGGTGGTAGCTGTCAAGATAGGACAGAGAGGAAGGGATGGAAGCCAAGAGTCCGGGAAGACAGTCATTCAGGGAGAAAGAAGTTAGACCAGGTTTATCGGGGGTGGAGGAGGATGAACAGGAAGTAGCAAATCCTCCAAGTAGTTGAAAAGAAAAAGAAAGATGCAATGTGTTAATCCCTCTTACAGGTTGTTTTCTACGAAATGTGGGAAAACTAAAGAAACTTTTTTCTTTTAAATCACCTAAGGACATCTTATTTTATGATCTAAAAACTTGTAAATGATATACAACTGCAAGAAAATTGCCGCCATGAGGGTATAGGGCATAGAGCTTTAACTGTAGCATAACATTTTCATTCTTTTTTTAAAGCAAAAGCTGAAGCAAATTTGACAAAATGTTAACATCTGTTACATTTGGATGGTGGATACATGAGTATATATTATTTTCTGTACCTTATGTATACTTGAAAATGTTCGTGATTAACAAAAAACAGGGTGGAGGAAGAAAGAAAAGTCTTGGAGTTGTAGTTGACAGCTTTCATTAGAACTTTTATTGGTATTGACAAATGTCATTTTTTTTTTATATTTTATTTATTTGACAGAGAGAAATCACAAGCAGGCAGAGAGGCAGGCAGAGAGAGAGGAGGAAGCAGGCTCCCTGCGGAGCAGAGAGCCCGATGCGGGGCTCGATCCCAGGACCCTGAGATCATGACCTGAGCCGAAGGCAGAGGCTTTAACCCACTGAGCCACCCAGGCGCCCCGACAAATGTCATTTTTTAAGCCCAGAAGTTATATGTGAATATGTGCACATTATAGAAGCTGTCCAACCACACACAAAAATGAAACAAAAAATAGAAATTTCTCTTTCATTCTTCTTCAATGCTCTTCTTTTTTCCTTAGTTAACCACTGCTAAATGTTCATGTGTATGTATATATCCCGAGCTCTTTCTATACATTTATAGAAAGATGGGGAAGGAGGTTGAGAGGCAGGGAGAAGAGGGATATGTTGCTTCTAGATACAGATATAAATTTAAAGATCTTCTCTATCCATCTGTCTGATGTGGGACCACATCACTCATAAAACATGCTTTTTAAAAAGAATTTATTTATTTGGGGCGCCTGGATGGCTCAGTGGGTTAAAGCCTCTGCGTTCAGCTCAGGTCATGATCTCAGGGTCCTGGGATCGAGCCCCGCATCGGGTTCTCTGCTCAGCGGGGAGCCTGTTTCCCTTCCTCTTTGTCTGCCTGCCTTTCTGCCTACTTGTGATCTCTGTCTGTCAAATAAATAAATAAAATCTTTTAAAAAAATAAAAAGAATTTATTTATTTATTTGAGAAAGAGAGAGAACAGGAGGGAGGAGTGAGGGGCAGAGGGAGAGGGAGAAGCAGACTCCCCACTGAGTAGGGAGCACGATGAGGGACTTGATCCCAGACCCTGAGATCATGACTTGAACTGAAGAAGATGCTTAATGGACTAAGCCACCCAGGTGCCCATTTATGTGCTTTTCTTATTGACACATCTTATAGGGCTGTCTTTCCATGTCAATTCATAAAGATCCCTCTCTTGCTTTTTACCTTGTCATGATATTTCATAGTATGGATATACCATAATTTATTTACTAAGATTGCTGTATACTTAGGTTGATTTCAGTGTTTTGCCATCTCAAACAATGCTGGAATGTACAACTTCATGTTCATTTGTAAGGATTTCTATAGGGAGGATTCCTAAAAATAGAACTTCTGGATCAAAGGGTAAACATAGTTCTAATCGTGATGCAGCACGACTGCTCCCCTCAGACAGTGTATGAGCTACCCATTTCCCGGAACCCTCCCCGAGGCTATATGCAATCAACCCTTAAAAGTGTTGCTATTTTTATCAAAACTGCATGTAGGAATCTACTCCAGACATAACTGAAGTGATGAATGTCCAGTGCAATGTAAATGGGAAAATGCTGAAAAAACATTCACATCAATATGGAACATTTAAATAAACTGTGATATATCTGCACATGACATTCTATACAGCTTTAAAAAAAATTGGGGCGGCTGGCTGGCTCACTCGGTTAAGTGTCTGCCTTGGGCTCAAGTCATGATCTCAGGGTCCTGTATCGGGCTCCTTGCTCAGCGGGGAGCCTGCTTCTCCCTTTCCCTCTGTCTGCCACTCCCCCTGCTTGTGCTCTCTCTCTCTCTGGCAAAAAAATAAAATCTTTTAAAAATAATAATAATGGGGACACTATCTCGGGACTCATTGGGGTAGCTCTTGAAAGTAAGAGGGCAGAGCAATGTGCACAGCAGCATAAACAGGGGCAAAACATCTGTGCATAAAATGGTGGTGGTAGATACACATATTTCCCCCAACACTCATTAAGGATCTCTGGAAAATTCACAGGAGCCTGCTAACACTGGTTGCAATGAGGGAAACACATTAGATGTCTGGGAGAAAAAACCAGAAAGGGGACCTTCACTGTCCATTTTTACATCCTTTTCCATTTTTGTCTTTGAACATTTTAGATGTATTCCCTACTCAAATAAGGTGTACAATTTGAATTAAAATGCTAAAAATTTGCCAAACGATTTACGACAAGTATACTTATTGCTGCTTTACAGTGTAGTTCCCTTACTGCTAGTGAAATTTAGCTTATTTGTATCTTCATTAGCTATCCGTACTTGCTTTCCTGCAAACTTCCTGCTTATATCTCTTTCACATTTTGCTGTTGACCTGTTTCCCCAAAACAAAAAATTGTTTTGTAGTTCTTTGTGTATCGAGGACTTTTTTATGTACTTATATTGAGGTATATTTTACATACCACCAAGCTCACCCATTGTAAGTATATAATTCCACAATTTTAAGCAAATTTATAAAGTTGTGCCACCGTTACCATATATGAAGGATATTAATTCATTGTTACAGGGTTCTTTGATGCCTCTTGATTACATAATCCCCTTTTGCAAACATAACTAGAGGAAATGTTTTCTCTCAATCTGATGTTTATCTTCTAGTTCAGACTCTGATATGAATATTTTAAAGTTTATCTAGTCAAATTTGAATACAGAAAGACAAAAAGAGACAAAAACAAGGAGAAAGTGCCAGTCATACTGGGTCTCAAGAAGAAAAAAAAAGGCCTCATTATCCAAGCAGACCAAATGGAATATATTTGATTTTGTCATTAATTTCATTTATAAAAAATAAATTTAAACTGAGAGTATCCGAGAACATGTATTACTACCAAAGCAATTATGTAGTTAAATGTAGTACATGAAAAGAGCTACTTTTGAAAACATACACTGTTCTATGTAATTTACACAGTTTAAGAATAATTTAAAAAAAAACCCTCCATATTCCTCAAACTGTACCTTGAAGCTATCTGTGAAAAAGGGCACTCTCAATCAGAAGGATGACACTGCCTTCCCACCACCACCTCCAATGCAGGAGCCTCCTGGGATGGGTTGATGCTTTCTGCTTTCAATGACAGCTCTGAGTCTCCTGTCAACTGCACAGGCCTTAGAATTTTAAAAATGACCAAGGCTAACATTACTGACCTTTTTTGGTAGAAAGCCCCATAGTGAGCACTTTACAATTAGTGTCTTGCTTAATTCTCGCAGCAACAGTGACCTGATAGCTGCGCTATTATGGATTTATAGATGCTGGACCCGAGACCCGAAGAGAGAAGTAGCTTCCCCAAGGTCACACAGCTGGGACATTGTGAGGATTTGCACCCAGGTCTGCTAGCCTTCGGAGTCCAACTTTTGTAACCACTGAATTCTATTGCATCTCAAGACAGAAATGCTATTAAATGAATCTTTAAAAATGCATATCTCATATTTCTACATAACTTTCTTTTTTAAAAAGATTTTATTTATTTATTTGACACAGAGAGAGGAGACAGTGAGAGCAGGAACACAAGCAGGGGGAGTGGGAGAGGGAAAGCAGGCTTCCTACCATGCAGGGAACCCGATGTGCGGCGCGATCCCAGGTCCCTGGGATCATGACCTGAGCCAAAGGCAGATGCCTGGTGCCCCTCTGCATAACTAACTTTCTTTTCTCAGGTGTAGGTGTACACCATTTCCCAGCAATCTGCAGTGTGTACGTGTGTGTTTTATTTTTGACTTTTCTGTAATAAATATTTTTAGATTGCCCAAATAACACAAAATGCAACTGTCCTACTCGGTCTTTCAGATCTTCCTTTAACCAAGTGGGTTTTTTTTTTTTTTTAAAGCAGCTTTTACCTTTCTGGCCCAGATGGATTTTGTTTATATTTTAAAACCATGAGCAAATGACAAAAGTTTTGCCTGCTGCCCGACTTTCTCTCCCTGTGGAATCCGAGGCAGATATTCCTACAGGCAAGCAAATACAGATAAAATCTCTTTGTTGACATACCATTATGGTAATGATAATTTCCTACCAGAATTTTCATCTTTGAAATTCTAAAGGGAATTAGGGAACACTTCCATTCAATAAACAATATTTGCATAGTTCTTCTTGTTAAGACTCCTCAGTCTAAGCCTAAACTGGGACTTAAAAAGTAACTTTCCCTTAAAGAGCTCTCTTTCTAAGAGCACCCCAAATTACAAAAGTCATATGAAAGAGTGCTGAAAACACCATCTTTCCCTGAACACAGAGTTTGTCTATTTTCCTAGTTATGCATCTGTTCCGAATAATTTCTTCTGATCTGCGATTTCCACTGCCATGGCCACTACAGAGACAGTAAAGGCGATTTGAATTGGACAGTGCAAGCATCAATAGGTAGCTTGTATCTAGTCTTGAGGATAAAAATAAGTAAAATCAGACTCACTGGTAATTTGTCTTAAATCCAAATTGCCCTCTTAACAGAGGTGCCAGATAAGATGCAAGCCAGCCCCTGCACGTGAGTGATGTTGCTTTATTTATTTAAGTATTCATAAAGTGACCAATATCTGACACACTCATTGATCTTGTAGAACAGGAACTTTCCCAAAAGCATGCTTGAAACGTAAACACATAAATAAATAAATAAATAACTTTAAAAAAATGACTACTGTTTGATTTGTTCTCTGTGCCAAGCCCTTTTTATATATATACCTATTATCAACTGCAGAGTAGATATTATTATCCATATCTTAGAGAGGAGGACACAATCCTAGAGAGAGAGGCTGCATTGTCCAAAGGCACACAGCTGAGCACTAGCTGCTGAACTGTAGCTATGTGACACCAATTCCTGGGCTATTTTTATCCCCACCAGCCTTGATTAACCCTTTTTCCAGGTTCAGCAGATTCATCAGTGACTTCTTAGACTTCACAACTTTGTGTTCTTTTAGGTCTTCCTCTTTCTAGAAACAGACCAGACTCCTTCAATAATTTCATCTCAGGGCATTTGCCATCAAGCTACAAAATGACTGTCCTTCGAGATGGAACTATGCTGATGTATCTACCAGTCACTACCACCCTGATTTGCAGATCATGACTCCATTCAGTTTCTGGTTGCAGAAGAGGTACTTCGGATCTTGCATTATAGTTTACAGAACGGGGATGGAAATTATGTGACATGTGCTATCCCCCGCCCCCCACCAGTATCAGCCAAGGAAGACATTAATAATCCATCATGTGAAGTAGCCTTCTCTAGAGGGTTCAGGATTGGCCTCAGAATCCTTCTCAGTCTGGCTGGCACTCCAGGCAAACCAATCAATCAAAATCAGCGAGTGAGATGAAATCCATTCGCCATCACTGATATAAGAAAACCTCCTTTAAGCTTACACGATGCAGAAATCTTTCTTAATTAGTGAAATGTCTGAGATACCAAAAATTATCCTCAAATAATAACTTCTAAGTATATGCATCTGGAATTCAAATTGTCTTATGTAAATCAAAATGTAACCCCTAATCTTCAAGAATTTGTAATTAAATCAGAGCGCTGGCCAAAAAGGCATTAATGCCTACTTTAAATGTAATCATAGGAGCACCTGGTGCTCCTTCCCAAAAAACTGAGGTCTCTGGGGACTCACATTCCTTGTGTGCTTTTACTGGGCCTTGGGTCTTTGGTATATCAAGTGTAATTCCCAATCAACTAATCAAAGGAGCTATAAAAATCATCTGACTAAGAATTCAAGGAGATTTAATTTTGTCTTCTCTTGCTCAAAGCATCTTTTCTTTTTTTTATGTTTATTCATTCAGGTAACAAATACTGAGTGTCAACCCTGCCAGCTAGTGCTTTGTGCTGGGGATGCCAATGAGACCATGGCAGAAGGCATCTCTGTCCTCTCAGAGTTATGCTCCCCAAGGCAGCAGCCCCCTTGTGGACAGTGCAGTTGAGGGGCATGGGTGGTGGTGAAGGGAGGAGGCCTGCAGACCTCTAATTTTGCTTGCTACAGATCCTGCTCCAAATAGCTTCCAAAGCTTCCTGATACCTCTTTTTGAACCACATGGAGCATTTAACAGCCAACCTTATCTATCTCAAGAAACACACACACACACACACACACACACACACACCCTTAAGCACAAGTATGTTCTTTCAGGTTTTGGGAAAAGCTGCTTTTTCTTTTTTCATGGAGAGCTCTGAGGTAATTCCTTGAAAGATTTATGCACTATAAATTGAAGGTCACGGATCAAGTTTTTGGAGAATCTTGCCTCTCCCCAATTGCTCCATTTTGTTTTAAAGAAAAAGAAATGAAATTAGGGGAAGTGGGCATATATGTTAAAGATAGAAGGTAGAGAAATAAATCCTGTCTCTCCATTCCCAAACATGAAGGGTGAGTATTCCTTTTGGACTCTCCAGTGCATTTTGGCATAGTCGTATGACTTGGGTATTTGGAATAGTTGCATATTCAAGCTATAAATTTTCTTCTAAATTAACATAACAGTAGAATGTGATACTCACTAGAGTTCAAACTCTACACGGGTAGGTATTGTCCCCATCCCTGGTGCCCAGTACAGCACCTGGCATAGAGTAGATACTTGACAAATAATTAAGGAATGAATAAATGAGTAAGCAGACAGCTGGTTAGGAGATTAGTGAATTGCAATCACTGAATTCTATTTTCTGTATATGTCATTTCCATTTTATCTTTCTATCTTTTTTTAAAGTTTTTATTTAAATTCCAGTTAGTTAACATACAGTGTGATATTAGTTTTGGGTGTACAACATATCTGACTTAAAACTGCATTGCCAAAATAAAAACCCAAAAAATAAATACAATTGTATTGCACCAATACTAGCTATAATACTGTGTGCATAACCACTTCTGTGGGCATTACTGAGATTAGGAAATTTTCTTCTTGACATGTTGTAGTGCCCTGATCTGGAAAAAAATAAAACAAAACACCTTATGTGCAGCTTTGAAGGGTGCAATCACCCTGAAAATAAATGTCAACATTCTGGTTTTACATTTCAGATCAACAATAAATAAGACTGCATTTACAGGATGTAGTGTAATCAAGAAGAACACGATAGACAATATATTTTTGACCAAACCCTGGGACGAAATGTATTGTGGCCACCTTTCTCCTGATACGTTGACCTCCAATCAGAAAGCTGGTGGGGAAGGAATTATACCAAAGTCCTGGGCCCATCCGTTTGCACTCACAGTCTCCTGGGAAGAAAGGGACCACGTAGACATCTAGTGTTGTTGCCTGATGACCGTTCTTGCTCTGTTAGAGAATAGCACCTTGATTTTCCTTAGAATATTCAGAACCCATGGAAAGTAGTCTTGGTAGATTGTCAATCACAGCCCCACTTAGCCTGGATAGGGTCATGTGACTCAAGCAAGACCAGTCAAATAATCTCTTTAGCATCTGGATGGTGAACTGAAAAACACGATCATTCCAGCTGCACCCTTTAACCTTCACTGGTTCTTGACCCCTAGATTCCCATACCTGTCTAAATTAATATTTTTCAAACTATCTGATATCTTCCCATTAAATTCCGGTTTGTTTTTGTTCTGTGTTTTCCTTAGATTGGGCAGAGTCAGTTGTTTTGTTGCTTATAACCAGAGAAATCCTGCTCAGCCTGGAACAAAGTTTCCTACCCTTTCAACTTCGAAGTTACTGAAACTTTTTTGGTAGCCTGGGATTAAAATAGGGGATGGTTAGACCTACTGGGAGCCCAATGGCCCAAAAAGCATTAGAATGGGGAAGTATGTAACTCATACAGAAGAAACTTCTTTATATGGTAAGGGTAGACATTTCAGAGGTGACATGGCCCCACTCTAAGCCAAAGGATAAAAGATAGTGAACCCACATATTAAGATTCTTCCCACTGCAGATTTCTTACTCCATGAAAATGCTAAGATCTCCACTTTTAAGGGGAGTAGCTATGAGACGGAGAAGCTATGTCCACTCACTGGGTCCTGCATGTGTGTCCTTTGCACCAAGTATGTGCTGGCTCAGTGGTACAACAAAGAAGGGACAATTTTAAATCAAGTCCAAGTCATCCTTTTCTCCAGAATCCAAGTTTGGTCTATTTTTTATGACCTGGTCCAGCTCAGGGATCACCCTGATCAAGGCAATAGAGATGGGAAGATGGGTCAGTAAGGCCCCAAGGAAGAAATATGAAAATGCAAGGAGTCATGTATGCTGTCCTCCACCCCAGGAATCAGGTGGAAGGAAACCTTCAAAATAGGTCCAAGAGGCAGCCCAAACCAGATCCTAGCCCATGCCTCCACATTTCCTAGTGGAAGACTGGCAATATAAGAGAATTTAGAGAGCTATAACCCTGGGACCCATCAATGCAGCAAAGAGTACTTTCCCTAAATATGAATCAGAGAAAATGCATGTCCTCCCTCAAGATGCCTTCGAGGCCTTAGTTGGGATTAGCCGCAGCAGCAAAAGCCAATAGGCCAGCAGCTCGGTTCAAGCCATCTCTATTCCAACTGCAAATAGACATATCAAGTCTTGGCTTTGGCAGCATGAATGAGTGTCATAAAGAACAGGTATATGTAGCCGCTCTTGTGTATCTTTTCCAAAGGCAAAGTTTTCATTAGGAGATAATATCAGGTCTCTGGTTCTGAAAGGAGCAGCATGTTCTGGATCAAGCAGCATCCTGTGATGTGGCTTGGGAGTCCTCAAGCCTGGAAGCACACCCAAATTCCACACATGATCAAGAGCCCTCAGAACCAACTCTAGAGATCTTGGAGTTACTAAAAGAAATCCTACAGGGGAAAAAGAATAACAGAAGATGTGAGGGTAAAACCGTCACCGAATTTTCAGTCTGCAGGATATAGAAGCAGAGACATCACTTGGAAGTTGCTTAACAGTTTGGAGTTCAAGGTGAACATTAGAACTGAAGGCATGGGTATAGCAGGAATAGAAGCTTCCTTCCAACAGAAATGGTTGGTGTGGTTCAGAGAGAGTACATCTGGAGAACAAAACTAAAAGGGTAGGGAAGGAGAGCTGGGCAATTCCAAAATTTAGGGGGGTGGTAAGAAGAAAAAGGGGGTGCCTGGGTGGCTCAGTCTGTTGAGTGTCTGACTCTTGGTTTCAGCGTAGGTCATCTCAGGGTCATGAGATCAAGCCCCACATCTGGCTCTGAGCTCAACCCAAAGTCTGCTTGAGAATCTCTCTCTCTCTCTCTCTGTCCCTCCTGCTTGTTCTCTCTCTCTCTCTCAAATAAATAAATAAATCTTTGAAAAAAGATAAGTAGAGGGCACCTGGGTGGCTCAGTTGGTTGAGCCACTGCCCTCGGCTTGGGTCATGATCCCGGAGTTCCGGGATCTAGTACCACATCGGGCTCCAACTCCACGGGGAGTCTGCTTCTCCCTCTGACCTTTTCCCCTCTCATGCTTGCTCTCTCAAATAAATAAATAAATAAATAAATAAATCTTTAAAAAAGAAGAAGAAGAAAGGGATCCCATGAAGGAGACAGAAAAAGAATGGTCAAGGATAAGGATTTTTCAACATTAGCATGATTGACATTTGGGCCCAAATAATTCTTTGTCACAAGGAGCTGTCTTATGCGTTTGTTTAACATCCCTGGCCTCTACCCATGAGATGCCAATAGCACCCTTTGCCCCTTGTAACAACCAAAAAATGTCTCAAACATTCCTATATGTCCTCTGCAGGGAAAGACTGTCCTTGACTGAAAACCGTTGGTCAAAGATGTAGGAGAAAAATTAGAAGCAAATTATGTCGCAGAAGGCACAGACTTGCAAAGTAATTAACAGCAATAAATGTCTACAGGATATTGAGTTATATGAGGGCTGAAGGGTCTAGTGTTTTGCCACTAGAAAGTCATTAATGAACCAGCAGAGAGCAGTTTCAATAGGACAGTTGAGGATGGATACCAGTCTAGTTGAATGTCCATATAAGAAATACATAGTAGGGACACCTGGGTTAAGCACCTGACTCTTGATTTCAGCTCAGGTCCTGATCTCAGGGTTATGAGATGGAGTCCCATGTGGGGCTCTGCATTGAGCATGGATCCTGCTTAAGATTCTCTCTCTTCCTCTCCATCTGCCCTTCCCCACCCATTTCCTCCCCCCGCCAAAAAAAAAAAATAATAATAAGTAAATAAAAATAAAGAGAAAAGAAAAGAAATACATAGTAAAGGAAATTCAAGAGTTAAAAGGTGTTTGTTGAACTAGGTGACCCTTTTAAGTTTCCTTCCAACCCTGAAATTGTGTGATTCCAGATGACCTCCAAGGAAGATCTTTCGAGATCCCTCAAGCCCTCATCTGCTGGTGGCTATTTTGTTTGCATGTAAAACCGGCCATATCTCTGCTTGCCCTACTCATGTCACATGAAATAAAAATCCAAAGAACCACCAGCTGCTATGTGGTTTGGCCCCAGTGCATGTTGAAAACTAAAATATGTTTGTTTTTTATGTCATCACATAACTAACCGTTAAGCAATAAAAATTGCCAGGCAGCTGTGGGTTAGAGAGAGATTGAATTGATAAGTCAATCTGCAGGTGTAAGGCTTAAGCTTGGTCTGAGAAGAAAGAAGTGGGGTTGAAGTAACCCAAGGCCTGCTAGAAGCCTTTGTGCACCATCCAACCCCTCCAGACTTCATCCCATGTTTGGCTCAGATGAAGAGATTCTTAGTCACAGGTCAGACTAGCAGGGGCTGGCATGTCCTGAGAGTGCCACGGGAAGCCTGCGTGGCAAATTGCCTGCACAATTGCCAGCACTCTTCTCCAGTTTTTGAACAATCAAACCAACTTCTATGTAAGCTGAAAAGAAATCCAAAGCAAGATGAGGTTTTCCAACTAAAGCAGAAAGAAAGCATAGCAGAGAGGTTGTTCTTTTTTCCTTTTTGTTCACGGGTTTTAATGCTGAATTGAGAAATAAGACACAAAACAAAAGTTTTAGTCCTGGTTTAATTACTAACAAAAGGTAGGTCACTTCCCATTTAAACTAGATGCTAAGCAAGATGCCATTTGCTTCTCTAGGCAAGTAAAGGGGTTCATGGCATGTGTTTCCACTGTTGAGGTTCTTCTTACACTTTAGAGTCATAAGTTGTGTTTATTTAGATGTCCTCCCACCAGCCTATCAGTTCCTCCAGAGAAGGCACCAAGCTTCTCTGGTTCACCAGTGAGTCCCCAGTACCCCACAGTTCTTGATAAATAGCTAATGCGGCATTTCAAAGGCTAGCTCCAGATGACTCTAAGAGGCAGCTCTAAGAAAAGATGATTTGATATAAATCTTTAAAAAGTGAGCCAAGGAGCGCCTGGGTGGCTCAGTGGGTTAAAGCCTCTGCCTTCGGCTCATGTCATGATCCCAGAGTCCTGGGATCAAGCCCCAAATCGGGCTCTCTGCTCCACGGGGAGCCTGCTTCCCCCCCGCCCCCATCTCTCTCTGCCTACTTCTCTGCCTACTTGTGATCTCTGTCTGTAAAATAAATAAATAAAATCTTAAAAAAAAAAAGTGAGCCAAGATCAGAGCCTCTCCCTTCACTTTGCTTCCTCAAGTTTTTATAAAAGTCCAACAATGAGGGGCGCCTGGGTGGCTCAGTGGTTAAAGCCTCTGCCTTCGGCTCAGGTCATGATCCCAGGGTCCTGGGATCGAGCCCCGCATCGGGCTCTCTGCTCAGTGGGGAGCCTGTTTTCTCCTCTCTCTCTGCCTGCCTCTCTGCCTACTTGTGATCTCTGTCTGTCAAACAAATAAATAAAATCTTAAAAAAAAAAAAGTCCAACAATGATATACAATAAGTGGCAACATCCAAAGCTATTTCCCATACCTCTGACATGGATACCACTACCAGACCGTTTTATAACTTCTAGAAAACTAGAATTTTTGAAACTGTATTCCAAGTCAGCTATTTTGAAAGGAAAAAAAAATCCAATACTACCAATCCCGTTATTTACGTGTCTGGCCTTCTCTCTAAGGCAGTTAATTTGTCTTGAGAGGAATAAGCAGACTGTGTGGCCAGAAGAACAAAAAATAAAATATCTTTTTTTTTAAAAGATTTTATTTGTTGGGGCGCCTGGGTGACTCAGTGGGTTAAGCGTTTTCAGCTCGGGTCATGATCCCAGGGTTCTGGGATCGAGCCCCGCATCAGGCTCTCTGCTCAGCGGGAAGCCTGCTTCCCCCTCTTTCTCTCTGCCTGTCTTTCTGCCTACTTGTGATCTCTCTCTGTCAAATAAATAAATAAAAATCCTTTAAAAAAAACAAAAACAGAATGAAAACTGAACATTCACAAGTATGTAGAAATAAGACAACATATTCTTAAACAACCAATGGGTCAAAGATGAAATCAAAACAGAAATTAGAAAATACTTGAGAAAAATGAAAATGAAAACACAAAATATGTATGGAATGTAGTCAAGGCAGTGATCAGAAGGAAATTTTATAGCAGTAAATGCCTTTATTAAAAGGCAGGAAAGATGTCAAATCAATAATCTAACTTTACAACTTAAACCAGAAAAAGAGCAAACTAAACCTAAAGCAAGCAGGAAAAGAAAAAGGAAATAATAAAAATTAGAGAGAAATAAATGAAATAGAGAATTTAAAAAATAGAATCAACAAAATCAAAAACTTCTTCTTTAAAAAGATCAACAAAACTGACAAACTTTAGCTAGACTGACAAAGACAAAAAGAAGGTGCGGATAACTAAATCAGAAATGAAAACAAAGGGGCAGCTGGGTGGATCACTCAGCTGGGCATCTACCATTGGCTTGGGACATGGTCTCAGCGTCCTGGGATCAAGCCCTGCGTCAGGCTCCCTGCTCAGTGGGGAGTCTGCTTTTCCCTCTGCTTCTGCTGCTTCTCCTGCTTGTGCTCTCTCTCTCTCGGTGTCAAATTAATAAATAAAATCTTTAAATTAAAAAAAAGAAATGAAAATGGAGACATTACTACTGAGCTGACAGTGAAAAAGGGGTTATAAGAGAATATTATGAATGGGGCATCTGGTGGCTCAGTGGGTTAAGCCTCTGCCTTTGGCTTACGTCATGATCTCAGGATCCTGGGATCAAGACCCGCATCGGGCTCTCTGCTCAGCAAGGAATCTGCTTCCCCCTTTCTCTCTGCCTACTTGTGATCTCTGTCTGTCAAATAAAAATAAAATCTTTTAAAAAAATTAGCAAAAGATTGAATAGACATTTCTCCAAAGAAGATTGACAAATGACCAATAAGCATATGAAAAGATGATTAATATCAGTAGTCATTAAGTAAACACAAATAAAAACAGCAAAGAGATATTGCTCCACACCCCCTGGAATGGCTATGTATATATACATATATATTTATATATTTTTAAAAGGAAAATAACAAAAACTATAATTTTTTAAAGGGGTTGTAGAGGATATGGAGAAATTGGAACATTCACATGTTGCTGGTGGAAATGTAAAATGGTCAGCTGTTGTGTAAAACAGTTTGGTGGTTCCTCAAAAAGTTAAACGTAGAATTACCATATGACCTAGCAATTCCACTCCAAGATTTATACATAGAAGAATTGAAAACAGCTATTCAAACAAATACATATACATATAGGTTCATAGCAGAACTATCCACGGTAGCCAAAAGGTAAAAATAGTCCAAATGTCTATCAACAAATGAATGGATAAACTAAATGTGGTATTTCTGTACAATGGAATATTATTCAGCCTTCAAATGGAATCCAGCACTGGCACATTCTGCAACAGGAAAGAACCTCGAAAACATTATGCTAAGAAAGAAGTCAGACACAAGAAAACAAATGCTGTATGATTCCATTATGTGAAATATCCAGAACGGATAAATCCATGGTGACAAAACACAGACTGGCTGTTGCTAGGAGCTGGGGGAGATGACAATGGGGAGAAATCTTTAATGGTTAAAGGGTTTTACTACAGAGTGATATGAGTGTTTTTTAACTACATAGAAGTGGAGGTTACACAACATTGGGAATATAATTAATACCATTGAATTGTTTACTTTAAACTGGTTAAGTTTGTATTGTGAATTTCACCTCAACAAACTATTTTTTAAAGATAGCACCTAAAATAAGTCTTTCCTACAAATGTGCTATTTAAAAAAAAAAACCACTTTATTAAACACTTATTTGAATACAAAAATTAATTCCAAATTAAATAATTCCTTCTGGAGAAAGGCCCAGAAAAAGAATATAGAGCTGTTTATAGCTTATTGTTAACTTGCAAATGCTGCTGAATCCTTGCCATGCTTTTTGCATAATATGGTTCCGTCAAGTGTTGGGTAATGAGCAGTTCATTTGGAGCCATTTTTCCAAAATAGAGGATGCTATTCATGAAATGATTCTTGAAGTATTTATAGTTAGATGCCAATCTTTGTTTTTCAGTTTATGGGAAGACTCCTTTTTAAAAGCTCTTATTTGTGACTTGAGAATCTAAAGGAGCCCTGGGATGCTTCTCATTGATAGTGGATCCTTTCCCCTTCTCAGGTCTATTGTTTTTAGGCCAATGTCATAGTTTGCTAGGGCTGCTGTAACTGAACACCACACACTGTGTGGCTTAAACAGCAGAAATTAATTTTCTCACAGTTCTGGAGGCTAGAAATCCAAGATCAAGGTGTTGGCAGGTTTTGCTTGCAGATGGCATCTTTTCAGTGTGACCTCACGTGGTCTTTTCTCTCTGTGCATGCCCATCCCTGGTGTGTCTCTGTGTGTCCACATTCCCCTTGTTGTAAGGACACCAGTCACATCCGAGTAGAGCCCAGCCTCACAGCCCCATTTTAAATTATTCACCTCTTTTAAAAGCCTTGTCTCCAAATATAGTCACATTCTGAAGTAGCAGGGGTTAGGGCTTCAACATATGAATTTGGGGGGAACACAATTCAGCCCCTAAGAGGACATATCCACATTGACCCAACAAATTACAAATGTTTCAAATAATCCTGCCATATTAAAGTAGACTCAATCTCACGACTCGCAAAGACAGTTTTTCATGATGCTTTTCTCATGTTGTTTCTGCGGCCATGAGAAAAAAATTATTCCCAGTAACATAAAAATGTTTTTGCTCTTCAAGGATCAAACTTTTTCCTTTTCGTAAAGCAAGGAGTAGTTATCAATGAAGGGATCTTAAGCAAGCTCTTGATAATACCCTTTCTAAGTACTTGGTGCTTTAATATCCCCATTGGGAAATACATGACTGTTCCCATTTGAAAAATAGGAATGATACCTATCTTGCCTATATCACTAGACAGTATTGGATAGACCTAGAGATGAAATGCAATGTTAACGCAAAGTGAAACTATTAATAATGCCATTCAGCGCAACAAATGGGGAATGAGGAAATTTGTGACAAAAATTCTCAGTTAATTTTTATGCAACCTTTACTTTTTTGGCTAAGATTTATTTCAAGAACTATTGAATGAGTTTAGAAGGAGTAGTGAAATGTATGTAAATGCCATTAAGCTGCTCTTTCCATTAACTAAGAAAAGAATCCGAAGGTGGGGATTTAGGAAGGGAAGAAACTCAGCCAGATTCTAATTTCGTTTCCCTTCTATGTATACTTTTTTTTTTTTAAACATAAATTTGTTTGAACTCACTCAGCACTCCTTTTGTGAAGGAAGTGTATGAAATGAAGGGAGTTTCAGAACTGGGCCAGTGTCTATGGCAACACAACATTCTAAGGAATGGCAATGCACATCAATCTTTCTTATCTGATTGCAAAAGAGAGGAGCTAGATGCACGTCTGGGGAAAGGTGGCAATCAGCTTCAATTTGTCTTGTGTAAATAAGGATTCTCTTTCTTTCAATGGAAGTTCAAAGCTTTTCATTTTTGTCTTTCCTGTCTACGTAAATGCTCACCAAGGAAGCATTAGGCTTAGAGAAGATTCTCAAAATTTGTAATAGCTTTATCTTTTCTCTCTTGTTATTTACCTGTGGTGAATACTGCAGGAAGGTTGAGTTGTTAACACTAATTATTTCAATCCTGATTTATTATTCAGCTTTGCAAGTGTCAGTCCACATATGTTTCTGTTTCTATACCTAGCTTTGAAGGTTATAGACAAGATAAAGATACATATATCAAAATTTTCAAGTAATAAGTTATTCCAATCTTATGCAGACTCTCCGGAAAATAAAAAGAAAATGAAGAATAAGACTCGGTATAACCTTGATATCAAAACAAAACAAGGACTATTCAGGAAAAGAAAGTTCCAGGCCAATTATACCCACTTATACACCAAAACAAGAATCCTAAACAAAATACTGGCAGACTAAATTGTTTACTATCATCATGCCAAGTTCAATTTATCCAAGTAATGTACTGCTGGTCTAACACTAGAATAATTCGCTAGTGTACTTAACGATATTTAGAAGCTAAAGGGAAAAAAATCATATAATCAACTGGGTAGGTTCAGAAAAAATATTTGATAAAATTTAACACACTCTTTCAGGATCAAAGTGAGTTTCCTTAACCTATAAAAGGATAACTACAAAATGTTGACAGCAAATGTCCTTCATAATGGCAAGATCTTGAGCAATCTTATTAAAACAAGAATAAGACAAGCCTACCCTCTATCATCACTTCTCTTTAGCGTTACACCAGAGCTCCTAACTGGATGAGTCCTAAGAGATTAAAAAGAAATAAAGCGTCTTGGGACTAGATAGTAAAAAAATAAATAAATAAATTGTATTTATTTGAAAATTATCTAATTGTTTACACAGAAAACCAAAACAATCTGTAAACTACTGAAATATATAGTTATGAGATGTAACATAAGATTAATAAACAGATATGAGTAATAAACAGTCAATATTCTTTTTCTAATCAAAATTCTTTTTATTTTATTTTTATTTTTTTAAGACTGTATTTATTTATTTGGCAGATAGAAATCACAGGCAGACAGAGAGACAGGCAGAGAGAGAGAGAGGAGGAAGCAGGCTGTGGAGCAGAGAGCCTGATGCAGGGCTTGATCCCAGGACTCTGGGATCACGACCTGAGCTGAAGGCAGAGGCCCAACCCACTGAGTCACCCAGGCGCCCTCAGTATTCTTTTTAAAAGGATACTATTTACAGACACAAAATAGTTATAAAGATACCATTTGCAAAGACAAAAACTGTGAGATACGTTTAAATTAATCTAACAAGTATGTTTAAGACTTCTATGAAGAAAATTGTAAATTTTTTGAAAGACATTTAAAAGTAACTCAAAGAGATATGTCCTGTTCTGGCTAGGAAACATCGATATCATAAAGATTTCAGTTCTTCCTGAGTTAACCTATAGATTCAGGGCAATTCCCACCCAGGAACTTGACAAGCTAATGTTACAATATATATGGAAGGTGTGTTGAAATATATTAGAGAAAAGACCTCCCAAGATGAAAATCAGAGTGGAAAGCCTTGCCATACTGGAAATCAAGATTTATTTTCAAGCTTTAATAATTAAGGTATTAGGATAAGCAAATGTACTGATGGGAGGAAAGAAAAAAACAAATAGGCCCAACACATACGGAACCTTGATATAGGAGAGGAGTGGCACTGTAAAGCAATGGGGGAGGATCCCAAACTCATCCCTCACACAAAAAATCAGTTTCTGGGGGATTAAAGACTTTAACGTGAGAAACACAGCTTTTAGGGCATGGAGAGATGACGAGGTGGAACGCAGAGGGTTTTTAAAGCAGTGAAAATATTCTGTAGGTTATAATCGTGGTTATATGTCATTATACATTTGTCTGAACCCACGGAATGTACAACACCAAGAGTGAACCCTACTGTCAACTGTGGCTTTGGGTGATTATAACGTGTCAATGTACTTCTTCAGTTATAACAAATGTACCACTCTGGGGGGGATAGTGACAGGGGAAGAGACTATGGATGTGTGCGGACAAGGTGTATATGGGAAATCTCTGTACTTTCCTCTCAGTTTTGCTATAAACATAAAACTCTCTTTAAAAAAATTGTCTTTATTTATTTATTTTTAGGTAAGCTCCATGCCAGCATGGAGCACAATGCAGGGCTTAAACTCATGACCTTGAGATCAAGACTTGAGCTGGGATCAAGAGTCAGACACTTAACTGATGGAGCTACCCAGGTGCCTCCCAAAAACTAACTTTAAACAAAAGTGAATTGGGTGAAATTGTAAGGGGAGAAGAACCATGAGAGACTGTGGACTCCGAGAAACAAACTGGGGTTTTGGAGGGGAGGTAGTGTGGGGGGATGGGTGAGCCTGGTGGTGGGTATTAAGGAGGGCATGTATGGCATGGAGCACTGGATGTGGTGCATAAACAATGAATCTTGGAACACTGTACCAAAAACTAACGATGTATTTTTTTTTTCCAAGATTTTATTTATTTATTTGACAGAGAGAGACACACACAGCAAGAAAGGGAACACAGGCAGGGGAGTGGGAGAGGGAGAATCAGGCTTCCCCACCAAGCAGGGAGACCAATGTGGGGCTCGATTCCAGGACCCTGGGATCATGACCTGATCCAATGGCAGACGCTTAACTGACTGAGCCACCCAGGTGACCCTAATGATGTATTTTATGGTGACTAACATAACACAATAAAAATAAAAATAAAAAACCAAAATCATCTCTTTGCAAAAAAAATTAAACACACACATAAATGGATGGATGAATGAATGAACGAATAAACAAACAAATAAATAAACAGTTTTGGCTCAGGTCGTGATCTCTGGGTGTTGGGATCGACCCCACATCTTCATTCACTGCATGGGGTCTGCTTGGGGTTTCTTTCTCCCTCTCCCTCTGCCTCTCCCCGCACCGTGTGTGTGCATGTGCTCATGCTCATTCTCTCTCTCTGTCAAAAATAAAAGAATCTTAAAAAAAAAACAAAATAGTCTGTCCTTCTTTGGTAAAATTGAGTCTATATGACCAAAAATAGGTATAAAATCATTTATAGTACCATTGCTTATGACTGGAAAAACAAAAACTTTTAGACAAAAAATCATGTAAGTACTCTAACTGTTCATTAATAAGAAAATGGATTTTTATTTTATTTTATTATTTTTTTAAAGATTTTTTTTTTAATTTGACAGATAGAGATCACAAGCAGGTAGAGAAGCAGGCAGAGAGAGACAGAGGAGGAAGAAGGCTTCTTTCTGAGCAGAGAGCCCCATGCAGGGCTCAATCCCAGGACCCCGGGATCATGACCAGAGCTGAAGGCAGAGGCCTTAACCCACTGAGCCACCCAGGCGCCCCTGGATTTTTATTTTATTTTATTTTTTTAAAGATTTTATTTATTTATTTGACAGAGATCACAAGTACACAGAGAGGCAGGCAGAGAGAGAGAGAGGAGGAAGCAGGCTCCCTGATGAGCAGAGAGCCTGATGTGGGGCTTGATCCCTCGACCCTGGGATCATGACCTGAGCTGAAGGCAGAGGCTTTAACCACTGAGCCACCCAGGTGCCCCTGGATTTTTATTTTAATGTGGCATATTCAAATCAGTAAGTTCTATACAGTGGTGGGAGAGTAAACTACTACTCACATGTCAACACGGATAAATCTCGGAAACATGACACCAAGTGAAAAAACCAAGTCACAGGGCCTCCTGGCTATCTTGGTTAGTAAAACATGCAACTCCTGATTTGAGGTTGTGAGTTTGAGTCCCACGTTGGATGTAGAGATTACTTAAAAATAAAATATTTAAATGGGGTGCCTGGGTGGCTCAGTTGGTTAAGTGTCCTAGTCTAGATTTTGGCTTGGGTCATGATCTCAGGGTCGTGAGATTGAGCTACATACTCTAAAACTGCAGGACTTTGAACTTGAGGATCTTACTGTTACTCCCCATTTTCTTTTCAGAAGTACTGTCTGAAATAAATTATGAAAATAGGAAAACCGTAACTTGAACCCCAAATGTTCTCTGCTTATAGACTTATTTATTTATTTTAAAGATTTTATTTATTTATTTGACAGGGAGAGAGAGATCACAAGTAGGCAGAGAGGCAGGCAGAGAGAGAGAGAGGGAAGCAGGCTCCCTGCTTAGCAGAGAGCCCGATGTGGGACTCGATCCCAGGACCCTGGGATCATGACCTGAACCAAAGGCAGAGGCTTAACCCACTGATCCACCCAGGAGCCCCTCTGCTTATAGATTTAAAAGCATTGACAAGGCACAAAAAATTTCTAGGACACTAATTTACTATTATATTGTAAGGCAGTCCAAATAATTTTAAAAGGAATGATAATTTGACAATGCAGTATATTTGGGGGAAGAGAACACATTTTGTACTCAAACCCAAAGGAACTTCTTGGACTTCTCTTTCTGTGGGGAAGGAAGTGTGCATGAGAGGAGAGAGTGAGCACATGAGGAATCTGATGGCAACTATCAAGTCCTAGGAGCCATCTGTGTTTAAGCAATCTTGACTTCTATCTTTCTCAGATAGTAAGCCAACGATTTCCCTTCACACATGAGCTAATTTGGTTGGATTTCTGTTGCATGCAACCAGAACCTCCTGACATATGTATGTTCTATTTTTCTTTTTTTTTTAAGAATTAAAAAAAATATATTTCATGGGGCACCTGCGTGGCTCAGTGGGTTAAAGCCTCTGCCTTCGGCTCAGGTCATGATCCCAGGGTTCTGGGATCGAGCCCCATGTCGGGCTCTCTGCTAAGTTGTGATTTCTCTCTGTCAAATAAATGAAATATTTAAAAATATATATATTTCATTCATTTGACAGAGAGAGAGAATTTGTGCACAAGCAGGGGGAGACAGAGGGAAAGGGAGAAGCAGGCTCCCCGCTGAACAAGGAGCCTGACACAGGGCTCAATCCTAGGACCCTGAAATCATGACCTGAGCTGAAGGCAGATGCCCAACCGACTGAGCCACCTAGGCACCCCCCATTTTTCTTTTTTTAGAAGAAGTTGATTTTATGAAATTTTCAAGCACATACAAGGACATACGTAATAGATACGTATAGATAAGGGAACATCAGAGTATTCACACAAGAAGCAAAGTTTCACAAACACCACTGGCATCTCTGGTGTGCTTCCTCCTGGGCTCATCCCTCTCCTAGCCACCAAAAAGACCCACTGTTTTGATTAGTTATCTATGTTATTTTTTTGCTTTCCATTGTAGCTTTGCTTATATGTAGATATCTGTTATAGGCTGAATTCTGTTTCTCCAAATTCATACGTTGAAGTCCTATGTAGCTAAATCTACAAAAGATGGAAGGTAAAATTCCTGAAAATGTTAATTGTGAAAGTTCCATATTAGTTCATCTTCAAAAAATGAGTGCTTTACCATAATTACATAACAAGTTTCAAAATTTACATGTGTTTCTTTTTTGAAACATCCATAACCTGGAAAAATGTAATTATGTGTACATGACTACATGATAAAATGTTTACCCTTGAATCGGCAAGCCAATCAATCCCCAAAAACCCATCTCAGAAATAAAGGGCGTCAAATTCTTGCACTCAGAAAAGAAACATTTATCAAGAAAAGAAAAATAAGGACATTTCATTTGACAAAATGAAACTACTTTTGTTTGTTGTCGCAATGACATTAAAACCAAATAGGCTCATGAAAACCTGAAGAGAGATTATGGCTTTACTACTCTCTGAACTGGTGGTATTTAGATCTCTAAGAAAGGACACTAAATGAGGTGACGATTACAGAGGGCTCTCATTGACAGTGGAAACATTATTCAAGAAGATGTGAATAAAGCATCAAGTGGATAGAATTGAATTATGTTTCTCCCCTTTGCAATTTTTTTTTTAAATTTTAAGATCTTATTTATTTATTTGACAGAGATCACAAGTAGGCAGAGAGGCAGGCAGAGAGAGAGGTGGAAGCAGGCTCCCTGCTGAGCAGAGAGCCCAATGCGGGGCTTAGATCCAGAACTCTGGGATTGTGACTTGAGCTGAAGGCAGAGGCTTTAACCCACTGAGCCACCCAGGCGACCCTCCCCTTTGCAATTCTTGAGGCGGCAGTATTTTGCACACTGGTGGAAGGAGGAAAGAAATAAAAGTCATTACAGTACATTCAGCATTTACACATTGTGTGTGTACATACACGTTGTATGTACCAAGGACTCCATTTACTAAGCATGTACTATGAGCCATGAATCACATGTTGAATCACATTACATGCAGTTTCTTCCACATTTTTCTCTGGCTTAACTGAATTTAACCAGGTCAAAAGCTTCTCTATAGAGACAAAAAAAAAATAGATCAGGAGTTGCCTGGGGGTGAAGAAGGGAGTGTGGGTTGAATGTTATTTGTTTTTTAAATTGGATTTTTGAGGTTGATTGGCTTATCTAATCAACAACAAACATTAACGTATAATTACAGTCGAACCTTGAACAACACGGTTGGAACTGCCTGGATCCACTTATACGTGGATTTTTTAAAAATATAAATATAGTTTAGTACTGCAAGTGTATTTTCTCATTCTTGTGATTTTCTTTTTAAGATTTTATTTATTTATTTATTTGACACAGAGAGAGAGAGATCACAAGGAGGCAGAGAGGCAGGCAGAGAGAGGAAGGGAAGCAGGCTTCCTGCCAAGCAGAGAGCCTGATGTGGGGCTCGATCTCAGGACCCAGGGATCATGATCTGAGCTGAAGGCAGAAGCCTTAACCCACTGAGCCACCCAGACGCCCCTCTTGTGATTTTCTTAATAACATCTTCTTTTTTTCTAGCTTACTTTATTGTAAAAACACAGTATATAATACACATGACATACAAAATATGTGTTAATCAACTACTTATGTTATCTGTAAGGTTTCCAGTCAACAGTACATTATTAGCAGTTAAGTTTAGGGGTGTCAAAATTTGTATGTGGATTTTCAACTGTGCGGAGGTTCAGCACCCCTGATCCCTGTGTTGTTCAAGGGTTAATAGTACTGATTCTTTCAGGTTACAGTTGTTTCAAAAGATGTGCATGTAAATCTTAATGGGAACTTTTGGAGTGATGGTTGTGCTCTAGAACTAGACGGTGGTGACGAATGACTTCTCAAAAGATTTTTTTCCCCCAAATGCTATTCATTTAAAAATAAGGCCCAAGGTGATATTGAAATTTGGTACTAAGAGTAAAAACACTTAAGTGTATCGGGGCGCCTGGGTGGCTCAGTGGGTTAAAGCCTTTGCCTTCGGCTCAGGTCATGATCCCAGGGTCCTGGGATTGAGCCCCGCATCCGGCTTTCTGGGGTCTGCTTCCTCCTCTCTCTCTCTCTCTCTGCCTGCCTCTCTGCCTACTTGCCTCTCTGCCTCTTTGCCTACTTGTCAAATAAATAAATAAAATCTTTAAAAAAAGAACACTTAAGTGTATCAGCTATTATGTGAAATAAGTGTTTGTGTCACCAGCTAGTTCCCCAAGACCTGGCCTTTAACAACTCAGTTGCTTGTGCTCACTGCTTTGTCTTACACATTTCCCCAAACTCTTTTTTTCTGGCTTCCTCTAGACTCAGACCGATGAAACCCCAGAGAACCCCCCAGGTGATGGCAACCAGCCTGACCAGGTCCAGGCCCAGAACTCCCACACCTTCTGAGCTAAACCTGAGCTGTACCTGCAGAGATGGACCATGGAGTGACCTTTATGTCATTATAATACTAACATATCCTCTCAAGGAGGAGACTTAGCCTCATTTACATAACACACAATGTATGTATAGGTATGTTTCCTTAAGGTATTATCTGTGACTGTATGCCCATCTCTACAAAGGATGGCAGGCTTCCTTATCTAAATATTCATCCTAACCCTAAAGTAAAGGAACCCAATCAGCCTCTCTCAGGGTGTCAAAGCTTTGGAAGCTATTCCCTGTGATCTCCTGATTTGCTGCAAATAAAAGCTTTCTTTGTTGGACAAATCAACCTCGGGCAGTTTCTGACTCACCAAGGATTGAACTCATTTTGGTTAGGTTACATTTGTGTATGAGAAATGCTTCTAAAGAACAATTACAAAATTTCATCTGGGTTTTCCTATTTTATCTTACAGTTAATGATGTATTGCTAGAATTTTTAAAGCTCAAGCAATAATTATGTCCATGATCAACATTTAATTCTATTTAGTAGACAAGTTTTAAGGTGTCATATTTAATTAATGATTACACACACAGCTATGAAAACATCTATCTTGGCTCTTGCAGTTTATGCAAATTTTATGTAATTATTCCCCAGAGACCATAGTCCACTTAAAGTAAAACTATTAAACTTGATAATTTTTTAAAAGATTTTATTTATTTATTTGACAGACAGAGATCACAAATAGGCAGAGAGGCAGGCAGAGAGAGAGAGAGAGAGAGGAAGCAGGCTCTCTGCTGAGCAGAGAGCTTGATGTGGGGCTCGATCCCAGGACCCTGGGATCATGACCTGAGCCAAAGGCTGAGCCACCCAGGTGCCCCTTAAACTTGATTTAAATTGCTTTTTCTTTATCATGAGTTATATAACATGATCCTTATTATCATACTGTAGAAAACTACATCTCGATAAAATTTGACTTAATTTTGACTCCAAACTGTATGTTCAACCTTTAGATAGGATCAATTGAAATACACAAAAAATACAATCATTTGTGTCCTCAGAAAAGTAGGTGACCTCATTAAGCCCACATTTGAAGTTTTTGTTATTAATTGAAGTACACTAATATCACAAATAGGAACAGGTGGCATCATCTATAAACCTGCACTTGTGTCCAAGTCGTCAGATGCTAAAAGCAAAGAAGTCCCATTTTCAGAGTGTGCTTCCATTAGGGTATATCAGAGGTTCCCTCCAGCCACAGACCCTTTGCATACACTGTTTGCATGTTTGCCATGCTCTTCATTCACCCCTCATATCTGAGTTCTGGCATTTCTTCCTGTAGGAAGTCTATCCCCAGCCCCCAAGTCAGATCAGACTCCCTCGTTAACCACTCTCCCCCTTCCAAGAGGCATTCATTTCCTTCAGAGCATTTCCTTGGATTGCAATTGTGTAATCATTAAGTCAAATGTTGAATTAATGCTGATTTCCCACGGTTCTACCCACCAGGGGAACAGAGTCCTTATCTTGTTTTGCTCTTTATTGACTGTATCTCTTTCTACTAACAAGTGCCTGGCACAGAACAAACACATAAAGTATTATTCCTTGAAGGAGGAAAGAAAGAAAAGAAAAACAGCATGTTAGATTATTTTCTTGGAGCCATCCTGCTTGAGGTCCAGCCAACCTCACCAAAGAGGGAAAGGGGGTTATTGGAGTCACACATTGGGAAAGCAATATGATTGTGACCATGTGCCTCCAGGCAAGCCAATCAGACCTGTTCTCTCCCAGGAATTTAAATCTTGAGGGGATTATATAGGACAAACCTTTGGAGGTGCCCAAGGTCCTACAAAGACAAGCTGTCAGCTTTTGTTCCACTGGGCCCTGGAGCAGCCTTTCGGTTTTGTCCTCTGAGACATGGTTCTTCAACTTTCATTTAAATCCTGTGAGTTACTCCAGAATTTTTTATTTTTGCTTAAATTTGCCGAAGTTCCTTTCTTTTGCTCACAGCCAAAGAACCCCAACTGTTACATTTTCCTATCTCCTTTATACCGATCGGATGTAGACTTCTATATTGCAATACTTCTCAAGTCTAGGGACTCATGCTTTAAGTTTCAAAATTGTAGCTAAAGGAGTATGCTTCGTTTAACCTACACAAGTGCTCAAACACAATGATTGCCTGGACCTGTTGTTTTAAATTGACCCAGGCCACCCCCCTTCCCAGCCCTCCTGCTGGTGCATTTCTAGCACACCTTCTGCAAGACCCTCTCTATTTTCCACCTCCAAACTGTGATGTGTGGGGTGCTTTTTTTTTTTTTTTAATATCCAAGTAACTTTTCTGAAAATTCAATCATCTCTTTAAATTCCACATCCCTAAAACATAAAACTTCAGCTCCGTGGACTCCTTCATTTCTCTGGAACTTGCCTACCTCTACCCAACCTTCCTCCTTCCTTCCTGTCTCTGAATGAGAGACTTCTTCCTCCAGAAGCCTGGGCGGCTCAGTCTGTTGGTTGTCCGCCTTCGGCTTGGGTCATGATCCCAGGGTCCTGAGATGGAGTTTCAGGACAGGCTCTCTGCTCAGCGGGGATCCTGCTTCTCCCTCTGCTGCTCCTTCTGTCTGCTGCTCTCCCTGCTTGTGCTTGCTTTCTCTCTCTCTCTGATAAACACATACATAAAATCTTTAAAAAGAAAAAAAGAGAGAGACTCCTTCCTCGTTAAGGCAATCTGCCACCTGTGCCGACCCGTCTCTTATGGTGCCATCCTCTTGGCAGTCCCAACTAGCATTCACTGAACTTGGGACAGCTCCAAATACTTCGCCTGTATTACCTCATTAAATCCTGACAACAGCCTTAGGAGGCGGGGAGTACTACTATTGCAGACCCAGGAAATAAGGCTCAGAGCAGTTAATTAACTCTAGATGAGTTCAGGATACAACATTTGGCCCATACAATTCAACACGTGAACGTGCGTGTGTTCTGAAACACTATGTTCTTCTGCCTCAATATTGCGCAAATCCACAGCCTCTCCCAGAATTAGTTTGACTGGATCCTGCATCTTCCCATGGCCTTCTTCTCTTCAATTTCCAGTTACTAAATGCACTGTAGTCTAGCTTCTGGCCTTTAAAAAAAAAAAGATTTATTTTATTTATTTATTTTACAGACAGAGAGAGCGAGCATGCTTGTGCCCACGAGCACATGCATACACACACACTCAGGTATAAGACAGGGAGGAGGAAGGGGATCAGAGGGAGAGGACCTTTAGCAGATTCCCCGCTGAGCACAGAGCTCAACGTGGGGCTCCATTCCATAGCCCTGAGAACTGAGCCAAGATCAAGAGTCAGATGCCGGGTCGCCTGGGTGGCTCAGTAGGGTAAAGCCTCTGCCTTCAGCTCAGGTCATGATCCCAGAGTCCTGGGATCAAGCCCCGCAGCAGGCTCTCTGCTCAGCAGGGAGCCTGCTTGCCTGCCTCTCTGCCTGCCTGTGATCTCTGTCTGTCAAATAAATAAATAAAATCTTAAAAAAAAAAAAAAGAGTCAGATGCCTAACCGACTGAGCCACCCAGGCATCCCTAGCTTCTGCCCTTTTGATCCCACTAAAACTACTACAGTTCTCATCACAAAAGAGATCTTCCACAAACAGAATATCTCGTAACTATTGAATTCATCCATCCATTCACCAAATTATTTTGAGCACACATTCTGTTCCAGAAACTGCAGGATATGCACTGGGTGAGCAAAACAGATGGGGTCCCTTCCATCACATATGTGAGATATCAGTGACCTCCTACCTGCCAGGTCCAGAGACGACTTTGGCCACTTCTCTTTTTTTTTCCAGTTGATCTCTGTAGTGCTGGGCCATGCCAACCATGTCCTTCTTGAAATTTGGGGCTTTGGCTTCCATGAAGCCTCTTATCCCTGCTCTTCCTCTCCTTCTACGACCCCATCTTCTCAACTGCTTTGGTAAGTTCCACTTTTTTCTGTCAATCCCTTAAATGATTGAGTTCCTCAGAGTTCTATCATGAAGCACTTCAAAGTCAATAAGCCCCGAACTCAGTTTTCCCCACTCCCCATTCACATCTTTCCCTCCTTATTCCCTTGTTCTTGCTAACGTCAGCATTTGATATCTAATCTCCCTCTCCCTTTCTGCCCCTACACTCTCATACAATGGTCAAAAAATTCTGATAGTATTTTCATCTTTAGAAGTTCAATTTGGGAGGTCCCTGGTCGGCTCAGTTGGTAGGGCATGCAACTCTTGATCTTGGGTTGCACTTGGCTTTTTAAATATGTGCAATATAGTTATAACAATTGTTTTCATGTTTTTTTCTCTACTAATTCTAATATCTGTGTGGGTTCTTAGTCAGTTTCAATTGATTGATTCTTCTTCTTCTGGACTGTTTTTCTACTTCTTTGTATGTGTGGTAATCTTTGATTGGATGCCAGTTGTAAATGGCATTTACATTTACATTGTAAATGTTACTCTATGGAGTACTGAATGTTTTGTAATCCTATAACTCTTCTTGAGCTTGTTCCAGGAGGCAGTTAAGTAACTTGGGAACAGTTTGATCCTTTCTAGTTTTTTATGATTTGTTAGCCAGGTCCAGAGCTGTGCTCAGGCTAGGAAAAAATATTCCTCAATACTGGGGGAAAAAAGTAAGGAAAACCTTCCTGATTGATCTACCCAACACCATGAATCATTGGTTTTTCCAGTCTGGCTGGTGGGAGTGGTTATTGCTCCTGGTCCTGCATGGGTGTCAGGTACTGTTCTTTCTAATCCTTTTGAATGGTTCTTTCCCTGGTCTCATACACAGGCTGGTCAGTACTCTGCTGAATACTGGAGGGCATGTCTGCAAATCTACAGGCTCTCCCTCTCCATTAGCTCTCTTGTCTCTAATGCTCTGTTCAATGAACTCAACTGTCCTGGTCTCCCCAGACTCTTAACTCTTTCTCTTTGATCAGGGAGACCTCTGGACTCCATATGTTCTCCGCTCCCTGCATTGCAGTCTAGAAACTCTCTTAAGGCAGTAAGTTGGGGCGACCAATCATAGCATTCATCCCATTTGTTTCCTGTTTCACAGGGATCTCTATTCTTTGTTGCCTGATGTCCAGTGTTTTGAAAAAAATATAAATATAAATAAATATATTAAAATATACATATATATGTGTGTATATAGGTATATACAGTTTCAGGAAGGAGGGTAAATCCAGCCCTATTATACAATACTGATCAGAAGAGGAAATCTTGTAGTGAAATCTTAACAGATCACCTTACCTCAAACTTCTGTAATCCGTTCTCACTTTACCAGAGTCTTTTTTTTTTCCCCCTGAAATATCAATCTCTTAGTATCCCCCTGCTTAACAGTCTTTTATGGCATTATCATTACTTACAGAATAAAACTTAAGCTGCTTGGTGTGGTATATTTCATGCCTCCATGATGAGATCCCTTCCCATCCCTCCACCTTCATCCCTTGCCATTCCCCCATAGGTACTGTTGCCTCTCACCATTTCAAGGCATTTATTGTTGTCTTCTCCATCCCACCAACAAGCGCTTACCAGCACCTACTTCCCTGTCTTTGAACACATTGTTTCTTCTACCTGGAATATTCTTTTCCTCTTCCATGTGGTGAAATCTTCTTTAACTAGAAGATCTTTTTAAGTATCTGTAAGCTTTCCCCAGACCTTCTCATCCTTACCAGGTAGAATCACTCCCTTGCCTTTTTGCACCACTATGAACTAAATCTTGTTTATGTCCCTTTTACTGCATTTGTCACACTATATTACATTGTATGCATTTGCTTACATGTCTGTTCCCAGTAATATCTAATATACTCCATGAGAGTAAAGAATGCACTTCCTTCATCTTTTTTTTTAAAAGATTTTATTTATTTATTTTAGAGAGAAAGAGAGTGTGCATGCACACGTGAGGTGGGAGGCAGAGGGATAGAGAATCTCATGTAGACTCTGTGCTGAATGCAGAGCCCTGTGCAGAGCTCGGTCTCATGACCCCAAGATTATGACCCCAAGATTTGAGCCGAAATCAAGAGTTGGATACTCAACCAACTGAGCCACCCAGGTATCCCCACTTCCTTCATCTTTAGATGCCTGGTGTTAAATTCATCCAGCCAATGAACATTTCCTGAGTTCTAGGTCCCAGAGTTACAGCATTAAACAACACAGAGTCTTTGCCTTTATGCATTTTATATGGGGGTGAAAGAGGCAGCTAAAAAACAAATAAAAGTAGGGCATATTTAGAGAACAGAGAAGAGAGCCTGATTAGAAGGGTATTCCAGCCATCTAGACAACAGAGACAATATTAGCTTGGAATAGGGTGCGGGAAGGGAGGAGAAAGGGGAGAGAACTGGATCCACTTGAGACACATTTCTGAGATAAAGTCAGTAGGGTTTGTAGATGGATTTCTTGTGGGTGGGAAGGGAAGGGGAAAAATTAAGAATGACTTTTGAAGGATAGGTGCCTAGTAAATTGTGTCTGAATAAGCTCCTTGATAATCAAAAACTAGTTTTAAAAAGATGAACCCAAAGGGGCACCTGGGTGGCTCAGGCAGTTAGCGTCTGACTCGATTTTGGCTCAGGTCATGATCTCAGCGTTGTGGGACTGAGCCCCACATCAGACTTCACACTCAGCAGGGAGTCTGCCTGAGATTCTTTCCCTCTCCCTCTGCCCCTCCCCTGCTCATGCACATGTTCTCTCTCTCTCTAAGTTAATAAATAAATAAATCTAAAAAAACAAAGATGAACCTATAGAATTGATTCAGAATCCAACTGGCCAATTTCACTGGGAAAACTTGCCTTGTACTGACTAGTTACCATAGAATAGAAACATTGAGCAAAATGGGTGAAGGTGGTAAAAAGGTACAAACTTCTAGGTATAAGGTAAGTAACTCCTGGGATGTAATATATAGCATGATGACTATAGCTAACGATACTGTATTGTATATGTGAAAGTTGCTAAGAGGTAGATCTTAAAAGTACTCATCACAAGGAAAAAATTGTAACTATGTATGATGATGGATATTAACTCGACTTATTGTGGAGATGATTTTGCAATATATACACATATAAAAAATTATTATGTGGCACACCTGAAACTAATTTAATGGTATACATCAATTATATCTCAATAATAATCAAAAATGAATTTCACCATTGAGGTTAAACTCCAGAGTTCGACTAAGTAAGCTTTATAGTTGCTTACTGTCTGAACTTACTCAAGTTATAGAACTTTTCAGGGCTTCAATTTTATCGACTGTATTATGGAGGTAATATTAGTATGTATAGTTGAAGGGTTTTTTTTTAAAGAATAAACTGAGAAAAAAAGAATAATTTGAAATGCCTTTTTTAAAGTTTTTTAAATTTTTAAAAAGATTTTTATTTACTTATTTGACAGAGAGAGAGAGAGATCACAAGTAGGCAGAGAAGGGAGGGGAGGAAGCAGGCCTCCTGCTGAGCAGAGAGCTGATGCAGGACTTGATCCCAGGACCCTGGGATCATGACCTGAGCTGAAGGCAGAGGCTTAACCCACTGAGCCACCCAGGCGCCCCTAAATTGAAATGCTTTTAAAGTCCTCAGTACTAGGCCTAAGATAGTGGGTATCCAATAAAAGGGAGCTTATTTCAAGAAAGTACTAGTGAAATAACCAATTAATTAGTTATTTTGTTGTTCTGTGTTCAAGAAGAATATCATGATTAAAATTTTTTTCCTATCCAGTGATTCTCTGTAGAAATAAAGTTGGGTTATTTTTGCTGTGATGTATTTTGTGTTCTGTTAAAATTAAAGAAGCTTTCAAAAATACATACAATATAAAATACAAAATTGAACTATTACAAAAATCTTTCCAACAGAATGAAAATTCTATGATTTAATACTTTCAAGTATCTTTCTAAAGTGGCCCATTTCCAGATATTTCTAACATTGAAAGAAGAACCTGTTGGTGCATCTTCTAGCCGAGGCAAGAAGTTCTTAGTTCTCCTGAGCCTTTCTTGGGGAAATGTGGGTGGACCCTGAAGAAAAGAAGTTTGTGTCCCCAGCAGGGAAGCAGTAGACAAGGTTTGTTGCTAAGTTCTTTAGAAATTAGGAGTGAATGAGATGAACACTAGTTTATCATGAGCGAAATGAGAGGCAAGTGGGATTTCAGAATGGTAATGATGATGAGAAGGAGGGAAGAAAAATATCAGGGCCCAGTGAAGGGCAACACCTTAGAAAGACATCACTCCAAAGTCTAGGAAGGAAAGACATCAGGTGATGGGTGTTTTTACATAATCTGTAGAAGGGAAGAGAGAGAGAGAATATATAGGAGGATAATAGTAGGAGTGAAGGCTGGAGATTTTATTTATTTATTTGTCAGAGAGAGAGATTGCACAAGCAGGCAAAGTGGCAAGCAGAGACAGAGAGAGAAGGAGGCTCCCCCCTGAGCAAGGAGCCCAATGTGGGACTCGATCCCAGGACCTCCTGGGATCATAACCTGAGCTGGAGGCAGCAGCTTAAATGACTGAGCCACTCAGGCATCCCAAGGCTGGCAATCCTTAAGAACAATCATCTGTGGTAATACTGTGAACATATTATCACAATAATCCTAAAAGCTAACATCTGTTGTTATCTCCATTTTACAGGGAAAGAAACTGAGACTCAGAGTGGCCAATTAACCTCCCCCACATATCACAGGTGGTTAGCAGCAAAGCGGAGATTTGTTTTTCTTCTTTTAACTTTTGTTTATTTATTTGACAGAGATCACAAGCAGGCAGAAAGGCAGGCAGAGAGTGGGGGGAAGCAGGCTCTCTGCTGAACAGAAAGCCAGATACGTGCTCAATCCCAGGACCCCGGGATCATGACCCGAGCCGGAGACAGAGGCTTTAACCCACTGAGCCACCCAGGTGCCCCTAAAGCAGAGATTTGAATCTGGTTCTGTTTAACCAGAGCCTTTTCTTTCCTGCATCTTCCCATTTTGCCCTTGAAATTCTTGCTAATGGGAGGAAATCTGCAGATTCAGTAGAACCTGGGAAACCAAGGTGGTGGGGGAGAGGGGATGCAAAGAAAATTTACTGGCAAAATCTCTTATCTTCAGTTCTTAAATAAAAATCGATTTAACTCTCTTTGCATTTGATTTTTTTTAAGTCTTGCAAAAAAGTAATCTTACATCATGGTAATGAAACATGAAGATTCCCAAGTAATTTTCTGTAAGGAGGTTTATTTTCCAAAGTTAAACTTGAAATACCAACGAGTTCAATCACTCAAATCTTGTGAGAATGAGAGTCGCTCAGTGTCTCTTTGGAGGTGATGATTCCTATTTCTGCTTAAGAGTTAGCTTTTCCTTTATTAAGGAAGTATTTTTAATGAGCTTAATATAATTAGAAAATGTGTCTCTAAATCCCCAGGAAGGGAGTCATGACTTTCTATAATTTTATATTTTCTATGTTAACTATTTAAAACCACAAATTTTCAGCTTAAGTAAGTTTCGCTGTGAATATGTCCATGTTATTATTGCATAAGAAACTGGACCTACACTGCCATCTGCTGTGTCAAGATTAGGTGAAAAATCACCCACATAAACTAGGCTTGAGGAATGCAAAATATACCTGTATTACTGCACTTTATAGAAAACGAGTACAAGGGAAAAGAAATGCCTACAGTTATATATTTCAAACTGTATTGAAAGCGTGAGGAGGGATTGTATGTGTTTTGAATATGACATGAAAAACATAATAGAGAATAATATAACAAAACTTATGTCCCCACCATCTATATGTAAAAAATGAATATTACCAGAGCACCAGGGGGCTCAGTGGGTTGAGTGACCGACTTTTGGTTTCGGCTCAGGTCATGATCTCAGGGTTGTAAGATCAAGACCTGAGTGAAGGGTCCACATTCAGAGCAGAGTCTGCTTGAGATTCTCTCCTCTGCCCAACCCCCAACCCTACGGGCTCTCTCTTTTTCTCTCTTTCAAATAAATACATAAATACATACATAAATAAAATCTTAAAAGAAGAAAGAAAGGAAAAATGACGATTACCAATGCCTGTTTTTCTCACTGGTCCCATTGTCCACCACTCTTAGACCCGTGCCAAAGAAATCCCTCTCTGATGTCATGTTTATCACTGGAAAGGTTTTAATAAGCAAATGTATACATTTATTTCTTTAATATTTTATATATTTGACAGAGAGAGAGATCACAAGTAGGCAGAGAGAGGGGGAAGCAGGCTCCCGGCTAAGCCGAGAGCCCAATGTGGGTCTCAATCCCAGGACCCTGAGATCACGACCTGAGCCGAAGGCAGCGTTTAACCAACTGAGCCACCCACATGTCCCTATCTCTGGGTATTTCTTACGACCTTTCTCAGATTTGCGCAATTAAGACCTTCATCCTTCACACCTGAACAACTTAATTTAATTTTGCTTTTGTCTAATATATTGTTGATCCCTTGATCTATATCATCTGCTCCTAGTGTTATATTTAGAGCAGCGAGTTATACAGATAGACGCCACATTCAGTAGGCCAAACCGAGGAGTCTTTATTAAAAAGTCGTCGGCTGCGAGGTGGCTCATACACTCCAAAATCTCACAGCTCCGAATGAGCCCAGGGGTAGACTTATAAAGGCATAAACCACAACCTGTTGCCAGTTTCTAAAAATTGCCAAGCACAGGACAGAAGCAAAAATGCTGGGTTAAGGAGATATTTAGGGCAGGGGTACATTTCCTGAAATTGTTATGTCTGGAGTATTTTGCGGTGTTTTTAGTTAAGGTTGCAATAACACGGGTATAATAACATGACTGTGTTATGAAATGCCCCCTTTTATAAAGATGGCTTGACTTATACCAAGTCCATTTTCTAGGTGTCTCACTAGAGACAGAGAAGACAGCTAATTACTGGCTCTGCAGAGTGGTGGTCACCAATGAATCACAAACCCTGCTTCACAGTAATGCTGTTTAAGTGAATTCCACAAATGGAGGATGCAGGAAAGTCTTCCCAGTTGTGTATTTCTGAAAGGCTTTTGAACAAGTTCAAGCAAAACTGCAGAAATCAGCCTAGGATGCAACTTTCCAAGGTAGGGGTTTAATGACTGTGTGTCATACAAAGGTGGATATGCTCATGTGCCCTAGGAAGAAAACCACAGAAGTAGACAGCAGGGTCCTTAGTCACTGACAGTGAAAAGGGTTTTAGGTAGTCCTGATAGTGAAAGGCCTCACAGTTTTACAGTTCTAAAGCCACTGGTTTTCTTTTTTTCTTTTAAGATTTTATTTATTTGACAGACAGAGATCCCAAGTAGGCAGAGAGGCAGGCATAGAGAGAGGAGGAAGCAGGCCCCCTGCTGAGCAGAGAGCCGGATGTGGGGCTCGATCCCAGGACCCTGGGATCATGACCTGAGCCGAAGGCAGAGGCTTTAACCCACTGAGCCACCCAGATGCCCTTAAAGCCACTGGTTTTCACCATCAATCCAAATGCCCCTGCACCAACTGCTGATGCTTGAGATGCATGATATCATCATGTTTTAAGGGTGCCTGGATGGCTCAGTGGGTTGAGCCTCTGCCTTCGGCTTAGGTCATGATCTTGGGGTCCTGGGACCAAGCCCTGTGTTGGGCTTTCTGCTCAGCGGGGGACCTGCTTCCCCCTCTCTTGCTGCCTGCCGCTCTGCCTACTTGTGATCTCTCTCTCTCTCTGTCAAATAAATAAATAAATAAATAAACAAAAATCTTTAAAAAAAAAATTCAGGTTGCAATATAAATTAAGACCGAGGGGTACACTGCGACACCTGCCAATAAGAAATGTTGAAGGGTATCTGATACACTGGTAGAGTGAAACCGTGGAAGTGATTTAAAAAAAAAAACACAACCTTTATTAATTTGAGAGAGAGAGTAGTATTGGTGAAAACCTTGGTAGATATCAAAAATACATGTCAGTTATCAACTTACTGGCTCAGCTTCAGATTCATCCTTTACCTCTCTGTGAAAATGGATCTGGGCCCTTTAAGTATTTTTCCTTTGTAGCTGGCAGCATGTTAAGCTTTCTTAGTAGAGGGGGCTGGAGAGACACTGCAGGAGGAAAGAGTCCTGTCCTTGCTTCCAATGTGTTCACTTGGCAGGCTCCTTGACATCCACCATCTTAGTGGAAGAGGCTTCCCACACTTTCCAGCTTCTGCGGCAATGGCAGCTTCTCCAACATCAGGCTCATGGAGCACAGGCAGTATCTCCAGGGTCCAGCCCCCAGCACACAAGTCCTCAGCATTTAACTCCTGTACAACATAGTGGCCAGTAGCACCCAGCTATCAGCAGCTTCCCCCAGCAACCCTTTCGGGCAGTACTGTAGTGGCATGCCCCTGGTGCCACATCTCCTCCAAAAGATTGCCCAGGAACCTAGAGGATGGATTTCTGGCAAGATCCTCCAGTAAGTTCTGGATCTCTGTCCTATGGGATAAGGGAGCTATTTTTCGAGGGCTCTATCTAAGCTGCTCCTTCTATCTGTTATTCCCATATTTTTTAGAGTTCTCTTTATTTCTTACCAGGCAATCTCTCATTATGCCAAATCCCTATTAACTATTATTATAGTTAATAATTCTCTATATTAAATTTTCCCTGTTCAAATTGCCACGTGGCTTCTCTCTCTTGACTGGACCCAGACTGTTACAAACTCCTAGAAACAAAATAAGCAGAAAACTTGAAGGTAGCTTACTGGACACTTGAGAAAGGCAGAAGTTTCCATGACAAAAAAGTGTTTACTCATACAGGAATAAAATATAGGGGCACCTGGGTGATACAGTCGGTTAAGTGTCTGACTAGATTTTGGCTCAGGTTGTGATCTCATGGATTGTGAGAGTGAGCCCCACACTGAGCCCTGCATTCAGTGGGGAGTCTGCTTGAGATTCTCTCTCTCTGTCTCCCTCTGCCCTTCCCCCGCAAATAATAAATCCTCAAAAAAAGAGAAAAGAAAACAGTATACAAAGAAATGGAAATGATTTACACATCTGGGATTTAGATGACTGAGCAAAGTAAGAGCATGGAGATTTTTTTTAAATGTTTTTATACAAACAGTTCAAATAATCATAACCATATTTGTTTACTTTTGGGTAAGCAAGATGTATACCTGTTATTATGTTAGGAGGGTCTCTGCAATGCCCTTAGGTTTGGCTTAATCAAAAGTTACATTCAGGAGAATCAGACAACCAAATGACTTACAAGCATTCCTTTCTTTGGTAAGATGACTCTTGGCTGGTTCTGTGGGACCCCATCAAGGTCCTTGGACCTGTCCAGCCTATATTAGTATGAATCCATTTATATGAAGTATCTAGAAGAGGCAAATCCATAGAGACAGAAATGAGATTAGAAGTTACCAGTGGGTTGCAGAGAAGGAGAAATGGGAAGTTATTGCTTAATGAGTACAGAGTTTCTATTTGGCACAACATTGTGCCACAGAATTGTACACTTGAAGATGGTTAAGATGGAAAATTTTATTATATTTCCACAATAAAAATAAAAGATGTAGAGATTGGCTAAGCATTTGCTAATAAATATACTATGTTGTTATTCTGCGTGGGGGAGAGAGAGTGATGATATTTAACAACCAAATGTAATCTGTACTCCTTAGTTGACTCTAGCTTTCTAAATAAAAAGCTATCAAAGATATTAAGAGAATTTCCTATTCCTAGGAGATAGTTACTTTTGTGTTTAAGGGCAAAGTGCTATAACATCTGTAACTTGCAAATAGTGATGCCAAAAAAGGTGTGTGATAGGGGGCAGTGTATGGGTGTGCCTGCCCACGTGTGTGCAGAGAGAAAGAGAGAGGAAGCATATGTGACAAAATTTTAACAATCATCAAATCTAGGTAGAGGATATACAGGTGTTCATTGTACCCTTCTGTCATTTTTTATTTAAATATTTTCGTAATAATAAGTTAGAAGCAAAGTAACATTCTGAAAGTCACACCATTGTATCTCCCAGAAATACTCCTGTTAACATGTTGGTTTAAATCCTTTTCGTCTTTTTTTTCTATGCAAATATAAATATTCCTTACACAATACACACACACAAAAGCAAGGGATCAAATGTACATTGGTCCATGTTCATTTATTCAGTCAAGTTAATTAACAAATGTTTGTTTAAGTATATATTCCAGAGACCAGGGACATACACGAATTTTAAAAGATCTCTGAGTTTTCACAGAATGTACCCTAAGAATTCATTGTGCCTCATTCATTACAACTATAGTTCATAAAAATCTTATGAGCAGACAGATGAAAATACTTGTCAGCTTTTAGTAATTGCATTATGATCCTCATCATGAAATAGTATTCCACCAACATGATAAAGTTGGCATTTTTTATTTTTGCTGTGCTTTCATTTCACAAGTATTTACTGTCTACAATGTTCAGTGTCAGGTGCTGCAGCTATGGAGGTATGTAAGATAGCAACTGCCTGCCCCTCTGAAGCTCACTCTGACACAGGATTGTAAATGCATTATTATAGGGATCAAAAGGGAAGGGATTGGGGGGATAGAGAATGGGTTCCTGATTTACCTGATTTATCAGCAGTGTCTTCCAGAGGAGGTTCTTGGAGGAAACGACTTTTAAATTTAGATTTTTAAGAATAAACGGGACTTAGACTCATACACTAGTTGCGAACAGCAACCCAGCGGGCTTTGCAGTGTTTGATAGTCCTTGGAGAAGTTGCTTAACCTCTCTGCGCCTCAGGGATGATGTTGTAAAGCTCCAGTAACAAAGTGCTTAGATCCCTGTCTGGAACAAAAGAGCTAAATTTATTGAGTACTCGTGATTACTGCAATTTATTATTTTTTTAAAAAGATTTTATTTATTTATTGTACAGAGAGAGAGACAGCAAGAGAGGGAACACAAGCAGGGGGAGTGGGAGAGGGAGAAGCAGGCTTCCAGCTGATCAGGGAGCCCCATACAGGGCTGCATCCCAGGACCCTGGCATCATGACCTGAGAGGAAGGCAGAGGCTTAACGACTGAGCCACCCAGGTGCCCCTAATTATTGCAATTTACGAAGAGTTATAATGTACCATGCTTCTGTGCCGAGGTCAGAGCCAGAAACAAGACAAACCCTGTACCCAGCCTAGGAGTTTCTTTCCAAGAGCCTGCCCTCCACCTTATTTTATACCCCAATAACCTGCCCTGCAAATATAAAATGTTCATATCATAAAAAGCTTATGCTTTTTGTTTCTCCACATTTTTGCCATCTACACTTGAGCTGAGGCACTTCTTCGAGGGCTCCGAGTGAAATCGGGGTGCTACAAGAGAAACCAAGAGCCCCAGCTCCCAAGTGGCAGGATAGAGAGCCCGAGGCCCGGCAGACAACACCAGTCGCCCCGGCAGCCTCGCTCCCCTCTGAGTGCACCCGCCAGCACGCCCAACTTTGATTGGTCCGTTCTTCCAGCTCGCCGGCATCACTGTGTCCAATCGGAGCAGCGCTTGTTGAGCGGCGGCGGCAACAGGCATACACAGAGTTTGCGCGTCCTGTGGAGAGAGCGAGAGGTCAGGCCATGAACCTGGGGTAAGTTGGGCCGAGAGGGGTGGTCTCTAGCTAAGATGGGATTAAAGCTGGGTTGCCCCTGGGAACCTTTCGTGGAACACCTTCGCAGCTTGCGCTGCATTCATTGGCTTTGCCCGGCTTCCCGAGGCGCAGAGGGGCTAAGGGGCCCGGGACGGCCTTTGCCACCGCCGTCGCTTTTCCACAGCATAACTCGGAGTAAATCTGCTCTGGACCTCTTTCTGCCCTAACACTGACCTCGGGGTGGTGACGGGAAGGAGACGATAGGCGGGGAGGGCAGATGGAGAGATAAAGCTTAGCGGCTTCCTGGGAGAAATCCTGGCACAGGCCCCCGGTACTTAGCGCCTCTGGCTTTAGCGTCTTTTCACGCGCCCAGATGGGTTTAACCCCCGGAATGCTAGGAGCCGGGTTTTAAGGGATCGATGCCCTGCCAGTGCTTGGCCCCTGATAGACCCTCATTAAGTAGTGGTTGAGTAAAAAGGACTGTTGCAGGGTTTTCATCAGTGGGAAGTTTAATATTTTAAGAAGATGAAAAGCCACCAAATTCAGACTGTTGCACGTCATTTAGCAAATGAATTTTGCGCTCTAGAACGTGGAGAGAGAAAGATAAGACATCAGCCTCTGAAGGAGTTTACAGTGCAGTAATGCTGAACAGACTACTTTTCGGGTTCATTCTTTTGTTTGTTCAGTTTCACTGACGTAAACATGAATGATTTCTAACCCTGCCTCAGGGAAACCTTTAAACCCATTTTTTCCAGTATTTTATCTTGACAAATTAAGTTGGAGTATTTTGATGTCCTCTACAGAGCAGCACTGCAAATTTCGTTCTTCCCAGTCAGATCTTTCCCAGCTTTTCTTTTCTTTGTCTGGCCTGCTGGATTTAATTCTGTCTCTTGGACAGCACTTTTGTCCCAATTGATGGTTAATGACACACACCTTTTTTCCCCCCTCTCTTAAGAAACAATGAATTAAATGTGGACTATTTTTGTTTTCAGTGGTTTTTATTAGAATCTTACGTTGAAGTTTCCTTGTCAGTGTCTGCTGTTACTTTGTGCTTTTGCATTGAACATGCACAAATAAATTAGAGCAGCCAAAGTTTATTACAGATTTATTGTTGTGATAGTAACAAACTGTCACTATGCTAAAAAAGTTAATAATCCTGGTGGCAGTGTTATAGTTCACTTTCAAAGCTGTAGCATGCCATAGAATGTGTTAGTCATGAGATCATTATGAAACTGGTAAACAGATACGTTTTCCTCCTTTAAGGTAGGTGGGGAGTTTTGGTAACAGCATTTTTTTTCCCAGTCTGGAGTTGTAAGATTTAAGTAATGCTATGATGATTGAATTTGTTGCTTACCAGTAAGAAAATGAAGTTTCATTTAAAGATAACAATGCTTTGTATTATTGGAAAGTTTCAGGAATTTTCTCCCTCTAGTGTTTAGTTTTATCTTGGATTGGAAAACGTTTTTTATTAAAAGAATGGCTTACTGTTTACAAGATTCCTGTTTAAATTCAAAAGAACATATTTACTTTCAAGATTCAAATGAGCTTTTCATTTCTGTTTAAAATGTTGCTGCTTCTTGGGGCGCCTGGGTGGCTCGGTGGGTTAAAGCCTCTGCCTCCGGCTCAGGTCCTGGGATCAGGTCCTGGGATCGAGCCCCGCATCATCGTCCGGCTCTCTGCTCAGCAGGGAGCCTGCTTCCCTTTCTCTCCCTCTGCCTGCCTCTCTGCCTACTTGTGATCTTTCTCTCTGTCAAATAAATAAATAAAAATCTTTAAAATTAAAAAAAAAATAAAATGTTGCTGTTTCTTAAAAATGACAACTTTCTTTTATTTTGCAGAGATGGTTTAAAGCTTGAAACTGAATTGTTGGATGGAAAAACCAAGTTAATATTGTCTCCATATGGTATGCTGTGTTATCAGAAATCTAAAATGTTAATTTTAAATTCCTAGATTAAAATTTATATGAGTTTAATATACTTTTTCCTTATAGTAGAGTAATATTTAAATGATACTTTGCAGAAAGCTGTTTGGCTAACTTTCTCAGATTTATTTTTAGCCAAGTAAAGTCAGATTACATCACTGCTTACCACTGTCAGTATTTATTTATAAAACTTAATGCTTCAGTATATTTATGTTTAATATGTTGTCTAATGAATAATTTAGATGAAATCTATGTAATTATGTTCTATACATTTAAAATGTGTTTTATAGAAAATTAAATTTGTAGTAAGACCACAGTTGCTAAAGTTTTTAGTTTTAATTTTAAAACTCCGTATACTTTGGTAGTCCTCTTTTTCACATTATTTTCTTTTTCTCTGATCTCTTTATAGTTTTACCTGGGAAAATAAACAGAAATAAAATAGAAATACTTGCACTACACTCTAAAAGTTAGAACACTCAAACAGGACCTAAAGTTAATGCTTTGGGTATTACTATTTCTACTAAATATCTTCTTAAAACAATGCTAATCAAAATTTTCTTTTATGACTGCCTTAGTATGTTTTTGTTTGATAGTTCAGTAATTATTTTTTTCTTTTGTAGAATGTAAATCAAAAAATTCTGTGAAGGTAAGCCAAATGAATTGACACATTCTTGAATGTAAAATGTGGAATTTTTTTTTTTGCAGTGGTTTGAAAATAATTCCTGTCAATATATATAAGGGATATAAGATAATGATGAGAAGGGGCGCCTGGGTGGCTCAGTGAGTTAAGCCTCTGCCTTCGGCTCAGGTCATGATCTCAGGGTCCTGGGATCGAGCCCCGCATCGGGCTCTTTGCTCAGCGAGGAGCCTGCTTCCCCCTCTCTCTCTGCCTGCCTCTCTGCCTACTTGTGATCTCTGTCAAATAAATAAAAATCTTTAAAAAAAAAAAAAAGATAATGATGAGAAGTTATTGTTCTCTTGCTTTCAGGCTAGTCCTTTCACAGAAATGGGATCATAATTTTTCAGTTTAAAAAGTCATACAGAGCCTCTTTCTCTAGGTCAGTGCTGTCTAATAAATCTTTTTGTGATGATGGAAATGTTCTGAGATTAGTGTTTTCCAGAATGGTAACCAGTCACTAGTCATGTGTAGTTACTGAACACTTAAAATGTGGCTAGTGTAACTAAGGAAGTGAATTTTTAATTTTGTTTAATTTTTAATGTAGATTTAGTAGTTATTATGCAGTGCATATAACATAACTCAGTGCAGTTCCTGAGATCTTTAAAAATATATATTCACACTTTAAAATGAAAACATTTTTCTTTTCATACTCAAATTCCATTTTCCCACACCAGAATGGTGTATTTGATTCACAAATTCATACATGCATTTTGCTTTCTCCTTTAAGAGATCATACTTGAACTTAATGATAATTTTCCTTTTAAATTATTTTTATCAGCAACCCAAAATGCCTTTACCACTTTAACAACTTTTTGATATCCTACTTTTCTTATTCCCTATTTTTTTTTCCATTGATACTAATCTTTGTATCAGCAGAAATTTCAGCTCCCCCCAAATTCACTATAGTCCTCTTTTTTCTTTTATCTTTGTAGCATCTTAAAGTCTTACTTTGCGTTTCTTGAATAGAGCTGTTTGGATGATGTACTTTTCACCTCTAAGCTCTTGATGGCTTTGCTATTTTTTCCAGGTTTAATCAAGGTGAAGTTGCTTGAGTATCCAGCATAAGTGGGTGATGATAATCAGAGTAATTCCACATGCTACCTGTAAAAGTTACTTCTTTCTAAATATGGTATATAGCTATACACCTTGTGTGCTTTTTTTAAGTCACAATACAAATTGTATAATTTTTCCTGGTCCTGCACTGTTTTTTTTTAATTTTTTAAGATTTTAAAATTTATTTTAGTGGGGGGTGCAGAGGGAGAGGAGACTTAGTCGTCTCCACAGTGAGTGGGAGCATCACATGAAGCTCTAGGCTCCATCTCAGGACCCTGAGATCATGACCTTATCTGAAACCAAGAGTTGGATGCTTAACTGACTGTGCCACCTAGGCACCACAGGTCCTGCTCTATTAAAATACTGCAACTAATTATTTTATTTGAGTCACATTAGCACGTACTGCACCTCTTTTTGAGATGTTAGATAAAAAGCTGCTTGTCATAGTTGATTTCCATTTTCCCCTGGTCTCTTCTCTTTCATTTTTCCCCTCCTTCCATTGATGTCTTTAACGGATTTGCTGTAGACACCACATTTGTGAAGACATTTCAGTCTTTTTAACCAACTTAGAACATATGATGGTTTCTGATAGAATCATTACAAGAGTTTGCTAGTAGTCTAGAAATATTCTAGGATTCTTTTTTTCCAGAATAATGTGTCTCAGCCAATGTTATCTTAAATTATTTACTCTTTTAGAGCAAATTGTTTGGTTTTATTCTTCTGGCTTTGGGGACTTCAGAATGCTAATGATGGTAACACCGTGAGGTGATGGATATGTTAATTCGCTTGATTGTGACTATTTCACAGTGTATGCATATATCAAATCAAGTTGTAGACTTTAAATATATACAAATTTTAATTGTCAATTATACCTTAATAAAGCTGGAAAAAAATATTGATGCAACCTAAGTCTCCCTTCTATATTGATTTTAAGTAGCTTCTCTTCCCGTATTTATAGTGGTTGCTAAGATCATCCTCATTTTTTTCTTTGCTCTTTACAGAAGACAAAAAAAACCCCCAAAATAATAGTGCTTGTCTTTTTTTGCTTAAATCTGTTTTTCAGTCACCCAGATCTCAGTTATGCAGCTATATGTTGTATTCTCTTTTCCATAAGTTATTGGTGAATTCTCTTTTCATAGTGCTTTTCTTTTTCTGCTGGGAGAAGTTCCTGAGTGACTACAATACCTGTCTGCAGTTCTGGTTTTACCCTACGTCACAGGCTGAATTACTGTCATTGTCATAGTGTCTTCTTTAAACACAGCTGAACTTGCATCATCAAGTTAAACACGTGTGGTCACAGTCAGAGTACTTTCTTAGTTTTTTCCAAATCCCTTCTGCATTGTTTTGAATCTGTGTAAGGAATATAAAGTAAAATGTTACCAGCTCAATTTCTTAAGCTTATAGGAGGAGAAATGAAAGAAATATTAATGATTCAGTGTCATGAGTAATTTACAAATTCTAAACGCTTAGGCATTTGTCTCACAAGTTAGTTGAAATATAAAACATTTAAAAATTTTTTTCATAGGTATTTCTACATGTGAGAACCAGAGTAGTGACACACTAAAAGGTGTATAGAGTATTAGTGTTAGGTAGAATATTTTATAATTTAAAATGTTACTTTTCTCTGGTTCTTTCTGGCTTTGGATCCTGGCCCTATATAAATGGTAAACTCAACCAATATTAAACAAATGCTTTGGACTTTGTTTATATTATGAAAAATATTGGTAGAATTAAAACTAGTTAAAAGAGCCAACTTGCTACATAAGAATATTTAAGACATGAAGACTGTTCTTCGATCTATTAAAATTCATCTGATCTAGTAAACACTTGGGGAATTATTTGGGCTAGATTGCTTTGTCTTATGAAGTAACCTGAATATGATTGAATATTTTTTGGTAGTTCATGATTTTTTGCTGGCTCCATTCTTTTTTTTTTTTTTTTTATTCCTGCTGTTTAGCTACAAAAAAATAATCAGGGGCTGCCTGGGTGGCTCAATCACTGAAGCATCCCACTCTTGGTTTTGGCTCAGGTCATGATGTCAGGGTTGTGAGATCAAGCCCTGCTCTGAGCTGGGTGTGGAGCCTGCTTGGGATTCTCCCTTTCCCTTTTCCGGGCCCCGCCCCCCAAAAAGTAATCAGACTTGAGCTGAATATATATGGACCTCATGCCAGATTATTGCCCTTTTTCCCCCTTATTAAATATTTTTAGAAGATTTTTTTTGGTATATTTTTTTCTTTTGTAAGTGAAATGTGGTGGGATAATTCTACTTAAATTAGAACTCCAATTGGTAGGTTTCTATTTAACAGGGATTTATTAAAGCTGTAAAATTTTAGTGGAGTGCCATTCTTGGCTGTATTTGTTCTGTCTCTGAGAGGGAAAATTGAGTAAAGCCTAGGCCTTATTTTCTGAATGTGGGGTTATCAGTCAGGTAAATAACTATACAGTAAAGTAGAATATAATGTATGCCATGGTAGGGCTATAAAAGGCAGACAACACTGCAAAGAGCATCTCTGTGGTTTGCGGAGACCGGGGAAAGCTTCGTAAAAGGAGGTGACATTTTAATTAGAACTTAAAAGATGAGGCAGATATTTATAGGTAAGTAGGTATGGGAGTATATTCTAACCTTAGAAAATAGCAAAACACCAAGATAGCATAATTTGCCTTTGGGGAATAGTGGGTATCTTGGAGAAGTGTAGAACATAAAGCTTGGAGGGAAGGGAGTCTTACAGAGGTTAAATGTATACTCAGAGAGTTTGAACTTCCTTGATTTATGTATAGGAGCATTAAAGAATTTTTGAAAAGAGAAGTCCATACAGTATGATTTGTGTTGTAGGAAAGGGCTTTGGACAGTGTGGTGAAGGACAGATTATAACGGGGAGACCAGTCATGGACCAGTTACAGTTCAGGGAGAGTCTTAGGTGTTCCTGAATATGTGTAGTGGTTAGTGAAATGGGAAAAAGGGGACAGAAACGAGAGACTTTCAGGATGTGTTAATGGTATGCACTGTACTTATTACTAGTTTGAATGAGCAACTGATTAGAGATACGAAATGTTCAACTATCAGTGACCCAAAAAAGGCGAGTGTGAATCAGAGAAAGGTGACATCACAGTAGCTGTAGTTAGAGACTGAGGAGGTAGGGCTCAGCTGTGTAAGCCATATGCAATCTGCTGATAATTTGCTTAATCCACATAGTGGTTTCCAAAAACTAGAGTGAACTATGTAAAAGTTGGAAAATATAATGTAAATCTGGCTTTTTTGGTTCTCTTGAAATAATGGGTAATCTAGCAAGTAGACTAAAATTCCTCTTTGGAGGTGTAGGCTGGTTCTGAGTTGTGGCTGCCTCCTTTAGATGGAAAAATGATTTTCAGCTCATCCCAATTCCTACCAAGCCTAATTTACAGTAGGTATTTGAGGTTGCCATCTCTCTTAGAGAATTAGTTGTATTAAAATAGCCTCAGTGGCACCTGGTTGGCACAGCCAGTTTAGCACCCCACTCTTGGTTTTGGCTTGGTGATGACCTCAGAGCTGTGAGGTCAAGCCCTACACGGGGCTCTGTGTTCATCGAGGAGTCTGCTTGAGACTCCCTCTCTCCCTCCCCCTTGATCCCTCCCTTCTCTACTCTAAAATAAATAAATAAATCTTTAAAAAAGCCATAAGTTGGGATGGTAAAAAGGCATTTTCCATTGTGGTATTGGTGTTATTTAAAGCCTAAGGCCGGGAACAAATAGGATGTAGATGAGATGAAGAGGAAAGTAAGCATATCTTGTGGCTGATAGTACAGGTACATTTTTTTTTTAAAGATTTTACTTATTTATTTGACAGAGAGAGATCACAAGTAAGAAGAGAGACAGGCAGAGAGAGAGGAGGAAGCAGGCTCCCTGCTGAGCAGAGAGCCCAGTGCGATGCGGGGCTTGATCCCAGGACCCTGGGATCATGACCCAAGCAGAAGGCAGAGGCTTTAATCCGCTGAGCCACCCAGGTGCCCCTATAGGTACATTTTGAATAGTAGGATGAAAAGGGATTGGCACATTACAGGGGCACAGCAGTCTTTGGAAAAGGGTATGCTAGGTAGGTGAGAGTGTGAGAGAGTGTGAGAAACCTGCTACAACTACCCCCACCCCCAGAAAAAAACAGGAAATCTGCAATTTTAAATAGGATGGTCAGAGAAGACCTTACTGAGTTAGTGATGTTGGTTGAGTGCATGAACCATGAAGAATCTGAAGGAAGAGTGTCCCAGTTAGAGGGATTGATTAGTGCTAAGGCCTAAAACTGGAGTCTCTTATGAATACGAGGAATAGCCAAGAAGCCCATATGACTGGAAGCTAAGATAGAAGATGAGATCAGAGAGATCAGATAAGGGGATAAAGTATGAAGAATGCACAGATCATTAGGTCTGTTTTGGTTATTGTATGAAGTTCAGTTTTCCCTCCTAAGTAAGATAGGAAACCATTAGAAAGTTTTGAAGAAAGTGACATGATCTGACTTAACCTTTTAAGGTACTCACTGTTGCCGCTGTGTTGAGAACAGATTGGGGAGCAAGGGCAGAAGCAAAAAAATCTGCAGGCTTTTCAGTAATTCAGGCAAGAGCTAATGTCTTGGAGTAGAGGGACGGTAAGAGTTTTTCAGGAGTGGTCAGATTTAGGATATATTTTGAAGATGAAGCAAAACAAGGTCTGATGAAAGTGTGGTGTATGAGAGAATAGGTGATAATTCCAAAATTTTTGTCATGGGTAGGTGAGATGGGAAAAATGAAGGGAGGAAGTTATTTAGGGGCATGTGGGAGATCAAAAGTTTGGTTTTTTTAGGCATGCTGTTTTAAATGGCTGTTAATAACCCAGTGGAAGTGTTTGAATAGGGAGATGAACCTCAGGTTAGGGGAGGGGTCCATCCTGGAGACAAATTTGGGAGTGATCAGCATCCACCAGCAGTGGATAATTCTTAGAACCACAGGGGTAAATGAAATTACCAAGTGAATGAGGTAAGTGAGAGCTAAGAGATTCGGGGACTAAGCAGTTGTTAAGAGGTCTGGCTCCAGTGAAGACTGAGAAGGAACAGTAAGAACCAGAACTGTGGAGTCCTCAGGAAATGAAGTAGAGAAAGTGATTCAAAATGGGAGGAATAATCAACTGTGTCACATGCTGCTAGTAAGTCTGGTAAGATGATCTGAGGAACAATCACAATTTGCGATGTAAAGTTATTAATGACCTTGATGAACAGTTTTGGTGGAATGGTGTGGTTGAAAGCTTGGCTGGAATGGGGTTGTGGGAGATGAGAAAGTAGTATCATGTATTTTTAAAGATGATAAAGATGTGATCTAGCAGGAAAGAAACAGTTGGTTCAGGAGAAAGCAAAGGATTGCTAGAGAAAGATCCCTGAGAAGGAAGGAGTTATAGGAATATCTACAAATAACAGGAGTTGAAGCAGTTTGTATGAGTACTGATCCTGGTACAGATTTAGTGGTAGAAATTTGGAAATTTTTTCTGAATGCTTCTCTGTAAGGTTTTCAGTACAGTAGTGATCAAGATTTTCAGCTGAGAATAAGTATGAAAGGGAAAGTATTAGTTTTGGGAAAGAGGAGAAAGTTGAAATTGTTAAAATTTTGAGTGAGAGAGTTAATGAATTTGTGAAATGTGTAACTGCCAAGTAGCATGAAGGGGACAATTGTTGTTTTGGGTTATGTATTTAAGGCGAAACTAGATATTGTGGCTTTGTATTTTTCTTCCTGAGTGCAGGCACAGAGTAGGTGAAGAGTTAGATTTTACCAGTCTGGGGATTTGCAAAGCATATATGTTAGAGCAGAGGACTTGAGAATACAGGGTGGTGGTGGTTTTGGTTAATCGTGGAGTTGAAGATTGGTAAGGGAGGTCAAGAGGAAGGTGGTAGGATAAATAGATCATGGATCCCAGCTGAGTTAAAGAATTATCAGAATTGGGATATGCAAGAAAAGTGAGCTGGGAAACATTGGGTGTTGGTCATTGTGCCATACTTGAAACAGATCATGGAGGGGTTGTAGTTAGGAGTAGTTACAAGGTTAGTATAAGCTATCACTATGAGGATGAGTAGCTGAGGTACCATGGAGGACAAGAATATAGGAGCAGATGGAGGACAAGAATATAGGAGCAGAGTCCAAGGAAATGAGAGGCCAGGAAATTGAAAGAATGATCTATGTGGATATGAAAGCACCAATAATTAAGATAGGAGATATGTTAGAGGGACGTTGACCCACAAGTTAAGTTATTCAAGAAATAACTAACCTATGTTACTAACTCACAGGTCTGTAGATACCTATAAAGAAAAGAGTTGGTCTGAGTGACATAATCATGACATGAGATTCAATGTCAAAGTAGAATGGAGATGTCCTGTAAAAACTAGAATAAAACTTCTGTATTCATTATGTTGAAATGAAATCGTAATTTCCAGTTGTTGATGAAGCTTTCAAGTGAAGATTTGGAAAGGTTAAATGTTAGTTCTCATGGAGATAGTGCCTTAATAGCAAAATGGAAAAAAAGTTTAGAGGCCTGACGATACAGATTATATAAAGATAATTGTTGATTTTTCACGGACTGTTAAAGAGAATAAATTTTTGGTGTTTTAACAGATGGGAAATAAGACCAAGCTTGCAAAATGTCCTTTAAGAACAAAACAAACTGGATACATTCTCAAATCAACACAAAATACTTGTATCAGGAATGGAAAACTTTTGCAAAAGAAGAGAATGGGTTCAGAAACTTCACTGGCAAAAGGTGAAAAAAATAGTATGACTTTTTCACCCACTAAGGATTTATGCAAGCAGTGTATAGATAAAGACTGTCTTTATGTCCAGAAAGAGATTTCATCTGCAACCCCCAATATACAGAAGACTAGAAACACCATAAATACATCTGTAGTAGCTAAACAGAAGCTTTGCAAAAAACGCAACACAGCTGAAAATATGAAGAGCAGTTTGGTGTGTCTAACACAAGACCAACTACAACAGATTTTGATGACTGTGAACCAAGGAAATAAATCTGTTTCCCTGATTGAAAATGGAAAGGAAGAAAAAAGTAAGTTTTTTCTGAAGTTTTAATTAATATTAATTTTACCAGTATGTGTTTTAGAATTTCTCATTCTTTGGATTTTACATAACTGTGCCTCTGAAATTCTAATTTACCATGTAGCAGTCTTTTAAAATATTCTTTTAGAGAATATTCTCATGCAAAATTAACTTTTGTAGCTGTAATGTGCCATATTTTAAGGTTAATGCCCAGAATATTACAATCATGTTACAATAGCCTTAAGAAACCCAGTTCTGTGGATTCTAGAGGAAAGATCTTAGTACAAAAAATGTTGTACTTATTCCGAAATGTAGAAAGCTTTATTTACATTAAAAATAATTATATAGGGGCACCTGGGTGGCTCAGTGGGTTAAGCCTCTGCCTTTGGCTCAGGTCATGATCTCAGGGTCCTTGGATCCAGCCCTGCATCAGGCTCTCTGCTCAGTGGGGAGTCTGCTTTCCCCTCTCTCTCTCTGCCTGCTGCTCTGCCTACTTGTGATCTCTCTCTCTCTCTCTGTCAAATAAATAATAAAATCTTTAAAAAAATAATAATATAAAATGTTCTAAAAATCAGTATAGTATTTCTAGTGAAAATTGGAGAAATCTTATTCTGAATATTTGACTTGAGTTGCTGAAAAGTATTATTTTCCTGGCCCCTGCGTTGTACTTTTCCTGACCCTTAATCCATGCTAAGGATTGGCAGCACTGTCTTTTTAACCAATATAGAATATAGACTTGGGGGCTGCCTGGGTGGCTCAGTGGGTTAAGCCTCTGCCTTCGGCTTAGGTCATGATCTCAGGGTCCTGTGATTGAGCCCCCATTGGGCTCTCTGCTCAACGGGGAACCTGCTTCCCCCACCCCGCCTCTCTGCCTACTTGTGAACTCTGTCTGTCAAATAAATAAAATCTTAAAAAAAAAAAAAATACAGACTTGGAAGGAATAGAAGAATGTTACATGTCTTCTGTTTCATTAGCCAGAGCATTGTATTATCTTTTTAAAAACCTTCACATTTCTTTAGTGTTGAGCTAAGGAATTAATATGAATAGAAACATCATTAAAATTTTGTTAGGCAATAATGAAATAAATAAAAATAATATTAACAGTCACCAGGAGGAGGTCCCACAATGATCTGGGGACTAGGTAGCTTCTGTACATTCCCAAGGTGTTCAAGTTGAAGTAATTTGTCTTGGTTTAGATTATTCTTTGTAAAATGAGGGAGCTGGGTCTTTAAAGCTATAATTGTAGCCTAGAGAACAAAAGATAAAAACTTAAAGCATGTAATGAGAGAGAATGTCAACAAATTGAAGGTAGAATTTGTCTAATCATACAGTGACTTACATATTAAATATACTTTCTCCTCGGGGCGCCTGGGTGGCTCAGGGGATTAAGCCTCTGCCTTCGGCTCAGGTCATGATCTCAGGGTCCTGGGATGGAGTCCTGCACGGGCTCTCTGCTCAGCGAGGAGCTTGCTTCCACTTCTCTCTCTCTGCCTGCCTCTCTGCCTACTTGTGATCTCTCTGTCAAATAAATAAAATCTTTGAAAAATATATATGTATATATATCTCCTTTCTCCTCATTGGGAAAACTAGCACATTAAGATCTAGAACAATTTCTGAGCCAAGCATAGGAGCCTATATGAAATATTTGGAATAGATATAATGGAGGTGTAGAGATGGTTTTCCATTGATTTCCTAGCTAAACGAGAAAAATAAGGACAAGGTGATGAGTTTTTCATAAACCTGTTTGCATTTATTCTTTAAGTTCTGATTTGTGTTTTATATTATTGGTAAAAATACTGTTAGCAAGAGTAAATAGATTTTTTTTGTTGTTTGTTTTCATATTGGACACATGAGGTTTAACCTCTGGGCTCAGTTTCCTTTTTTGACAAAAGGGAATCATAATACCCACTAAAGGACTGCTGTGAGAGGTGATTACTTTGTTAATGTGTAAGGCAGTGTTTCTAAAGTGTGTAGCGGTATGCCAATATAAGGTATTGTAATACATGCGATTTTAGTGTTCATTTTAAAACATGCATTTTTACCCCCTAGGTCAGGGCAATCTACATTTAAACAATATTTCCAATCAGCCAGAGGATGAGAACGTTATGGGAGTATTCCAGAAAACTGAGACGCTTTCATCTCTCCTAGAAGAAAATAAATCTGTTTTAAGTACAAATGAAGAGACATCTAAGCAGTATGAGCAGAAAATTGCTATGTATGTAACTCATATCTGTTATTGTGGAGTCGTCTTGTGAAAATGGTTTTGTTTTTATTTGAATTTCATGTGAAATTTTCAGTCTGAAGACTGAAAGCTATTTAAGTTATTACTTAGTATTTATGGAGTAGCTTGTATAGAAACATACAAGATTTCTGTTATTTTTTTGTGTTGTTTTAGAGAGAATATGTGGAAACCAGCTGACATATTCAGCACTCTGGGGGAAAGAGAACGTGACAGAAGCTTGTTGGAAGCAAAAAAAGCCCAGTGGAGAAAAGAGCTTGGTAGATAATTGTTAACCTTTTATTATAGTTTTGTTGCCTTAAGGAGTATATATTAAGGTTGAAATAGATCTTTCAGTATGATTTTATAAAAAAATTTTGTTTTATAACATTTACCATCTAGACTAATTTGTTGCAATATGTAGCAAGCATTGTGGTTTTATATTCCTTTAGGTTGTAACTTTTTGTCTGATAGTCTCTTAGTGTGTACCAGAAGACCAGAGGTGAGCAATAAACCTTAATGTCATCAGTATCATTCTGGAGCTCAAAGATTCCTAAGCTTTTCTCATTTGCTGAGAATCCATTTTCATATTTCTCCATTGTAGAAATCCTGTGGATTTAAAGATGGCTTGATTTAAAAATAGAGTTCATTCTTTAAAATAAAACATTCTGACCAAGAATCATTAATATGGTATCAGTAAGTATATTCCATACAAAAACAAGCTTATTGCTTTTTTTCAGCCAAAGACCTTGTAACAGAAAAATTTATCTTTTCCATTGGAGTCTTAAAATGTTGATAGTAACTAAGAAACTCTTGTTTCTTCTTGGACTAGACTTATGGTCTATGTGTCAGAATTTGGAAAATATGTGAAGTAACAGTTGTACTTCCTCTTTTTTTTTTTTTTAAAGATTTTATTTATTTATTTGAGAGAGAATGAGTGAGAGAGAGCATGAGAGAGGAGAAGATCAGAGGGAGAAGCAGACTCCCCAAGGAGCTGGGAGGCTGATGCGGGACTCGATCCTGAAAGTGCGGGATCATGACCTGAGCCGAAGGCAGTTGCTCAACCAACTGAGCCACCCAGGCGCCCCAACAGTTGTACTTCTTAAGAATAACTGTACTAAAAGCATAAAGATGGGCTTTACCCTCCATTCAAATAGGAAATCCTATGAGGCAGTCATAACACTGTGGAGACAGGTGATAGAAAAAAAGAGATAAGCAGAAGAAAATGGGCGTGAATTGGTGTTGGAAGTCAAGCTAACAGAGAAGTTTGAAGAAATTAAATGTATGGTAGCAGTTTCTGAAGGTTTGGAGATTTGATGTGTGTATATCAATCATACTTTCAGTTTTAAATATTTTCTTTCAGTACAAATTTTGGTTATCAAACTGTAATACCAGACTTCTGAAGTTGGATGGAACTACTTGGAAATGACTGAAGTGTTCTTTGCTTTATTATGTAAAAAGTTTACTTTTTTATATTTGATCCTGTTTAAAAATTGATTTCTCTTTGTTGAAGTCACGCTTTCATTGATATTCTTGAAATTTAAGTTTATACATCTCTGAATTTTTAAGAACTACTGATGATTTCAGGCCTAGTTTTTATATCAGTTTGTTAGACACAAGATTTTGGTTTTTTACTCTTCAATGTATTACTTTGAGCTAGGCCCTGTACTGGAAAAGACGCTTCTCATTTTACAGAAGAAACTGAGTTTTAAGAACGCTAATAGCAATTTGCCCACAGTTGTGTAGCTAGGAAGTGGTTGAACTTGGATTTGATTCTAGGATCCTTGATTTTTATTGCTAATTATAATAAACATTTTATATCCATTATAAAATTTTATATCCATGTGCTATACTTAAGTTTGGTTCTGGTTAAATGTTTTTTTTCCATATCTCTTAAAATTCTTCTCTGTCTTGTGAGTTAATCTCCTTAAAAAACAATTTTGATTAGATCTGTATTGGAATCTCCGCTCTTTAAGAAGGTCATGATTTGTTTACATGATTTTTTTTTTACAGTTTTTTTACATTTTTTTAAAAAGGACATTATTTACAGATGAACAGGTTGCTTTAAAGAAGAAAGAAAAAGAAGCTTCTGAAAAATGGAACAATCCTTGGAAAAAATTTGAAAGTGATAAAATAGTATGGGAAAAATTTCAAATTCTTGACCAGCCTATGGTAAGAGTATCAAAATGAAGCATTTATGGAATATAAGACATCTTAATTTTACTTTTTAAAATGCTAAGCCATATTTATATCATAAAGCTTTTTAAAAATTATTTTTCCTATGTTACTGTAAAATAATGTTATTTTGAATTTAATTATGCCTCATCTAGTTATCTATTTGCATTCTGTAAATTGTCTTAAGTATGTAGGTAAGTGTAGAGGCCTGAGGCACCTTGTTTAGGCTCTTGTAAAAGAGCTCTGCAAATTTTTAGATGACCACGAAACTCTTACCTCTGACCATGTGGTATCTGCCACAAGGTTATATTAAACATAAGTGATTGCTTATCAAGCATAAGTATACACCAGGTGTCCCTTAGGTAGTGTTTTAGTGACCTTTAAGTTTTGCCTGTGCTTAATATTATACAGAGAAAAAGTACCCTTGTTTTCTCTTTGTTTTTAGACTTGTGCTAGCTCTTCCAGCATTCTGTCACAGTCTCCCAGTCAGATAACAGTGGTCCAGGCTGATGAGTACCCACTACCTAGAGCTAGTCAGATTTTAGAGGTAAGTCATAGGTGTCACTACTTTGAATATATAAGCCCTTTAATACTTGATCTTTATATTACCTATTTTCCTTGAAAGAGTGGACCTTAATACTCTTATTTTTAATTATTGGTTAATTTTTACTGAATGCACTATGCTCCTTAAATTTAAAAAAGTTATGAACTGTTTCTCTTATATGCATATAGTAATTGTTCCTTCCTAGTGAACACTTGCTTTTAACAAATGTATCCTGAAAATAGTATAGTAACCTAAAGGGATGATTCTGATGGGAGACATTTTCAGCGCTGGTAGATTTTTTATAGAATCCCTCCAAGTTAGTTTGTTTGCATGGCTTTCATGGCTGTTTGTTCTGCTCCATATAGAGCTGACTGCCTATATCAAAGAGTTTTATAGTTGTTGATAATTTTACATTAATGAAGGAATGAAATCTGAATTATATTTTTCCACGTTCCCAAAAGCACTTTGACTATTGAAAGGCAATAAATTAGCCTTGATAGAAGACATTTTGCAAAAATCTATAGTTTTGGATGATAGTTTTTTGTTTTGTTTTGGATGATAATTTTTTTTAAAGTAGGGGAGCGGCAGAGGTAGAGGGAGAGAGTATCTTCAGCAAGCTTCACTCTCATCACTCTGAGATCATGACCCAAGCCAAAAGTCAAAAGTTGGACACTTAACTGAGTGAGCCATTCAGGCACCCCTGGGTGATAATTTTAAGTGTAAAGTTTAAAAATAAATGCATGTAAATACTACTAAAAACTGCAGCTAAAACTATTCATGAAGTTGGTAGGAATCAATTGTTTATTTACATCTCAACATTAAGATTGAAGAATCTTTAATACTAAAGATATTAAAGTACTTTCAGTTAGCAAAAAAGTTTATGTTGAAATGTTAGTATATTATTTATTACTTAATTTGCACAATTTTTTAGGTCATTATGTGTGAGTAATTCATACTATGATTGTTAATACAAATAAATAGCCATTTGAGGCTATTTTTAGGTGTTTTTTACATTTTGTATATATTTTTAAATGCTAGCATACATCTTTTTTTTTTTTTTTTTTTTTTTTTTTTTTAAAGATCTTACTTATTTATTTGACAGAGATCATAGGTAGGCAGAGAGACAGGCAGAGAGAGAGGGGGAAGCAGCTCCCTGATGAGCAGAGAGCCTGATCTGGGGCCTGATGTGAGCCAAAGGCAGAGGCTTTAACCCACTGAGCCACCCAGGCACCCCTAGCATGCATCTTTTTTTATAATCCAAAAAACCAATAAAATTACTTATATTTTGCAGTAGAGATGGGAGTTGGGGATGGGAGAAAGACTAGAAAGTAAAATACACACTAAATGTAAGGCTGGATAACCTGTGGTTAAAGAATATGATTACCTACTCATCCTCATAGTATTTAAATACAGTTTTTATGCATTTTTATATGCATGTGATAAGATACTGGAGAGATGCTATTGAGGGGAAGTGAATTTAACTGTGTAACTAAAAAACCCCCCTTCTTAAATGTCTGAAAGTTGGTTTCAGAAATCCAAGCCATAGCCAGAACTATTTTTTTTTTTTTTAAGATTTTATTTATTTATTTGACAGAGATCTCAAGTAGGCAGAGAGGCAGGCAGAGAGAGAGGGGGAGGCAGGCTCCGTGCTGAGCAGAGAACCCGATGCGGGGCTCAATCTCAGGACCCTGGAATCATGACCTGAGCCGAAGGCAGAGGCTTTAACCCACTGAGCCACCCAGGTGCCCCAGAACTATTTATAGTATTTGAATATCAAGTTAAACTTTTCATGTAATTAAGAGGAGCAGAAATTTGGTTACAGGCGGAATCACCAAGGCCAATTTTCTTAAAACACAAGGTAGTGCGTATAAAGTGTTTAAATAGTGACTGACAAATAGCAAGTGTTTGATGAAGGTTTACTCTATTTATAACTTAACAAAGCAGATCCATTTGGGGCTATGAGACTGTTATGGGTATGTCACCTCAACAGCTTTCCTTCCTCTCTTCTTTTTTTTTTTTTTTAAAGATTTTATTTACTTATTTGACAGGTAGAGATCACAAGTAGGGAGCGAGGCAGGCAGAGAGAGAGAGAGGAGGAAGCAGGCTCCCTGCCAAGCAGAGAGCCCGACGTGGGGCTTGATCCCAGGACCCTGGGATCATGACCTGAGCCGAAGGCAGAGGCTTTAACCCACTGAGCCACCCAGGCGCCCCCAGAATTCTTTCATCTTAAACTGAAACTGTATCCATTAAATAGTCCCCATTTTTCCCTCCCCCGACTGTTGGAAACCATTCTAATTTGCCTATGATTTTGACTATTCTGGATAACTTTAAGTAGAATCATGTAATATTTGCCCTTTGGTGTCTGACAAAGTTCACTTATCATAATGTTTTCAGGATTCATCCATGTTCTATACTGTATCAGAATTTCATTCCTTTTTAAGGCTAAATAATATTTCGTTGTATTTATAACAATTGCATTTTGTTTATCCATCCAGATGTTGATGGACATTTGAGTTGTTACCTCTTTTTGGCTATTGTGGAATAATGCTGCTATGAATGTTTACGTATAATCTCTTTGAGGCTTTGTTCTTAGTACTTTTGGGTATATACCCATAAGTGGAATTGTTGGATCCTTTGGTATTTCATATTTAAATTTTTTGTTAAACTTTTGTCAAATTTCTTTTCTATTTAAGAAGAGGGGAAAAAAAAAGAGAGTTTTTGTGGGATGCCTGGGTGGCTCTGTTGGTTAAGCGTCTGCCTTGGGCTCAAGTCATGATCCCAGGGTCCCCGGACCGAGTCCTGCATTGGGCTCCCGGCTCAGTGGGGAGCCTGCTTCTCCTTCTTCCACTCTCCCTGCTTGTACTCTCTCTCTGTCAAGTAAATAAATAGAATCTTTGAAAAAAATTTTTTGTTTGTTTTTTTGAGAGAGAGCACATGCAAGCTAGTGGGGTATGAGGGGGAGTGTGGAGAGTGGAGGAGCAGAGGCAGAAAGAGAGAATCTTAAGCAGGCTCCATACCCATTTTGGAGCCACATGTGGGTCTTGATCTCATGACCCTGAGATCATGACCTGAGCTGAAGTCAAGAGTTGGATGCTTAACTGACTGAGCCACCCAGGCACCCCAGACTTTTACCAATTTTCATTTGATAATTCTATGTTTAACTACTATCCTGTTTTCCATAGTTGGTACACTATTGTACATTTCCATTAGCAGTGCACAAAGGTTCTGATTTCTCCACATTCTCATCAACTTTTTGTTTTTAAATAATAGATGACTTCCAATAGGTGTGAAGTAGTAGTAGCTCTTTGTAGTGTTGATTTACATTTCCTTTAATGATTTGTAATGTTGAACATTTTTTTCATAGCTTATTGGCTCTCTCTGTATGTTCTTTGGAGAAATATCAGTAAGTTTTTTGCCCATTGAAAAAAAAATTTTTTTATTATAGGCATTCTTTTTTTTTTTAATTTTTATTTCTGTACATGGGAGAGCATGAGAGGGGAGAGGGTCAGAGGGAGAAGCAGATTCCCCGCGGAGCAGGGAGCCCAATGGCGGGACTCCATCCTGGGACTCCAGGATCATGACCTGAGCCCAATGCTGTCGCTTAACCAACTGAGCCACCCAGGCGTCCTGAGTTGTAGGCATTCTTTATAAATTTTGCAAACCTCATCAGATATATTGTTTGCAAATATTTTGTATCATGCTTCATTTTACATTTACACTTGCTTAATAGAGCCCTTTGATGCACAAAAGCTTTTAATTTTGATGAAATCCATTTTATAAAATGTTTTTGTTTTTTTTTCTTTCCTTTGTTGCTTGTGCTTTTGGTATCCTGTCTAATAAATCATTACCAAAACTGATAGGGAGCTTTTCTCCTATGTTTTCTTCTAAGAGTTTTGAGTTTTATAGTTTCAGCTCTTATGTTTAGGTCTTTGATCCATTTAGAGTTATTTTTTGTATGTAATAAAAGACACAGAATGTTTTTTTCTTTTCCATATTTTGCATTTATATCCAGTTTTCTCAGTGCCATTTGTTTGAAAAGATTCTTCTTTCCCAATTGAATGGTCTTGGCACATTTGTCAGAAATCATTTGACTGTTTATGGGAGTGTTTAATTCTGGGCCGTCCATTCTAGTTCATTGTTCTGTGTGTCTCTTTATGCCATTGTCTCACTGTTTTAATTATCATACCTTTGTAGTAGGTTTTAAAAGCATTAATTCTCCAGTTTTTGTTCTTTTTCAAGATTGTTGTAGCTATTCAGGGTTTCTTGAGATACCATGGGAATCTTAGGGTAGATATTTTCATTTCTGCAAAATACAGCAAGTTTTTCATAGAGGTTAATTTGAATCTCTAGATTGCTCTAGATGATCTTTTTTTTTAAAGATTTTATTTATTTATTTGACAGGCAGAGATCACAAGTAGGCAGAGAGGCAAGCAGAGAGAGTGGGGGGGGGGAAGCAGACTCCCTGCTGAGCAGAGAGCCTGATGCAGGGCTCCATCCCAGGACCCTAAGATCATGACCTGAGCCTATGGCAGAGGCTTAACCTACTCAGGTGCCCCTGCTCTAGGTGATCTTGACAATACTGTCTTTTGATTGATGGACGCAATATCTTTCCATTTATTTGGGACTTCTTTAATGTCTTTTAGCAATGTTTTGTAGTTTCCCATGTACACAACTTGTTGCCTACTTATTCCTAGGTATTTTATTCTTTTTGGTGCTATTACACATGGAATTGCTTCCCTAATTTCCTTTTCCCAGATTGTTCATCATTAGTATATAGGATTGTGTTTTTCTTTGTTTGTTTTGTATCCTGCAACTTTGCTGTGTTTGTTTATTTCTAACATTTTATTTCTTTTTCTTTTTTTTTTTTTTTAAAGATTTATTTATTTGACAGATAGAGATCACAAGTAGGCAGGGAGGCAGGCAGAGAGAGAGGAGGAAGCAGGCTCCCAGCTAAGCAGAGAGCCCGATGCGGGGCTCGATCCCAGGACCCCGGGATCATGACCCGAGCTGAAGGCAGAGGCTTTAACCCGCTGAGCCACCCAGGCGCCCCTCTAACATTTTATTTCTTCTGTAGAATCTTGAGGGTGATGATTATTGTATGGCACATGAACTTGTGGATCTTTCTGGTACTATATTGTTTTCTTAATGAGTAGATACATAAAACATTGGTCTCCATTAATAAGACATTCATATGTATACATAATCCTACCTGGGTAATATGTATGTATAATTTCCTTTTTGACTTTTACTTTGACTGAAAAATACTATGTAATATTTCTGGCATGCAAAAGGATATTAGAGGATATAATGGATAATACAAAACACATTTCTACCCATGTCCTGTCCCAGGAACAGCGCATTATAATATAGTACAGTTAGAGTTATGGTATCAGTAATGGGACAGGCTTTTTTTTTTTAAGATTTTATTTACTCATTTGAGAGAGAGAGAGTGAGAGCGAGCACAGGCAGGGAGAGTGGCAGAGGGAGAGGGAGAAGCGGGCTCTCCACTGAGTAGGGAATCTGATGCGGGGTTCGATCCCAGGACCCTGGGATTATGACCTGAGCTGAAGGCAGTCACCTACTAACTAAAGCACCCCAAGACTTTTTTCTTTTATAAAGATTTTGTTTATATATAGAGAGAGAATGAGCAGGGAAAGTGCCAGAGGGAGAGGGAGAAGCATACTCCTCACTGAGCAGGGAGCTGGATGTGGGGCTGAGCCAAAGGCAGACGCTTAACCAACTGAGCCACCCAGGCACCCAGGACAAGAGTTTTTTAAAAATATAGTCAACAACTCAGTAGAATGAAAATGGAATACATATAGCCATTATGTTCCTTCTCTTGTCAGTTTACTTCAGAATCTTGGGAATAATGTTTGTGGATTGTGAGGCTCTTCCCACAGCAGAACTGGGATGTGACTAAGTTATAACTTAGTTCAATCCATTGATGGCCTTACCAAAATGAGCCAGTACTGGCCAGAGCCTTTCCTCTCTGCACAGGCAGTCTTGGACTCAAGGGAATTCTATCTCAGTTCTCCAAAATTGAGCTCCCTAGAAAGAGACCTTCCTTATTCAAAACTAGGAGGGTCTCTTGGCCTTGCCAAAAAGATTTAATGGTTAACTAGAATAAGTAAATGGAATTGTTTAAAGGCTTGTTAGGCTCCAAGAAGTATACTAGGCACTTCATAGACTTGTGCATCCAGTTTTAGAGTAAGAGCCAAATATACTGACACTTAAACAGGTGCAGGAGAGCACTAAGAGTAACTTACACATCCTGACTACCTGTAACAGTAGACTGGATAGGTCTTTGTTCAGGGAGGGATATGTAGGGAAAAATGGAGACTATGAAAATATTCACACTAGAAAGAGATATTCCTGCTGAGTACTCAGAAAAATCTCAAATAAGAAATATGTCTCATTTTGTGAAATAGGAAATTTTTAAAGAAAACATTGACTTAGTTTTTATTTATTCCTATCTTTTTTTTTTTTTAAGATTTTATTTATTTATTTGACAGGCAGAGATCACAAGTAGGCAGAGAGGCAGGCAGAGAGAGAGAGAGAGAGGAGGAAGCAGGCTCTCTGCTTGGCAGAGAGTGGGGCTTGATCCCAGGACCCTGAGATCATGACCTGAGCCGAAGGCAAAGGCTTAACCCACTGAGCCACCCAGGTGCCCTATTTATTCCTATCTTATTCCACAAAGGACTTGAAGTGATTTAGGAAATCTGTATGCAAGAATAGACCCAAGATGAGAGTAGTAGAAAACTTAAGAATACAGTAGAAGGAAAGAAAAAAGATGTGGTAATGAAATAAATTGAAATCACAGGAAGGAGAAGAAATCACTGTGGGGACACTCCATGAATATAGGTAAAATTTTGTTTTTAAAGGTTTTTTATTTATTTGAGAGAAAGGGAGAGGGAGCTCAAGTGGGCTGAGGGGCAGAGGGAGAGGGAAGGGGACAAGCAGATTACCCATGGATTGTGGAGCCTAATGCAGAGTTCAGTCCCAGGAACATAAGATCATGACCTGAGTCAAAGTCAGACACTTAACTGACTGAACCACCCAGGTACCCCAAATATAGATAGAATCTTTAACTGAAAGTCTGACATAGAAGATTACAAATAGCTTATAAAGATACAACCTTGGATGATATGCTTTTTTGAAGAAGAAAACAGCAAATAAACAGCTGTTAATAGGTATCAGAGAAAAAACTTCCTAGACCAGAAAAAAAATTAAATGAAAGAGGCTGATTTGAAGAGACATCCTAATAACTGTTAAAATTTCATGAACAAGTATAGGCTTCTTCAGACATTTAAAATAAGAAGACCGGGAACAAAACTCAAATTAACCTTAGATTTCTTCTCTGTAGATAATAGAACAGTGTTTATAAAGGTTTATTTTTTTGTTGTTAACATATGTATTATTTGCTTCAGGGGTACAGGTCTGTGATTCATCAGTCTTAAACAATTCACAGGACTCACCATAGCACATACCCTCCCCAAAGACCATCCCCAGCCACCCCATCCCTCCCATTCCCCTCCCTTCCAGCAACCCTCAGTTTGTTTCCTGAGATGAGGAGTCTCTTATGGTTTGTCTGCCTCTCTGGTTTTGTCTTCTTTAATTTTTTCCTCCCTTCCCCTATGATCCTCTGTCCTGTTTCTCACATTCTTCATATCAGTGAGATCATATGATAATTGTCTTTCTCTGATCGACTTATTTTGCTTAGCAAAATATCCTCTAATTCCATCCACATTGTTGCAAATAGCAGATATTACGTGTGCGTAATATTATACACACACACACACACACACACATACACACATGACATCATCTTTATCTGTTCATCTGTTGATGGACATCTAGGCTCTTTTCCATAGTTTGGCTATTGTGGACATGGCTGCTATAAACATTGGGGTGCACACGCCTCTTCGAATCAGTACATTTGTATCATTGGATAAATACCCAGTAGTGTAATTGCTGGGTCATAAGGGAGCTCTATTTTCAACTCTTTGAGGAACCTCCATACTGTTTTCCAGAGTGGCTGCCCCAGCTTGCATTCCCACCAACATGTAGGAGGGCTCCCCTTTCTCTGCATCCTCTCCAACTCCTATCATTTCCTGACTGGTTAACTTTAGCCATTCTGACTGATGTGAGGTGGTATCTCACTGTGGTTTTGATTTGTATCTCCCCAATCCCAAGTGGTATGGAGCCCTTTTTCCTATGTCTGTTGGCCATTTGGATGTCGTCTTTGCGGAAACGTCTGTTCATGTCTTCTGCCCATTTCTCGATTGTATTGTTTGTTCTTTGGGTGTTGAGTTTGGTAAGTTGTTTATACACTTTGGATACTACCCCTTTTTCAGACATGTCATTTGCAAATATCTTCTCCCATTCTGCTGGTTGTCTTTTGGTTTTGTTAACTGTTTGCTTTGTTGTGCAAAAGATTTTGATCTTGATGAAGTCCCAGTAGTTCATTTTTGCCCTTGCTTCCCTTGCCTTTGGCGGTGTTTCTAGGAAGAAGTTGCTGTGGCTGAGGTGGAAGAGGTGGTTGCCTGTGTTCTCCTCAAGGATTTTTGAAGGATTCCTGTCTCACATTGAGGTCTTTCATCCATTTTGAGTCTGTTTTTTTGTGTGTGGCATAAGGAAATTGTCCAGTTTCATTTTTCTGCATGTGGCTGTCCAATTCTCCCAGCACCATTTGTTGAAGAGACTCATTTTTCCATTGGACATTGTTTCCCGCTTTGTCAGTGATTAGTTGACCATAGAGTTGCGGGTCCATTTCTGGGTTCTCTGTTCTGTTCCATTGATCTATGTATCTGTTTTTGTGCCAGTACCATACCGTCTTGATGATCACAGCTTTGTAATAGAGCTTGAATTCTGGAATTGTGATGCCGCCAACTTTGGTTTTCTTTTTCAACATTCCTCTGGTTATTCGGGATCTTTTTCTGGTTCTATACAAAATTTAGGATTATTTTTTCCATTTCTTTGAATAAGTTGGTGGTATTTTGATAGGGATTGCATTAAATGTGTAGATTGTTCTAGGTAGCATAGACATTTTCACAATGTTTGTTCTTGTAATCCATGAGCATGAAACGTTTTTCCATTTCTTTGTGTCTTCAGTTTCTTTCATGAGCACTCTATATAGGTTTTTGAGTACAGATTCTTTGCTTCTTTGATTAGGTTTATTCCTAGGTATCTTATGGTTTTGGGTGCAATTGTAGATGGGATCGCCTTCCTAATTTCTCTTTTTTCTATGTTGTTGGTATATAGAAATGCAGCTGATTTCTCTGCATTGATTTTTATATCCTGAAACTCTGCTGAATTCCTGGATGAGTTCTAGCAGTTTTGGAGTAGAGTCTTTTGGGTTTTCCATATAAAGTCTCATGTTATCTGCAAAGAGTGAGAGTTTGACTTCTTTGCCGATTTGGGTGCCTTTTATTCTTTCTGTTGTCTGATTGCCAAGGCTAGGACTTCTGGTACTGTGTTGAATAGCAGTGGTGATGTAGACAGCCCTGCCATGTTCCTGACCTTCTGGGAAAAGCTCTTAATTTTTCCCCATTGAGAATGGTAATTGCTATGGGATTTCATAGATGGCTTTGATGATATTGAGGTATGTACTCTCTATCCCTACACTTTGAAGAGTTTCGATCATGAAAGGATGCTGTACTTTGTCAAATGCTTTTTCAGCATCTGTTGAGAGTACCATATGGTTCTTGTTCTTGTATTAATGTATCACATTGGTTGATTTGCAGATGTTGATCCAACCTTGCAGCCCAGGAATAAATCCCACTTGGTCCTGGTGAATAATCCTTTTAATGTACTGTTGGATCCTATTGGTTAGTATTTTGGTGAGAATTTTTGTATCTATGTTCATCAAGGATATTGGTCTGTAATTCTCCCTTTTGATGGGGTCTTTGTCTGCTTTTGGGATCAAGGTAATGCTGGCCTCATAAAATGAGTTTGGAAGTTCTCCTTCCATTTCTATTTTTTGGAACCGTTTCAGGAGAATAGGTATTAATTCTTCTTTAAATGTTTGGTAGAATTCCCCTGGGAAGCCATCTGGCCCTGGGCTCTTGTTTGTTGAGAGATTTTTGATGACTACTTTAATCTCCTTACTGGTTATGGGTCTGTTCAGGTTTTCTTTTTCTTCCTGGTTCAGTTGTGGTTGTTTATATGTCTGTAGGAATGCATCCATTTCTTCCAGAGCTGGCATATAGTTGCTCATAATATGTTTTTATAGTTGTATTTTTTTTGGTGTTGTTTGTGATCTCTCCTTTTTCTTAAAAATTTTTTTCCTTTTTTTTTTTTAACATTTATTCATTAATTTGAGAGAGAGAGAGAGAGCAAGCATGAGTGAGAGAGGAGAAGGAGAAGGAGCAGGCAGAGGGAGAGGGAGAAGCAGACTCCCCCCGAGCAGGGAGTCCAATGTGGGACTCCATCCCTGGACCCCTGGGATTATGATCCAAACCCAAGGAGACACTTAACCAACAGGAGCACCCACAGGTGCTCCTGTGATCTCTCCTGTTTCATTCATGATTTTACTTACTTGGGTCCTTTCTCTTTTCTTTTTGATAAATCTGGCCAGGTGTTTATTAGTCTTATTAATTCTGTCAAAGAACTATCTCCTAGTTTTATGGATCTGTTCTTTCTTTTGGTTTCTATTTCATTGATTTCTGCTCTGGTCTTTATTATTTCTCTTCTCCTGCTGGGTTTAGGCTTTATTTGCCATTCTTTTTCTAGCTCTTTAGGTGTCTTTAGGTCTTTGTGGATAGGTCTGCTGTCAATCTAATGTTTCTACCTTTGTAGGTTACAGACCCTTTGTTCGGAGGTGCTTTCAGGATTTTCTCTTTGTCTCTGACATTTATTAGTGTTACTATTACATGTCAGGGTGTTGGCCCATTTTTATTGATTTTGAGGTGAATTCTCTGTGACTCCTGGATTTTTTTTAATTTTTTTTTTTGATTCAAGATTCCATTTATTAATTTGACAGGGAGAGGAGCAAGCGGAGGGGTGGGGGGAAGCAGGCTGCCTGCCGAGCAGAGAGCCTGATGCAGGGCTCGATCCCAGGACCTTGGGATTATGACCTGAGCTGAAGGCAGAGGCTTAATCCACTGAGCCACCCAGGTGCCCTGCCTCCTGGATTTCCCTAATTTAGGGAAGTTCTCTGCTATAATTTACTACAATAAACCTTCTGCCCCTCTCTCTTCCTTCTTCTTCTGGGATCCCAATTATTCTAATATTCTTTTGCTTTATGTTATCACTTACCTCTTGAATTCTCCACTCACAATCTAGTAATTAAACTGTTTTTCTCACTTTATTGTCTATCATTTGGTCTTCTATATCACTCATTTTCCCTTCTGCTTCATTTATCCTAGCAGTTGGAGCCTTCATATTTGATTGCACCTCCTTAATTGCCTTTTTTATTTCAACTTGGTTAGATTTTATTTCTATAGAAATGGATTCTCTAGTATCTTCTATGCTTTTTTCATGCTCTGCTAGTATCTTTACAACCGTCATTCTGAACTCTAATTCTGCATCTTACTAATGTCCATGATGATTAGGTCCCTGAGAGTGGTACCACGTCTTCTTTTTTTTTGAGGTGAGTTTTTCCATTTTGTCATTTTGTCCAGAGAAGAATACATGGTCGAGAGAAAAAAATGGTAAAAGGAAAACAACGATTCCAGAAAAATATACACTAAACAAATCAGAAGAGACCTGAAACTGCGGGGGAGGGAGGGGAACAACAACAACAAAAAGAATATGATTAAACTGGTGAATAGAACAGAGCTGCACAGTGGATTTTGTGTATATTTTGGTATGTTGGAACAAACTGCCTCCTAAAATTTTAAAGAAAGAAGAACTTACATACACATATAAAAAAATAAGGGTAAATACAATGTAGGGATGGACTATGACTGTAAAAATGAACATGTAAGAAGATTTTTAAAAAGGAAATGATAAGTTGGTTGAAAGAAGAATGAAACATAATTTTAAAAAAGTATGTGTTCAGGCGGATGAATAGAACAAAGCTATATATTAGATTTAGGGTGTATTTTGGTCTGTTAGAAGAAACTGCATCCCAAACTTAAAGAAAGAAAAACTTATATACAAAAAATAAAGTTATATACAGTGAAGGGATAGAATATGACTGTAAAAATGAAAATTAAAAAATTTTAAAGAAGCAGTTGATAAGAAGTTGGTTGGAAGAGGAAAGAGGAAAAATTATAAAAATCTAAAAAAAATTTTTTTTAAAAATTAACTTTGAAATACTAAAGAATCATGGGGGAAAAGCTATAAATTCTATGTGCTGTATTCCCCTGGCTCTGGAGTTTTGTAGTTCTGATTGTTTGGTAAACTTGGTCTTTGTTGGATTTTTTTTTTTTTTTAAGATTTTATTTATTTATTTTAGAGAATCAGAGAGAGGATAAGAGGAGAGCAGTCAGTGGGAGAAGCAGACTCCCTGCCGAGCAGGGAGTCCGATGTGGGACTTGATCCTGGAACTCCAGTATCATAACCTGAGCCAAAGGCAGTCGCTTAACCAACTGAACCACCCAGGCGCCCTTGTTTGGATGTTCTTGCTGATCTTCTTGGGGAGGGGACTGTTGCAGGGATTCTCAGATGTCTTTGTCTGGGCGAAATTTCACTGTCCTTGTCAGGGGCCAGGCCAAGTAACTTGCTCAGGTTTGTTCTTGGTAGCTTTTGTTCCCTGAAATCTTTCTGTACAGCTTTGGAGGATGAGAATGAGAATGGTGGCCTCCCAATATCCAGCCCCAGAGATGCTTCGAACTCAGGGCCCCACTCCTTACTGAGCTCTCAGAAAAAAGCAGTCAGTCACTCCTGTCTCCATGGTCTCCAGCTGCACTCCGAGCTCACCTGGCCTGTGACTGAGCATTTCTGTCTCTGGCACAGGACCTTGTTTGGAGTTTACAAACCTAGCAGATTACTGCAGTGTGCTCCTGTGCTGCTACTCCTAGGGGAGGAAGGGGAGTCTCCCTGGATCTGCCACTTGTTCACTCTGTGCTTGAAGAGTAGTAGTGGCATGACTGTGCCACGGATCATGGTTTATGCCAACCCCAAGCTGAGAGTCCCCTCCTCGGCTCCTGTCTTTGCAGCCAGCTTCCTTCCTCCAGTATGTGGGAACTGTGGCACACTCAGACACACCTGGTCTTTCTGTGACCCTGAGGGTCCTGAGACCACACTGTCCCAGCAAGGATTCCACCCCCTGCTTTACCCACTGGAGTGACGTCCCTCTGTGGAGCAGACTTCTAAAAGTTTTGATTTTGTGCTCCGCTGCTCTGTCACTTAACCAGGAGCCAGCTGATGGAAGTTCCCCCTACCTGTGGTCTGTCTTCCAGATATTGCCTTGGATTTACTTTTCCGCACGTCCTACCTTCCAGAAAGTAGTCCTTTTTCTGTTGATATCATTGCTGCTATTCTTTTCTTCGATCTCCTGTTGAGTTTGTAGATGTTCCCAGAATAGTTTGATAACTATCTAGCTGAATTCCCCTTGTAGAGGTTTAATAGGTACACTGAGACAAAGAATTTAATGCCTAAACTGCACGTTCACATGTAAAGGGACCATAAAGTTATGTTCAGATCTATAAGAATTTATAAAATAATCTTCCCAAAGATTTTTCTCTGATTTTTTTTTTAAGCAGTTTTTAAAGATTATTCCTGGGTCAGAGAAGTGAATCAGAATTAAAACGCAATAAGGAATTTATGGTTTAAAAAAAGGGAATATATAGCTGACACAAAGTCTCTATAAGACTTTGTGAAATAAGGTGAATTGCAAAAAAATACATACAATGTCACCATTTCCATGTTTAAAGGGAAAAAAATCTGGAAGACCTATAAACAAATACGAATACGTAAAAGAAAAAATAGATTGTTGGCATTGTCTAAGTCTAAGAGTAATGGAAACAAAGGGGACCTTTCCACTTTTGTTCTTTATGCTTTTGTTTTATGCCTTATATTTTTGTGTTGAAATGTTGCATGATCTCTCTGTAAAGACAGTTAATTATTATTCTGAAATCCAGATAAAGGTTTAAGAATGTAGAAAGCAAAGATAATCACTAGTTTAAGTATAAAGAGACTATCTACTAATGTAACCTGTACAACAGAAAACAAAAATCAACTCCGAAATGTCAGAAATCTTTTATTTAAAAGTAGAGGTATGAGAACCCCCCCCCACCGCCGACCTGCTGCTTAAAAGAGATACACTTGAAATAAAATTATATGTTATTAAAAATAGATAATATAAGCCAATCAAAATTTTAAAAAACCACAAAAAGCAAAATTGCTTGTAATTTTATTTTTTATTTTTTTTTAAAAGATTTTATTTATTTATTTGACAGAGAGAGATCACAAGGAGGCAGAGAGGCAGGCAGAGAGAGAGGAGGAAGCAGGCTCCCTGCGGAGCAGAGAGCCTGTTGCGGGGCTCGATCCCAGAACTCTGGGATCATGACCTGAGCCGAAGGCAGAGGTAACCCACTGTGCCACCCAGGCGCCCTTGCTTGTAATTTTAGAAACATTACTTTGGGAGAGAAAGCTGTTAACTTATTTATTTTAATGTAGGCTCTATGCCTAGGGTGGAGCCCAGTATGACACTTGAACACATGCCCCTACGGATCCTTGACTGAGTCACCCAGGCACCCCCATAATAAATTATTTTTGATAAAAAATAGAGTCAATAATAAAGATGTAAGAATAATATTTTTGTGATTCATAAGCCAAAAATAAGTAGGAGAAATTGAGGCACATTTTTACTGGGGTATTATCAGAGTATTTGGACCATAAAAGTATCAGTGATTTTATTTTCTACAAATACACATACCACATTTTTAAATGTCAACAGAACATTTACAAAATTTGCTATAATGTTACAAGAAAAACATAACCAAAAATTAAAGTCAAGCAGAAAATATTGACAATAAATAAGCTTTTACAAACTTAAAAATACTAAGATCCCATGATCAAGATACTGAACCTTGGTTATAAATTACTAGTATCTCCCCTTAAGGTCATTTCTTGAGATAATAGAAAAATGAGGGAAGGATACTTTTTTGGTTTGTTGGATTGGTAAGTGGCCTATGGTAGAAATTAACCCAGCATCTCTGTGGGAAAGGAAAATAAGAAATGAATTTTTAGAATTCTGTTCTTGTTGACATGCTTTCCCCCATCCCCTGAAGTCATTGTCTTAAACAGTGCCTCACTCTCCGTTAACTGTAAATTGGATTTCTGTTTTAGCTGTCCTCTAGAATAAAATCCTGGGCCAGGCCTTGTTTAAATCTTACTTTTTTGCAGGAACTTGGAAAATCAGGTGGAGACTACTCTACTCCTTCCTGTTCATACTTACTTGTCTGGTGAATTACAATAACAGTCTAAGGAATGCTCCCAAAAAAGAAGCTCTGGGAGAGTGACTGTTTAACGCCCCAAGTTTCAACCCTAGGGCTAGTCTGCTCTTTGCCATTTCTCCCACTGAATATTTGGCTGTTCGCTGCTGGACAAGTTTGGTCGATAGTGCCAGAAAAAAAAATTAACTGCTGCAAATAACAAAAATGTTGGAGGAACACAGCTATTTCAAAGGAAGCAGTGTAGATAGAGTATATCAGAGTCTAACAGAAGCAAAAATATTAGGACAGATAAATTGATAAATTTAGTCTAATGAACGTAATAAAAGAAGTAAGGGAAGGTGTTACAAATGAGAACATAGAACAGATACAACCATGCAGAAAATTTAGGTGTGAAACATAAAAAAGTGTAAAATACAATAGATGTGAAATAGTGGGAATGATAGAGCTAGGGAGTAAATAAATAATTGGTAGGACTTATTTAGAAAATACCTTGAAAAGGGAAAGGACAAATAGGGAAAAAAATTTAAGGCAGTATGAGAATGAAAATAGAAATACTGACTTTTCCCTCCAAAGAAGAGGGACATTGAGAGAAGAGAGGAAATGTTTGAAAAAGTAATTGAGATCCGTTTGTTAACTGACCTCAGATTTAAAGGGCTAGAAAGCACCCCAAAAAGAATAAGGAAGACCTCACTACACATACTAATCTGAAATTTAAGAATATGGAAGACCCAGAAATTCTAAAAGCCTGCAGAAAGAAAGAACAAGCAATATATAAGAGAACAAGTATGAGCTTTTTTTTTTTTTTTCCAGCAGTAGCACTGGGTACAAGATAACTACTAAAATTTAGAATTTAGTATCTAGCTAAACTATCATTGAAATGAGAGTAGATAATAAAATATTCTTAGGCATTTAAGTGCCCTGAGGATTTTTATTAAAAGGTGACACTGAAAACAGTTTTGAATGAAGTGCTTAACCAAAAAGGTAAGGTAAGAGATGCTGCAACAGATTTGTGATTATTTACTTTAGTAGAGTGGATTGTGACCTTTATAACAAATAAAAAAGGCCTAGTTAATACCAATTTTGATGGGTTGGCAGAGGAAGGCAAGGTCAAAGGATATGAGAGCATATTAAAGTTCTTATTAGAAGATGATGTCTTTGATTTCAAAAATTTAGAGAGAGCCTTAAAAATGAAGTGAGATAAAGTGGAATGCAAGATTAAGGTAGAAATAGGACCAAATACATCAATAAATAAAATAAATCTAAGTGAACCAAAACTCACCAATTAAGAAAATACTGATTAGAATAAAGAAATCTAGATATTTTCTAGAATACAAGACACACGTAAAGCATAGGAATGCAGCAAGGTTTAAAATAGTAGGATTTAAAAAAAGAAATGCTAACCAAATAAAATTGTTATTGCTACACTAATAAAAATAAGATCATTTTTAGAGGTGGTGAGGGTTATAAATACAGATAGAAGATTTAGGATATCAAGAAATAGCAATTTTTAACATGCATGAATCTGATAAATGAAGCAAAAATTGGTAGATTTAAATAAATGAAGACTTCAATATCTCAATTTCTCAATTCAGAAATTGCTAAAACTACAGAGAAATTGTTTTCAAAGATTTATTTACTTATTTATTTATTTTAGAAAGTGAGAAAGATGAGTGGGAGGGGCAGGGGCAAAGACAGGACAGACATTTCATCAAAGAAGACATACTACAGACGGCCAATAGACCTATGAAGAGATACTCAGCATCACTCAGTATCAGGGAAATGCAAATGAAAAGTATAATGAGATAACACCTCACAGCTGTCAGAATGGCTAAAATCAAAAACACAAGAAACAAGTATTGGCATGGATGTGGAGAAAAAGGAACTGTCACATGCTCTTGATAGGAATGCAAACTGGTGCAGCCACTGTGGAGAAGAGTATGCTTAGAAAATGAAAACTAGAACTACCATATGACCCACTAATTGCAGAACTGGGTTTTTACCTAAAGAATAAGAAAACACTAATTTGAATGGGTAGGTGCACCCCTATGTTCATTGCAGCATTATTTACGATGTCCGGATTATGGAAGCAGCCCAAGTATCCATAGATGAATGGATAAAGAAGATATGGTATATGTACAATGGAATATAACCCAGCTATAAAAAAGAATGAAATCTTGCCATTTGCAACAACATGGAGCTAGGGAGTAAAATGCTAAGCAAAGTAAGTCAGAGAAGGACAAATACCATATTATTTCACTCAAATGTGTATGTAAAAAAAATTAAAAGATAAACTGAAAAAACAGATTTGAAACCAAATCTGGTTAAATCATATATAAGAAACGTGAACAGAGGGGTGCCTGGGTGGCTCAGTGTATTAGCCATTGCCTTCGGCTCAGGTCATGATCTCAGGGTCCTGGGATCGAGCCCCGCATCGGGCTCTCTGCTCCGCAGGGAGCCTGCTTCCCTTCCTCTCTCTCTGCCTGCCTCTCTGCCTACTTGTGATCTCTCTCTCTCTGTCAAATAAATAAATAAAAAATCTTTAAAAAAAAAAAAAACGTGAACAGAGTTCTAAGGTGATTGAGTGCCGTGTTGAGAATGTCTTGTAAGGAGTTCAAAGGGCCATTTGTTTTTCTTTTCCATTTTCATCCTTAAGAGATAACATTTTTAGAGCTAAAATTGTTCAGTTATTTACATGAAGATAATGCTCCTTTTGAAGTGGTTCTTTTAGGCTTAAAGAAATGTGATGGTTTTTATCTCTTTAAAACATGTAAGAATACATGAGATACTAAGTTTTTTTCTTTGTTATAAATATTTCCTTTGATTTAAGCAACTGCTTATAAACTAGGATCTTTGCCATTGTTTCTGTTAAAAACAAAGGCAGAAAGTAACATCAGGTATATTGCCACTGTAGTATTCTGTCAAACTATTTTTTAAATCATATCCTGCAGTTATTCTGTATAACAAAGTGTTGCTTAGCTTTTGCCTTTCAGGACAATCTGAGTAGAATATATTTTCTTTTTGTTAGAGCGTACCAAATTCTCATAAATTAAGAAGCAACTTCAATTAAGAAATTTTTATGTTACTGTTCAATTTTTAATTTTTTGGTTTTTTTCTTAGAATTCAAGGACTTAACCTGAACACAATACGTTTTTCTTATTGAAATGGCACAGACTGTGATAGGGCTATAGCAGTAGAAATGGAAAAGAGGGATATCCTAGAGAGACATCATGATTCAGAAGAGAAAGCCTCCGGCTCTCTTACATCCTCATGGCTTTTGGTACAAAGGCATTATTTGTTGTATCCTGAAGCAAAATTTAAAACAATATTCATCTATTTTAAATTATCTGTAACTCCTTTCAAAGTCTAAAGAAGACTATTAGGATAGACTTTTGAAAAGTCTTACACTTAGTTTAGAAAAAATTTATTCATTTATTTTTAAAGAGATTTTTATTTATTTGACAGAGAGAGAGAGATCACAAGTAGGCAGAGAAGCAGGCAGAGAGAGAGGGGGAAATCAGTCTCCCTGCCGAGCAGAGAGCCCGATTTGGGGCTCTATCCAGGACCCTGAGATCGTGACCTGAGCTGAAGGCAGAGGCTTAATCTACTGAGCCACCCAGACACCCTGAAAAATTTTATTTTTATTAAAAAATGATTTTTTTTACATTTACTTATTCTATGTTCTCTACTTTATGTTACAAATAATGATTCTGAAAATTGGAATACATCTGGTTAAGTCTTGTATAATTCCAAATTTTTTGTTTACAGTTGTTGTTCCTCTCAGAGATAAATGCCTTTTGTTTGTATAAATTTTTGTCAAGATTGATAAGGTGGTTAGAAAGAGAGCTGCATTTTAAATAGTATTGATGACTATTGTTTAGGAAGCAGTACCGTGGGAGCGCCCTCTCAGTGCCATGAAACAAGAACAGCAGAGGAAATGGATTGAAGATTTGAACAAGCAAATAGAAGATGATCGGCAAAGAAAAATAGAGGAAAAAATTACATCTTCAAAGGTAACTTAACAAATTTAGGTGGATGTTGTCATGGGAAAAAAATAATTTGAGTCCTTAATCATAAACCTAAAAGTATCCTAAAGCTATTTGACAAGACAACAGTATTCAAGTTAATACACATTTGCTCTTATAAACCTTTTATTGAATGCATTTAGTAAGTGATTTTGTGTAATTTCTTAAAAGTGGCTTTTCAGGAATTTCCTAATTTGAATTTCTCGTACTCTTCATGTTATCTAAGTATATATGGAATTAATAAAGAATATAGCTCTGTTAATTTTTGTGATGCTTATTCTGCTCTGTGGTGACTTTTAAAAATTGTGTTTATCATTTTAGAACTTTATACATGAGAACAATTGGAAGAATTCTTAGTAATTCTTATTTATCATGATTAGGGTGAGGAACATGACAGATGGGCAATGCATTTTGATTCATTGAAGACCTATCCTGCTTCTCAGTCTCAACTGTCTTCTTGGTCAACACACAACCAACCAGAATACTTCTGTGTCTCTCCGGATACTCACGAACTGGCTGATATCAGCAGTGTTTATACACCTATGACTGGAAGCCAGGTTGAACCTTCAGAGGAGGAGCATATAGCAAAACCAGTTAGAGATAAGACCATGGCAGATAGTCAGAAAACAAAGTAAGTTTATTTTTCAGTATTTATTAATGTTTAAGAAAGTCTGTGTGCTTTATTAAAAGGACTGTCATTATATTTATAATATGTGTTAATTGATTTCAGGTTTGGTATTTTCCTTTAAAGTAGAAATTACTAGTGGATGTATCTGGAGCAAAAATGATTTAGCATCTTTTGGGGGTTTTGCATAGCTAAAGTGTTTGTCTTGCCAGCTTTCTCCGTTCTATGACTGCTCTCTTGGATCCAGCTCAGATTGAAGAACGTGAGAGGCGACGACAAAAACAGTTAGAACATCAGGTATTGCATTGTAAAATACTATTCTTTGCCTTAATAAGTAAAGTCGTTTCCAGTGGATACCTAAATAAATGGAAATTAAAATTCCAATATAAATGTACAGCACAGGCCCTTCCATTCCTGTGATGAATCTAATTCTTACTCTAGCTGGCAGTAATACTAAAATTATATTGATGCTGAGAACCAGATAGTATCACATAGTACAACCAGCCACTTGCCTTCCAGAAGAGAAGGTCTTTAATATATGTTTTGTATATGAAATGTCGCTAAATCTTAACTTAGTACTGGTTATTTTTTTTATCTGTTTATAGTTCTCTTGAATTTTGTTTAGGATGAGAATTAGTTCTTTTAAGGGAACTATACAGGGCATTGAAGTAGAATTCTGATTGAGAAATCTAGCAGACAATATAAGGAAGGAGACTAAGATTAGAATTCCAATTTTAATCTAACACTAAAAGGACTTAAAATTCTGAATAATTTAAAACCTTTGATACATGAAGAATTCGATGTAATTAATATTGTTAATCTTAATCAGTAAGTGAATTACAGAATGTCTGCTACTTACCAGGCACTGTGTTAAGTGCTGAGATTTTTTTAGTTGTTTTTTGGATTACTTCTTCTAACAGCCCTCTTCTGTTAAAAGAAAAAGCATATAGAATTCCAAGAACAAGAGATGGGATAAATACATTGGAAATTTGACATTTTAACTTTATTTATATATGTAATATTGCTTTATATATTATCTGCTACTGATAAACTTATTTTAGAAATTCAAATGCTTCAAATAGATTTTTTTAATTTGTGACAGTGCATTTTGTGATTTATGATTTATAACTAGAAAGCCATCACCGCTCAGGTAGAAGAGAAACGCAGGAAGAAACAGCTGGAAGAACAGCAAAGAAAGAAGGAAGAACAAGAAGAGGAGCGTCGCTTAGCACGGGAACGAGAAGAGATGCAGAAACAGTATGAAGAAGACATACTTAAGCAAAAACAAAAGGAAGTAAGTATATATTAAAATTTTTTTCATTGAAATATAGTTAACATAGTGTTACATTAGTTTCAGGTGTACAACAACATAGTGATTCAGGAGTCCTGTATGTTATACTATATTGACAAGCATACAATACACACTATTATAGTACCATTGACTGTATTCCCTATGCTGTTGCTTTCGTCCCTATGACTTGTTCATTTAATAACTTGAAGCCTGTACCTCCCATTCCTCTTCCCTCATTTATTAACCCCCTCTTCCCTGCTACCAGTTTGTGAGTCTGTTTTTTTTTTTTTTTTTTTTTAAGATTTTACTTATTTATTTGACAGAGATCACAAGTAGGCAGAGAGGCAGGCAGAGAGAGAGAGAGGAGGAGGCAGACTCCCTGCAGAGTAGAGAGCCTGATGTGGGGCTTGATCCCAAAACCCTGGGATCATGACCTGAGTCAAAGGCAGAGGCTTTAACCCACTGAGCCACCCAAACACCCCTGTGGATCTGTTTTTTTGTTTGTTTGGGGTTTTTTGTTTTGCTTTTCATTTTATCTTTTTAGTTTCCACATATAAGTGACTTCATATGGTACTAATCTTTCCCATCTGACTGACTGACTTTAGCATAATACCCTCTAGGTCCATCTGTGTTACTGCAAATGGCAAGATCTCATTCTTTTTTATGGTTGAATAATACTCTACTTTTTGTATATACCACATCTTCTTATCCATTCTTCTGCTGATGGATACTTGAGTTGCTTCCATATCTTGGCTGTTAAAAATAATGCTGCAGTAAACATTTGGGAGCATATGTCTTTTGTTTCCTTTGGGAAAATACTTTATAGTGAAATTACTAGACCATGTGGTAATTCTACTTTAAATTTTTTTAGGAGGGTCCTTACTATTTTCCACAGAGGTTATACCAATTTCCATTCCCACCAGTAGTGCACAAGGGTTCCCTTTTCTCTACATCCTCACCAACACTTGTTTCTTGTCTTTTTGATACTAGCTGTTTTGATGATGGTGAGATGATATAATTATGGTTTTGATTCACATTTCCCTGATGATTGAGGATCTTTTCCTGTGTCTGTTAGCCATCTGTATGCTTTGGAAAAACGTTTGCTTGGGTCCTCTGACCTTTTTTACAAATTGAACTATTTGGGGGGCAGTCGACTAAGTGTCTGAGTCTTGATTTCAGCTCAGGTCATGCTCACTGGGTTGTGAGATCGAGCCTAGTGTGGAGCCTGCTTAAGATTCTCCCCCCACTCCCACTTTGTCAGCCCATCTCCCCATTCAAGTGGTCATGTTGTCTCTATTAAAATCATTATTTGGTGTTTTGGTGTTGAGTTGTATGAGTTATTTGTATATTTTGGATATTAACTCCTTTTCACATATGTTGTTTGCAGATATCTTCTCCCATTCAGTAATTTGTTGTTTTGTGGATGGTTTCTTTTGTTGTGCAGAAGCTTTTTATTTTGATGTAATCCCAACAGTTTATTTTTGCTTTTATTTCCTTTGCCTGAGGAGACAGATCTAGAAAATGGAAATTTAAATTCCAGTATAAATGTGCAGCACAGGCCCATGGTAATGCCTATGTCCAAGAGGTTACTGCCTCTGTTTCCTTTAAGGAGTTTTATGGTCTTAGGTCTCACAGTTTATATCCATTTGAGTTTATTTTTGTGTATGGTGGAAGAAAGTGGTCCAATTTCATTCTTGTGCATGTAACTGTCCAGTTTTCCCAGCATGTTTTATTGAAGAGACTGTCTTTTTCACATTGGATATTCTTGCCTTCTTTGTCACAGATTAGTTGACCATATAAGCATGGTTTTATTCCTGGGCTCCCTTTCATTGATCTGTTTTGTGCCATTGCTATACTATTTTGAGTACTGGTTTTGAATATATGGTTTGAAATCTAAGATTGTGATACCTTCAGCTTTGTTCTGCTTCCTCAGAATTGCTTTGACTATTTGGGGTCCTTTGTGGTTCCATACAGATTTTAGGATTATTTGTTCTAGCTCTGTGGAAAATTCTGTTGGTATTTTGATAGGGATTACATTCAGTCTGTAGATTGCTTTAATAGAGTGGACGTTTAAAGTGTTAATTCTTCCAAACTGAACATGGTAGTATTTATATTATAAATAACATTATAGAGTAAAAATGGGTGTATTTTTAAAGGAAAAATAATCAGAAGTTGAGCATTTGCATCTGTTTTGAAATTTTGAAGGTGTATGCGGAAACTCTGAAGTGTTGCATTATAAAGGTTATGAATGTAAAGGAGAATCTAGAGGTTTAATTATTTCAAGGATCAATTCACAAATGCCATATTGCTTGGGTTTTTTTCTCTGCTAAGAAAGGCCAGTACAGCACACAAAAAAAATTACCTATGTGCTTCATTTTGAAATGTCTTCTAAGCAATAATAATAATTACTATTTTTTAAGATTTTATTTATTTATTTAACAGATCACAAGTAGGCAGAGAGGCAAGCAGAGAGAGGGGAAGCAGGCTCCCTGCCGAGCAGAGAGCCCAATGTGAGGCTTGATCCCAGGACCCTGGTATCATGACCTGAGCCGAAGGCAGAGGCTTAACCTTCTGAGCCACCCATGCACTTCTAAGCAGTAATTATTAATAAATATCCTAGATGTGTTAAGAGAAATGATTGGCCTGTCTGTATCCATTAGTGAACAGGAGCATATATTTGCAGTGATTGGCTGGGATTGATGATACATTTCATTGCTGTGTTAGAGTTTGTGTGCTTAAATAAGATCTTTTTTTTTTTAATTTTAAAATTTTATTTATTTATTTTAAAGATTTTATTTATTTATTTGAAAGACAGAGATCACAAGGCAGAGAAGCAGGCAGAAGGAGAGGAAGGGAAGCAGCCTCCCTGCTGAGCAGAGAGCCCGATTCAAGGCTCCATCCCAGGACCCTGGGATCAAGACCTGAGCCGAAGGCAAAAGCTTTAACCCACTGAGCCACCCAGGCACCCATTTTTTTTTTTTTTTATTTGTTATGATTTTATTTATCCATTTGTCAGAGCGAGAGAGAGAGCACAAGGGAGAGCACAAGCAGGGGGAGGGGCAGAGGGAGAAGCAGGCTTCCCACTGAGCAGGGAGCTGGATGTAGGACTCTGTCCCAGGACGGTGGCATCATGACCTAAGCTGAAGGCAGCCGCTTAACCAACTGAGCCACCCAGGTGTCTCTAGATAAGATCGTTTTTTAAAAAAGAGTAGAGAACCTGGTTAGCTATGAGAACATCTCTGTTAAGTGGTACATGCAGCATGGGGATGATTGTGTGAACTGTCATGTTTGAGCTGACCTGACATGAGCAAATCCTACAATGACATGTGATTGCCAAGGATTTGTGAGGTGTATAGTAGAACATAGAGCATTTCCCCTTACCCTTGGAGATGTAGCCCAGAGCCTGCATTTTCTTGATTTTTCCCATTTTCAGCCTTAACCTCCACGCTGATGAAATGGATGATCTGGGTTCTATTTTCATTATGTTGAATAGGTTAAGCCAACTACTCCTATGAAAAAACTATATATGTGAATAAAGTCAAAGGGTCATTTGTTTGAATTGCAAGAAATTGCCGTAAATCCTGTGTTTTACCTCTTAATAATCTGTTTTTAATCTTAATGGAATTTTGATGGAATTAATCACTGGTTTTAGAAGCTTTGAAAACTTTATTATAATAAACTTCAGTGGGTAAAAGAATTCTTACATTTGTGGTCTAATACAGCTGTAGAATATGATACTAAAATGTAAGTTCCAAAAGGGAGAAGCTTTGCCCTGTTGACTTTTCTCCCAGTATCTTGAATAGTGCCTGGCACATAGTAGGAGCTAATCTGCTCAGAATAGTCAAGTCTGTAGGTGTCTGATAATTGCATTTAATAATTCTGTCCCCTTCAATATTAACAGGAAATCATGACTCTCAAAACAAATGAGCTATTTGAGACAATGCAGAGAGCACAGGAGCTAGCACAGAGGCTGAAACAAGAACAGAGAATCCGAGAATTGGCTCAAAAGGGACATGACACTTCTGGATTGATTAAAAATCTTGGTGGTAAGCAGTTCACTAGAATTTTACTTAAAATATCTTTTGAAGAGGATTGTAAATAACTGCCTATTTTCAGTACCTTTAACACACCTATTGACTAAATACTGTTTTAGGAATTTCAGATCTTGAACTGATGTAACTATAAAAATGCTTATTTTGTTTGGGAAATTGGTTTAAGAGAAGAACTAAGTAATGTTTCACTTTCCAATAATCTTTGATACAGGAAGGATGTTAGGGGTTTGAAGACAACAACCAAGAATTCTCGAGATGTTTTTGGTGCAAAAAGGTGGTTTTATTAAAGCACGGGGACAGGACCCGTGGGCAGAAAGAGTTGTGCTAGGGTCGTGAGTAGTGGCCCATTGTATACTTTCAAGTTGTGAGGGATTAGGGATAGTGTGAGTATGTAAGGAATTTGGAAGCACAGTTTCCAGGACCTTGAGGGGACTAGCTGTTGTTGGGAAAATGTCATTTATTACTGTCTAATAAAAACTTAGTCATGAGACCCTTCAGATGTGTATCAGTGGGTCATATGATTGGGGGATGATTGCCAACATGTACTGGGGAAATGGGTAGAGATAAAGGCAGTTTCCAGAGGAATTTTTTTTATGTTACAGTCGATGTACAAGATCGTGGGGGTTGGGGTAAGATTACTTTCTGCCCTTAGCAAAGTGTGAACAACCAGGCAGTTGAGTTCCTAGAGGAATGTCACTGACGACCTATTTCAAGGACTTGTCAGTGGGCCGTAAGTAGTAAGGAAATTTAATAATTTTTCTTTTGCCTTTGTTTCCTACATTTTACATAAATTTTCTTATGTTTTGTTTATAGTAGGTAAAATGTATACTTTTTTTACCCAGTGTTTTTAGAGAAATCTCTGAAGGGATCCTCATATTCAATAAGGGATAAAAATGCAGGTCACTTTTTGTAAGAAAATTTAGGATAGCCCTTTTATATTTTTATTGTGTGTTCACATTGATTACACTGAAAATCTTGTGCTTATTTAGTTGCCGCTACACATACTTTCTTTTAATCTTCCTGAACTGTCATTATGTTGGATAATATATTTCTCTTGCTATTTGATAAAGTGACTAACACCATTTCAAATTTAGGACTTGGCTTGGATGATGTCAGTGGTAAAAAGAATACATGTATCAATTCTACAACCTCTCCCAAAAAGGATACTGCTGTGCAAACAGGTATTTGTTTAAAAGTTGTGATTTGGTTTAAAATTTACTTAAAATTAACGTCACAGTCAGAATTAAGCTCAATTTAGAATTGAGCTCTGTTTAAAAATGAAAGGAATTCACCAGTTTTCAGTAAAGATTAGAAAATAAAGGGATCTCTTGATTTTTAATTTCTCTGTAACAGCTTCATCGGGGTTTTTTTTTTTTTTTTTTTTTTTTTTTTGCAAAACAACCGGAAACATTTATTATACTGAAATGTATACATCTTCATCGGGGTTTAATTCACATAGCATACAGTTAACCCCTTTAAAGGATACAGTGTAGTGTTTTGGTTTTGTTTTTCAAGTTTTTATTTAAATTCTAGTTAACATATGTGGTGAAATTGTTTCAGATGTAGAATTTAGTGATTCATCACTTACATATAATACCCCCCACATCACAAGTGCCCTCCTAAATACCCATCACCCAGTTAGCCCATTTCCCCACTCACCTCCCTCTATAATCACTCAGTTCTCTTTTTTTCCCCTCATTTATGTGAGAGAGAGGGAGAGTGAGAGAGAGAGAGCAGAAGCAGAAGGGAGAAGCGGAGGGAAGGGGAGAAGCAGACTCTCTGCTGAGCAGGGAGCCCAACGTTGGGCTCAGTTCCAGCACCCTGAGATCATGACCTGAGCTAAAGGCAGATGCTTAACCGACTGAGCCACCCAGGTGCCCCAGTATCTTCCAGTTCTGTCCATGTCATTGCAAAGGGCAAGCTTTCATTCTTTTTGATGGCCAAGTGATATATACCATCTTCTTCATCCATTCATTAGTCAATGGATATTTGGGCTCTTTCTATATTTTGGCTGTTGTTGATAATGCTGCTATAAACATCATGGTGCATGTGCCCCTTTGAATCAGTATTTTTGTGTCCTTTAGGTAAATGCCTAGTAGTACAATTCTATTTTTACTGGGTCATAGGGTAGTTCTATTTTTAACTTTTTGAGGGACCCCCATACAGTTTTCCAGAGTGGCTGCATCAATTTTCAGTCTCATCAACAGTGTAGGAGGATTCCCTTTTCTCCATATATTTGCCAACATCTGTTGTTTTCTGTGCTATTAAATTTTAGCCAGTTTGATAGGTGTGAGGTGGTATCTCATTATGGTTTTGATTTTGTATTTTCCCGATGAGTGAAGTTGAGCATCTTTTCATGTGCCTATTAGGCAACTATATGTCTTTGGAAAAATGTCTGTGTCTTCTGCCCCCCCCCCTTTTTTTCTTTTCTTTTTAGGATTTTAAAATTTATTTCACAGAGAGAGCACAAGCAGGGGGAGTGGCAGCGAGAGGGAAAGGGAGAAGCAGGCTCCCCGCTGAGCAGGGAGTCCAATGCAGCGCTCAATCCCAGGACTCTGGGAACGTGACTTGAGCTGAAGGTAGCTGCTTAAGTGACTGAGCTACCGAGGCGCCCCTTCTTGCCCATTTCTTAACTGGATTATTCATTTTTGGGGTGTTGAGTTTGATAAGTTATTTATAGATTTTGGATACTAACCCTTTTTCAGATACATCATTTGCAAATATCTTCTCCCAGTCTGTAGGTTTTCTTTTAGTTTTGTTGATTGTTTTCTTCACTGTGTAGAAGCTTTTTATCTTGATGAAGTCCTGGTAGTTCACTTTTTTTTTTTTAATATTTTATTTATTTGACAGAGAGAAATCACAAGCAGGCAGAGAGGCAGGCAGAGAGAGAGGAGGAAGCAGGCTCCCTGTGGAGCAGAGAGCCCGATGCGGGGCTCGATCCCAGGACCCTGAGATCATGACCTGAGCCGAAGGCGCAGGCTTTAACCCACTGAGCCACCCAGGCACCCCCCGGTAGTTCACTTCTGATTTGCTTTTGTTTCCCTTGCCTCTAGAGACGTGTTTAATAAGTTGCTATGGCCGAGGTCAAAGAGGTTGTTGCCTATGTTCTCAAGGATTTTGATGGATTCCTGTCTCATATTTAGGTCTTTCATCCATTTTGAATTTATTTTTGTGAATGGTGTATGAAAGTGGTTCAGTGTCATTCTTCTACATGTTGCTGTCCAGTTTTCCCAGCATATGTTCCTCCTTTGTTGAAGAGACTTTTTTCCATTGGATATTCTTTCCTGCTTTGTCGAAGATTAGTTGACCATGGAGTTGACGGTCCATTTCTGGGTTCTCTTTTCTGTTCCATTGATCTGTATGTCTGTTTTTGTGCCAGTACCATTCTGTCTTGATGATTACAGCTTTGCAGTAGAGCTTGGAGTCCAGAATTGTGAGCCATCAGCTTTGGTTTTCTTTTTCAACATTCCTTGGCTATTTGGGGTCTTTTCTGGTTCCATATAAATTTTAGCATTATTTGTTCCAGCTCTGAAAAAAGTTGATGGTATTTCAATAGAGATTGCATTGAATGTGTAGATTGCTCTAGGTAGCATAGACATTTTAACAGTATTTGTTCTTGAAGGTCTACAAGCAGGGAATGTTTTTCCATATCTTTGTCTTTCTCAGTTTCTTTTATGAGTGTTTTGTAGTTTTGTGAGTACAAATCCTTTGCCTCTTTGGTTACGTTAATTCCTAGGTGTCTTACAGTTTTTGGTGCATATATGGGATTGACTCCCTAATTTCTTTCTTCTGCCTCATTGTTAGCATATAGAAGTGCAGCTGATTTCTCTGCATTGATTTTATATCCTGCCACTTTGCTGAATTCCTGTATGAGTTTTTTGATTTTTTGAGGTGGAATCTTTTGTGTTTTCTACATAGAGTATTATGTCATCTGCAAAGAGTGAGAGTTTGACTTTTTTGCCAGTTGAGATGCCTTTTATTTCTTCTTGTTGTCTGATTGCTGAGGCTGGGACTTCTAGTACTATGTTGAACAACAGTGGTGACAGTGGACATCCCTGCCATGTTCCTGACCTTAGGAGGAAAGCTCTATTTTTCTCCATTGAGAATGATTATTGCTGTGGGCTTTTTGTATATGGCTTTTATGATATTGAGGTATATTCCCTCTGTGAAGAGTTTTAATCAAGAAAGAATGCTGTACTTTGTCAAATGCTTTTTCTACATCAATTGAGAGGATCATATGGTTCTTGTCCTTTCTCTTAGTCATATGGTATATTATGTTGATTGATTTGCAAATATTGAACCTTCCCTGCAGCCAAGGAATAAGTCCCACTTGATTGTGGTGAATAATTCTTTTAATTATTGAAATTATTAAAATGTACCCTCAGTTGTTGAAATGGACCCTCGACTCCATGGTTGACTAATCTTTGACAAAGCAGGAAAGAATACAATGGAAAAAACAGTCTCTTCAACAAATGGTGCTGAGAAAGCTGGACAGCCACATGCAGAAGAATGTTTTAATGTACTTTTAATGTACTGTTGGATTTGATTTGCTAATATCTTGTTGAGAATTTTCACATCCATGTTCATCAGTTATTTATTAGGTATAATTCTCCTTTTTGATGGGGTCTTTGTCTGGTTTTGGAATCAAGGTAATGCTGGCCTCATAGAATGAATTTAGAAGTTTATTTTCCATTTATTTCTCTTTTTTTGGAACTGTTTGAGAAGAATGTGTATCAACTTTCTTTTTAAAAGTCTAGTAGAATTCCCCTGGGAAGCCATCTGGCCCTGGACTTTTGTATTTGAGAGATTTTTGATTACTGATTCAGTTTCTTTGCTGGTTATGGGTCTGTTTAAATTTTTTTCTTCCTGTTTCAGTTTTGGCAGTTTGTAGATTTCTAAGAATTTATCCATTTCTTCCAGATATTTGTTTTATTGGCATATGATTTTTCCTAATAATCTCTAATAATTGTTTGTATTTCTGTGGTGTTGGTTGTGATCTCTCTTCTTTCATTGGTGATTTTATTTATTTTGGTCTTTTTCTGTTTTGATTAAGTCTGGCTAGGGGTTTATCAGTTTTATTCTTTCAGAGAAAAAGATTTTAGTTTCATTGATCTGTCCTACTAGTTTTATTATTTCTGCTCTAATCTTTTTATTTCCTTCCTTCTGCTGGCTTTAGGCTTTATTTGCTGATCCTTTTCTAGCTTCCTTTAGGTGTAAGGTTAGGTTGTATATTTGAGATTTTTCTTGCTTCTTGAGGTAGGCTTGTATTGCAGTATACTTTCTTTTCAGGACCACCTTTGCTGCATCCCCGAGGTTTTGGACTATCGTGTTTTCATTTGCTTCCATGGATTTTTAAAAATTTCTTCTTTAGGGCGCCTGGGTGGCTCAGTGGGTTGGGCCGCTGCCTTAGGCTCGGGCCATGATCCCAGGGTCATGATCCCTCATCTTGGAATGAGGTCAGGGTCCCAGGCCATGATCCCTCCATCTTGGGATGGAGTCCCGCACTGGGCTCTCTGATCAGTGGGGAGCCTGCTTCTCCTTCTGCCACCCTCTGCCTGCCTCTCTGCCTACTTGTGATCTCTGTCTTTCAAATAAATAAATAAAATCTTTAAAAATACTTTTCTTCTTTAGTTTCCTGGTTAACCTCTTCTTTCTTTTTTTAAAAAAATTAATTAATTTATAATTTATTTAATAATTTATATTATTAAATATAATATATAAATAAATATATAATTTATTAATTTATTTATTATTTCACAGAGATCACAGGTAGGCAGAGAGAGAGGGGAAGCAGGCTCTTTGCTGAGTAGAGAGCCCAATGCGGGGCCTGATCCCAGGACCCTGAGATCATGACCTGAGCTAAAGGCAGAGGCTTAACCCACTGAGCCACCCAGGTGCCCCTCTTCATTCTTTAGTAGGATGTTCTTTAATCTCCATGTATTTGTGATCTTTCCAAATTTTTTCTTGTGGTTGACTTCAGGATTCATAGCATTGTGGTCTGAAAATATGCATGGTATGATCTCATTCTTTTTGTATTTGTTGAAGGCCTGATTTGTGATCCAGTATGTGATTTATTTAGAGAGTATTCCATGTGCGCTTAGAAAGAATGTGTATTCTGCTGCTGCTTTAGGATGAAATGTTTTGAATATGTCTGTTAAGTCCCTCTGGTCCAGTGTGTCATTCAAAGCCATTGTTTTCTTTTGATTTTGGGCTTAGATGATCTGTCCATTGCTGTTAAGTGGGGGTATTAAAGTCTTCTATTGTTACTAATGAGTTTGTTTATGTTTGTTATCAGTCGACTTATATATTGGGTGCTGCCAAATTGGGGGCATAAATATTTGCAATTGTTAGATCTTCTTGTTGGATAGACCCCTTGTTTATGAGATAGTGCCCTTCATCTCATATTATATTTTTTGGTTTAAAATCTAGTTTGATATTAAACATGCCTTGTCTGGCTCTCTCTTGACTTCTGTTAGCATGATAAATTGATTTTCATCACCTCACTTTCAATCTGGAGGTGTCTTTAGGTCTAAAAATGAGTCTCTTGTAAGCAGTATATAGGTGGATCTTTTTTTTTTTAATCCATTCTGATACCTTACATCTTTTGATGGGGCATTTAGTCCATTTACACTCAGGAATTATGATATTCAGGAATTTTTATAGATAAGACGGTAGTGCCATTGTATTGCCTGTAAAGTCACTGTTCCTGGAGATTTTCCCTTTTCTAGACTTTGTTGCTTTTGGTCCTTCTTTCCAACTTTAAAGGGTCCCCTTTAATATTTTTTGCAGGGTGGTAGTTTAGTCATCATAAATTCTTAGTTTTGTTTGTCTGGGAATCTCTTTATTTCTTTCTATTCCAAATCCTTGATGGATAAAATATTCTTTACTGTGTATTTTTCCCTATCAGCACCTTGAATATTTTTTGCAGGGTGGTAGTTTAGTCATTATAAACTCCTAGTTTTGTTTGTCTGGGAATCTCTTTATTTCCTTCTATTCCAAATCCTTGTCTTTTTTTTTTAACTTAGTATAATGCCCTAAAGGTCCATCCATGTGGTCACAGATGGCAAGATTTCATTTCTTTTCATAGCTGGATAATATTCCTTTGTGTATTTAAACACTACATTTTCTTTATATTTATCTGACACTTAGGTTGCTTCCATGTCTCCACTATTACAAATAATGCTTCAGTGAACACAGGAGTGCATACATCTTTTTGAGTTAGTGGTTTTGTTTCTTTCAGATAAATATCCTGAGGTGGAATTGCTGGATCATGTGGTAATTCTTCTTTTAACTTTTTGAGGAATCTTTGTATTTTCCCTAGTGGAAATGAACCAATTCATAAGTCCTACCAACAATGCATGAGGGTTCTCTTTTCTCCACCTCCTTGCCGACTCTTGTCATTTCTTCTCTTTTGATACTCAACATTCTGAATGGTGCGAAGCCATATCTCACAGTGGTTTTGATTTTTCATTTCCCTGATAATTAGTGATGTTGAGCATCTTTTTATGTAGCTGTTAGCCATCTGTAGGTCTTCCTTCAAAAATTATTCAAATCTTCTGTCCATTTTAAAAATCAGATTATATCTTTGCTTTTGTTATTGCATTGTATAATTTCTTTTTTTTAAATTGCGTATAATATATTACTTGTTTCATGGGTACAGGTCTGTGAATCATCAGTCTTACACAGTTCACAGCACTCACCATAGCACATACCCTCCCTAATGTCCATAATCCAGCCACCGTATCCCTCCCCCCCACCCCACCCCAGCAACCCTTAGCTTGTTTCCTGAGATGAAGAGTCTCTTTATGGTTTGACTCCCTCCCTGGTCCCATCTTGTTTCATTCTTCCCTCCCTTCCCCCCATGAACCCCTACCCTGCCTCTCAAATTCCTCATATAAGAGAGATCATATGCTGACTGACTTATTTCGCTTAACATAACAGCCTCTAGTTCCACCCATGTTGTTGCAAATGGCAAGATTTCGGGGTTTTTTTGATGGCTGCATAGTATTCGTTCGTGTGTGTGTGTGTGTGTGTGTGTGTGTGTAACCACACCACATCTTCATTCATTCATCTGTTGATAGACATCCAGGCTCTTTCCATAGTTCTGCTTTTGTGGACATTGCAGTCTGCTATAAACATGTGGGTGGGTGTGTCTCTTCAGAACACTACATTTGTATCTTTAGGGTAAATACCCAGTAGTGCAAATGCTGGGTTGTAGGGTAGCTCTATTTTCAGTTCTTTGAGGAACCTCCATACTGTTTCCCAGAGCAGCTGCCCCAGATTGCATTCCCACCAACAGCATGGGAGGGTTCCCCTTTCTCCCTATCCTTGCCAACACCTGTCGTTTCCTGACTGGTTAATTTTAGCCATTCTGACTGGTGTGAGGTGGTATCTCACTGTGGTTTTGATTTGTATCTCCCCGATCCCAAGTGATATGGAGCCCTTTTTCCTGTGTCTGTTGGCCATTTGGATGTTGTCTTTGCGGAAACGTCTGTTCATGTCTTCTGCCCATTTCTCGATTGTATTGTTTGTTCTTTGGGTGTTGAGTTTGGTAAGTTCTTTATACACTTTGGATACTACCCCTTTTTCAGACATGTCATTTGCAAATATCTTCTCCCATTCTGCTGGTTGTCTTTTGGTTTTGTTAACTGTTTGCTTTGTTGTGCAAAAGATTTTGATCTTGATGAAGTCCCAGTAGTTCATTTTTGCCCTTGCTTCCCTTGCCTTTGGCGGTGTTTCTAGGAAGAAGTTGCTGTGGCTGAGGTGGAAGAGGTGGTTGCCTGTGTTCTCCTCAAGGATTTTTGAAGGATTCCTGTCTCACATTGAGGTCTTTCATCCATTTTGAGTCTGTTTTTTGTGTGTGGCATAAGGAAATTGTCCAGTTTCATTTTTCTGCATGTGGCTGTCCAATTCTCCCAGCACCATTTGTTGAAGAGACTCATTTTTCCATTGGACATTGTTTCCCGCTTTGTCAGTGATTAGTTGACCATAGAGTTGTGGGTCCATTTCTGGGTTCTCTGTTCTGTTCCATTGATCTATGTATCTGTTTTTGTGCCAGTACCATACCGTCTTGATGATCACAGCTTTGTAATAGAGCTTGAATTCTGGAATTGTGATGCTGCCAACTTTGGTTTTCTTTTTCAACATTCCTCTGGCTATTCGGGATCTTTTTCTGGTTCTATACAAAATTTAGGATTATTTTTTCCATTTCTTTGAATAAGTTGGTGGTATTTTGATAGGGATTGCATTAAATGTGTAGATTGTTCTAGGTAGCATAGACATTTTCACAATGTTTGTTCTTGTAATCCATGAGCATGGAACGTTTTTCCATTTCTTTGTGTCTTCTTAGTTTCTTTCATGAGTATTCTGTATAGGTTTTTGAGTACAGATTCTTTGCCTCTTTGGTTAGGTTTATTCCTAGGTATCTTATGGTTTGGGTGCAATTTTAGATGGGATCGACTCTTTAATTTCTTTTTCTTCTGTCTTGTTCTTGGTATATAGAAATACAACTGATTTCTCTGCATTTATTTTATGTCCTGATATTCTACTGAATTCCTGTATGAGTTCTAGCAGTTTTATTTATTTTTGATGCAATTGCAAGTGAGATTTTTTTCTTAATTTCTCTAACAGTATTAGTGTATAGAAACACAACAGATTCATGTGTGTTGAGTTTTTTTTTATCCTGCACCTTTATGGAATTTTTTTCTGACAGATTTTGGTGGAATCTTTTGGGTTATCCACATAAAGTATCATGTCTTCTGCAAAGATTGAGAGTTTGACTTCTTTTTTGCCGATTCGGATACCTTTTATTTCTTTCTGGTGTGTGATTGCAAAGCTAAGACTTCTAGTACTGTGTTGACTAGCAGTGGTGATAGTGGACAGCCCTGCCATATTCCTGACTTTAGGGGAAAAGCTCTCAGTTTTTCCCCATTGAGAATGAAATTCGCTGTGGGATTCTGATGATACTGAGGTATGTGTCCTGTATCCCTACACCGTGAAAAGTTTTGATCAAAAAAGGATGTTGTACTTTGTCAAATGCTTTTTCAGTATATGTTGAGAGTATCATATGGTTCTTGTTCTTTTGTATGATTTATTTATATATTTTAGATATTAACCTCTTATCAGATATATTATTTGCAAATATTTTCTCCCATTTAGTAGGTTGCCTTTTCATTTTGTTGGTTTTCTTTGCCCTTTGATGTGAAGAAATGTTTTTAGTTTGATACAGTCTTAGTTGTTTACTTTTACTTTTGTTGCCTTTGCTTTTAGACTCAGATTTTAAAAACGATTGCCAACATGAATGTCAAGGAGTTTATTACTGCCTATGTTTTCATTTCTAGGGGTTTTATGTTTCAGGTTCTATATTGAAGATTTTATCTATTTTGGGTTCATTTATGTGTATAGCGTAAGATAGTTGTCAAGTGTCATTATTTTGCATTTGACAGTCCAGTTTTCCCAGCACTATTTACTAAAAAGACTGTCCTTTCCCCATTGTGTATTCTGGGATTCCTTGTTGTAATTAACTCTTCATATAAGTGTGGGTTTATTTCTGGGCACCTTGTTCTGTTTTTATGTGAGTACTGTAGTTTTGATTACTATAGGTCGTTTGAAATCAGGTACTGTGATGTCTCCAGCTTTGTTCTTTCTCAGGGTTGCTTTCATTATTTAGGGTCTTTTGTGTTGCCATAGAAATTTTGGGATTGTTCTATTTCTGTTGAAAGATGTCATTGGAATTTTGATAGGAATTGTGATGAGTCTGCAGATTACTTTGGACAATATAGACATTTTAGGAATAGTAATTCTTCCAGTCAGCATGGCATGTTTTTGCATTTATTTGTGTATTCTTCAGTTTTTTTTAGTAGTATCTTAGGTTTTCAGTGTACACGTTTTTTACCTCCAAGGTTAAATTTATTCCTAGTATTATATTTTTGATGCAATTGCAAGTGGGATTTTTCCTTAATTTCTCTTAACAGTATTAGCGTATAGAAACAGAACAGATTTGTGTATATTGATTTTTATATCCTGCACCTTTATGGAAATTCTTTTTTCTGACAGATTTTGGCCGAGTTTTTAGAGTTTTCTGTATATAAATGATGTCATCTGTAAATAGTGACAGTTTTACTTCTTCCTTTCCAGATTAGATGCCTTTTCCTTTTCTTGCCTAATTGCTATGGCTAGGATTTCCAGTGCTATGTTGAGTAAAAGTGTGGAGAATAGACATCCTTGTCTTGTTCTCTATCTTAGATAAAAGCTTTCACCTTTTCACTGCTGAGTATGATGTTAGCTACTTGCTTGGCATACATATATAGTCTTATTTTGAGGTATAGTCCCTTTATACATAACTTGTATATGAGAATTTTTATCATAAATGGATTTGAACTTTGTCAGGTGCTTTTTCTGCCTCTATTGAGATGATCATATAATCTGTAGCTTTCATTTTGTTACTCTGTTGTATCAATTTATTAGCAGATGTTGTAACATCCTTGCATCTCTGTAATAAATCCTACTCAATCATGGTATATGATCCTTTTAATGTATTGTTGAATTCTGTTTGCTAATATTCTGTTGAGGAAATTTTTTAAAAATATTTTTATTTATCGGAGTGCCTGGGTGGCTCAGTGGGTGAAAGCCTCTGCCTTCTGCTCAGGTCATGATCTCAGGGTTCTGGGATCGAGCCCCGCATAGGGCTCTCTGCTCGGCGGGGAGCCTGCTTTCCCCTCTCTCTGCCTGCCTCTCTGCCTACTTGTGATCTCTGTCTGTGAAATAAATAAAATCTTAAAAAAAAATTTTTTTTAATTTATTTATTTGACACAGAGAGAGGGATAATGAGAGAGAGAGAGCACAAGCAGGGAGGAGCAGCAGGCAGGCAGAGGGAGAAGAAGCAGGCTCCCTGCCAAGCAAGAAGCCCGATGTGGGGCTTGATCTCAGGACCCTGGGATCATGACCTGAACCGAGGGCAGCTACTTAACCCACTGAGCAACCCAGGTGTCCCTGTTGAGGAATTCTTGCATCTATATTTATCATGGGTATTGGCCATAACTTTTTCTTGTAGCAGTATTCTCTGATTTTGGTATCAGAGTGATGCTGGCCTCATAAAATGAGTTTGGAAGTGTTCCTTGCTCTTGTGTTTTGGGGAAGAATTTGAGAAGGATTTGTATTAATTCTTCTTTGAATGTAGGATAGAATTCATCATCGAATCCATCTGGGCCTGGTCTTCTATTTGTAGGGAGGTTTTTTTTTTTTTAATTATTAATTCTCCTTAGTAGTAATAAGTGTGTTTGGATTTTTCTTTGTGGTTGTATGTTTCTAGGAATTTATCCATTTGTTCTAGGTTGTTGAATTGTTCATTTGCAGTTGTTGATAGTAGTTTATGATCCTTTGCATCTCTTTGGTATCTTTGTCATGTCTCTTATCCTGATTTTGAGTTGTCTCTTATTTTTCTTGAAGATTCTAGCTAACGTTGGTCAGTTTTGTTTATCTTTTCAAAAAAACAGCTCTTAGTTTCATTGATACTGTGTATTGTCATTGTATATCTGCATTTCATTTATTTCCATTCTGATCTTCGTTATTTCCTTCCTTGTCCTGAGTTTGGTTGGTTGTTTTTCTATTTCCTTGAGATTTAAAGTTATGTTTATTTGAGACTTTTCTTGTTTCTTGATGTAGGCATTTATCACTCAAATTTCCCTTCCCTCTTAGAACTGTTTTTGCTGCATCGTGCAAGTTTTGATGTGTTGTATTTCTAGTTTAAATTGCCTCAAGACATTTATTTCTTTTCTTTTTTAAAAAGATTTTATTTATTTATTTCACAGACAGAGATCACAAGTAGGCAGAGAGGCAGGCCAAGAGAGAGGGGGAAGCAGGCTCCCCGCCGAGCAGAGCGCCTGATGCAGGGCTCAAACCCAGGACCCTGGGATCATGACCTGAGCGGAAGGCAGAGGCTTTCACCCACTGAGCCACCCAGGCGCTCCGATAAATAAAAATATTTTTAAAAAATTTCCTCAACAGAATATTAGCAAACAGAATTCAACAATACATTAAAAGGATCATATACCATGATTGAGTAGGATTTATTACAGAGATGCAAGGATGTTACAACATCTGCTAATAAATTGAGATACAACAGAGTAACAAAATGAAAGCTACAGATTATATGATCATCTCAATAGAGGCCACTCAGGTGTCCCAAGACATTTGTTTCTTTTTACTTTTTTTGACCCATTGATTAAGTGGCATGTTATTTAATCGCCACATAATTGTGAGTTTTCCAGTTTTCCTCAGGTAATTATTATTTTTTTTTTTTAAAGATTTATTTATTTATTTATTTGAAAGACAGAAATTACAAGTAGGCAGAGAGGCAGGCAGAGAGAGAGGAGGAAGCAGGCTCCCTGCTGATCAGAGAGCCCGATGCGGGGCTCGATCCCAGGACCCTGAGATCATGACCTGAGCCGAAGGCAGCGGCTCAATCCACTGAGCCACCCAGGCGCCCCTCCTCAGGTAATTATTAATTTCTAGTTTTGTATCATTGTGGTTGAAAAAAATGCATGGTGTAATTTGAATTTCCATGAATACGATTATTAAAACGGACTTTGTGCCATACCATGATCTGTCTTGGAAAATGTTCCTTGTGTACTTGTGAAAAGTGTGTATTCTGTTACTTTTAAAATTCTCTGAATCTGCCTGTAAGGTTTAGGAAAATGTTCCTTGTGTACTTGTGAAAAGTGTGTATTCTGTTACTTTTAAAATTTTCTGAATCTGCCTGTAAGGTTTATCTGGTCTAATGTTTAAGGTCTTATGTTTTTTTACTTTCTCTCTTGATGATCTATGCATTGATATAAATAGGTTGTTAAAGTCTCCTACTATTATTGTACTCCTGTCAGTTTCTCTCTTTAGGTGTGGTAATATTTCCCTTATATATTTAGGTTCTCCTGTGTTGAGTGCATAAATATTTACAGATGTTATATTCTCCTGTTGGATTGACCCCTTTATCATTATGTATTGCCCTTCTTTGTCTCATAATTATTACAGTCTTTGTTTTAGGGTCTATTTTGTCTGATAGAAGTGTAGCTACCTTCACTTCCTTTTCCATTTGCATAGAACATCTTTTCTCATCCATTTTCATTCTGTGTGTGTTTCCTTCTGAAATGAGTCTCTTAGAGGCAGCCTAATTTTCTTTCCCATTCAGCCACTCCATCTTTTGATTTGGAAAATTTAGTACATTTTAAACTTAAAGAAATTATTGATAGGTGTGTGGTTATTGCCATTTTGTTCATTTTTTTCTAGTTCCTTTCTTCTCTTCGTTTTGATGACTTTAATAGTATTGTTAGATTCTTTTTTTGATCTTTTGTGAATCTCTCTTTTGTGTGTCTACTATAGGTTTTTACTTTGTGGTTACATTTAGTCTTACATATAACTTAATTTATAAGTCTTTTTAAAGTTGGTAACAATTTTAAGTTTGAGAGCACTCTAAAGCTCTGTCTCACATCTTTTTATCTTTTGTATCTTTATCTTTCATATCCCACAGCTAATTCCAGTTATGGTTATTTTTACTACTTTTCTGTTTTAAGCTTCAGACTAGCTTTCAAAGTGATTAACCCACTACTTTTATTTTGTACTAATGTTTACTAATGAGATTTTTATTTTCATAAGTTTTCTTGTTAAGCACCCTTTGTTTTCAACTTGAAGAAATTTCACATTCCTTTTATAGCCAGTTTAGTGGTGGGGTGGCCTGGGTGACTCAGTCATTAAGACCAGTTTAGTGGTGCTTAACTCTTTTATTTTTTGCTTGTTTGGAAAACTTTACTCTCCTTTAATTCTGAATAACTCTGCCACATAAAATTGGCTGGAAGTATTTTTTTCAGCACTTTGAATATATTGAGCCACTGTCTTCTGACCTACAAAGTGTCTGCTAAAAAAATCTCATGAGGGTTCCTTGTATGTAACAAGTTGATTTTCTACTGTTTTTAAGATACACTCCTTGTCTTTACGTTTCAGCATTTTAATTTTAAGAATCTCAGTGATGGGTTCTTTGTGTTTCTTACTTTGAATTCTCTGTGCTTCCTGAATCTAGATATTGGTTTCTTTTCCAGGTTAGGGATGTTTTCAGCCATTGTTTCTTCAAATAAGTTTTTTGCTGCTTTTCTCCTCTGAGGCTCCAAATAATTTGAATATTTATTGGCTTGGTGTTGTCCCATAAGTTCCTTGAACTATTTTCACTTTTATTTTTTTTGATGCTCTGATTGGATGAATTCCACTATCCTGCCTTTGAGATCACCGATCCTTTCGTCTGTATCATCTAGTCTCTATTGAACCCTTCTAGTGTATTTTTCAGTTCAGTTAATATATTCCTCAGCTCTGTGACTTGTATTTGGTACCCTGAACACTTACATTTTCTTTCAAGGTCTGTGAGCATCTTTGTCACCATTACCTTGAACTCTAGTAGGTAAATTTTTTCATTTAAGGTTTTTATCCTGAGGTTTTATCTTATTCTCCTGTTTGGAACATATTCCTCTGGTTTCTTCATTCTGTCTTGGTTTGTGTGCATCAGTTATAACAACTGCCTCTCCCAGGATTGGAGAAGGGCCTCATGTATGCACTGAACCTTATTGTTCAACCCTACTCGTGCTCTTGGTTGTCTCTCAAACCTTTGTGATAGTCCCTGCAGCCAGTTTTATTTATAAAAGCTCCCAGCAGTTGAGTGTGCCAAGACTGGTCAGTGTCTAGAGAGGGGAGTAGTTGAGTCAGCACTTAGATTCAGCTGATGGAAGCCAGACCTTCAGGCAGCAGCTTTTAACATATATAAATATATATAATCCACTAGGACCACAAGCAGAAGCCTCCCTGGCCTCCAGGGCTTGGTTATCCAGGGTATGACATAAAATACAGGGCAACAGACATGTATAAAAGTTCCCTTCCAGGGGATATTGGCCCTCTGGAGTAGGTCAGGAAAAGCATGAAGATGACACCTGCTGGTTGGGGTGAGGTGGGGTGGGGTGGGGGCTAGAACTCTAAAGATAGCATCTGTTGGAGGTTCATAGTAGGCCTATTTTTTTTTTTTTTTACTTTATTTTAAAATTCTTCCCTAAAGTTTTTATTTTTAATAGAGAGCAGTCATGAGTGGGGGACAGGGGGAGGTATAGGGAGAAGCAGACTCCCTGCTGAGCAGGAAGCTTAATGCCAGACTCTATCCCGGGACTCCCAGAACATGACCTAAACGGAAGGCAGTTGCTTAAGCAACTGAGTCACCCAGGCGCCCAGGCCTAGTGTTTTAAATGGAGGTAGTGCCTGCCAGCCTTACTTCCCTGGAATAGTATCCCAGTAAGTCCCTAGATATGTGATTAAGTTAGATGCCTGCCCCTTAGGCCAACACTTTATGTGAAAAGAAGTTCGTTTACTTGTATTAGTAACTCTGGGTACTATTGGCTGCATCTTTGCTGGGCCTTGGGGGAAGTTAGTCCACACAACAGGCATTTTTGCCTTCTGCTATAACTTCATGGGTCTCATAGACATCAGCCCTATTGGCTTTCTAAGCTAGATGTTTTGGGAACTCCTCTCTCAAGATCAGATCTTAGAAGCTTAAAAACCCAGTGTAGGGTTCAAACCCGTTGCACCTCAAGGAGAAGGTTTGGGTTACTTACTTACCTGAAAGCTGCTCACTTATCTGAAATTATTCTGCTTATGAGCTCTTGGTATTGTTTGATACCTTGCGCTTAAGGTTGGTGAATCGGTTTAGTCCTTTCCCTATGTCCAGATAAGTAACAGAATTATATGAATCCTACACATTTAAGGGAAAGTGAAAATAATTCCTTAAGACAGTGAAATTATGTGTATTATCACTGAGTGGCTCTAAATAATCAGTCAGGTCCAAAATGGAGTAATTCAGGATGCTTTATGTAGAAAGGGACCATTTCCAAAAAAACTGGGTGTGAGGGAATCAGAGGTAGTTCATGACTTCGGTGCTAATAGCAACTAAGCTGATTACCAGAACCTAGAAGGCAAATGTTGTGTTAGAGGTAACTTTGAGAGTCAGCCTCAGGTCAATACAGGGAATGAGCCAGTGGAATAAATATCCTGACTTCATTTGCTTTCCTCCCTTTAATCTGCCAGTGAACCCTCTTGACTGAAGTTGGAGGACTCAGGAACCCATTGATAACGGTTCATACCAGTCTAGCTTGCCCGGGCAGAGTCATGGTAGAAAAAGGTGTTAAGTGGGTATAGAGTGGCAAAAGAAGATATCCAGTATTAGAATGGTGCAGGCTAGGCAGCCTTACTAGGGATTGGCCCTAGAGCATCTCCATCCTGGAATAACAAACTTGGTAAGTGTCCAGGATAAGAGAGCAATAAGTGGAGTATTAATTTTTTTTAATGTGTAGCAAGACCTTTTTTCATTAGTTAATTGTGTATTTAAAATTTTAATCATGCGTCGAAGATTTTGAAATTTTGTGAAATTGTTCAACTGGTTTCACAGCTATTAGAGCTGAATACATCCATAAACATGTAAGAAGAAAATTTCCGAAGTCTTTTTTGCATAAACTTTTCCAGTGTTTTGTGATTTAGTGATGGTCTGCAGCCGAAAATAATGGTATATGAGTCATATGGATCTAAAAGTACAAAAAAACACAACATGACTTTTCATCAACATTTCCCTAAAAATTTGACTCCACGAAGGGAGGTATAAGAGACATTTTCCCAGTACTTCAGACAATGGAAGGACATTTTCCAGATCCTGTATATTTATGTACTTTAATTTCAAGCCAAGTTATGAAAAAAAACTTAACATCTCACCTTTTTGTCAGTTACCACTGATATGAAAAATATAGACTTTTGCTGAGAAGGAAATATTCTTAGATAGACAAGATGATACTCTATATGGCTTTTATATATTCTAAGTGAAAGCCAGGACAGTCCTGTGAAAAGTTTCTTTTAAAAAATGGTCTGTATTATGTGATGTTAAGAACAAATCATCTGGGGGAGCCTGGATGGCTAAGTGTCTGACTCAGTCTTACCTGAAGTCGTGATCTCAGGGTTGTGAGTTCAAGTCCGGCATTGGGCTCCACAAAAGACTGAACCTTCTTAAGTTGTGAAACACTTTATGGCATGGATGACCAAGGCACCTTGCTGAGTAAATAATGTGTTCGGCAGGAGTGCCGAGAAACACAAATACCCTATAGCTTCACTTGTGGAATCTAGAATGGGGCAGACAAATTCATAGAGATGGAAGGTAGTGAGGTGGGGAGGAAGGGTGGAATGTGGAGTTACTACTTAGTGGATGTAGGGTTTCTGTTTGGGGTAAATGAAAGCGTCTGAAAATTGTGGAGTACTGTGGGTTTGTTTGGTACGATGAATGGTACACTTAAAAATGGTTTAATGTAAGATTTAGAACCCTTGTGCACTATTGGTAACGCAAAATACTGTAGTCACTATAGGAAACATAAAGCATTTCCTCAAAAAATCCAAAAATATAATTAGCATATGGTCCATCAATTCCTGTTCTGGGTATATACCCAAAAGAGCTGTAAAGTGAGAAGAGATATTTGGACACCAGTGTGCATAGCAACATTAGTCACAGTAACTGAAAGGTAGAAGCAATCCAAATGTTGTCCCTTGACAGATGAATGGATAAACAAAGTGTGATATACACCTACGATGGTATATCACTCAGCCTTAAAAAGGGAGGAATTATGATGCATGCTGTACAAATACATGGGTGAACTTCAAGGACATTATGCTAATCCGAAATAAGCCTCTCATAAAAAGACAAATACTGTATGATTCTACTTGTATGAGGTACTTAGAATAGTCAAAATCATAGAAACAGAAAGTAGAATGGTGGTTGCCAGAAGCTGGCAGGGAGAACAGAAAGTTGTTTAATTATACAGAATTTGGGGGTGGGAACCCCACAAAACTATAATGCCTTTGAAAAAAAGTAATAAATTCTGTGTTTTACAACAATTAAAAATTAATACTCTGAAATTTTTCTTTAGATGACTTAAATACAGGAACATTCACCAATGCAGAATCATTCTGTGGAACAGTAATAGAGACGGAAATTCTAAATTGTTCATCTCCTGAGATTCCTGCAGAATTTAACGAACAGTTTAACACTAAGAAAGACAAAGAGGAACTAGTAAATCAGGTTAAAGGAGCCAACCTAGAAAAAGAAAACAGTTGGTATGATGATCAGTGTAATGAGTTTGCAAGGACAGAGAAAACACATATGAAGAAATGTCCTAAAAGGCCTGATTGGAATATAAACAAACCACTCAAAAGGTATATTCCAGCATCAGAAAAGTACCCCAAACAGCTTCAAAAGCAGAGAGAAGAAAAAAAAGTGAGAAGGCAGATGGAACTGCTTAATTTGGTAGAAAGAAATAGTCCTGGACATCTCTCTCAAAATAGAGGCACTTCACCAGTTCTTCCTTCATCTCAAGAAACTGAGCCAAGGTTCAGGTGGCATCTAATCAAAAAGGTAAAACTGTTCTATCTTAAAAATATTTTAAAAGTATGTATTGATGTTTCTAGATTGACAACAGTTCCCCACATGCGTATTTTGACAAGGTGGCAAAGAATTTAAGAAATATACTTTGGTTTATACTAGGGGTTGTCAAACTATGGCCTGTGGGCAAATCCATCATGCTGCTTTTGTAAATCAAGATTTATAAAAAGTTTTATAAAAATGCTCATGCTTTTATGAATTGTCTGTGTCTGGCTTAGAGTAGTTGTAAGAGATCATCACATGGCCCAAAAAGCCAAAAGTGTTTACTATCTGGTCCTTTACAGAAAAACTTGACACTTTAACCTTGTATAGATGAATGCTATTCATTGTTTTAATAGCCATTTAAAATTGTTTGTAGTTCATACAGACAGAGGATAATTTTACAAGGTCAGGAATTATTGCATTGGTTCTGTGATTGGAAAAATATAAAATCTGTCCCATTATCCAATATCTGTTATTCAGTTATCATCCTCAGATTATCTCAACTTTTAACAAGTATTTGTGGGGACATACGGCAGTACTGCTACTCCTATCTGCATTTTTCTACCCTTTAGGAAGAAGAGCCTCTGAAAATTAATTCTTTCAGCAAGGAAAGGTACGTTATGGACTGGATTGATTCCGTAGTTACTTAGTGCTGTGTGGGACAAAAGTACAAAATATTTGCTCAGAATATAGGTAAAATCAGGGCGCCTGGGTGGCTCAGTGGGTTAAGCCGCTGCCTTCGGCTCAGGTCATAATCTCAGGGTCCTGGGATCGAGTCCTGCATCGGGCTCTCTGCTCAGCAGGGAGCCTGCTTCCCTCTCTCTCTCTCTCTGCCTGCCTCTCTATCTACTTGTGATCTCTCTCTGTCAAATAAATAAAATCTTTAAAAAATATATATATAGGTAAAATCAAAGCTTGTGTATATATGAAGTCAGAAACCAGTAAAGTGTAGGAACTTAGAGGTGAGAAATACTGGTTTAAGGGAAATGTGGCTGACATTTTACCTAAAATGTGAAGGCCCAATTTGGACTGGGCCTAACTATCTAGGTAGGAATGTAAATCTGCAAGCTTAGCTAAAATAATTTTGACTTGGGGCACCTGGCTGGCTCAGTCAGTTAAGTGACTGACTCTTGGTTTCATGAGGTTGTGGTCATGGATGGTGACCCATGTTAGGCTCTGTGCTTAGCTGAGTCTGCTTGGGATTCTGTCTCTAAATCTTAAAAAAAAAAAATAGTTTTGGCTCTCCAGTTATGTCACAAGTGGAACAGACCTGCTTGGAATTGAGGTTATGAAGAAATGACCAGGCGGGATAATGAGAAATTCAGCTACAGTAGGAGATTTAGATGGTTACAAATTTTATTTTATGCCTTTGTGCATGAACCAGGTGGTTTAGAGTTGCGTCAGAATGTGGCTCTAACAGGAAGTTTGGTTGACATGGTAAGTAATCGAAGAAGAAACATTAGTCTTAAATCAGCCCAGCTAGTGTTGATCCTCATTTTTCCTCTATATATCCTTGCCAAATAAGAAGTCATCCTATTCTCTTGGCATTTTAGGAAAAGTATCACAGAACTCATTTGTCTTCTTAGTGTTCCAAAGATGTTATGTGTAGACTGAATTGAAATGTGATTGAAGAGTAGATATGCTCAAATACATAATTTTGCATTAAAGCTTCTTAGTCCTTAATTGTGCTTTTCTGGGGCCGGGGGGGAAACAGGTCTCACTCACCACCACCAGTTCCAGTGAAAAACAGAACACAACAAACTCTAAAAAACAGTAATTATGAAAGACAGAATCTGATCTTAGAAGACAGTCAAACAGAAACATCACCTGGACGGTCCCATTTTATCCCCTATGTCCGAACCAATGAGATTTATTACCTTGATCCAGATGCACCACTGTCTAGGCCTTTAACCCACGATCTTCAGTACCAAAATCCACATGGTAAGTAAACATAAGTATCCTTCCCTCCTTCCCCCCAACACTAAATTCAGAATCCAAACTAATATTCTTGCCCTTGGGAAGGGTAGAATTTCTATTTTGGGGTCCATTACTAAAAGTTTATTAACGAATCCTTAGACTAGTACAGTATAGGGAATATCATACTAGAGATGTATTTAACCTACCACTTTCATCTGTCTTCAGCCTGTGACCAAGAACAACGGCAGCTCTTTGATTCTGATGTCAGGGACCCACTTCTTAATCCCAACTTGGTGAAAAACAGAGACCGACAGCAAGCAATCCTTAAGGGACTATCAGAACTGAGACAGGTAGGAGCTTTTTCACTAAGTGTGAATGTAACTTTTCTGTTTATGGCTAATGGAGGACTATGTATCAGAAGGGCGACTTTACTTTATAGGCTTAATTGGTTACATGATTACATGGGACTTTTTCCCAGTTAAAAAGTTATTTCCTTCAATTTGATTCACATCACAATACTCCAGTATGAAATCGTGAGACAGTTCTAATATTAAGACAATTTTATTGAAGGAAAAAAGCATACATATTTAAAGGTATTAGTCATTAATAAGCCCTAAAACCCAAGACAGAAAATATAAATAACAATTATCCTTTAATGAATTCTTAGTAATCAGTTCACGTTTTTAATTGAATGTGTTGGCATTGTTCAGAACAGAATATTGATGCAAGTCCCAAAGAATAATCATAAAATTCGGTGTGAAAGTATACACATAACCTTAACCTTACCCATCAGACTACATCTCCTCCTCCCAGGTCAGTTATTGTCATTTCTCATGAGCTTGCTCAGGCAAGAATAAAATCTAGTAACACATTCAATATTTAAGTGCATATAACCTTTATCAGCCGGTCTTTAAATACCAAAATCCCTGATCTAAGGAAAAATAAATTGCCACTTCAGGAGTGCCCTTTTCCGTCCAGTCATTTACATATATGCCTCTTGCATTTCAAACTGTCGATTCACGGGTTGCTTACCCAATTTGTTCACGAAGAGCTAGAAAATCACAGTAACAATTATATAGAAAGTATCTTTTGGTTCTTTAAATGGTTAGACATACATTATGTAACAAGCAGTAAATCTTTTAAATTTTCCTTTAAAGTGACAAGGCACTTTTCTTAATAGAGGTAAAAGTTGTGAGGTCAAGAGGCAGGAATATATACGATGTACATAGTGACCCACCTGTGTAGTAGCCACATCTTAATTTCAGCAGGGCCTTGTCTAAGCCACTAAGGTCAGTGCAGTCAAGATAAACACTGGATGTGAGGAGACTCCTTCAGTGTGTCTCATTACCATTTTAAGAGCCTTTAAGGGGATTTCAGCCCCATAGTTATGCAGACTTGGAAAAGTCATCCCTATTGGTTTCTATGCTAAAACATAATCTTAACACATATGTGATAGCTACACAATATCCAAGTGAGAAAGTCTGATGTAGGTTTTTTGAGTGGTTAAAATTTAACATGACAAAGATAAAGCTTAAGCTATAGCCAAATAACTGAACTAATTACAGGTTTTCAAAGTAATGTAAATATAATTCTGGATTAGAAGGGCAGAGATGTAAAATAGGAATAACTTGCAAGTCTGCTGCACACCTTACTAACATATCAATGTGATTTCAGGGCCTTCTCCAGAAGCAAAGGGAGTTGGAAACTAATCTCATGCCTTTAGCTGCAAATCAAGAAGAGAATTTTAATTCTTCGTTCTAAATGTAGAAAGTCAAATCCTTCACATTTGTTGCTTCTAAATTATAAAATGTGTTCATTGCATAACTGTATTCTCCAAATAACCTAGATTTTATACTTATTTAAAACTTGTACATTATGTAGTACAACGCTGTGTGTGTATATATATATTTTTTACAATAAAACAGACATTTTTGTAAAGCTTAGTACAAAAACATTTTTTTGCTCTATCACAATCTAGGTATTTAAACACTTTCTACTTACCTTAAGACAGGTTTCTGACCTGTTCACAGACCACGTTCTTCTACACTTATGTAGCTTATTATTGGAATACCACTTAGGTATTTTGTTCTATAAAAAGATTTAAGAGGTTAGAACTCTCCCAAGTTCTTCTGAGGGGCCAAAGGAAGGTCTGACTTAACACATCCCAACTTTAACTAAAATATTTTTTAGCTCAGTTTTTTTCCTCTAATTCCTGGTTTTAGGACTTTACAAAAACATTTTACAAGTTATTTTTAGTAAAGCACTTAAGTTTTACCACCTCAAAAATATACTTAAATTTCTCTAACACTACTAATTTAAAAATCTGTAACAAAGTTCTTCCAACAGAAGCCTATCTTTTGGAAATATGGGATTGAATTTGGTTACGTCCAGGACCATACTAAGCACTGAAAATTGTAATGATCAAATACCTCAAATAAGAGGTTGATCCAAAATTTTAGCAACAGGCAATTTTTAACATGGCTAAGCCTAAAGATAAAAATAATGCTGCCCGGTATTACGTCCTAAGTTTTACTTATATACATAGTTTATCATCTAAATTGAAACTGCATTCACTTGTTAGATAAATCTTGAGGTATTGAGCCAAAATCCATTAAGTATCTATTGACATCACTGGCTTATACCTGTATAAAACACTATACAAAAGCTTAAAATAAATACAATAGTTGATTGGTATGTCATTTCAGCAAAAGTAATTGGTATCATCTGATGGGGGGAAAAAAAAGAAAAGCCATTGTTGACTATCCTTTTGCAAATTATCTGATTTTATATATATATAAAACAGGCTTCAATTTGAAGCCCAGGTATAGGTAACTTATAAATGTAAAACTTAAAAAGTGCCAACATGAGATAATTCAAGTACAATATATGTTAAAAATATATATATTTATTTCAGATGCTTCAACTGTTACAAGCCATCATGATTTAAATAAGAGGGAAAAAAAAAACATTGAGGAAGGACAAACCTTTTGTTTAGAGAATGAAATATAAATTGTTAATTCACTTATAAGAAACAGATAAAGTCCGTAACAACCTATTTCAAAAAAAAAAAAAGTTACTATAATTATTTCTCTTTTGAAAAAGGCCTGGAAGAATCACTTTTCCCCCAACTTAATGGAGATGGAGATTTATCTCTATCCAAGCTTTGAGTATAAGCAGATAAAAAGTAATTTTCACTTTCTTGAGACTGACTTGATGAAAGGGCATATGGTGTCCCCAAAAATGTCTGATGAGTAAGAACATTAAAATGACTAAACTGATGGGACATATTTAATTGACTGTAATAAACCTGAAAGTTGCTATATGAATCTTGTTCAGTTGCATTGCTGTTTTCTCCTTCAGAGCATACTATAGCAACAGAAGCTCTTTCTTCAGAATCAATTTGATAAGTCTTATCTTCTAATAAACTTTTTTGCACGTCAAGAGACGATTGCAACTCAATTTGAATATTCTTATTTTGATCTGTTCCACGTGATCCTTTGGTCTCTTTCGCCAATATTTCTGAATGAAAATTGCTGCATACTTCTATTTGTGAGATTTCATCCCCTGAATCCAGAGACATATCCTCTTCATCCTTTTCATCGTTTTCTAAAAGAGCTACATTTAAAAAACAAAAAGTCCTCCTCTATTGAAATACACAATTTGTTTAAGTTTTAAAATTATACACTACTCACACAATATAATGCGTCAGGGTCTGCAAGTCCACAATCCCTTAAAGCTTGGTCTTCTGCCACAAGTTCACTTAGTCACAACACTCACACTAGGTGTGAATGTCCAGATAATCCGATGCTAAAAGCTTCTGCGAAATGTGTTCACGTTTAATGTTGGGAAATCCCAACTCCCAGCTCCAAAGGGGTTAATGTCAAAACAGCATCTAAAGTTATACGGTAATTCAGTATTTGACAAGACAAATAAAAAATAAAAATTTTGACATCTAGCTTCACTGGATTATGACTAAACTGGTTCTAGCAAATGTTTGATCATCTCTGCTTTTCATCAAAAACAAAGTATGTACATCTTTCATTTAACATAAAACCTGAACCAAAGCAGAGGCCATCTCACAAAACACTAAAGCTATGGATATATTCCTACTACCTTGTACTTAAATTGCTATATACATCTGGGGAGATTCTGTAGCCCAATGCTAAATTCCCCATTATCTGGTGTCCTTTTTAAAAAAAAACAACCCCTCTGGGTGCCTGGTGGCTCAGTGGTTTAAGCCTCTGCCTTCAGCTCAGGTCATGATCTCGGGGTCCTGGGATCGAGCCCTAAATTGGGCTTTCTGCTCAGCAGGGACCCTGCTTCCCTCTCTCTCTCTGCCTGCCTCTCTGGCTACTTACGATCTGTCAAATAAATAAATAAAATCTTTGGGAAAAAAAACCCAAAAAGCCCTCTGCTGACAACAGCAGCCGATAAAGTTTACATACCCTCAAAGAGAAAATGCCTACTCTGGTAGTATCCAGCATACTTAAGAGCTTTTATTGACTACAGTATAATAAACGTGCAGATTTTGTGTACTCTAAGTATAAGAACAGTAAGTGGTTTGAAACACTTCCCCTGAAGCTGTTTACACAGAGGGCGAGTAGTTTCAAAGCAGGCATTTTGTTCTATGAAAACAACATAAAACCATTCCTCTTTTTCTGTCTGCCTTAAAGAAAAGTAAGACTACTGAAAAGTTACCTGACTGGGACTCAAGAGTCTCATTAGCACCAAGCAGTGGAAGGTTTTCTTCTGTGATTGAGTTGTGATAGCCCACAAGATTTTTAAAGTTTTGCATAAAGTCTCCAGTACTCGCAACCACTATTCCATTATCTGTAAAACTGGAGAGCATCTTGATGTTCTTTTCTAAATGAAAAAAATAAAAAGATTCGGGTATAAAACCTGTGAAAACCTACATGGACAAACAGACTATGATGCCACCCCCAAGAAAGTGCTTAACACCCACCACTGGCAACAATACCCTTCCGTCCACATTCCTACATTCATAATAGAAAGCTTAAAACGGCACTCTTTACCTGTTAGAAAGACTATGTGTCGTTGCTGTATGTTTTGAGCCTGAAGTCTGATAAGGCAATCCAATTCTGGAGCATTTCGTGTTTGTGAATCACAATTGTGGTATGACAAAATTTCAACCAGATGTTTCTTTTGATAGACATTCAGAAGCGTCAGCAGACTTAGAGCTTTAGCATTCAATCTGTGGAAGTAAGTAGTTCAATATCTGGATCTGCATTTCTAAAATTTAGTATGGATGTTTTTGCTTCAAATTAAAACCATAATTTCTCAATTGAGGCAACCAATGACAACTGCACTGCTTTAGTTCACTACCTGATGGACGGGTGCTTCCTAGGAGAAAGAGGGGAGCAGGAATTGTGGAACCCACGCTGACATCCAGGGGCTTTCTATGGGTGCAAAGCCTGAGAGCCAGCTGTTCAGGTTTAGACTACAATCTCATTGTACCTACTGAATAACAATACTTTCCCCTTTAGCTTTACTAATTTAGAATGTGAACAAAGGGCATAGGAGGACCAAAAAAAAAAAAACCCTTCCTTCAAAAAAATACATGGCTCGGGGCGCCTGGGTGGCTCAGTGGGGTAAGCTGCTGCCTTCGGCTCAGGTCATGATCTCGGGGTCCTGGGATCAAGTCCCGCATCGGGCTCTCTGCTCAGCAGGGAGCCTGCTTCCCTCTCTCTCTCTCTCTGCCTGCCTCTCTATCTACTTGTGATCTCTTTCTGTCAAATAAATAAATAAAAATCTTAAAAAAAAAAATACATGGCTCGAAACTATTTCTACACCTCCAAGCACAAGGCAACAATTGGTAGAAACTACTGTTGTCTGCAAGATGAGGGTACTAACTGCACCAGTCACACCTTTGGGTCTCATTATTATCTGCTTACTGTTATCTGTTACACAAAAGTAAAGGCTCTTCCAATGCCTATTTTCACATAATTTGAAGATAAAAAGTTTTTAAGAAGTGAACTACTATAAAAAGTTAAATACTTGTCAATCATTCAAACCTGAATTTCCCTAAGTGTTCTATAGAAAGTATTAGGGTATTAGAAGAAAAATGTTTTGCCATTAAGTTTCAAAAATGCTGGTTGACAAAATGTAAAACAATTCTTAACTAGAGTCAACTAGTCTCTTAGATCCTTAAATATGTAAATATACTATGCGGACACCCTAGTTCTTAAGAATATCCAAAATTCATCTTATTATAGAATAATTTGTGGAGTCTTTCAAGTGGACTAGTAATACAAGAATCACTGGGGAAATCAACTACTTACATAAATGAATGTCTTAATCACAAATCCCCTTATCACGTTGGGATTAATGTCTCAGTATATGTGTAAATAGATTAGCTGCCTAAGGTAGTTCTCCATTGGGAGAGAGTACTCTAGTTGGCATATATAGTTTGGTTAAAAAACAAAAAATTGAGTGCTGACTTTTCTATTTTTTTTTTTATTATTCTAAACCCTCAAGTGGCAAAGATTAAACCAATTTTACCTATATACCTAATAGAACTTCAACTTCAGCAAACTTCTACCTAAATAAGAAAACTATTTCCAAACAGGCTAGAAAAATAACTACATTCTTCCTTATGACTGGCTAAGGACATCTGTGAAAACTGCTATAAACACAGAAAAATAGAAATTTTATGAACACAATGTTGACATCAACAATTACATAGTTATTTTCCAACTCTTTCTTTTTTCTTTAAAGATTTTATTTATTTGACATAGAGAGCACAAGCAGGCAGAGAGGAAGGGATAAGCAGGCTCCCTGACAAGCAGGGAGCCCGATGCTGGGCTCTATCCCAGGACCCTGAGATCATGACCTGAGCCAAAGGCAGAGGCCTAATCCCCTGAGCCTCCCAGGTGCCCCTATTTTTCAACTCTTACCTGCCCAATTCCTTTAGTTTTTTCTGGAATTTACAGTGGACTTTCCATTGCCATTTTCCTTCTGGAGTACTAAGTTCTTCAAGGAATGTCAAAAAATTTTTAAGGTTCTCTGTTAGAGATAATGAAGTTTATTTTAAATTCAATAAAAGTCACTCAACAATTATGTATGAAATGTTTGTTGATACTATATAGAAATATCTACTTCCCTATGTAGTATTTTACCCTCAAAGGGAGACAGACATCTATATATACTCTTAGATTTAAGAACATCTATGTAACAAGAACATGCTAGAAACAATAACAAAGCAGAACGGATCCAAATGCAACAGGTGCAGACAGACTTGCTTTATATCAGATTTAGAGGAAATCTGCAGTGACTAAGAGACAAGGAAAGAAATTTGAGGTCATAAAATGATGGTAATGTACTCATCCATTTGGCCAATCAGAGATAACAATACATTTAAAAGCATGAGTCATTAATGAGAAAAAAATCTAGAAAGGACAAAGTTCATACTCCAAATAAAGCATAAATCTTACCAATAGTAATAACTTCCGGATTTAGAATGGATTCATCAGACACAATGAAACCTCCAGATACAAATAATTCATTATATGTATGATTTTTAACATCATCCAGACTATCAACACCAGCAAAACTAACGCAAGAGAGCTTCTTTAAAGTCACCAAGCCAGGTACCTATTTAAACCCCAAAACAAAAACAGAAATAAGGACATAAGAGAATGAAATGGTAAGACTCAAGTGTGAAGCAACCTACAAGAGAAGTCTAACAAAATACAAAAATATTCCCAACATATCCAAAGACATAAACCAACATTTCTGTCCTGGGTACATACCATGAACAGAACATTCTGATGAAAAGGGACCTACAACAGACCTGGCAACAGAATAATGAAGGCTAACTTGTCTGGCCCTATGAGTGCAGTCAGAATTCAGAGGATAGCAAGAGCCCATGCAGTCAGGAAAGCCTTAAAAGGGCAGAAGGACTTGAGACAGGTTCCTCAGACTGGATGGGTACCTCCAAATGCAATGGAAAGAGGAAATGGTCTGGCAAAGGGAGGGTACAAGCAGGTTTTACCCGGGACATAGAAATGAAGATGACAACATAGAGTCAATGCACTCACTGACATTCAAGGAGTCAATACTCTTAGTCTTGATGAGTGACAGGGAGGGTCTGTGATGTGACGCAATTTAAAATTTTGCAAGGGGTGCCAACGTGATCACAAGCTGATTTATAGATGGATCATTTACATCTCAAGCCCTAAATCTCCCAAACTTGAAGTTTATCTCTTTTAGACCTTATAAGGAAGGATATTTTAAAAACAAACAGTTTAGCCTCAAAGACAGTAAGATTTTAAAATAAGGGAATTTTTATAACCAAAATAATAGTGAATTTGACTTAACAGTCTACCTTGTGAATGAAACCTGCAATGTCTTCATTCTGAATAATAATCAATAGTTTATCTAATTTTGATCTTCTTTCCAAAAACTGTTCTGGATGACATTCTGTATTGCCTAATTTGATAAGATATTCCTGTTAAAGAGAAAAACTAAATAAACATTAAAAGCCTTTTTTGCAAATATCCACTCAACACCCAAAGTGCAAGATCAACTGGTAAGTATTCACTTAGAAATGGCCACTAGTAATGATGACCTTATACTGTGGACCTTAGAGATCATCAGGTCCACTCTTCTTATAGAATCTATAGATTGGAGCCTAAATGGCCATGCCACAGTCACGATGTTACAGTCCTATGCAATCAGAGCCAAGTAAACGCCAGTGGTGGGTACAAAAAGAACCGTAAGAACAATGGATTAGCCCAGGTTCTTAACCCAGTTCCATCATTTATTCTGGGCAACCCAGAGCCCAATCATTAACCACTCTCTCATTTCATTTTCCTCTCCTTTCAAGGGAAGCCCTTGGTTATTTGCAGCAAGGTTACCGGTATAGTACACCTTCCCTCGCAAAGCACTTTTCGGACTATTGGACTCATTTAATTCACAACAATCCCAAAGTCATTCATACAGTGCTTCAGTATGTACCATGGCATTCACGAACGATTTAGCCACGTCTATCAAAGTCACACCTTCAAATAAAATAGACCCTCCCATCTAATACCTCCCCCATGTTGGTGACATGGTACTACCTTTCAAAGGACACAGAGGCAGTTTCCTTTGCTCTTTGGTTGCTGGTGGAATCCTGAAATCTGAAGTAAACTGCAGGGTCCTAAAGGTCACATTCCTTGTTTCACAGATAACAGGAGCAGATTAATTTTCTCCAAGTTGGCAAGGCTGGTTAGACAGACATTAAGTCTAAACCCAGCTTGCCTCACAAAGAGTCTGTTGCTCTATCAAGAACGGTCTACAAGCATCACCTCAAAGAGGAGGTGTAGCCCTGAACTGAAGCAGCATCTTCTACATTTTTAGATTTTGGTCTAACCTCTACAGCTTCTGGGCAGATCTCAGAACAGCTTACAGACTGGTAATGAGAAAGTAAATTACAGGCCCGCTTGTAATTTTTGGTCTTTTTACATTAAGAACATTTAACTGTGAATTCATTTTAAATGAGACCACTGAACTCCTATAATAAGTCCGTTGGACTCCAGAAATATTCAAGATGCTTAAAATTTCATTAATAGTATTTTTACTCTATTTTAACATTTTTGCTGGATATTTTCAAATGGATATTGATTAAAAGAAAGTTCTGATCTGAACTGATTTGTAAAATACACAGCATCCTTCTCTTCTACATAAATAACAAAAACAAGATTTATTCTATGGTAGAATGAATTAAATGCACCATCATAAATCAGTACATTTTCTGTGTGATACAATTAGTGTATAAAATTTGGTGAGGAAGACGGGATGATGCTGAGCACAGTGGGGGACTGGATCCATTCTATCTTCTCAACTAGAACCCCCAACACACAGCTATTTCCCCTCCCCACCAAGTACTATACTTGAACATGTTGCTGGGGATGGAAAAAGTTAAGCAGCTCTACACTCAATAATACAGGGCAAAATGCAACCAAGAAATTCCTACTATGTCTGATTTCATCCTCCTAAGAAATCACAGGGAATTAGTAGTAAAGAAGGCACACTGAGCACCCTTCCACCTCCTTCATTTCCATGTTCTTCATGTTCTCAAGGGCACGCTACATGAAACATGCTGACATCAAAGAGGCTCAGAACAGAGCAGCACAGATTCTGGGCCACTCTCAGCTATAAGGCATTTATTTATAGTACCTTCTGCTTCCTCTAACAAAACAAGCAGAAACTTGTCATGGTAAGTTAATTCCATAAATGGGAACAGGCATTTATTTTAAAACCTGTAACATTTCCTGAAGGGATTAAAACCCTAGAGTTTAGTAAATACTGTTAATATTAAATACTAATACAGCTATTCCTTTGTGTCCTAATTTACCTGTTAACAAATTTTGTCTGTATCTACACATACAAATACAAGCATGTATTTTTCAAAATCAAATACTTGAAAGACTAGTCTTACTCTGTAGCTTTAGTAGAAAAAAAATATACCTTGCACTGAGGAATCTTTCATGATTGGGGAGTCTTTGAGGATCATCATGTTTTTTGATCAAAAAGGCTGTAGGGAACCCTGACATGACCAGGGTATCAAGAAATGCCAAAAGACTATATGTATCACCATTAAGTCATCCCTGAGCAGTTTTTTCTATTTGACTGATAAAAACCCCCTGTAAGAAGTAAACACTAACAGCTTCTTCTACCTTTCTGTATCTTTCTAGTTAAAAACCCAGGTAAGAAACATTTAAAATCTTTGAAGCAACAGTTTAAAGGTATTTGCAGTATATAAACAAATGGTTTATAAAATCATGGATAAAACAAGATTCTAAATTCTAAGGTTAGATCAGAGGTTTTACATTTAATTGAACTTACTAGTCTTACTCCACTGTTTTAAATTATGAAAATATATGGTCAACATTGAAAAACAAAAAAAAACCCCTCCATTTTATAGAGATCAGATCCATAAGACAAGTTTATATAGCATCACCATTATTACCTTCTCATTTAGTTACCTTTATTTCTTTACAGAGCACACTCTCTTCTTCTTCATGAATATAAAATTTCACAGTATTTTTCTGGACATCTTTCATGATTTTAACCAAACTGTTAAATACTTCAGGTTCTAACTGGCTTATAAAATTGGAAAGAGCTGGCTGGGCAGAAATGTTTACATCACTGGGCGATTTTGTTGTTTCTTTTTCTACCGGTTCCCGGGCAGTATCACCAGGTACAGTATGATCAGAAGTCACCATCAGCTCTGTGGCATGGTGTGGCTGGTTCACTTCTACTTCGGTTAAACCCAAAGCTGAAGAGGAATGCTGCTCAATGGAGTTGGTGTCTTTCAAAGTATCACTACAAAGTGGCTCAAGGAGCTGTTTATTGTTGAAGTCACTTGAGGAAACTGGTAGGACAGGCTTTCCCAGAGGATTCAATGCTATCTTACTACCAGAATCATTGGGACTGACTGGTGGCAAATTCCCACCCTTGGCCGATGCTTTGATAATAATAGTATTTAGTTTCTCATGCAAGCCATCTACAAACTCCTGTACACCAGCTTTGGAAGTCTTAGAATATATGAACTCAGAAAGCCGTTTCATCTTCTCTTGTGTTGAAAAAATAGGTGTGGAAATTCTACTGACATATGAAACATTCTTTTGCTTCAAAATCTCTTCTATCTTCCTAGAAAAGAGATTGTACTCTCCTAACACTGTCCTCTCTGTGGTTTCACTCATTGTGGGCGGCTCTGCTGCTGGCACACACTGCTCCTCCACTGTCACCACCTGACCTGTCAACACGTCATCCTCAGTGGTGCCCTTTAGTGTGTCTGTAAATGGAGAGGATGGAAACTGGTAATCAGAACTTCTCTGTCTACTTATTACCCGGGGGTCGTTAGGAAAGGCCTCCTGTGGTGGCAGATACGCCACTTGTTCTTCTGGTGATTTCATACCTATATAGGAAGAGTTCATTATTATAAGAGCAATCCAAAAAAATAACATCTGAAAACACAAACTCATAAATAGGAATGTCAGATCAAAGTATGTATTTAAAACTATACACTGGAAGGTAGGATAAATATCTCAAATGATGGTATGAGCCCCATTTTCTATGTGCCCTACTTATGGCTGGTCTTTGGATTTCAGTAGCTAGAGTAACAAGTTTGGATGTTATTTTCTTTGATTTCTTTTGAAGTGTTCGAACATGTGCAAATTTGGCATCAATACAAATTGTTTGCTTATTTCTGCTTCCCAGATCTGTTGGGGGGAGGGTTCAGTAATATGGAAAAAAACATACTCCATATCTCCATTAACATTAACACTCCTGAGATCTTGAGAAGAGGAGGTCATTCAGCTACCTGGTGTTAATGGAACCGTAACACTTTGACTTTTGACAGCTAGCTCCATCTACAGATTATACTTTTTCCTCAGAGATTGTAATTCAAACATATTTTAAATTTTTTTATTTTTAAGATTTTATTTATTTACTTGACAGAGAGAGACACAGCAAGAGAGGGAACACAAGCAGGGGAGTGGGAGAGGGAGAAGCAGGGAGAAGCTCCCTGCTGAGCAGGGCTCGATTCTGGGACCCTGGAATTACGACCTGAGCTGAAGGCAGACGCTTAACGATTGAGCCACCCAGGTGCCCCCATATTATGTTTTTTAAACTGTATTTCAAAACACATACCCTAAGTCCCTTCTTAAAAGACAAGGGGAAAATATGTTTAACAGCAATTTATAGTATTTCAGGAAAAGAAAAAAGTTTGTGATCTTTGCCCAGATGATATTATAAAGTTTTATTTTTTTAATTTTTCTCAAATCTTGGCTAATATTTCCTAACAAATTGCTGTTGTCGTCTATGAAATGGTACCTCTATATCAGGAAGTTGCAGGTACAAGTACAGTTTTTAGAACTATGGTACTTTGAAGATAAAGCGAATTCCTTATTCAAGTTTACACCCAGATGTGGCAACATACCCTCTCCACACAAATTCAGGTTTGGGTTTCCTCACACTCACACTTTTCTAAAGCTCTTAACAGCCTCAGAAGCAGTCAGCTTGTGATATTTCTCCACCAACCCAGGTAGTTGCCATGAACCACTACACCTGTTAACTACTGCAAAGGTATCTGCTGACAAGTAAGACCACAACAGGTGGTCATAAGTGGAAGAAGAGTAGGGAAGCAAAATATCCAATGTACCAAGGTAAGAATTAAAACTTATGAAACTGATAAAGCAGAAATTCAAGTTCCGTAAAATAACTCCAGAATACAGAACATCCTTCTTAAATCTGTAACATGGGGTTTAGTGCACACACAAAACGTCTGGAATGATACATAAGAAATTTCTAACAGAGGTTGATCCATGCAATGAAACTAAGTATCTAGGACAGCGCTTCAAGACTTTTTGAGATACTTTTCCACTTCTTGAATACCGTATCAGATGTCTGATTTATTTAAATAAAAACATTTAAACTGTATCTTGTGAAACAAATGGGTTGGGGAATACCACCTATAATTTTTAAACTTCTAATTATGTATTATTTCAAATGAAATACCTGCTCCCAAGACATATAGCTGTAGTTCAGACCAATAAGCTTATGCCTGAAGGGCTATGATAAAGGGAAAATTTTTTTTAAAGCTAAATTAAGCTTAAATCCATGTAGGGAATTTTCCATTAAAAAAGTTTAAATCCCTTTTAAAAAAGCAAAGTACCATCACCTAATTCTATTCTGCACAAATTTCCCCTATAAGATTCTAATCACTAGAACTGACAACTTTATCTTAAAAAATGTCTTCTCAGTAATGATCTAAAGGAAACACATGTCAGTAACAGTAATACATGTTTTCTAGTGATTGTCATTCAAGCATTGCAATACTTTGACTCTGAAAGGGGAATAATGAGTTCTCTAAAGGCAGCATCATTTACATATTTACATTTTCCATCACAAGATATAAAGATGGTGTGACAAATAAAAGAGGACTGCAGATGCCAATGGTGCATGCTGAAGCATAAACAAGATACCTGGCTGCTTCTAGTAAGAAAGGATTACTGACAGATAGAAAACAGGTGAATACCAGGGATAATGTTGAGTGAAACAGCCAAAAATAAGACATTGTAGGTTCTATTTACCTTAAATTTAAGAACAGGTAAAACTAATCTATGGTAAAACAAAACAAAAAAAAAGATTAGTGGTTACAGTTGGGTCAGGGGGAGTACTGACTGGAAGACTACAGAAGAAACCCTGGGGGTGTTGGAAATGTTCTAAATCTTGATTTGGGCAGTTGTAACATGAGTCTATACACATGTAAAAACCCATTGAGCTGTGTACTAAAGATTTAAGCACTTTCCTCTATGTCTTATATTCGTTGTTTCTGTTTTGCCTTTTTGGGTCATTCTTCCTAGGAGGAGACAAAAGACTTTCTTCAAGAAAACCATTCAGTCTTTATTTTTTTAAACTCTGTGGAGAGGAAAACCATAAAGATCAACTAAAACTATGCCACTTAGCTTTCCTTCAAATTAAGGGAAAAGACCCATTACCACTTAAGATTTCTGAAAGATATAATGAAATTGAAACAAACAAAAAAGGCCCACCACCAAACTCTAAGCAAAAAAACAATGCCTTTGACCATCTGCAGAGATACTGAATGGACTGAACTCAGACAAAAGAAAAGGTCTTCTAAGAACCAACAGCAACTGGCTAATCAGCAACATCTGTAACTATTTCTGGAATCCCAAAGTTTCCTAATCTCTTATTTACACTATTTAAATAATCAGAAGAATTGGGTCAAAAATTCAAAATTAGAAATAATGAACCTAGAAGATAACGGGCCTCAATCCTTTTGTTTTTTAAACTTTTTAAAGAAACTTGAAGACTGTTTTGCATAGGGTATTCTACAGAAATGGATTAAGAAAAATATTCCCATCTTCCCAAAACATCGTATCAGACAGAATTACTACAGTGAAGAAAACTTAATCTCCAAATACTCAGTGACTTCTTTAAACACATTCTTTGTATAAGAATATTTGATATAAATCAAAGATTTTAAATGCAAATATGATATTGTCCAAATTTTCTGTAATAACAGAACTCAAAATGATGCCCTACTGAACCAGAAATGCAAGTAGCAATTCTGAAGAAGGACACATTGGGAGGAAAAGCAAAGGGAGGCTTCTCACCTGGTGTTTGTTTCTCACCATGTTTCCCCAGTTGGTCTTCTGGGCTTCTTGCATTCCCTCCTGAGGGAAAGCATCCATTAGATTTGTAGACTCTTTTCAGATATATGTGATACCTATATTAAGCACCTTTCTGACAACCCCAAATGCTAACAATCCAAGTATTACATCTTCTGCCTAAAACAATCCAGAAGGGTCATTCAGAAATAGAAGTAGCTTCCCTTTCCATTCAGATGATGATGGAATATCAACATCTAGATGTTGTGCCTTCAAATGGCTCTGAACATCAATTACAAAGCTACCTAAATGAAGAATGGTTAGGATAATCACTTGTATTGACGACTTTTTTACTGTGTTTCCCCCATTCAAGCCAACATCTCCAGCTCTTAAGTACCAGTCACTTTACCATCACTTCTAGAGCTCTTGCCCTTCTGGTAAGGTACTAAGTAGAGAACGGTGCTGAAGCCCATGGTAATTCTTCAAGTTTTAGAAATTCTTCTCAGAGTCCTTGGAGGTCTCAGTAGCTTCTAGGTCACAAGCTAGTCTAACTTTTTAGCAAAAAGTTGTTTTTTTTTTCTTTTTAAAGGACTAAGAATGGAAAAGATATACCCTGGAAATATCTCCAAAAATGCTTAGCTAACAAAGGTAAGAACCTAGAATATTAAGAGAAAGTATATATGTGTGTGTGTGTTTATATATGTATCTACACAGAGAAATTAGAATACTGCAAAATGATCTTTCAACATTAACCTAGTCTTACCCCATGGTCCAATAAGCTTTCTAGGGACTTCTGCTTTTGATCATTTCAGGGTAATCTCTATGATGATCTAAGTTTTCTAAGATAATCCAATGTTAAGAAATCAAGTTTGGTTTTTTCCCCAAAGAGATGAACCTCAACATAACTTCTTAGATGATAGCTTCTTATGGTGAAGTGTACTCTAATAATTTGAGAAGATAGCATTTAATCTGTTGTCCCAAAGACCATCATTTCATCTCTGTCACTATCTCACCTTATTAGAAACTCAATTTCTGCCAACAATATTCATTTGGAAGTCTGCATGCTAAACTCCATTGGGAAAGTATGTTTTAAATCCCTCTGCTTTTATAGGCTGTTTTGCAGATACTTGCTGATGCTGACCAAAACCAGCAACAATCAATGATGAACATGACACTGCTCAAAATAAGATGATGTCAGAGCCAATAAGATGAACCACCCACCGACCCAAGAACGGATCTAGAAAAGATGAACCCTTTAGGAAACTGCTAAGTAAAATCAAGCAAACCAAAGTCCCAGTATACGTGTTCTTACCTGTAATTGGAATCAGTTTCCAATGTATTTCAGTCTCTTCAACATTATTTGACTTAGACTGTCTGCGGAATCCATGTTCAATGGGAACAGTGGGACACAGACTACAATCTTCAAAATTACTCATGTTAATTAAATTTGGATCCTAAAAATTAGAGTACATATTCAATAGCTTTTCAGTTAACTTTTATGTCCAGAATAAACAAGTAGGCTCCACACCCAATGTGGGGCTTGAACTCACAACCCTGAAACCAAGTCACACATTCCACTGTTTTTTGATAGCAAATCCACAAGCTTCAATCTTAACATTACAAATGAGTAAAAACAGCATGGCAAAGTTAAAATACTTTGGTCTTAAACTGAAACATAGTTTTCCCTCAAAACATAATTTGATGTTGATTTAGAGCAGAGGCTGGTAAGCATTTTCGGTAAAGCACCAAGTATTTTAGGCTTTGTGGGCCAGATACCCAGGACTGCCTGTGTAGTGCAAAAGCAGTCAGAGGACACACCTAAACAAATGGCTGTGTTCCACTAAAACCTTAGTTACAAAAACAGGCAGTGGGCAGGGGCACCGAGATGGCTCGGTCAGTTAAGAATCTGGCTTTTGACTTTGGCTCAGATCATGATTAGGGTTGTGAGATTGAGCCCCATGTCGGGCTAAGATTCTCTCTCGCTCTCTCACACATGCCTGTGCTCTCAAATAAATAAATAAGTAAATAGAGAGACAGATGAAGGCAGTGGGCAGAGTTTGGCCCATGCTCCTATCAACTCAATTTAGAATATTAAATATGTCAGAAAATGTTAATAATATTAGTTACCTAAGTTACATACTTCTGCAAGTGGGTCTCCTGACATCATCCGCCCCCTAAAATAAATATCCTAAAACTATGTGGAGAAAGCCTGGGGACATGCATATGACTTTTATTCAAAGGCAGGTGAGAGAAGTAGGAGAGAAAAGGAAATTAGAAATGAACCCTTAGGAAAATGTTGCCATCCTGTTATTGTTATTTCCCAGAGATGCAGCCACTTTTGGGGGAAGACAAGGTTACTTCTCAGCTGGAGATCAGTACTAAGTTTCCTTCATAAACAAACGATGTCCTGTCAAGCAATGCTGGGAGTCATTTCAGAAGTAATCCTTACAGGACACTCACATTCCATTCCTCTTTGCATGAAAAATACAAACTACCTAATCTTGTTTATATCACTTTTGGATTCTAGAACTGCCAGTAGAAAGCCAAACTTTTGAGGATTCAATTTTATTAACTATATATATGCCCATATAAACAATCCTATAAGCAGGAAGGAAAACAGCTACTTCTGCATTTATCCCTTTGTAATAAGGAATAACTTAGAACTGCTATCCTGGACAGATACCTTAATTGCAATGTGTATTTTCTTTCCTTTTGAAAGGGAAAAAAATCCCATTGAAACACACCTACATCCTCTTTCAGACACACATTCACAAAAACAACATATAATCAAAAGAGGTATGCTTACTTCTTTCAAATGTAGTTTATGGTCCGTGCCTGCTTCGCCAGTAGAAACAGCAACAGGATACTTTAACAATGATGTATCAACTTCTAGCAATGGGCTCTGAGTACCCTTAAAATGCACACTTTCAATTTTTGCACAAGTAGGCTGCTCATATTCTTTCTTATCTGGGGGAGAGCTCAACTCATACTCATGCTTTTGCCTCAGCTCTTCATAGGCATCATCAGTATTCAATCCTAAGGCTTTGTTGACTGTGTCTGTCAAGGATGCATCAGAATGCCGTGCATTTGCTAGTGTTTCTGATAGCCAATTAAATAGCCGATGGATATCAGCAACACCAGAGTTAGAGGTATCCTGCGGCTGCTGTCTCAAATCAGCATCATGCCCAAGAGAGCCAATCGGCTGAGGAGACCCTGAAGGTAAAGAGAAAGAAAAACCTTATCTTAGTTTGGAATGTTTGCATAAAAACTTAAAAATCATATATACCTAGAAATTAATTATAAGGTATTTACAGGCAAGAATCCAATCAGACCACTGGCTTAGACTGTACAAGTACATCCATCCATTTCTTTACAAATATAACTGGTTCTAAAATTTTGCACATAGCAGGTACCAGGGTGGCTCAGTTGGTTAAGCACCTGCCTTTGGCTCAAGTCATGATCCCAGGGTTTTGGGATTAAGCCCCACATCAGGCTCCCTGCTCAGTGGAGAGCTTGCTTGCTTCTCCCCATATGTATGTACTTTCTCTTTCAAATAAATAAATAAAAATCTTTTAAAAGTAATAAGAAAAATTAAAAAAATAAAATTTTGCACATAGCTAGAAATTCCCATAAATGAAAGCTTATTTTTGTAATTTGAAAACTGTATTAATGGAGAAATGAGCTCAGACATCATGCTGGTAGTATGGATAATATATATTAATACCTGTACTGTAGTTACCTTAAACTCTATTACCAAAATCCCAATCAGTTTACCCTCAGTTTTATCTGACTTGAAAACAGATAAAATACCTGTACTTGTTATTTTGCAAAATGTTAGGACATGCAGATTACATTTAAATCTACTAAAAAAAAAAACCAAACCATGGCTTAATTTGATTTCTATCTCCTTTATACCTATTAGATTTTGTCTTTAAGATAAAGCTTGATACTCTTACAATTTAAAACCTTATCTTGAATGACTAGATTACTTAATTTCATAACAAAGCTAAAATACTAGAGATACAAAATTATCCCGAAGCAGTCTATACCAAACTTGCACTCAGAACAAAAAGTACTATGAGAGAAAACATGTTAAGAGATGGTTACAAGCAGGTATAAATATGGGTGATCTGCACAACCATTATATTTAAAACCAGCGAAGGGAACAGACATTCAGGAAATGGTGCTTGTAATGCTGAAGGAGGGTAAAGCCTGGATAGATGTCAGGATTTCCAATTTAAGCAGGGTATAAGGAACCACAGGGGGGAAAAAATTTAGAAACAACAAAGTACATCCTCTACTTATATGGATTATAAAATCATAGTAGTGGAAAATAATCCGTAGAGATGGAAAGCAGATCAGTGGTGGCGTGGGGTAAGATTACAAAGGAGTATAATGTTCTATATATTGGAGTGGTGGCAAAATAACTACCAAAATTTGTCTTTACACTATGCCCTTAAAATTTAAGGATACATTTTATGGAAACCATACGTCAAAAAGAGTAATGTAAAAGAGAGTAGGAAAGATAGGAGGTTACCTCTTATAAAATGAGTGGGTTTACCACCAAATCAAGATGAGGGTATTTTAAAAGTTAGAATCCAACCTTTAAATCTCTATTTTCAGAAATCAAAAATAAAGTGTACAAAATGACTAAAAAGAAACACAAATGAGGAACCCCTGCCTCACTTCTACTTTGGCCTATTGGCATGGCTTTCCCACCATTTTTATTATTGGTAAAGCCTGACTGTAACCCACAACAATTTTTTCACATAGACAAAATCAATTATCAGCTAAAACAGTACTGAAACTTAAGTATCTTGACCATTATGTGCTAGTGCTAGTAAATACAGCCAAGTTTAGGAACAATGTTTTAGAGTCAGTCACAACTAAGTTATGAATTAAACATGGATTAATGAACTACATAACTTTAGGCAAAATTATTCAACTTCTTCATATTTTTTTCATCTGTAAATTAAGGATAATAATGTCTACCACTCAAGAACTAAATGAGTCCATATATGTAAAACACCTGGCACATGGTAAGCACTTAATTCTCAAGACACCAGGTCAACAGTTAAGACAGTGCAGATCAGTAAAGGTCCACAGGTTCAGCATGGCGTAAGCTAAAGGTAATAACCATTAAGAAGAAGAGCCAAAATCTAGGGAGGGATCTGAAATGCAAAGATATAAGGGTTTAGAGAAATGAAAGATGCTTCAGGAAGAAAGAAAGAGTAGTGTAAAAGGGCTGACTATGACATATTCTGAGGAGAGAGATGAGCCCTAATCAAGGAATATGTGAAAAAAGAGTGGGAAACATGGATACCCAGGTGGGTCATGGCCAATCTATTAAAAACTTTTGAAAAGACGTATATGAAGCTGAGACTGGAAGAACATGATACTGAAATGGGTGACAAATGCCAGGAAAGCCACCCAAGAGGTAAGAACAAGATGAAAATGCTGGAAAGAAAGAACACAGATCAAATAAAGAAGAAACACTTGAAAGTTACTCAAGACGACAGCAGTGTCAAACAGAAGTCTCTGCAATGATGGAAATGTTCTCTATCTGTGCTACTGCAATACAGTGGTATGGCTTATGCAATGTTCCAAATATAATACATGAAATGAACTTTCATTTCAATTTAAACTTTTTTTAAAAAGATTTTTATTTATTTGACAGAGATCACAAGTAGGCAGAGAGGCAGGCAGAGAGAGAGAGAGAAGAGGAAGCAGGCTCCCCGCTGAGCTGAGAGCCTGATGTGGGGCTCGATCTCAGGACCCCAGGATCATGACCTGAGCTGAACTCAGAGGCTTTAACCCACTGAGCCACCCAGGCACCCCCATTTTAATTTAAACTTAAATACAACACGTGGCCAGTGGTTACCATATGTGCAGGAATAGAGAAAGGAGGGCAGATAAGTGAAAAGTAACTGAGGATACAAGCACTGATGGCTAAGAGAACAGTATAAAAACAGTTCTGAGACACACTGAATTTGAACATATACAAGTAAAATGGAATACTGGTATCTGCCATAAACAAGAAGAGCAGCAGCACAAAATTCAAAGGTCTACGAACTTGAAGACATTTCATGTTTTAAGCAGTGTGAAGATATTAAAAATCTAGATGAAAAAAATGTTTTAGAGTACTTGCAGTACTGAAACACACACTTAAAAGAAGGATCTCCCATTTCTGACTTTTACTGTCAACTAAAACAAAGAAAAATAGAAAAAAAGAAAAAGTCAAACATATTACTGGCTCCTGGGGTGGAAAAAAAGTGTATGCATCTAAGAAATCGAATTTTAAACCTCAGAAGGTTCCTTTCACTAAGCAACATGCTAAAGGAACCTAATATTCAATGTACTTTCCCAATTGTAAAATTAACAGGACATAAAAGGACAAGAACTCCAATTAATAGGACAATAGTCAAGCATACTTTATTTTCCTCGTATAGCCTAAGCTATACAATTCAGAAATCTGATTACCTTCTTTACAAAAACAGGGGACAAGCTGGATTGGTTCTGAGGCTATAACTTGCAGACCCCTGTACTAGGGGAAAGGACAGAACTACTTTACTGTATTTTTGGTTGTTATTTTTATACTACATAAAAGCAACCTGATATTTTTACCTTCATACAGATGGCAATTTTCAGATAAATTACTGGTTTTGGCGAGCTTTCTCATATTTTCAGGTAGATCCTCAAGCTTCCTCTTCAAGACAGTTTTGCTTCTCATATCTTCTGTGTCTGAGTCCCCACCCACATTTTTTTTCCTACACTGAATTAAATTAATTAATTCTTTGACTCTATCCTTATCATAATCCAAAGAGTGAGAGGACTTCTGCTTTCTAGGTATAATAGTTTCACCCCTTGAGTTATTTCGTTTTCCAAATTTCATTTTTGTACCATTCATTTCTTCTTCTTGGCCTTCATAATCTGAGAGTGGACTGAACTGTTGAAGTTTTCTATTTTCTTCAAAAAGCTCTTTCAATTTACAAATTGGTAACTGATACATTTCAGGCCGAAAAATATAGGCATGCAAACAATTATCAATATGGGATTTATTCTTTGGAGCTGAGTATAAGAATTTTTTATCATCTAATCGGGAATCATATGGAAACATGATAAACTCTCGTTTACCTGAACCAAAACCTCGCTTAAAAAATTCATTTACATACTTTTCAACAACAGAATGAAAATTTATAGTATTTATATTTTTGAATTCCTTTCGACACTGAATCAAAGCAAACTGTAAAAACTGAGTTATTTTTAATACATCTGTCATGCTCTCATGTCTCTTCTGTGGTGTTGCATTAGTTGAACCTTTTTGTGCTGTAAACAAACAAAAAGGCAAACCATGTTAGCAATCAAGAATCAAACACAGATCTACATGTTGTCAAAGAAATGCAACATTTATACATTAATGATAAACCAGACTACCAGTATGTACCCTAATACATATATGCAACATAGAAATAAACAAAGAGTGTCGCTTCTAAAAAGAGGCCAATAAGAAATAAAAAGTGTAGAGGGTATTTTTAAAGGAAAAAATACCCACTCATTGAAGATCTTCATTTCTTATTGTCCCTTGGCATTCAACTGGTAGCAAGGAAATATAACAAGAAATAAAGAAGCAAGGCAAAATCTGAGGCCCCTTGTAAGAGAACCCTGCAACTGATAGCAATGTCACTCCTTTCTGCTGTACTGTAATAAATTTAATTTACATTAATGTTTTACACCCTATAGACATGTATCTAAACACCAAGTGGCTACAATTGAAAATGTCATTCTTAATTTAACAATGAAACCCATCAGTGGGAATTTTACCTTAATATAGCATTGAAGTATGTTCTTAGAAACAGTGAATAGCAAATTTTCTCTACTACCAGTGTAAAAAATTTTTATTAATTTTAAATGGCCTAAATTTAGCTTAGCATATGATCTTTTTATTGTTGTTAAAATTTGAATGCAAAAAAGAACTTAGCTAAAAAAAAAACTAATAATAATATAGAACCCTAAAAACCAAAGCTACTACAGTATTTTAATAATTACAATCAATTGTTATTTAGTGAAAACACTATTAACTCCCAAATAATTTTCCACTAAAAAATAATCAAGTCATATATAGTTTATGTTTTATTTTGCTAATATGTCTTAATAGCCGCACAGTATTTTCCAAAATATAAGAAACAAAATGTTTACTGAGTTATCTGGAAAATTTCAAAGAAATTTAAGTATTTATCAGTGACTTGATTTAGATATTCAGAGAACTTACAAGTAACTATGCCTCTAGGTTCTTGAAATAGAAACAAAGCATGTAGGACTCGAGATCTGGCAGTTTGATGTTCTAAAAAAACAGAAGCCAAACTGGTTAGCAATATGTTCTAATGAAAAAATTAAAAAGAATTGTAAAAATTAAAGAGCTCACTTACCATATGGAGAAACCATTTGACAAGGAGAGAGAAGAAAAAGGTATCCTCGGTCTCCCAAAGGTTTAACAAGAACCTGCATTTTTGGAAAAGGGAAGAAGTTGAATCCACTTCATTATTACTTATCATAAGGCAGGCACATAGCAGTTTCTAATAATTGTAAAGCAGCAAGTTACTGATCATCTTGCTTTAGGAAAAATATTGCTACCACATTAAAAACTCTATGAACTCTCTGATTAACAGAATTCCAATCAAACAAAAATTCCCTAGTTCTCATATTAGTAATAAGAAGAATTACTGAATGAATTCCCCTAATTAACTGTGAAACCAACTTGATTTTTCCTTGACACTAAAATACAAGGACCAAATTAAAGACTTCAAATACCTTCCTCAACAATTCAAAAGACATGTTAATTGCCAAAGCAGTGTGCTAAATGTTAGGGGTATAAAAACAAGTATAGCACAAACATTACATTTCATGAGGTCAAGCTAATCTCAAATTAAATGTGTTGCTATAATCTAATTCTTCACGTAGTTAATGAACACCCTTCAACCTAATGCAATTTGCCTTGCCAGAAAGAACTTTAAAGACAAGCAACACAAGAGCCATAAGAAATTTATAATTGGGTGGTGAATAACAGAAGAAATATCAATAATTATTCAAAACAGAGAAGTTCTCAAAAAGATATACAAAACAATAAGAAGAGAAAAAATATAGTTTATAGTTGGAAAAGATACTGACAATATACTTTAGGTGGATTCTGAAGCATAGGAACACTGCCAAGAGCCCAAGATTATGGGAAGGACTATTTTAAGAGTCAACATCATGAGCAAAGGCAGTTATAATTGATGAATGGTCTGCAGGCATTAGAGTACTTAAGATTAGCAAAAGGGTGATGGCAGACTAGGACAAACATACAAGTCTAAAAGGAAAGATTATGGGCTCAATTGTAAAAAGGCAAGAATACCAGGTTAGCCAGGAATGCCCTCAAGAGTATATGCCTTTTTGAACTGGAGTTCAAAAAACAACAAAAAAACTCCAACAGCACTGTGAAGGAGGGGGAAATAAAAAAAGTAATGCAAGAAAGTTTGTGAGCTACTGCAATTATTTGCATTATGTTTTAGATTGAAGAAAGGGGAAGTAAAGGAAGATCTAAGCATGACAGTTGAACATAAAAGGTTATGGGGACTCTAAAAGGAAGTAGGTGTCACCTAAATTTCTATTAATTCCAGTAAACAAAGTCTGTGTAAGAACCCATAGTTTAATGGACAGAAAATAACTGCTATCAATTTACATTTAATAAAGACAATGAACAGCCAAAAGTAAGATGGACAATGTACATGCAAAATTTCTGTTTCAGACTCAAATACTTTTATCTAAAATGTTTCATTTTTATTTATTTAGAGAGAGAGTATGCACAGAGGGCGAGGAGAGAGAGAATCTCAAGCAGACTCTTGAGCACAGTGCCTGACATGGAGCTGGCTTTCACAACCATGAGATCATGACCTAATCAAGAGTCAGACCCTTAAGCTGCTGAGCCACCTGGGTACCCCTAAAACATTTTACATATCATATCCCTTTTAACATTTCACCCATCTCTTGGTTTGTCAGAACACGAAGCTGGGAAGTACTAGTAAGATTTTCATGTTTTGTGGTCATTAAGGAAAAACAGATAATTTTAATGTCTCACCCACTCTAATACCAGGGTTTTAAATTCCATTGGTTCAGTGCCATAAAGACCCTTGTCTTCCAATGGGCCTTAACATCCCCAGAGACCCATGGAGCACAGGGAATCCACACCCTGAAACAACACTCCAGCAGACAGAGGCCCTAAAAATAGTATCTTTGCCTTTAGCTCCTAGAAACACTTTAAATGCTGTAGGGGAAAGAAACACCTTTGAATTCCATACTTCTGCTGCCTCTATTACACCTTACTGTTTTGTTCCCCTCAGAAAACAGTATTAATCCAGTCTGCCAATTTTTATTTCTTGATTCTACTATTTTGACTTTTCAAATAAACATTACAGGTTGGGGCACCTGGGTGACTCAGTTGGTTAAGCAGCTGCCTTCGGCTCAGGTCATGATCTCGGGGTTCTGGGATCGAGCTCCGCATCAGGCTCCGTGCTCAGTGGAGAGCCTGATTCTCCCTCTTCCTCTGCCTGCTGCTCTGCCTACTTGTACTCTCTATCTCTGTGTCAAATAAATAAAACCTTTAAGAAAAAAAAAACCAAACGTTACAGGTAACATGGTAAAAACACAAAAATGTTGGGGAACCTGGCTAGCTCAGTTGGGATAGCATGTGACTTGATCTCGGGGTTGTGAGTTCAAGTTCCATGTTGGATGTAGAGATTACTTAAAAATAAAATCTTTCCAGAACCCGGGTGGCTCAACTGATTGAGTATGACTCTTGGTTTCGGCTCAGGTCATGATCTCACAGTCCTGGGATCCAGCCCCATGTCAGGCTCCATGCTCAGCAGTCTTCTTGAGATTCTCTCTCTTCTCCCTCTGCAGCCCCCCGCCCCCGCTCACATTCTTTCTCTAAATTAAATAAAAATAAAATCTTTCCTCTGAAACGAATACTACACTATATGTTAACTAACTTTAATTTATATAAAAACTAAAATAATAATAAAGTCTTGAAAAAAAAAGCAAACAAAAATATGTTAAAAATATAAAACAGTAAGCTCACAACCTACGAGGAAATAAGCCACCCTAAGTGAGATTTAGCAGAAACAAAACAGATTCCAACACCCAAGGATTTCAACTGGAATTTCAGATGTAATATATAAAACAGGTTATGAGTTGCTTAAAGAAATAACTTGAAGAACTGAAAATATGTTCACATAAAAACTGGTACACAAATGTTCACAGCAGCTATTTATAAAGAAGAATGGAAACAACTGATGAATGGAAAAAATGTGGTATTATCCATACAAGGAAATACTGTTCAGCCATGAAAAGGAATTTAGTACTGGTATGTGCTACAACATGGGATGAACCTTAAAAGTATTACGCTAAGAGGGATGTCTGTGTGACTGAGTCAGTTGAGTAACTGACTCTTGGTTTTGGCTGAGGTCATGATCCCATGGGTTTTGAGACTGAGCCCCATGTGGGCCCTCCATGCTCAGCAGGGAGTCTATGTGAAGATTCTCTCTCTGCCCCTCCCCCTCTTAAATATACAAATCTTAAAAAAAAAAATCATAGCAAGTGGAAGAAGCCAGGCACATACTGCGTGATTCCACTTACATAAAGTATCTAGAACAGACAAATCCATAAAGAAAGAAGTGGATTCATTGTTATTAGGGACTGGAGAACAAATGCGGAGCGTATGCTTAATGGGCATGAGGTTTCTTTCTGGGGTGAACAAAATGTTCTGAAAACAGATAGTGGTGATGGCTGCACAATACTGTGAATCCACTAAAAATCACTAAAAAAGTGTATACTTAAAAATGGCTAAAACAGGGGCGCCTGGGTGGCTCAGTGGATTAGGCCGCTGCCTTCGGCTCAGGTCATGATCTCAGGGTCCTGGGATCGAGCCCCGCATCGGGCTCTCTGCTCTGCAGGGAGCCTGTTTTCTCCTCTCTCTCTGCCTGCCTCTCTTCCTACTTGTGATCTCTCTCTCTGTCAGATAAATAAATAAAATCTTTAAAAAAAAAAAAATGGCTAAAACAGGGGCACTTGGGTGGCTCAGTGGGTTAAAGCCTCTGCCTTCGGCTCAGGTCATGATCCCAGGGTTCTGGGATCGAGCCCCACATCGGGCTTTCTGCTCAGCAGGGAGCCTGCTTCCCTTCCTCTCTCTCTGCCTATTTGTGATCTCAAAAAAGAAAAAAAAAAAAAAGGCTAAAACATATAGCAGCAATATCCACAATAGCCAAACTACAGAAAGAGCCTAGATGCCCATTAACAGATGAATGGATAAAGAAGATGTGATACTTGGGGCACCTGGGTGGCTCAGTGGTTTAAAACCTCTGCCTTTGGCTCAGGTCATGATCCCAGGGTCCTGGGATTGAGCCCCACATCGGGCTCTCTGCTTAGCAGGGTGCCTGCTTTCTCCTCTCACTCTCTCTGCCTGCCTCTCTGTCTCCTTGTGATCGATCTCTGCCTGTCAAATAAATAAATAAAATCTTTTTTTTTTTTTAAGATTTTATTTATTTATTTGACAGAGAGAGATCACAAGTAGATAGAGAGGCAGGCAGAGAGAGAGAGGGAGGCAGGCTCCCTGCTGAGCAGAGAGCCCGACGCGGGGCTCGATCCCAGGACCCCGAGATCATGACCTGAGCCGAAGGCAGCGGCTCAACCCACTGAGCCACCCAGGCGCCCCTAAACAAAATCTTAAAAAAAAAAAAAAAGATGTGGGGCGCGCACGCGCACACACACACACAATGGAATATTATGCAGCCATCAAAAACAAAATCTTGCCATTTGCAACGACGTGGATGGAACTAGAGGCTATTGTGCTACGCAACATAAGTTAATCAGAGAAAGACAATTATCATATGATCTCACCGATATGAGGAATTTGAGAAACAAGACAGAGGATCATAGGAAAAAGGAGGGAAAAATGAAATAAGACAAAACCAGAGAGGGAGACAAACCATAAGAGACTCTTCTCAAGAAACAAACCAAGGGCTGCTGGAGGGGAGAGGGGTAGGGAGATGGGGTGGCTGGGTGATGGACACCGGAGAGGGTGAGTGCTGTGAACTGTGTAGGACTGATGAATCACAGATGCGTACCCCTGACACAAATAAATTATAGGTTAAAAAAAAAAAGGCTAAAACAGTGAAGCTCCTTTCAATAAAAAAATACCAAGGAACATCAGAATATAACACCTCCACCTCCTATAACAGTGCCTGGCACATGATAGGTACTCTGTAAGTATTCCTAAAAAATGAACAAGAATCTATTAAAAAAAAAAACAAAAAACAAAAAACAAAAAAAACAACCAGGCAGATCAAGAATAATCAAATATAACTTTCAGAAATCAAAAATATGTGAAATTGAACACTCAATGAATGAATTAAACAACAAATTAGACACAGCTGAAGACAGAATATGTAAACTAGAAGACAGCTATGACGAAATTACTCAGAATGCAGCACACAGAGAAACAAGTGAATACAAAACACAAAAGAAAATCACAAATATCAAGTACAAAATGAAAAGACCTGACATATGGTGCTCTAGGGTCCTAGATAGTCTAAACAGAATGAAGGACAAATATAGCCAGATAATACCTAACTGTATTACAGAAATGAATATGTAAATCCAGATACAAAAGAATATACACTCGCTAGATAGTAAGAAATCTACACCCAGACATGTAATTGCAAAACACTAAAGATGAAGATAAAAAGCAACCAGAAAAAAGACAACAACTTATAAAAGAATAGTAATTAGACTAAGAACAGACCTTTCAACAAAAATAGAAACCAGAAGATACTGTAATACAGCTAAAGTGCTAAGAGAAAATAGCTGTCAACCCAGAATTACGCACCCAGGATCTAACAATTAAGGAATACATGGTATTTTTTTGGTGGGGAGGGGTGCAGCAGCAAATCTATCAAGAGGGCATGTTCAAAAATTGACCACAAAGTGAGTTTTAGATCAAGTATCAAAAAATTTCCAATAATCACCACCTGTTCTAACAGGATTAAATTTAAAAAGTATTATATTTGGAAATTTAAAAACATCCTATCATATGTCAGAGAAGGAATCACAATGGAAACCAAGAAATATTTAGAACTGAATAATAATGAAAACTCTACACATTAGAAGTTGTGGAATGCAACTAAAACATTTGTTGGAACTCAAAATTCAATGACCATTTTCCCAACTTCCAAAGAAGGCAGAAATAATAAAATGAACCCTCCAAAAGTAGAAGTTAATAAAACTAACAGCTAAGATTAGTAAAAGATAAAACAAAGATACAATAGAAGGTTAAAACCATAATTTGATTCTTAAGACCAATAAAATAAATAAACCTCTGGTGAAAGTGACTAAACAAGGAAAGCAAAATGAAATTACCATATAATAATGCTCGTAGCAGCTATTAATAAGAAACTATATAAATGACTGTATCACAATAAACACAAAAACACAGAAGAAATGGACAAATTCCTAAAAACCAAACAAAACCATATGTTCAAACTTAACCAAGGAAAAATAGAAAGCCTGAAAAGTTCAACCATTAAACTGAATCACTACTTTAAAGTCATTCATAAATGACAAGTTTTGCAGTTAAGTGGTAGAGAACATCCAAAGAATATATCATTTTAATCACTTATACATCCATCTCTTGCAAAATGAGAAATACTACCTAAATCAAATTAAGAAACTAGTAGCATATGGATACAAAACCCAGAAAAGGACAGTATGAGAAAGAAAGTTCACACGTCAAAATTCACTCATCATCACAGATAAAAAATTCCTAAAGAGAACATTCACAGACCAAACCACGCATTTCAAAAAGAAAAAAAGTGGGAGCTGATAGTTTTTTTTTTTTTTTTTAAGGTAGGCTCTGCCCTGGTGGGGCTTAAACTCATCATGACCATGAGATCAAGAACTGAGCCAAGATCAAGAGTTGGACCCTTAACCAACTGAGCAACCCAGGTACCCCTGGAGTTGGTGTTCTTAACCAGCAAAACAAATACAGTTTAATACTGGAAAAAGATAAAATATAATTCATCGTTTAAGTCTACAGGATAAATTCTACATGTGATGGTTCACTTTATGTGTCAACTAGACCAGGCCACAGGGTATCCAAATATTTGGTCAAACTTTATTCTAGCTATTTATGAGAGTATTTTTGGATTAGTTTAACATATAAGCTCTCCTGCATCTCCAGCTTCCTGACTGCAAATCTTGGAACTTTTTAGTCTCCATAACTATGTGAGCCAATTCTTTATTAATAAATCTTTTTCTGTATGTGTACATCCTACAAGTTCTGTTCCTCTGGAGGACCCTAATACACCAATATACCATGTTACCATCTTGATAAAGGCCCTCCCAAAGCATTCAATAAATTCAAAACCCATCATGGTTAAAAAAAATGAAGAAAATTTTTAAACTGATGAAGAGATTTGTGAAAAACCTACTGCAAACTTCCTACCTAGTGACTAATGTTAGACATGTTCAAAAAGATAAGAGAATGCCTACAACCACCACTTTTATTCAACATTGTAGTACTAGAGAGCCTAGATTACACAGTAATATAAGAAAAAGAAATAAAAAACTAAAGGAAAGGAGAGGGAAAAAAATACAATGTAGTTCTCAGATGATAAAGTCTATACAGCAATCCCAAATAATGTATAAAAAAGAACAAATTAGGGATGCCTGGGTGGCTGAGTGGGTTAAGGCTCTGCCTTCAGCTCAGGTCATGATCCCAGGGTTCTGGGACCGAGCCCCGCATCAGGCTCTCTGCTCAGCAGGGAGCCTGCTTCCCTTCCTCTCTCTCTGCCTGCCTCTTGGCCTACTTGTGATCTCTCTGTGTGTCAAATAAATAAATAAAATCTTAAAAAAAAAAAGAATATCCTAAAGAAATGAAGAGATAATCTTGTTCATGGGTAAGTATCACAAAAGACATCTATTCTCTCAAATGTGATCTACAGATTTAATAAAATTCCAATTAAAAAATCCCAGTAGGGGCTTTTTGGTGGGAGGAGAAGAGGGTTTGGGAGGAGGAACCTTAAAGCTGATTCTAAAATTTTTTTTTAAAAAGCAAAGTTGAAACTTAAATTTTTGAAAAAAGCTGAATGTCGTATAGTAAAACACTCCTAAAGAGGATGAAAAAAGTGGGGCAGTTGGCTCTATCTCCTATCAAGGCTTCTTAGTGGAAAAAGGTGAGACTATTCAATAAATGGTTCAGAACAACTTGTTATTCATCAAAGTTAAGTTGGATTCCTACATTATATCATGCAAAACAAAAACAAAAACAAAACTCTACATAGGCAAAATCATAACACATTCACAGGAAAACTTAGGGCAATATCTGTAAAATCTAGGGTTAAGGAAAGATTTCTTAACGTCACAAACAGTACTTAAAACTCAGGCAGATAAATTTAATAAGATTAAGAACATCTGTTCTTCAAAAAACCCACCATGAATCAAGTAAAAAGGCAAGTAGCTTATGGGAAAAAAAAAAACATTCTAGCACATGTACCTCAGTATTAGTACCCAAAATATATACAAAATTCCTCAAATTAGTAAGAAAACATAAGCCACCCAAAGGAAAAACAGGCAACTGAACACTAAAATAAATTTATAAAAGGACGATCAACTCATATCTCAGGAAAATACTGGCTAAAAATCACAGTACAATATCGTTGTAACTACAACTATAGTTATCACTACGCAACTTTTGTAGATTTTGCTACAGTCTGACTTTATCAGTGACTGTGTGAATTAAGGAGAACTTGCTCATAGTAGGGGATATAAATTGGTATACTTAAAACTGTATCGCATTATCTTGTAAAGCCAGTCATGTGTTTATGTTATGATTCAATAATTCTACTTATAGATAATAAATCTAATATGCTAAATATATACCCAAGAGAAAAAAATTCTTGTACATGTACACCAGGAAATATATAGAATGTTCACATCAGAAATAACATTCAAATTTACAAACTTCCATCATTTTCCTTTATATTAAGTTAGCTTTAAGAATTATTAACTTGGGTGCCTGGGTGGTTCAGTGGGTTGAGCCTCTGCCTTCGGCTTGGGTCACGATCTCAGGGTCCTGGGATGGAGGCCCACATCAGGCTCATTGCTCAGTGGGGAGCCTGCTTTCCCCTTTCTCTCTGCCTACCTCTCTGCCTACTTGTGACCTCTCTCTCTGTCAAATAAATAAAATCTTAAAAAAAAAAATTATTTACTTACCCCTACCATAAGAGAGCCCAATATAATTTTACTTACATTATAAATCTCCCTGTGAGAAAATAAAATTTCCCTAGATTTTTCAGTGCTCCTCTATCAAAACTAGCCTTCGAATACACAGAAAAGTAAATATAAAGATAGGGAATGTTTGCTTTCATTCCCCCAGAAATATTTTACTCCTCATATATTTTCAGAATTAGATCTGTAGTCAATTACCTAAGTAACTGCTCTGAGAGAAAAGGATAATTAAATTTCCCTTATCTCCCTGAGAGTGCCAAGTGAGTACACAAGGGGGCCAAGAGGTTACAGAACAGATTAGTTCCTATGTCAAGCCCCAAGGTGCCAGGAAGACTTAGGTATTAATATTTCAATGATGAAGGAATCCCAGAAACTTGGAGATGTCTTTAGTCCCAGAAGGCTAAGCAGCTTATGAAGGGATTTTATTTATTTACTACAGGGTTGGAGTTATTATTCATTATATTTTCTTTTTTTTTTTTTTTTTTTAAGGTTTTATTTATTTGAGAGACAGAGATGACAAGTAGGCAGAAAGGCAGGCGGCGGGGGGGGGGGGGGGGGGGGGGCGGTGTGGCCTGGGAAGCAGGCTTCCCGCTGAGCAGAGAGCCCGATGTGGGGCTTCATCCCAGGACCCTGGGATCATGACCCGAGCCGAAGGCAGAAGTTTTAACCCATTGAGCCACCCAGGCGCCCCCGTTACATTTTCAAGGAGAACTTTCCAGGAGGGGAGGGAGATATTAGCCTCCTTCCTTTAATAAGCAAAGAAAACCATTTTTCCTTGTCCTTTGCCTGTGGAATGTCCAGTTACTTGCCTAGGATAACAGACCTGTCTTTCCTTGGGTTGCCCTAAGGTTAAGGATGAAGGCAAAGGAAGGCTAATATATTTATTATTGTGAGGTATTCATTAAATCTCTGAACGATAATACTGTGTACATACTCAAGATAAAATTATTGAGAACCCAACAGTCCTCAATGCATCTTCCATCATCATTAGAACTATGAAGAAAGTAGCTGTAATTAGAATAATTTCCACAGAGGTTTGTAGGAAAAGGTGGAACTCCACAAAATATCTAGGGTCCATTAGATTCAGGTAGTGTATCCTTATGGAACATTCATGCCCTGTAAGCTACAGAATCTTTATTTCTTTTTTTTTTTTCTTAATTTGACACAGAGAGAGGGATCACAAGTAGGCAGAGGGGCAGACAGAGAGAGAGGGGAAAGCAGGCTTCCCGCTGAGCAGAGAGCCTGATGCGGGGCTCGATCCCAGGACCCTGAGATCTTGACCTGAGCCGAAGGCAGAGGCTTAACCCACTGAGCCACCCAGGAACCCCAGAATCTTTATTTCTTAATTCTGGGAAAACCCAGTCCTCCAAGAACCTAGTATAATATTTGCTCAGGTAAAGAATAAAATACCAGTATCTTCCTATCCTGATTCTCACTACTAAAAACGGAACAGATATTTTAATTCTCTGATAAACTCCTCACTGTCAAGACTCAATACTCATTCTCTGAAATGCAAGAACCAAGGAGATTTGGATAACCAATATCTCACCATATTCAAACCTACCATCTAAACTTTCACTTCCCGAACTCTGGAATTAAACAGATTTTGATTATGAGCAATAGTTGTATTTCAAGACAAAACAAGAAATGTAAATACAAAAGTATATTCATATGTAGCAAATGTGCATGTGTATGTAGTGTGTATTCTAAGACGCCTAGCCCGAAGATTTCTAGCTGGTTATTGTTGGGGCGCCTGGGTGGCTCAGTTAAACATCTGCCTTCAGCTCAGGTTATGATCCCAGAGTCCTTGGATGGAGCCCCACACCCGGCTCCCTGCTCAGGGGAGATCCTACTTCTCCCTCTCCCTCTGCCCCTCCCCCTGCTTGTGTTCTCACATGCACTCTCTCTCTCTGTCCTTCAGATAAATAAAATCTAAAAAAAAAGTTATTGTTAGGTGTTCACCAATTCATAAGTGTATAAACTCTGTCTATAAGTTTTGCATATAATTTGACTCTCCCACCCATAAACATATATGTATACAATGAGATTCTACAAAGCCATTAAAAATGCAATTCTAAGCTCTGAAAATCACTGACACTAACCTCCATTTGACTACCTGGAAATTGAGGCTCAACAAAGTGAGGAGTAAAAGGAAGTCAACTGCTGAAAAACTTACTATGTGGCATACCTGTGCAAAAAAACTTCCCCTCTCTACTGAAATGTCCCATCAACATGTGAACATGAGCCCTTCTCCTCTGTAACTACCTCCTCTCCCTTCAGCTAAACTATGCGTAATAGCATGAATTTTCTGTTCATTCCTGAACCCATCACAACTGATGTCTGACCTAATCTATCTGAACTCAGTAAAACTGGTATCTATCAGGTATTATCTAGCAAATATCTCTTAAATCAGTCTCTTATATCATCATTCTTACCTTTCTCCTCCAACCCACTATCACCCTCTAATGTAATGCCTCATCTCCCCTCTTCAATTAGTTCTCTACAGAGTAACCAGATAAATTTCTGAAACACAGATGTGATCATGTCGCACACACAATCAAAACCTCATGCTACTCCCTTTAAAACCCAATTGCTGGGGTGCCTGGGTGGCTCAGTGGGTTAAGTCTCTGCCTTCGGCTCAGGTCATAATCTCAGGGTCCTGCGATCGAGTCCTACGTTGGGCTCCCTGCTCAGCAGGGAGGCTGCTTCCCCATCTCTGACTGCCTCTGTGCCTACTTGTGATCTCTCTTTCTCTCTATCAATAAATAAGTATTTAAAAAAAAAACCCAATTGCTCTTAGGGTTACATCCAAACTTCCAATCACTTGAACACTGCCTACATAACGCTGCAGGACACAGCCCCTACACACTTTTCTAGCCTTGTGTCCTACCACTTTCTCTCAATTACTCTAGTGTTGTTCCTTTATCTCTTTTCAACCTCACCAAGCATCTTCTTCTTTCTGAATCTTCAAATACAGCACTGTCTCTATTGGAACAAACCGTTATCTATTGGAGGAACTCCATTTACCACTGCGTAATCCAGAAGAATAGTCTCATTTTTTACTGAAGTATACCTTCTGCATAAGAAAATGGTATTCAGTAAGTATTTGTTGTCACAATCACAAAATACGGTAAGATACTTCAGGGGGAACACTGGCTTGCAGAAGGTCTAGCACCACGGCTAAAGTAAACAGGCTACTAAAGGACATAGTAAAGCCGTTTGCTGAATAGTAGCAATAAAGACTGAGACCTTATGGTACTTTCAGAGTGCAAAAATGAAATAAACTGAAATAATATGATCACTTATTCAAATACTTATTTATAAGGGAGAATGAGGAAGATTTTAAAACCTTTCACTCACAAGTTTTTCTTTCTCTAGTTTTTGTAGCAAACTCTCCATGTTACTTCCAATTCTTGTTTTCTCTACAACTTCATAAAGGCTGCAATACATTCCATTCTTCAAAACTGTCATAAGAAAAAATACATAGTAAATATTCAAATCAAATCTGTTTTTTACATATTTTAATAAAATTAAATTACTTACCTTCACTTGGACCTAAGTATGTTTCCTTATAAAACAGTGCTGGAGGAATTTTCTGCTTCAGATGATCAATACTCATAACTGTTTCAACATCTAACTTCTCAGGGCTGAAAAGAAATTGAAAAGACATGTTTACCTTACCTCTATGTTTAACTCTAGTAATGTTATTTCCTTCCCCTTCCCCACAAGGCTCTTGGTAGAAAGCAGAGCATACTTACTAATATCATAGCTGATTCTAAAGAAGTTTGGTATGGAAAGTCCAGATATATACAGAAGTATGAAAAAAGCCTGACAATATCACCAACCTTCCATCTTTAAGCAAGAAGCTAATTATATACCCCAATTTTACTAAACCAAAAAGGATAAAATGCTGTCCTTTTACTAAAGATAATTCAAGTATGAACTGTTAAAGTAATCTTCAAACATCCATGAAGGCCCATAATATTTACTGGGGTGGTAGCAAAAGATCATTCTAGACCTTTCTATTCCAACATAAGCTGCACAGGACTGAAAACAGTCTATAAATTTTAACAACTCACCATATCAAAGCAGATTCCAACAAAGAACTGATAACTTTTAAGTCTATCATATTCAAATTACTAAATGAAAATATATCTAATTAGGAAAAAAACTCTGAAAAAAATCACTTTCAAAATTTAAAATCACTCAGAAAAAGTTTTATGCCATAAACGTGTATCACTATTTAGCCCACTCTCAAACCTAGACAGAAAAGTAGAGGGCTCACTTTGCCAACTAAGTCTCCCAAGTTGCCAATTTTTTTTAAAAAACAAATTGACATTCATATTCTTTTGGGTCAAAGTGAAGTTTAAATAAAAGAATAAAAAGCAAAAGAAGAAACTGAATAATTAGCAACCATTAATTGCTATTTTCTTATAAAATAACATACTTACAGCTTGATAGGCAAAAAAGCACGAGTGGCTGACCTCAGAGAAATGTAACACAAAAGCTTTCCTTTATTTAAAAGCTGTCCTTTCCACAAGGTGTAGTTAAATTTATCTAAATAAAAAGAATAACACAGTTCAGCCACTAGCAGCCCAGAAGCAAATACATGTTCCTAGACAGAAATAAGGGAAACACATCTAGAAACAATGTTTAAGTAGAAAGAACAGCAACAACAACGAAAAACAAAATAAACAAAAACACCCACGACATTTCTATTTACAAGAGAATTCAAATATTAGGATTTTTGTTTCAGTATCTTTTCCCTTGCAGGGTTATTCCAGCTGCAAAAAATAACAAATCTATTTGTCTAAATGTCTTATCAGAAAGTTGAAGAGCAAAGATTTTAAGTTTACTGCCCTCTTATTTCCCCCAAAGGAGACTATATTAAATCCAGTTAACTACATGAATTCCTATAGCATCTCATACCTCTATTCACTCTCTTTTCATTGTGGAGAAACTTGATGACAGAAAATGTCAGTATTGCTTTCATCTTCTCTAGGTCTTATAAATCCTAAACCTCTGATAAATACAGTATTTTAAAAAGCTGAGTTGTGAAGCTTGTTTTATTTTTTACATTTATCAAAGTACTAAAATCCTTTGATCTATTCACAGTATCAGCAGCTTCTAAGAGAGACCTTATGCTTGAACAACCAAATGTTGAAGCTACATCATAACATGGCCTCACCTCCTTTGACTTTCCAGATTTTTGTTCATTATAAAAATAAAGCAAAACATTAATTTTTTACCATATGTACTTATTTTTTCAATTTACAAAACTAAAGAAAAGAAATAAAAGAATCTTACCTGTGTTTCTATCTGCATTGAAACTGTTAGCTCTATAAATAAATTAAAAAACAGAAAAAGAAAAACATTACTCATCAGTAACAAGAAAGTTAACATTCAGGACCTTGACATAGTGCTATTTTTAATGGTATAGTGTACAAGAAAATTAAGTCCTTCATCCAAGTAGGAAGAATATATTAACTACTTATTACAACATTTAACAGATCCAAACCTACATGAAGAAAAAAATCAATTACTGGTCTTAAATTACCGTATCTGTCCAAATTTATATGAGGTATTTTTTTCCAAAAACAGTCATCAAAGTCCATTAAAGTCTCTGTAAATTACTTTATTTTAGTGATGAGATCTGAAGATAGCCTCTATATTTAAACCTATTTATTATTAAATGTTTATTATTAAATTAAATATTAAATATTAAACCTAGTCAATAAATATTTACTAAGCGCCTATTATTTACCAGGCACAGTTCTAGGTAACAGGATTACCAGGATGAACAAAGCCCCTGCCTTCACAGAGTTTACAATTTCAGGAAGAGAACAGATAACAATCGAAAATTAAATAAATAGTTTACCAGATGATGATGGGTTTAAGTGCTATGGAGAAAAAGAAAAAGAAACTAAGGGTATGGGATTAAAATAAAAATCATGGAAGACCTTGCTGATAAGGTCACCTTTAAGGAGAGATCTGATAAAGTGTTAAATGTAAATGATGCCATGAATTGGGAAAAGACAAGAGCAAATACAAAGATCCTGTAGCAGAAGCATTTATGGCAGCATTCAACATACAACAATAGGTTTAAATCAATGCTCATTTTTAATGATACAGAGATCAAAGGATGGACTCGAAGAAACAAAGAAAATTACTATTCCTGGAGGTATGACCTCATAATTAAGCGCTGGGTGCCTTTTAAAGATTACTACTGTAAAGGCACTAATGTAAATATAACATGGAAATCATAAATACAGAGCCACACAAAAAAAGAAAAATCACAAGTGTCTGGATATCATATGAAGTGCTACTTATGGCTATGGATGGATGGTTACCAGGGTTATTTGCTGACACAAAAAAAATGTGTTGGATCTCCAACCTAAATGAACACATGATTTGATCTGGAAAACCAATGAAAGGACTGACCTCAAAAATGTATGTATTTCATGAAATGTGGCTTTTTAAAACAGTCTTTCTAGATTAATAGGTATCAATTTTACCAACATTTTTCTGGAATCACCATATGGGGAAAAAAATAATGGTAACTGCTTTATATTTGATCACTTTACATTAGAGCTTACAAGAAATCACGAGTGGTACTCAATTCAATAAAAATCAATCACCTAGAAGCTTTTAAAATTACCAATGCCTAGACTCCTTAATAAATATTTGATTTTTTAATTGTTTGAGATGGAATAAGAGTATCTTTTATAGAAGCTCCCCATTTCTAGGAGAGCTAATACACAAAATTTCACTTTTAAAAACTACATTTTACCCAACTATGCAAAACTTAAGTATCAAGAGAAAAAGGGTTAACTGTTGAGGGTTAAGTAAATTTTAGTTTGTATTTCCATATAAATTACGTTCTTCATACTGACCTTTTAAAAGTCATCATGAACACTCATGCATCTAATTAACTGCAAGGTAAGGAAAAAAAATGGGAGAAAACAAAGAGTTCTTCCTAATTCAGCAAGGCAGGACATGTAAAATAATATTCGGGATGATGTAAAAAACTCCTAAGTCTTACCTTGATGAAGGCACAAACTTTGGAGTTTGTATATCATCTTTGTAAGTAAAAGACACAACCGCATATGGACACACGTGTCTTGGTCTTCGCCTGAGTTCATCAAAGCTATACTCATAAAAATAATACTAAAAATAAGAAAATGCAAAATTAACTTCTGTAAGAATGCAAGATGTACATAGTAGAATCTTTATTTGCCTGATTTTTGAGAAATATAACACCATTTAAAAGTACCTCTAACAGAAACTGTAAAGCACTGCTTGTCAATTTTTAAAAAATAATCTGTACTTTATATTCATTTTATGATATAAAATATTCTACTTCTCTATCTTATCTATCTTAGATGCACTAATGGGTACTCTAAAAGCTTACTTCTGAAAAGCTGACTGCTGGGAATGTGCAACAAATGCCCTCATAAAAATGTTACAAATGTGGGGCGCCTGGGTGGTTCAGTGGGTTAAAGCCTCTGCCTTTCGCTCGGGTCATGATCCCAGGGTCCTGGGATCAAGCCCCGCATTGGGCTCTCTGCTTGGCGGGGAGCCTGCTTCCTCCTCTCTCTCTCTCTCTCTGCCTGCCTCTCTCCCTACTTGTGATCTCTGTCTGTCAAATAAATAAATAAAATCTTAAAAAAAAAAAAAAAGTTACAAATGGACATTTGTAAGCTCCCAAGTCAGCCCAGAAAAGTCTATTTGATGCAAAAAAGTAAAATGCTAAGGACACATTCTCAACCAAATCTAGCATTTTGTTCATTTTTTTTTTTTTAAGATTTTATTTATTTATTTGAGTGAGAGAATAAGCAAGAGAGAAAGCACAAGCTGGGTAGGTGGAAGAGGCAAAGGGAGAAGCAGATTCCCTGCTAATAAGCAAGGAACGTGATGGGGGGTTTGATCCAAGACCTGAGCCAAGACAGACATGAGCCACCCAGGCACCCCTGTTCATTATTTCAAAAGAAAAACATATTCTTGGTTCCAACTACAGACCAAGCAGCAAAGAGGAGGTGGAAGAGATTATGAACACAGGTGACAAAGGCAGCTAATTCTCTTCTTACTACCCATCTACTTCTCCCCTACACCTATTCACAATATTCATTAGGGTTTTGTGACTTGCAGACTAGTGATTTTCATTAAAAAAAAAAAAAAGTCCTAGTTTACAAACAAAGCATTGTCCTTCAAAGTCCATTCCCTTGGAAACTACTGATTTCAATAATGTTGTTGCTGCTCTAAAAATGCCTGAAAATTTTTTGGAAACATTAAGCTAGTTTACAAGTTCTGTTAGAAAAAAACATATTTAAAAGCTACTGCATTCTGCAACTACTGTCCAAAAAGTAAAACAAAATGAGCCAGCCCAGATGACTCTGATGAATATAATTTTTGCTAAAAGCCCCCAACAATATGTCTTGCCCATTCAGTCTTCGAAAAGAGTAAATTATACTTCAATTAAAAAAAGTTTCACTTACAACTGAGTGTTTAAAAAGAAAAGAAGAACAAATTTTATTTTACATAAATAAAGTGAAGATTAAAGGAAGAAAAAAAAGAACATCTCCAGAGGTGTTAGTATACCACTCCTTTCCCCATACAATTCATCTGGCTATACACATTTTTTACACATTTGTTAAAAAAAAATAACATTCATTACTTTATACGGTAGCCTCTCCCATACATGCAGTTTCACCTTCCAGTTTCAGCTTCTGTGGTCAACCATAGTCCAGAAGCAGATGTTCCTCCTTCTGACAAACAGTCAGGAGGTCAATAGTAGCCTAACACTATGTCTAGTGCTTACTGCCTGTATCATTCACCACACTTCATCTCACTCACCACGTAGGCATTTTATCATCTCACATCATCACAAGGGTGAATATAGCACAATGAGATTTTTAGAGAGAGAGAGACCACAGTAATTTTGTAGTCTAACTGTTCTAATTTATTATTATTGTGATTAATCTCTTACTGTGCACTAATTTATAAAGTAAACTTTATGATAAGTATGCAGGCATAGGAAAAACATAATATATACAGAGTTCAGTACTATCCAGTGTCAGGCATCCACCAGGGGGCTTCAGAAGGTATCCTTGAGGATACGGGCAGGGGGAGGACTACTGTAGTCCAAAATCATATAAAAATATAATGACTATAATTTGGCAAATACACACTTTTTTACTGTATATCAATTATATCTGAATAAAGCATAAAATTTAATTTTAAGTTTGCATTTTAGAAAAATGTAAATTAAAATAAGTAACACCTATCAAATCAATAGTATAAAATTACATGAATTAAGGTAATTCAAGGGGCTTCAACTTGACCCCTTGAATTTTTAAGGGGATTTTATTAGGCAGATCTTTCTAGGCCAGAATTTAGGCCAAGAGAAGCCAAGCCTTCAAAATGAAATGAGGTGTGTTGAGGACAGCAATCATACAAAATGCCAAGTTGGAAGAAGTAGACTAAGGAATCTCAATATTACTCTGTAAGTCTACGGAGCCATAGCATGTTTCTGAGCTGTTTTGAAAACACTGAACAAAGAGCAATGAGAGACACTCTGGTAGTATTATATAGAAACCAGAGGTTAGACTGATGTGGTGGCAGAAGGTACAGAAAAGGAAACGATTTAAAGGATTTGGTGACAAACAGATATGAAGTCATAACACTGAAATGAAACCAGTTACCTACCTGAGTCAGCTCATAGGCTCTGTAAGCCAAAAGTGATGTAATTCTATTGGCATTCTTTGACACATGACATTCATGCTTTGGTGTTGGGTCCAAAGCACTTTTATTTAACATAGATTCCAAACTTTTTACACCCATGGGGTCGTATATACTCTTTATTTTACCCTAAAATAGACAAAACCTTTTAAGTAGACCTAAACTTAATTATTGACTATATATGTAACATTATAAAACATAGATCACCTATGACAACAGTTCTTTCCTTTAATACCTGGTAACACTCAACACCTTTTATCAATGTTGAAGCAGTAAAAAAGACGGCCATGAAAAAAAAGTGCTGTTTGAATTTGCTTAACAAGGAAATAAAAATTTTATTTACAACACCATTCACTAGCCTAAATGACATTACCAACATATTACTCTTTTCATTCTTTTCTTTGGAAGGGAAATCAAATAGATCAAAGATGGCAAACCACTCTCAAAAATATATACTAAACTAAGCAAGCTGTGAATCTAATTTAATCAAACTCCTACTAAACACAGGGCCAACTAAAATCCAAATCAAGTGTTGTCCTTGATATATAAAATGTAAATGTTGAAATTACCTTCATTATTTTAAAAATAACAACATCGCCCACTGCCCCAGCTTCCAAAGGATTAGCTTGTAATAAATCAGCATACCTAGAAAGATAGATACCTAGCAAAGAGGGAAAAATTAAAGAATTTGAATAAGGGCACAAAAACACATACACACACACAAATTCCGGTTTTAACCTAATGATGAAAGATAAAAGGTAAGACATATTTTAAAAAAATGACAGTAAAGATAGCTGATATTAACGAAGACAGAAAAAGCAAAAACAAAAAGAACCAGAAAAATGAAACTAACCAAATTTCTCAAAATCACCAGGACTAGACTGACTTTAAGAAAAAAAAAAAGAGGTAATTTTTGATCAATTTGAAGTATGCAAAATCACAAACAAAGGGCAAAACTAGTTTTACATTATAGAACCTGAAACTATACTCTTCTAGGAACACAACAAGGCATACATGAATTTAATTTTCAGGAATGCAGCAAAATTAAATAATGTATGTTCAAGTGGCAACTTAACAGTAGATAAATGGGAAAAAAAAAGATTACCCATGGAAGGACTGCCAAGAATTGTTATTTTGGACTGGCCCACCTGTAATCCTTTTTCACATATGCTTTGGACCTAAATAAACAAAACAGTTCATCTCACCATCATTTCATTAAAAACATGAAAAGATAATTTGTAAACTTGCTCTAAATAAAACCCAAGCTTCTAAAACTATGTAGGTTCTACATTAAGGAATTTTATATATATGACACTTTGTAACTAAATATCAATGTGAAACTGGTTTATGCTTCCAATGCAACCATAGCTGGAATCCATTTTTGTTTATACTAGGTGTGACAGATAGTCAAAATTCATGCCACTCACATATATAAACTTCCCCTTTTAGAGAGAATTAGGACTGGCAAAATTTTTAAATAAAAATTCCACCTAAACATCTTCAATTGAAGGAGAAAACAATGGTTCCCAGCACATATAACAATATAGAAGATAATCTATTTTAATAAAGGGAAGTTTATTCATTATCAAGCACATCCTAAGGAAAGAAAACAAGTTTGGTCAGAGCATTTGAAAAGCAAATTTGAAGCAAAAGCACATTTGAAAAGCAAATCACATGACAATGAACTACCTTGCCCTACTAAATAATTTCTTCCATTTACACATCATATCATTTATACTAACTTAAAAAATACCAGTTTATAATTATCAAGTGTATTCTTACATTGCAAAACTAGTAACTTACAATGGAGACATCTTTAAATCGTTTAAAAGTTCACTCACCTGGTATCGATCAACCATAAGAAATGCATAGGATTCTGAAAGTTCTTTATCTAAACGACCATCAAACTTCAGTTCTCTTCGCTTTTCTGTGAACTAAACAAAATTAAATCTATAACAACTCCTTAGTATGTGATTATGTCTTTCAAGCTAAGAGCTTCAGTAATTTTATTCCTATGAAATCCGAAATATAACCAAAGTAGAAATTGTGTTTTCTCTCCCTGTGATTTCTGTGCTTCAATTTTTTTCCTCATTCTAACTAGCTCTTTACCTCATAATAACCAAATAAGCATCTAATGTTTATCAATTTTAACTAAATTTCTATTAAAATCTTACCACATTCCAAATCTCCCACAAATTTTTAAGTTCATGTTTTAGTTACCTTTGGATCTCTCAGTTTACTTAACATGATGAACTGCATACAGTAGGTGATTTAATAAATCTCTGCTGAATGACCAACTTTTGGACTATAAACTCAATTAGAACATGGAAAAGGTTTCACTTCTTTATAACTATAGCCTCAATGCCAACTATGTAAGACAAGCTCCATACATTTTGCCAGGATAAAAAAAGCGACTTTGTCTAAGTATAACTAAACTGCAAGTCACCCAAAACTGACTTTGACTTTTAGATACAAGCAAATAGATACATATTCAAACTATGGAGCTCACATCTAACAGATTTATATGCAGTATTTAGGCTATTACTGATGTTCAGTAACATGATTAATCTATCATTAGAGTAAATTTTCATATAAAATTAATTAAAATTAATAAATAACCCCTATCATACCATGAAACCACAACAAACTATCAAGGTTTTAATTTTCTTGGGGAGCCAGTAACTTCACGGATTCCCTCAAAACTCAATTCTGGTAGCACTGGGTTAACCAACACACAAAAGTACAGAATTAATAGTATTTCATGTGCATTAGGAAACAATAAACACATAAAGTATTGCTAAACATCTCATTTATATTACCTCAGAATTATACATTCTGGCTTTTCCTAAAAATATTCTAAATTTGTACATGAAACTTAATACTTTGTTTATACTTTTCCACTAAGAATTTCTATTAGTGATATTAAGAGAATTCTACTACTAGTCAGTAATTGGGGAAAAAGGTTAAGCATATCTTAAAAAAAATACACATTTGATTTCACTAATTATCTTCCAATTGAGACATAATACAGATTATAAATTTCATTTAATAAGCACTTAAAAGAGCAAAGGGCCTTATAAATTTATAATTAAGCAGTAAGTAATAGTAAGCTATTCCTATGCTTAAGATTAATTTTTAATAAGTTATTTTACATAATTGAACATTAATTTATCCAAACAGATAAATAGTGATACATCAATATTTAGAAGAAAATAGATGTCATTTAAAACTTGTTCTCCTTTCCATAATTTGGCTTTCCTAAGAATAAGCATTTTTAAAGAAAAGGAACATAAACCAACTTCCAGGCTATTAATTGGTTCTAAAGAATCTTACAATAAGCACAATTTAAAACATACCTCCTTTTCCAAAAGTTCATTATGTATCAAGCAAGCACGTTTGTAGTTAAAATTTGTTACCGAGGTTGGTTCAAGGTAAGATGAATGGAGAATATTTAGAACATCTTCAAATTCTCGAGAGCCTGGAGTTAATGGCTGAAAAAGTGCTAAAACAACAAAAAAATTAATTTTAACATTATTCCATCTTAAATGTAGTCTCTTAAATTTTGTGGTTTTAATATAACTTTTAAGAGAAGTTGAAAAAACAGCACCAAAGTTTTCTTATTTTGTGATATTCAAAAGAGATACTTATTAATTCACTGAAGGAAAATTACAGTTGTCTACATTGACTGGTTTCTTCAGCAATGAGCACCTGTTATTACAGATGAAGACGAGGTTACAGTTTTGCAAACCTTAAGAATGCTACATTAGGCAAGCTAAATTGCTTTAAACTCTCACAAGAAAGAACCTGTACATATTCTCAACTTGTCTCCACTTCTATCTTATGTTACACTGAAACAGTATGTCTAGGACCATTTATTTCAGCAAACTAAATGTTTACAGCATAAATGAATGCATAAAAACATTTAAGACACTTAGGTGTCCATAAAATTATTCTATTTTGTTTTTAGAACTAAAGTTAGAATAAAATATGCTAGATCCATTGGCTTCTTGTATTACCAACAAAGTAGTAGAACATTTTTTAATGAAAACGTAGTAAAACAGAAAGATGTAGAGCTTTGGAGTCAAGCCTGGACACAAATATCAAATCTAGCATTTATTAGCTTTGTGGGAGAGCCTGGGTTATCAACCAAAAATAAGCTCAGTTCTCTCATCTGTAAAGAACCCTAGTCATCCTAATAACCACTAAATTCTACATTCCACACATGAGACAACACATGGAAAAACCTCTAAGCACAGCATCCAGTATAAGGACAATAAAATTGTTTATTCTCTCCCTCCTAAAACTATTCCACACCCCCACTTAATTTTTAAAATAATTAAAGTCAAATATCCAATTTGTTCGATTACTGGTCTAGTAACTTCAAATTTCCACTTCTTGCACGAAACAGTTTCACTTACTAATAAATATCAAAAGTCTAAACATATAAATGCTCCCCAAGCCAAAAAAGGAACCACTTATATTTCACTGTATATAGAAGTATCCATAGAACTTACACAATACTATATTTACCAACTTCTTTTGAGCTACTATTTCTCAACAGTCAATAAATGTCAGTCAAAATACTTTAAGTCTCCTACTAAAAACAGTGTTCTGCTTATACATATTCTTAAAGATACTAGAGAGAGCTAATAAACTGTTTACTATTTTTATATATAGCATTAAGCTTTAAAGGACATGAGGTCAAATGACCTATCCATACATCCATTTACCACACTGCGTATATATTACAAAAGTGTCTGTAAAAATGTAACATTCAATAACAAAATGTATATACACAGTTCCTACTACTTTGGGATCCCATGCTAAAGCAAAGATAAAGCCAACGTACTTATGATGCAAGAGACACTAACTAGGGATAAGAAGGGGGGAAAAATCACTCAAAAGAACATACTACTAAATATAAAAATATGTCCTAAATTCAAATTTGTAGATGAATATACTCAATAATCTCTTGATTGTTAAGTTCCACAGGATGAAGAACTGTATCTGCTTTGTTCCTTATTCTATCATATGCCAATAGCTAGAACTGTGAGCACTGGTCCCCAAGTAAGTTGAATTAAAATTAAGTAAGTTAGTAAATAAAAACTTTGTCAAAGATTTTTTTAAAAACTGAATACAAATATTCTACAACTACCAAAGTATCACTGCTATCATCTTAAGTCTTACAAAGTCAACAATTCAGTAATATGTAAAACAAAATGAAAGCTTAAGAGAAGAAGAAATACAGCCTCATTCAAATCTGGTTTACAGAATGTGGTAGAAAAAAACATCTTTGTGACTGTTCCCAACTAAGTTGGGAAAAACTTGGCAACGACAACAGCATGTGGAATAGTCTTTATAGGCTTTCACATCCAAAATGAGTTAAGTATGATTTTAAAAATTGGGTTTTATGCAGGTCTGATTTTTGTGTTTAACAAAGTGACTTCAGACATCTAAAATGCTCCCCCCTAAAGTACCATATGGCTTTAAACTTCTATGAAATTTTACATGCTTACATAAATTATTTTACTTTGTTAAGCTGTCCCAATACTACTTCCACCATTGATCTAATCATAAATGAAAAAATTAAATTATATAAACATATAGAAATTAACATTCCAATTCTCAGAGAAGTACTAAACAGTTGTTTTATTCTAAGGTATGTCCTATAGTCATGTCAAATGTACTCAAGTGGACTGATGGGCGGGGGAAACTGTAGATGAAAAGAGAAAAAAAAACGCCTATGTCCTAAATATTTTATATTTTAAACGACTCTGTTGGCTTTACTACCTAGGCCAGTTATAATTTTCCCCCCTCCCAGTTATCATTCTACAAAAATAATGTTGTACCTATTTTTAAGGATTTCAAGTCAATGTGCTGATAATAACTAGAAATTTAACAAGTGTATGATCTGAATGTACATTCCCTCATGGCCTATTTTATACTTAATAATCCTCAACACTGAACATCCTTTGGTCACTTCTCTTAAAAAAAACACATATGTATCATAATCTTAATTATGGGTCATTATCTGAGGCAGTAGTAAACAACCCTGCAATTATCCCAATGGGGAAAAGAACATTTTATACAGTAATTATTTCACTTAAAGTATCCAATATATTTTTCTCTGGATTCTGACAATTACTGAGTCTAATCACTAGCAGGTCATTAATACTATGCAGATACTATACTAAGTGCTATACATGCATTATCTCATTTAATCATTAAAAACCATCCTATGAAGTTCAATTATACCCATTTCACAAATGAACCTAACAGCTAACAGCTAACATGGCCCAAGGTTACATAGTTAATGAATTAACAGGGCAGGTAGGATGAAAATTCAGGCTGCCTAGCTCCAAATCTCGTATCCTGAGGTCTAAGTAACAGTAAAGATTTATGTATATATATACAAGAGCTTAAACTAATTACAGAGCTGGAAAAATTAAATGTTTCCTCATTTTAGATCAAGAAATCATATAGAACACTTAGACACAAGAAATTAGGTGTGAAAGGAAAAGAACTTGACGTCCAGGATTATGCTTTCTACCTCATGTGTCTTCTGTCAAATCTCTTTACTCATTTCAATACATTTAACAGGACCAAAAGTCATCACACTTTCTTTTTTGGTTTATAAAGGTTAACGAAAGTAACAATAGTTCTTCACACATTGAGAAACATATTGCTTATTTACAGGATTTCTATCAAATACATGTCAGACACATGGGTAATGAGTTGACTTACATAATTCATAAGCCTTCCTTAATGACAAAATTGATTATAGATGTTTTATGGGACTCAAAAGCAGATTTAGAAAGACATCAGGAAATTATAATTCAGACAAGGAAAATGACTGTATCACAGAATTAGAACCAGAATCCAGGTCTCCTGACTTCATATTATCCATAATATCACTATTTTTTTTTAAACTGGTAGCATACAAAACATACTGAATTTAATGTTATATTTAAGCAGTTGGAATGGACATAAAATTTAGGTCACGAAACAGCTTGGTTCCTCAGTCAAAGGAACATTTCTTCCAATTACTTTTACCAATTTACTTAGTTCAAAGCCATGCATTAAGATGTGCATATGTTAAAAAAAATCATATATACATATATGTAAAAACAAGCTAACTTTTAAAATAGAAGACCACTGTTACTAAAACATACAAATAAAACAATGTGAACTACACATTCCAACCTAAAGTAATTCATGGAAGAAAAGGAAACAGCCAAAAGTGGGCTCTGGATCATGTGTGTTCTGTAATTCTTTCAATCTATCTCTCTACTGGTATTGATTAAAATACAACAAATATCCATGTTCTTCCCAGTAACTTACTTGAAAGGTTTTAAAAATCATTTTTCTTCAGTCTAATAAAATTGCTAGACATAGTATCTTTGGAATGGAGGTTTTATCTCTAATCAGGATTGAACATAATGGGGTGCCTGGATGCCTCAGGTAATGATCCTGGGGTTGAGGGATCAACTCTAGCATATGGCTCCCTGCTCAGTAGAAGTCTGCTTTGCCCTCTCCCTCTGCCCCTCCCTTACCCTCTGGTGCTCTAATTAATTAGAAAATCTTCAAATACATATACACATACATACATACATTTTAAAATAGCGCAGAAAGGAAAATAGAGACAAGTACAAATATGAAACTGTTGACTTTTTCTGGCTTGGGGAATAAGTCAAAGAAAATTTTACTTCTATTACTTAGAACGTATACACACCAATCAAATGTTTTATATGGGTGACTAGAATCTACCTATACTTCCCTGCTTATTTCTATATAGGGAAATCTATTAGTACTTAGAATCCAAACATCCATATACAACTACTAACACCATGCAAATATCCTTAAAGGAGATTTTGCCCCAAAATCGTCAAAAAGACATCTGCAAATTTTGTGGGAAAAGATGGGTACTGGGGAGGAGAACGAGCCATTAATTCTGCTAGACTAGACCAGTATGGATGAGGGTACATGAGTAGTCAGTCTTGTGCCCCACAGAAAACATTAACCAATAAAACACTTTCCAGAGAGTGAATCATCACTATTTCATTCCCCAAAAACCGTGGAAGGAAAAATTATATCAAATTATCAATTTTAACTTGCTTTTAATGACTTATAGTATTATTAGATTTTAAAGTAAAAAAAAAGGCAAGAGTGAAATATCTACTGACAAAATGCAATTGTACAATTCGGTTAAACGTCGTAACAGTGGCTCTTTACACTACAGAAAATAGCCCAGCCAATAAACACCACAATATATATCAAAGAGTAAATTTTACTCTTTCAGTCAATAGTTACATCACTTAATCTGTCACTACTGATTAAATGTGTTAATTTAATAATGAACATAATTTCTGAATCTTAAAATATCCCAGAGATGAAGATATACTAAATATTTCTAAACAGAGGTTAAAACTTTTTTTAATAGATCAGATCAAAAGCTAACAAAAACACTTGTATCACAAAAAAAGACGACGATACAGTTTGAGTAGTGGTAAGTACTATACACTTAAGTTCAAATTCCAACTCTACCTTTCACTAGCTGTATGACTTTGAGCCAGTTGACTTTTCATTACTTTGGTTTCCTCATCTGTAAAATGGGAATAATATCTACTATGCAGAATTGTTGAGATTTAGTTAGTATGTACAAATTGCTTTAAACAACGCCTACAACTTACTAATAAGTACTATAAAGTGTTTGCCAATATTATTAATTAGAACGGAGGTATTCTGGATGTTATGCTATTGCCAAGACCAAAAAAAAAAAAAAAGAGCGAGTTATACTCACACAGTACTTAAGGTATCAAAAATAATCAAGTCATAATGTTAAATTTCACTGGAAAAGCATAGTTACAAGCATAGGTCTGCCATATTAAAATATAAATGCAAAAGAATCTTTGATGCTGAAAGGTTCAGAAGTATCTACTGAAAATGATCTAATATTCATAAGAGACTCACATGACAACTAAAATCTAGCCAAATCTGGTACACAGTGATACCTTTCAGGAGGTGATTTGGGGATGCAGTATGAAACTAGCAGCACCTGCTGTACTATTTCTGATAAAGCATTTTTTTAATGATGGGAAAGTTCAATTTTCCTATTAAAATCTATCACCAAGCACTATCTACTTTCAGCTTGGACAGGATAAAGTTCATGGTGGTAAAATAGCTGCTTATTTAACTTTTAAAATCTCTAATTAAGATGTTATTGCATCATTTGAACAGCTGCTTACTGCATAAATTATTTTCACTAAACATGAAAAAAGTCTAGTGTGTTTTATAACCTCCATGACAAGACAAAGGTTGACAACCTTTTGCTTCTAAGTGAAAACAGAAAACAAATTTTCCCCAAGGAGCATCAGACTCAGGGGAGAAAATTAGGTTTTAGATTTCCTAATTCCTCAATTATATTCACTTTTAGTGTGCTCAAATAAAGCCTATTTTACAGCAACCTCTGGATTTACCTAATTCAAAAAACCACATGCAAACACAATGCCTTTCAACATTTCCTGGTGACTTCTCTCATCTCAAACCAAACTAAGGATTTCTAAAACATTCTGGTCCTTTCAAAAGTTAAGAGTAAATCCATGATTTAAGATGTACCATAAACCATACTCTTGGGCACTTAGAAGAGAAAAAAATTAAAAGACAAAAAAAATGGACTTCAAAGTTTTATTAAGCTAAGAACAAGAAAAAAAGCTCAATCTCCTACCTCCTTAACAGAGCCCACCTGAATGTACTTTCAACCTATTCTCTGCCAATTGGTAATTTAGGTTGAGCATCTCCATTTCCTCATATAGACTCTACCATTCATCTTAACTAAATAAACCAAAGAATTGACAGCCCTGACCTTTACAAGTATCCTCCTGAACTCTAAAATACATTAATTCACTTAAAAGATATTTCTAGAAACATTCCTCATGCTAGTGGACAAAGGTAACTTCATTTTCGTCAACATTGTTCCTCACACCAAGGATTTTCTTGGCTTTGTCACAGAAATAGAAATTAACAGTTTGACTTTACTTGTATCTTATGGATAATAGGCTCTAACAATCTCAGTTGTGCAACTGGAGATGGGTAAGCAATGGAAAAAGGAAGCTCATGCTTAATTCAAGATTCCAAGTCTTTACACTGAGATTTAATTACAAATTTAAAAGTTTCTGCAAAAAAAAAAAAAATCCTTTTAATTTTCCAAAAAGTGAATCATGAAAAACTGAACCACGCAGTAAAACAAAAAGAAATCTTAAATTGACTAAATCCAGAATATCCTAAATCACTGGATAGTCAAAAAGAGTATAATAGAAAACGGTAATACTAATTTTGATCTCCATTAGAAATGTGTCATAATACAGCACTAAATTTTAAAAAAGGTAAAAGTAGTTCATGTAACTGTTCCTATACTGGTTCCACTATCTAGACTTGCCTTTTTAAAAAACAAACCAAAACCAAAAACAACAACAACAACAAAAAAAACACCGTAAGTTTTCTCGTCTGCAAGATCAAGTTGGTGACTCTTGGGCATAAGCGAACTTCTATCTTTTTCCACAGGGAAATTACTGCACCAAGAACCTACCTTCCATTCTTCTCAAATACAAGAGAAAACATACTAAAGTTTGGATTTAAAAAGAAATACCTATATAATCTAACGCTTCAAAAACAAGGGGAAAATTCTATATGGAAATGAGGTGTGATGGAAAATACCAGTGTGCATGGATCACATCTAATGGAGATTTCTAAACAAGAGCAGACGCTGACATCGAGCAAATTTCAAGTAGACAGAGCTGAAGAATTTCCAAAGGGAGAAGCACTTGTGGTCCTCTGAATGCAATGGCCTTGGAGAAAGCCCCAGAATCCATGGCCAAGGGCTATTTCCACAGTGAGACTTGTCAGAAGCATCCTTAGGAGGACACACCAGCTTCTGTGCCTTCAGGGGCTGGGAGGGAGGGGCGCCGAGCACCATCTTTCCTCTCTGGGAGCTGCAGCCTTACGGACAAGCTACTTCCAACTTCCACGGGGACAGGGGGAGCAGGGGAGCGTGGTTCCACCGCTTTCCTCTCGCACCAGGCGCAGCAGCTGGGTGGCCGCGGCAGTGAGGGGAGAGGCGGCTGGCGCTGCATGCGTGTTTACGTGTCTCGGATGGGTGTGGGAAGAAGAGACAGAGAGGTTCTAATGAAAAGATGGAGGGGAGAGAGAAAGAAGGGTTGGGGAAGAGGGGAAGCACCACCTTTCTTTTCTCTGCTCTTCCTGGGGATCTGAAAACTCCTCCTAATGGGTCTTTCGGGCTCTTCGGGGCCTTTGAGGAGAGCGGCCGCGCCCGCCTCAGACGAGTCCTGAGGGTGCTCGTGGCTGACGCTCGGGGCGGCCGAGGCCGCAGCGGTTTCCTCAGGCCCGGCGCCGCCGCCGGGCTCTGCGATGCTGAGGCCGCCGCCGCCGCCATTTTGTGGGGAGGACTCAAGCTCCGGAAGCGCCTGCTTCATCTCGTCGTCTCCGCCGCCGCCACTTTCCCAGCTCGCGTCCGTCGGCGGAGAGGCCTCCATCTCCCCAGCAGTCGCCATCGCGCCGGCGTGAGGAGCTCCGGGAAGCTTCTGCCGGCAAGGTCGGCGGGGGTGGGGGGAAGGGGCGGCGGGCCGGCCTCGCCACCGAGCTGCTCTCAGCCCACCCACCCCCTTCCCCCCGTGGCCGCGGGTCGCGGTCCCGACCCAGCAGCCTCTCGGGGGCCCCAAATCTGGCGCCCCAACCCTGCCGCCCGGCCCCAGGAGCCGCTCCTCGCTCGTGCAGTTCTTCTGCCGGCCCCCGCCACTCAACGTGCTCGCGTCGGGGCCGGGAGAGGGCGGGCCCGCCGCGGGCCGCTCCGCCAATGGGGGTGCGGCGCCCGCCTTCGCGTGTGAGGATAGACGGCGCAGGGGGGCGGAGCCTTGTGGCGACCGAGCCCGCCAAAAGGGGCGACGGCAACGCCCTGCTTACCTCGACGCCGCGGACCGCTTCGGGGTGGACAGAGTTTAAGGCGAGCTGCAAATTCTGGGACCACTCCTGGCCAGCGCTGCAGGGGAGGGAGGTGCGCCTGGACGGGTCCCGCGAGCCCAGGCGTCGCCTATCGTAGGAAGATAACCTCTATCTCCGCGAACGAGTTTCCTCCAGCAAAAGAGGACTCAAGCAGTGGATGCCAGAGGAACTCAGCTCTGTGAAATATTCACGTGCATATGTGGGCCAGGAGAGGAGATAAGACAATGGACTACAGCGATAACAACCTGAAAGCCTCTGGGCCCTACCTTTCCCACGGGATCTTGCATCTTTACAATACATTCTCCCCTCCCCCTTTGACCTTCAAGGGTTAGAACCAGTGGCATGCTTCCAGCCCATAGTCAATACCTGGGATCCTTAAATGTGACTTCACAGCCTAGTGTTAACGGAATTTGGTTCTGGGGAACTTAAAGGGGGGGGGGGGGTTGCTGGCTTCTAGACTTTTTTTGTTTGATGTTTTGAGTTTTCCTGTATATATTAAAGAAATCTAGAAGTTTACCGCTACATTAAAAGATACACAGCAGGTGGTCAGTCGCTCTCCCTTAAAACAATTTGTCAAGAGGAAGTCGTTTTAAATACTCGATGCTAACTAAATTGAAACTACTATCATGGGTTATCTTGAGTACAGACAGTATTCACGGGGTGCTTTCTGTATGCTAGGCACTGGACAAAGCAGTATACATACTATAATTTCCATTTAACCCTCACAACAACAGATATCAGGAAGATCTATTATACACAATTTAAGTAAGTGTTGCAAGACATTGAACAATTTAATAAAATCAGAATTTGAAACCAGATCTATTTAACTCCTGCAGAGTACTTGTACTTCACTGCTTTTTCTAAAACTTAATCTTCACAGCAGGACTGTACCTTTAATAAATTTTGTGGATGAAGAAATGAGGATAGATATTTGCTCAGTCTCCAAGCAGCAGGATCAGGATTGAGACCCAGATCTCCATTTTCAAATTCCAGCTGTCTCCCTAGGAGTTGACTGACCAAATCTATATAGTTATAATAAAACCCTGGGCCTTGCCACCTGGGTACTACTTGAAGAGCATTCCCCAAGGGCAACAGGAAAGTCAGATTCCAATGTCCCATATTAAATAACATCTCAGCTAATATGGAAAAGCTAATCAAGCTTGGCCAATCTATTTGCATCAGCTCTGTAAATCATAGAAGAGTGAGTTTCAAATAATCACTCCTTTTATTACATGGTTAACGTAAAAATCTTTTTAAATACTGATGAAAACACTAGGGGCTATGTTGAGACAAAACACTACATTATTTTAAGTTAAAAATAATCTTTTAAATTTGGGGAAAGAGACTTTACTTAATATAAAGAGGCTACAGAAGATCAGAAACTCAGATGTTGAGGTCTCCAGATGGTAACTCTCTTTTTTGTTGGTTCTTTAAAGGCATCCCTACAAACCCATTTTTATAAGATTTAAAGATAAATAAGCCCTAACTGAAGGCTGGTGCCATTACTCAACTAATAGGCTTTGGTCATTTGCTCAGCAAAAGCCAGCTTTACCTGGAAAGTAGAAATCCTTAGGCTATGAATAAGGCAAATACACACAATGTTGGTTGTGTACCTAAAACTTAGGCCAGAGAAACCATTTTTACAGAGATTGAATCTTAAATTTTGTGAGGACAAAATTTTTTCCATTCCAAAACATTTATTTAAAAGTAATTTCAATAAATATATCATTATAGCTTATATGGTAGAAAAAAATCGGGAATCTCTAACATACAATTTTAACTATTCAGTTATAGATAGCAAAAAGTTTTAGGTTTAGCTGGATCACATTATGAATATTCAATATAAAAGATATTTTTTAATTGCTTACTGGGAGCTAAGCACTGCTATGCACTGAGGTTACCTCCTTTAAGTTTACAGGTAAGTGGGGAATATAATTGGGTCTATATGTAAATTAAGATCTATGGCTAAGTGGAGACAAAGAATCAACTACAAGAAAGGGATAGAGGGGGCATAAATTTTCTAAATCCTACCTATCTCAAGAAAACGAACACAGTAAGGCTATCCATATGTGTTTTTATATATGCATGTACATATACATATATGTATGTACATATATATATGTTTATGTACACTAGACAGTATATATATTTGGTAGAGGTGGGGAAATGCAAGTGGTGGCGCCATTACAAATGTTCATGGTTCTGGAACAAGGGCTATCAAAGGTTAAAAGTATAAAACTTATGTTGTCTCCTACCCATAGGAATGAACAAAAACAATAACACAAAGAACATTAGAGAACAATATGAGACATATATAATTAAATATCCAGGGACCATAATCACCTTTTAAAACTTGGAAACACACACACAAAAAAAACTCAGTTCAACTTCTCATTTTAAAAATAGGGAAAGACAGTGGCCCAAGATCACACTGCCAGCTAATAAGAATTAACATTTATTGAGCACTTCCCATGTGTCAGGCACTGGTATAAAAGTTTTATATGTATTATCTCATTAATCCCCCCCCCCCAAAAGTACCAATGCCATCTCTATTTTGCAGATAAACAAGCTGAGTGGTTATTTAACTTTCCTAAGGTCATTTAGATCATAGTGACAGAACTAAGATTCTAACCCAGGCAGTCTGCCTCCAAAGCCCATGTTCTTAATAACCATTATATGCTAACTTCTCTTCTAAATGGTAAAATAAATTCCAGAATTCAGTGCATTTACCCCCATATAATTTCACCTCCCTTCCTCAAACAGTACTTTAAAAGACAGATTATAAGTGGTATAGAGTACCTAGGTGGCTCAGTTGGTAAAGCATGTGCCTTTCTTTAGCTCAGGTCATGATCCCCAGGTCTTAGGACTGAGTCCCGCTTCAGACTCATTGTTCAATGGGGAGCCTGCTTCTCCCTCTACCCCTGCAGTTCTTCTGCTTGTGCTTGCCCTCTCTCTCTCCCTCTCTGTCAAATAAATAAATAAATAAAATCTTTTTTAAAAAGGACAGATTGTAAATGGTATAACTTAACAATAAGTATCAGTATTACTGTGACTAATAATTTTACTTCTAGAAATTTATAGCACAGATATACTCATTCACATTCAAAATGTTTATTTAAATATATCTATTGTTGTTTATAATGGGATAGCAAGTATTTGTAATAGCAAAGATTGGACACAACCTAAATATCCACCAAATGGCATATATCCATCTATATAATGGAATACTATGCAGCCATAAGAAGGAATGAAGCACTGGCACATGCTACAACATGGATGCAACTTGAAAACATTGTACTGAGTGCAAGAAGCCAGACACAAAAGGTCACATACTGTATCATACTGTATCTATTCATATGAATGTTCAGAAGAGGTGAATCCATAGAAACAAAAAGCAGATTGTTGGTTACCAGAAGCTAGAAAGGAGGGGGGGTATTCAGGGAATGAGGATAGACTGCTAATGAGTATGGGATTTCTCTTTAGGGTGGTGAAAATATTCTGAAATTAGACATGATGATAGTTGTACAACTTTGTGCATATACTAACAACCACTGAATTATGCACTTTAAAAGAATAGATTTTGGGGTGCCTAGCTGGCTCATTCCATGGAATATGTAACTCTTGATCTCAGGGTCATGGGTTTAAGTCCCATGTTGGGCATAGAGCTTACTTTAAATTTTTTTTAAAAGGATGGATTTTGTGATATATGAATTTATCTCAATGAAAAATTTAATAGAAGACCTACTCATTCCCTGAAGACAGAGACTCCAAGCAGCAGAGACTATCTCTCCCTAACCCCCCTCCACCCCCCGCCCCTCCACCAGCTCAGATAAAGCAAACTGCCATGAATTCAATAGCTGCCAACAACTTGAAGACACTTAAAAGCAAATTCTTTCCTAGTGAGTCTCCAGGTGAGAATGAAGTCCAGCTGACATGATTTCAACCTTGTGATACCCAGGCACAGAAACCAGCTAAGCTATGCCCAGACTCTGGCCTATAGAAAATAGAGGATAATACAGGGATATTGTTTTATGCCACTTTTGTGGTAATTTGTGGTAATTTTGTGGTAAGTTTGTGGTAATTTGTTATGCAGCAAAAGGAAACAGATACAGCTACAATATACTTGGTGTGTTCCAAGTGCTTTGCATATGTTAAGCTTGTTTAATTTTCACTTTATGAGGTGGATACTCAAATGATTCCATTTTGGGGGGATAAAGTAGCTCATTCCGTGCTTTTAAAAAAAAAAAAGCAAGGTACAGAATAGGATGGATAGAATGTTAGCATTGGCACCAGAAAAGGGGAAATATAGTTAAGTATATACACCTATTTGCATAAAATTTTTGTGGAAAGTTACATGAGTAACTAGCAACATTAGTTTACTGTAGAAAGGGAACAGTTTCTGAGAGACAGAGATGGGAGAGACTTCACTCTATACCCTTTCAGACTTTATTATTTTTTTTGCAGATTTATTTATTTGTTTGAGAGTGGGGAGGGGCAGAGGAAGAGGGAGAGAGAGTCTTAAGCAGATACTGTGCTGAGAACAGAGCCCAACGAGGGGCTCAATCTCACAACCATAGGATCATGACCTGTGCCAAAACCAAGGGTTGGACACTCAACCAATTGCACCACCCAGGTGCCCTTATCCTTTTATACTTCAAGGCATATGAATACATCCCTTAAAAAAAAAGAATGTATCCCTTACTTTAAAAAATTACTTTTTAAAAAGAAAGCTCAGAAGCTGTCATTGTCCTTACTCAGTAGCTCATACAAGATTAAAGCTAATATCTTAACAATCATCCAGAAAGCCAATACAAAGATTTTAGAAGGGTCCCTATGTTTCAGTCTAGAGAATTATAAACTTCCACATGATGATCAAAGCTATTAGTAAATAAAGTAAAAAGCCAGTTACAGGATTCACACATAGTAAAACAGAAGCATTAATAATAGTACTTCTGAAGTGAATGAAATCACTAAAAAGATTGATAGTAACAAAATACTTTAACATTTGCAAAGCAATTTCATGTGCCTTTTTCAGGTAATAGATGTTACTCATGCTCACCCTTCAAGCTTATAGCTAAAAGGGATTTTTTTTTTTACATTTCCTTTGAAAAACAGCACTATGGAAGGATAATGAGAGCCAATCAACAAAACCACCACTAACATCCAATCCATAGAACTTTAAGGATCTTAGGGATTAATTAGTCTAGTCCATTCATTTTTATAAAGACAGTATTACAAGGCTACAGCTCCATCGTCTACTCAGATTCATCAAAAAATATGAAACTGTCATTCCTTCCATTACACTTCAGATAAAACCACAATTCTATTTCCATGGAGTCTTCTTTCCCTGAAGTACTTACTTAACCTGTTACTCATGGAGCAGTAAATAACTAAGTACTTATCCCAAGTAAGTACGTAAGAAAGACCCTGTAGTTAGACAACAAACTTGTTTGAAATTCATTCATGGTTGATGTCTGGAAGGAAAAACTTGCATGCAATGAAGAGAAGTCTCAGTTGAAGATAAGAATATAATTAGGGATGAGCAAGTATGTAAGTATCCCTTCAGCTGCTGAGCTGACTCTGGTAACCACAAATATCAACTAAACCCAGGAGTCAAGAGCTGTTATAAAGTTACTGCTTTTGTTTCATCTCTGAGTCAAATCCTTCTAAGGCTTCTATTAAATGTAATACTATGGATAAATCTCACAGGCACAATGTTGAATGAAGTGAGTCCAGATAGAAGAATATGCTACAGTATGATTCCATTTATATGACGTTCAAGAATAGGCAAGAAAAATCGATGGTGATAAAAGAATGGTGGTTTCTTTGTGTGCAGCTGGGAGAGGGTGTTGACTCAAAGGGGACATGAAGAACTTTCTGGAATGATGGAATTGTTCTGTATCTTGATCTGGGTGGTTGTTACACAGTGTATACATATGTAAATATTATTAGACTATACATTTTACAGTTGTGCATTTTACCCTATGATGTTATTCTTTAATTAAACAATAACAATAACAACAACAAAACCAAACTCTTCTGAGGGTTCTCATTACTCAAGGGATAAAGATAAGAATTCTTCACAGGGCCCATATAGTCTTGATGATTCTGACCCTTCCATCTGCATTCCTCTTCCCTAAGCCCCTCCTTAGTGCTTCCACAGTCTGACACACTTGCCAAGCTCCCCTGGCCACATGATCAACTTTAGCACATGTTGTTTCCCCAGTGTGGTATGCCACCCTCTTCCCCATTAGCGCTGCACTTCCTTTGGCTCAAGCCTCCCTTCCTTCCTTGTATAACCTTCCTTAATCATCTAGGTTGGGTTCCCCCCCATTTGGGTGCTTTCATAGAAACGTGTTTCTTGCACCCAGTTTACTTCCCACTTCCTTCAAATATCACATTTGTGGGATTATTAATCCAATCTGTCTCTCCCAGTAGTCTATGGTCCACTCCATGGGCTTAGGGGCAATATCTGGGTTTGCTTACCATAATATTCTGAGGGCCTGGCACAGTGCCTGATACATAGTAGATGTTTACCAGGTATGGTTTCTTTTAAGATTTTATTGATTTATTTACAGACAGATCACAAGCAGGCAGAGAGGCAGGCAGAGAGAGAGAGAGGGAAGCAGGCTCTCTGCTAAGCAGAGAGCCTGATGCAGGGCTTGATCCCAGGACCCTGGAATCATGACCTGAGCTGAAGGCAGAGGCTCAATCCACTGAGCCACCCAGGCGCCCCATACCAGGTACGTTTTGACTACTGAGGAAAAAAGAGTGGTATCTGGCATTTTCTGGCTAGAAAATTGCTAATATTTCATATAACTCAATTTGGATTTACCCCATTAAGTGTGAACTGGTATATCTTGCTTTATGCCACCTTGATACATTGTATGAGAATCTGAATTTACTGAAAATATAAACTAGGATATGTCTAGCAAATGCCCTTTAAATTATCTATACAAATTCACAGTATCCTGTATCGCATTTGAGAAGACAGATGAACTTCATGTGCCAAATTCAGAACTAGTTGAAATCAAAAGGATTTAACAGTTGGAAGTGATTGTTGTGTCATATGAGCTGACAGACCCATAGAGACCTCATTATAAAATCATTTATACATGGGATGCGTGGGTGGCTCCCTCAGTTAAGTGTCTCCCTTAGGCTCAGGTCATGATCCTAGGACCCTGGGATCAAGTCCCATATTGGGTTCCTTGCTCAATGGGGAGTCTGCTTCTCCCTCTGCCCCTCCCCCTGCTCGTGCTCTCTCGCTCTTGCTCTCTCAAATAAATAAATAAATAAATAAAATATTTAAAAATAATCATCTATACCACTGCCACTTCCACCTAAGAAAGACCTCAGATTTATACTAACTTTGCATTGCGGATTTCTCTAAGAAGGAAAATGGTGTTGAAGAAAAGAGTCATACAAAGAGAAGAAAAAAATGTTTAAAAGGAAGTGGTTTACTGCAAAAGTGTAAGCAGTGGTGAAAAGTGTGGACAAAAATTTAAGTTAAAAATCTTTGTTTAAAAAAAAAATCTTTGTTTTTGGGGCACTTGGGTGGCTCAGTGGGTTAAGGCTTCTGCTTTTGGCTCAGGTCATGATCTCAGGGTCCTGGGATCGAGCCCGGCATCGGGCTCTCTGTTCGGCAGGGAGCCTGCTTCCCTTCTTCTCTCTCTGCCTACTTGTGATCTATGTCTGTCAAGTAAATAAATAAAATCTTAAAAAAAAATCTTTGTTTTTATGCTTTTTATAATAAAGGAAGGCAAAAGAACATCATGTAGGAATTCATGTTTTCTGAATAAAACCCATCTCGCCACTCAATGTGGAAGACTGAATAAATTGGAAGTAAAGGTGTAATAATACAGAGAAAACATCTGAAAAACTCTTTACAATTTACCAAATGCTTCATTCATTCTCTCGACATATACTTCTTGGGACCCTGTCTGCTACCAGGCCCCAAGCTGGGCTTCTGGGTGTAGGGCTGAAGACCAAGCAGATCTATCCTGACCCTCAGTTTAGCATCTGTGTTTCCCATTACCTCAGTTCATCTTCACAGAAGTTGTCAGAGAAACTGTGCCACTTTGGGCAGAGGAGGAATGGTGACTTATTTGTTTTGCTGATGGAAACACCACCAAGAAGTGTTGGAGCAGGACCCAAATTTGCATCGCCTAACTCCAATATCAGGTGTTGCAACTTCATACAATCAACGTGCTTGTCGGCCTCTGGGATCTCTAGTTTGTGAATCAAGGCTCTCAAGAGAAATAAGCAGACACAACGGAGGTCCAGCACTATTGCATTTCAGTCCCTCTTCAGTGTGGCCTTTCTTTCTCTTCTCTTGTTTGTCTCTCTATTCTTCCGGTGCGGTAGGAAACTTTCCACCAAATCCCTTACAGATACAAGCTTCTTTCATTTTCACTTGTTTCTTAAAAAAAAAAAAAAAGATTTATTTATTTGAGAGCGAGAGAGAGTATGAGCAGGAGGGGCAAAGGAAGAAGAAGAGAGAATGGGCCTGACACAGGGCTTGATCTCACACCCCTGAGATGATGACCTGACCAAGAAACCAAGAGTCAGACACCTTAATCAACTGCGCCACCCAGGTGCCTGCATTTATATTTGTCTCTAATAGCACCTACAGATTTGTAGTTTTTTTTTCTTTTTTCCTTTTAAAAAATTTATTTATTTATTCATTTATTAACATATAATGTATTATTTGTTTCAGGGGTACAGGTCTGTGATTCATCAGTCTTAGACAATTCACAGTGCTCACCGTAGCACATACCCTCCCCAATGTCCATTACCCAGGCACCCCATCCCTCCCCTGACACCCCAGCAACCCTCAGTTTGTTTCCTGAGATTAAGAGTGTCTTATGATTTGTTTCCCTTTCTGGTTTTGTCTTGTTTCGTTTTCCCCTCCCTTCCCCTATGATCTTCTGTCTTGTTTCTCAAATTCCTCATATCAGTGAGATCATACGATAATTGATTTTCTCTGATTGACTTATTTCACTAGCATAATCCCTCTAGGTCCATCCACATCAATGCAAATGGCAAGATTTTGGTTTTTGATGGCTGCATTATATATATATATATATATATACACACACATATATATACATATCTATATATCTATATGTATATATATATATATACCACATCTTCTTTATCCATTCATCTGTTGATGGACATCTAGGCTCTTTCCATAGTTTGGCTATTATAGACATTGCTGCTATAAATATTGGGGTGCTCCTTCAGATCACTACATTTGTATCTTTGGGGTAAAGACTGTAGATGGCTTTTAAACAGAAGCCAATCACTCATCCAGTTTCCTTAACTGACCAAACACTGAACCAAGAGCCTTCCCTTTTACATCACATGACTCAAGTTATTGCTGTATTCTTTGGTGCTTCTTACAATACATATATGTATTGTAACTTTGGACATTTTCTCCCCAATTCATAAAAGCCTAGTAATAAAAGATGTATTTGACAGGACTTTTTGCTACGTGGTAAATACAGATTTTAAAAGAACATTATTGGGGTGTCTGGGTGGCTCAGTTTGTTGAACCTCTGACTCTTGGTTTCAGCTCAGGTCATGATCTCAAGGTTGGGAGATCGAGCCCCACGTGGACCCCACGCTCAGCACAGAGTCTGCTGGAGTTTCTTCCCTCCCTGATGGCCCCTCCCATTGCATGTATGTGTGTGTGTGTACACACACACACTCTCTCAAGTAAATAAATAAATAAACATTATTAGCAAATGTCCATCAACTGATGAATGGATGAGCAAAACATGGGATTCTCTATACAACAGAAGACAAAGGAATGAAGAGCCGGTACGTGCAACACAGAGGAACCTTGAGAACTGTGCTGACAGGATCCAGTCACAAAAGGCTGCATTTGGATTGATTTCGTTTATATGAAATGGCTGGTATGGGGAAATCTATAGAGACAGAAAGAACATTTGTGGTTACCAAGAGCTGGGGGCATGGGTGCATTTAGGGGTGAAAGTTTAAAGGCAGGGCTTCTTTTTAGGATGATGAAAATGTTCTAAAATTAAATGTGGTGATTATACTAAAGACTGAATTACATGCTTTAATAATTCAGTGGGATGTGAATGATATCAAAACTGTTTTTTTTTTAAGGGGAATTGACGAAGTGGTCCACTAATAACTTGGGGGAAATACTTTTTCAGTCCGATGATGTAGGAAGTTCTTTTGCCCTCCAACCAGTACTTACATCTGTATTGACAAAGTTAAGATAACTGAATAAACAATTTTCTGTTTTCTCTTCAAAGAAAATGAACAAACCCTAGATTCCACCAATATAACAGCAGCATAATGCAGATATAACAGCTGACATATAGTCTGGGTCAATGAAGGCAGCTATAATTGACATCTATACCCTATTTTGGTCTATATCCAGCCATTATAATATGTGCATATATAAGCAGCAAAAGTGCTAGCTGTGTCTTTTCTTGATATTTATATTTTAAAATTTTTAATGAAATTAACTAATTTTAACCTCTATTAAAAAGAACATTAAACAAAAGTCCTTGTGAATTATCAATATAAAATATTCCAGATTATTTGCCCTCCAAAATCCATTTCAACTATTTAACATAAAAGTTTGAATATTGGGGCGCCTGGGTGGCTCAGCGGGTTAAAGCCTCTGCCTTCGGCTTAGGTCATGATCCTAGGGTCCTGGGATCGAGCCCCGCATCGGGCTCTCTGCTCAGGGGGGAGTCTGTTTCCTCCTCTCTCTCTGCCTACTTGTGATCCCTGTCTGTCAAATAACTAAATAGAATCTTTTTTTTTTTAAAGATTTTATTTATTTATTTATTTGACAGCGAGAGAGAGAGAGATCACAAGTAGGCAGAGAGGCGGGCAGAGAGAAAGAGAGAGGGAAGCAGGCTCCCTGCCGAGGAGAGAGCCCAATGTGGGACTTGATCCCAGGACCCTGAGATCATGATCTGAGCCGAAGGCAGCGACTTAACCCACTGAGCCACCCAGGCGCCCAAGTAAATAAAATCTTAAAAAAAAAAGTTTGATTATTGTTTGGCTTTAAATACCTTAATTCAAAAAATCCTGTTCCATAATATCCCTAAACACACACACACAAAAACATGTTTATCCCAATTATTCTTCCATTTAATGTAAAAACATTCCTGGCCAGAGAGATTTGCAAAAATAGAACTTTATAAAAAATATGACCTAGAGTTTTAGTACTCCCCAGTGGCTCTGAAAAAAATAGGCAACTACTTTATAAGTTTTCCTCTAAGAAGTCTTCAGGGAACTAGCCAAGTTTAAATAGGGTAATTGGTAGGTCTATGGTTGCAATTTACATAAATTATAGAAACATAACACCAGACATTTATCTAATTGAAGAAAATGTGGTGTTCGGTTTCTTATCCAGAGGGATCCCACTTGTGGTTTGTGCCATTTGGTGATCAGTCCATTCTCCTGAGACTCTAAATGTGTTTCTCTGGGGACACCATATGGTAATAATGTTTCAAAATTCATTTTGTTTTACTTTGCAAAGGCTCATACAAATAGTATAAAAATACTATTCATATATATTTTTTAGTAAAAATAGCATTAAAATAATATAATGCCTTAATTTCTTTTTTTTAAGGATTTTATTTATTTATTTGACAGACAGAGATCACAAGTAGGCAGAGAGGCAGGCAGAGAGAGAGGAAGAAGCAGGCTCCCTGCTGAGCAGAGAGCCGACGCAGGACTCGATCCTAGGACCCTGAGATCATGACCTGAGCCAAAGACAGAGGTTAACCCACTGAGCTACCCAGGTGCTCCAATGCCATAATTTCTTTAGAAGACATTTATCTACATCTATGCTGGAGATGTTGATTAGTTACACTCACCATTATGTGCTGCTGCTTCTTCAAATGCTAACAAATACATCACTTCTCTTATCAATCTGCTATCATAGGTCCTCTGTCCCTTCGTTGAGTTTCTGTTTCCTATAAATATCATAAGTAATGTAAGCCATTTAATGTTATCAAATTTTTCCAAGTATTTCTTACACTCTATAAGTATGAAGTTACTGTTTCCACAAAAAGCATATTTGACAGATCTTACATTTTTGCCGAATTGCACACCAGAGACTGTATCCCAGATATTTAAGCTTCATAAATTATTCAACCAAAATTCTACATCCCTATGTCTGAGGTGGAATTGCAAGTCTATCATACAAGCGTATCTTAATGTCTCAAATTGCCTCCAAACACAGCCTGTCTACAATAACTTAGGAAATTTGTAAGACAGGAGAATGCTTCATACCTTCACAGTGGTATGTATATATATATATAATTTGGAACTTACCACACTCATGTTTCTGGTACTCATTTACTAAACCTATTTAATTATTTAGCAATTAGTTATTGAACAATATGTGTTTGCCAGGAACTGTATCTGATGCAGAGGATTAAACGTAAGAGGAGTTCCTTCTCATAAAGAGAATAAAGCAATCAAGCAAAGGAGACCATCTAGTAGAAACTCACTGAGTTAGCAAAGCCAGAGAGGAGGAGGAAGTGGAGCGGCAAGGAGCATGACAGGAAGCTCGGTGGAGAGGACAGTGAGGGCAAAAGGAACAAAGATACTAATGTGAGAAGCGAAAAGGTTCACGGAGCAAGGAAGCACAGTCAGCTCTTGTGTTGGAATACGGGGTGAAGCAGGAAGTCAAGATGTAGGCCAATCTAACTCACAGAAGCTCACGTCCTCTGTTAAGGAACTTGGACCTAATCCTGAAGGCAAGACAAAAGAACTTAAAGACTTGAGGTAGAGGCTGACCCAATCAGATGTGCGTCTTCGCCAGATCATTCTGGCTCTTATTATAGAAGGTGAATTTTAGAGATATAGCAGGAAGGCAAGAAGACCAATTAGGATACTGTTGCTAAAATCTAGGTAAGAGATGGCTTAGAACCTCACCAGCCTTGGTTGTTATCAGCCTAGCTATAAACCCACGTTACGTTGCAGTGTGAGAAAATTTCAAAGGGAAGAAGTAAAGAGAAGAAATCAATAATAGTTACTATGGAAGCTGTCGCTGTTCTCCCTGCCACCATATTCCTTAAAAAAAAAAAATGACACTAACCTAGAATTCACTGAAAGGACCAAGTAGTAAACCATAAAGTGATATTGCCAGGTGTTTTTTTTTCTTTCTTTTTTAGATTTTATTTATTTGACGGAGAGAGACACAGCGAGGGAGAGAACACAAGCGGGGGAGTGGAAGAAGGAGAAGCAGGCTTCCCTCTGAGCAGAGAACCCAACATGGGGCTCCATCCCAGGACCCTGGGATCATGACCTGAGCTAAAGGCAGATGTTTAAGGACTGAGCCACCCAGGCGCCCCTGCCAGGTGTTTTAAGTAGGCTGTATAAAGGATGAAAACCGTACAGATTCACAATTCAGGTGCAGAAGACCCAGCAGTACTTCACAAATTTCAAGCTAGCCACACCCCCTATGAAACATTAGAAGGTATTTCCCTATCAGAACTACATAACAGAGGACCCCGGGGTTTGAAATGGAGTGGTACAGCACAAAAGTTTAAGAGCAGATGGTAAGAAGACTGAATGGCTTAAGATTTTCTCTTTCCATTCTAAGACTAGATTCACGTTGTATCTGGTGTGTCATATTAGATTATGTAACATTTAAATACTACATACTATTTATTGTAAAAATAGCTTCAGTGTTTAGAAAATAAAATTTGAAGCAGACACTTGCAGAATGTCTAAGACACTTTCTTGAAGCTCTAGGCTCTGAGAACAGAATCTGTCATGGGGCTACTGACCACAACACTTAATGCTTTATAATCTTGTTGACAAAAATAGACCCTTGGGGAATATATACACAAACTTAACAGCAGAGGGCAGCAAAACTTCACTAAGCAGTTTTTAAATCCCTAGCCACTTTTGTATATTGCTTAATGTTTTTCAGCAGAAGACTATGTGAATATATATGTGTTTATATATGTTCACATATATGAATATATTGGTTTATCTTATATCTAAACTTATGCCTTAAGTTTAGGACAGAATTCTTCCCAGAGTTCTGAGACCGTTGAAGGCTCTTGGATAGATAGGACCTGAGGCAATAACAAGACGGAAAAAAGGTGAGTGAGCCACAATATCTTAATGGAGTCATTTGCAAGTGGTTTGTCAACTCTTACAAAAATCGTGGTTTAAACTATGGTAGGATTCTTATGTATGTATCTATGTATGTATGTGTTTGTGTGTGTATTCACTTCCCCCCTCTTCTCAGTGGGGTTCTTTTTAAAAATATGTCCCAGCTGTGTGTCTGAATTCCTTATCGATCAAAAGTAGATAATAACTGTACTTGTCCTTCAAGAGGTTAAAAATTAAATGTAAGTGGAATAGTAGTTATTGTTTTTGAAAGTTATTTTCATTTATTTGTTAATGTTATTTAATATTATTGTTAAACTATAATAAAATATTATTTAACAATATTATTTATTCATTTATTTGCTTTTATAATATATAATTTTATGATTCACATATATGATATATTGCATATAATTATAATTATAACATATATGAAAACATATTAACATATAATAATGTAACTATATAATATAAATACTTAATACTTTAGTATATTATGAATATTTTAAAGACTGAGCCACCCAGGTGCCCCTATTATGAATATTTTAAAATAGTTTATTTATTTATTTGACAGAGAGAGAAAGAGAGCACAAGCAAGGGGAGCAGCAAAAGGAGAGGGAGAAGCAGGCTCTCTGATGAGCAGGGAGCCCGACATGGAGCTCAATCCCAGGACCCATGACCTGAGCCAAAGGCAGACAGATGCATAACTGACAGAGCTACCCAGGTGCCCCTTCATATATTATAAGTATTATAGAATACATTATATATTACTATATATAATTTTTTTTCTTTAGATTATTAAACCTAACAGAAAGTTTTTCATTTGAACCATTTTTAAGTGTCTGGATCAGTAAATTCTTATTTTGTGCAACTAAACCTCAGAACTATCTTTATCTTGCAAAACTGAAACTCTATACCCATTAAATGACAATTTCTCTTTCTCTCTCCCCTACCCCATGGGAACCGCCATTCTCCTTTCTGTTGCCATGATGTTGAGTATTTTGGTTGAGTTTTTTTGGACTCATGTAAGTGGAGTCATACAGTATTTTTCTTCTTGTGATTGGCGTGCTCACTTAGCACAATGTCCTCAAGGTTCATCCATGGTGTTGTTGGCATCAGAATTTTCTTCCTTTTCAAGGCTGAATAATATTCCACTACACATAGTGGAATATTTATATATATATATATACATACACACATATATAATATATATATGTACACCTGGTATATTTTTAAAAATAAAAATTTTTAAATTTAAAAGTGATATTAGGACTCCTGCTTCCAGTTATACTGTGATAATTAAGATCAGACTTACCTTCCCCATGTAAACAACTAGGAAATTGGCCAAAATACAGAAAACAACAGTATTCAGACATTAGACAATAGGAAGTATGGCTTGGGATCTCTAAGAGAAGGGAAACAAAAAGGTAAACTCCTACAGCCACCCCAGATTTTTGTGTAGAGACAATTCCCAGACATGGATGCAGGTAGGGAAATGCAAGCAGAGACCAGCAGTCTCTCTGAGTTGAAAAGCTGGGGAGGTCAATGTGAGTAAATGTTGTTAGGCAGAACTCTAGAGGATAGGGAGCTGTGCAGAAAGAGACCCACGTCTCTGACTAGGATATCCCCTGACCCTGCATATATAGGTGAACATTCGTAAGACAGGGCAAATAAAGATGGGTAGTTGTAAATTGAGTAATACTCAGAGCTGGGTGGAGAGATGTGGGAACTTCAGATAACCAAAATTGTCAATTTAGTAGACTGAACAATTTCCAAAGTAAAGACTAATTAACCCTAAAAAAATAGGCAAAATATTTGAACAGACACTTCACAAAAGTAGATATGGGGATGGCTGATAAAGTATATGAAAAGAATCTCAACATTGTTAGTAATCAGGAAAATACAGTTAAAATCACTATCAGATATGGTCATCTGCCCACCAGTCTCATGAAAGAGAGAGGGAGAAACATACACCATGTTTTTTTGAGGACATAGAGTAACTGAGATTTACTTCTGGGAATATAAAATGATACAACCATATGGAAAATAGTTTAGAAGCTTCTTATAAAACAAAACATACAATTAATATATACCCCATCAATTGCACCAACTTACACAAGAAAAATGAAAATATGGGTCCACACTAAGACTTGTATGTGAATGTTTATAGTACCTTTAGTTATAAGTCCATCAACAGATGAATGCATAAACAAATTGTGGTATATTCATATCATAGAACACTATTCATCAATAAGAAGGAATGTACTATTATTATATATGACAACTTGATTGAATATTTAAAATGTTTTGATGAGGAAAAGCAGCCAAACACAAAAGAATACATTCTACATTGTTCCAATTATATGAAACTCTAGAAAAGTAAAACCTGATCTATAGTGACAGAGAAAAGGATAGTCAGCTGGTGCCAAGGGCAGGATGGGGAGGAGGTGGAGGTATTGACTGGGAAAGAGCACAAGGGAATCTTTAGGGATAATAAAAAAGTTCTTTATCTTTACTACGCTTGTGATTCTGTGAGTGTAAATGTTTTTCTTTTTTCTCTCTTTCTTTCTTTTTAAAAAGATTTTATTTATTTGACAAACACAGGGAGAGAGGGAACAGGAGAAGGAGAAGCAGGACTCCTGCCGAGGAGGCAGCCTGACGTGGGGCTCGAACCCAGGGCCCTGGGATTGTGACCTGAGCCGAAGGCAGACGCTTAATGACGGAGCCACCCAGGTGCCCCTAAATGTTTTCCCAAAGTCTGAGCAGTACCCTTGAAATGGGTTCCTTTGTGTGTATGTAAATGACACCTCATTAATATGATTTACTGAAAAATAAATCTTTGCCTACTCTAGTAGATTACAAACCAAATGTTGACAGACTAGACATTCCTGACTCAGGCACATGTATTGCCACTTGATATCTCACAGGAGATTCCAACTTAACACATGTAAACTGGGACTCATGGTATTATCCCCTAGACCTGCTTTTCCTCCAGCATCCGCTGTTCCTTCTCCACGCTGCAGGTGGGCAATCTTTTAGTGAAAAAATTTTATTGAGGCAATTGTGGATTCACATGCAGTTCTAACAAATAATACAAAGAGATCCTACTGGCCCTTCACCTCATCTCCCCCAATGGTAACATTTTGCAAAACTATAGAATAGTATCACAACCAGGATATTGACATTGATAGTATATGCCAATCTTACTCAGATTTTCCCAGTTTAACTTGTACTTATTTGGGTGTGTGTGATGCCAGTACTGAATTTTTTTTTTTTTTTTAACCTTACAGGTTCCCGGGGCTCTCCATATTTCTTTCTAGTTTATTTTTTCTTGACTTTTCAGGTCAAGAGAATGGATCTGTCTTTGAGTTTCTAATTCTATTGTCTATTATCTCTCTTTTAACATCAAGCCCAAAGGATTTTTTGTTTTAATTTCTTTGGTTGTATTTTCTCATTCTAGGATAATTATTTCATGTAAGTTCTTTTTCTTTGCTGAGATTTTCTATTTTTAAAATTTGTTTCAAGAGAATTTGCGATTGATTTTTTTTTTTCATTTATTTGACACAGAGAGAGAGATCACAAGTAGGCAGAGACAGGCAGAAAGAGAGGGGGAAGCAGGCTACCTGCAGAGCAGAGAGCCCGATTCGAGGCTCGATTAGGACTCTGAGATCATGACCTGAGTCGAAGGCAGAGGCTTAACCCACAGAGTCACCCAGGAGCCCTTGCAATTGATTTTTTGAAACATTTTTGTGGTAAAATCCTGGTTAGATATTGCCAGTATTTGACATTTTGATGTTGGGATCAATTGATTGCCTTTTTTTTTTTTTTAAGATTTTATTTGTTTCTTTATGAGAGAGAGAGCACAAGTAGGGGTGAGGGGTAGAAGCAAAGGGAGAAGCAGACTCCCTGCTGAGCAGGTAGGACCCTGGGATCATGACTTGAGCCAGAGGCAGATGCTTAACCAACTCGGCTTCCCATTGATGGTCTTTTCTTATTCAAGTTGTAATTCAAGTTGTAATTTTCCTGGTTTTTACTTGCAAAAAAAAAAAAAAAAAAAGAGAGAGAAGTGTCTTTTTATTGCATCCTAGGCTTTAAAAAAAAAATTATTATTATGTTGGGAGGGTGGGTGCTATTTAGATATGTTATTTTAGTGGCAGTGATTCTGTTTAGGTTTAGCATGCAGGTCTCAGCCCAATTTGGGGGACTATGGTTCCAAAGGCAGGTTAATTTTCAGAATGATGAAATTTCTGGTGCTGACTGTGCTCCCACTGGTTCTTGCTGGTGCTAATCAGGCAGAGAGTGTTTTCCAGGCTGGACCACCAGGGGTCTTTGGATGAAGGAGGTCAGTCTAAGTCCCATGGAAACAAAGATGCTTCCTAGGCTGGCCACTTGCGGTGGCAGAGTCTCTCTTGCCAGTACCACCTGTTACTCTAGTATCTCTTGGTGGGGGATGGTTGCCTCAGCAGAACGCTCTCACAACTCCTATTTAATATTGCACTGGAGGTCCTAACACAAAACACTGATGATGAAACTATCCTCTTGCACTGAAATGCCTTCACATTTTTGTTGAAAATCAATTGACTGTATGCTTGGTTAAACTACTCAATTTGGGTCTACTGACTATCTTTATACCAACCAGCCTGTTTTGGATATTGTAGCTTTATAGTAAGTTTTGGATTTTTTTTTTAAACAATTTTATTTATTTATTTATTTTTAAGTAGTCTCTACACCCAATGCGGGGCATGAACTCACAACCCTGAGGTTGACTTGCACACTGCCTGACTGGACCAGCCAGGTGCCCTGTAAGTTTTGAACTAGTCTTCCAACTTTGTTAATCTGTACAGAGTTGCTTTGGCTATTCTAAATATCTTAGATTTTCATACGAATTTTAGAATCAGCCTGCTAATTTCTACAAAACTGTCCAATTAGATTCAGATTTGCATTGTGTTAAATCTATGGATTAATTCTGGGGAAAGCTGACATCTTAACAATATTGAGTCTTCCAATCCATGAACATGGTATACTTTCCCATTCATTTAGGTATTCTTTAATTTTTGTCATCAATATTTTATATTTTCAGCATACAGATTCTAAATCTTTTCTTAGCTCCATCTCCATGTTTTTCATATTTTTATGGTAATATAAATGGCATTGCAGTTTTAATTTCAATGCCTCATTGTTCATATATCATATAAACATATTTATCATATAAAAACACAATTGAATTCTGTATATCTTATATCCTGCAAACTTGAACTTAAATGTTTTAGTAGCTTTTTTGTATATTCCATAAAATATATCAAGGATGTCAGAAAATTTTTACATGGTATCTATGTTTCTGAAAAAAGAACAGTGTAGCAGGCTGATGAATAAGATCTAAGCTGCTCAGCTAAGAAACAGCAAGATGGTGGATGATTTTTCAGACTTATTTATGATATTTTAAAGATGCAATAATAGTTCTATTAATTGGGGGGAAAATTCTATGTAGATAGTATTATCTGGGAATAAAGATGATTTTACTTCTTCCTTTCCAATTGAGATGTCTTCTACTTACTTTCCCTGCTTTGTTGCACTGGCTAGGACCTCCAGTACAGTAATAAATAGGAACTGTGAGAGTATCCTTCTCAGGTTCCTCATCTTAGGGGGAAAACCTTCAGTCTTCAGCATTATGATGTTAGTTTTTGTTTGATAGATATCCTCTATCAGGTTGAGAACATTTCTTTGTATTCCTAGTTTGCTGTAAGTTTTTTTTAAAATCAGGAATGTATATTGGATTTTGACAAATGTCTTTTCTGCTATTGAGATGACCAGGTGTCCCCCTCCCCTTTTTTTTTGATCCGATGAATTACATTAACAGATCTTTAAAAAAGATTTTATTTGAGAGAATGCATGAGAGCATGAGGTGGGGGGAAGGAAGAAACAGGGGGAAGGAATCCTAAGCAGATGCCCTACTGAGGGAGGAGCTGGTTGAAGGGCTTGATCTCACAACCCTGAGATCGTGACCTGAGCTGAAATCATGAGTTAGATGCTTAACTGAATGAGCCATCCAGGTGACCCACATTGTCTAATTTCTTGTTAAGATTTATTTACTTAGGGGCGCCTGGGTCCTCAGTGGTTTAAGCTGCTGCCTTCGGCTCAGGTCATGATCTCAGGGTCCTGGGATCGAGTCCCGCATCAGGCTCTCTGCTCGGCGGGGAGCCTGCTTCCCTCTCACTCTCTCTGCCTGCCTCTCTGCCTACTTGTATCTCTCTCTGTCAAATAAAAAAAAAATTTAAAAAAGATTTATTTACTTATGTGAGAGAGAGGGAGATTATGAGCAGGAGGGGCAGAGGCAGAAAATCTCAAGACTCTCTACTGAGAGTGGAGTCAGATGTGGGGATTCTCCTCATGACCCTGAGATCAGGACCTGAGCTGAAACCAAGAGCCTGATGCTTAACCAACTGCACCACCCAGGTGCCCCGACTAATTTTTTGAATATGAAATCAACCATCAGTATCATTTTCCTTCTGCCTTAAGGACTTCTTTTAAAATTTCTTGTAGTTTTGGTCTCTTGGTAATGTATTCTTTCAGCTTTTTTATTTTTGAAAAGATTTTTATTTTGCTTTTGAAAGATATATTCACTGGGTATGGAATTCCAGGTTCAGTTATTTTTCTTTCAGTATTTTAAAGATATCACTCACTGTGTTCTTGGTTGCCTTGTTTCCAATGAGGAATCTTTTGTTATCCTTAGCTTTGTTCTTTTGTACATAACATGTCTTTTTCTGCTGACTACTTTTTCAGGTTCTCTCTTTATTGCTTTTTTCTTATTTTAAAGATTTTATTTTATTTTATTTTTGTAAGATTTTATTTATTTATTTGACAGAGAGAAATCACAACAGAGGCAGGCAGAGAGAGAGGAAGGGAAGCAGGCTCTCCGCTGAGCAGAGAGCCAGATGCGGGACTCGATCCCAGGACCCTGAGATCATGACCCGAGCCGAAGGCAGCTGCTTAACCCACTGAGCCACCCAGGCGCCCCTTAAAGATTTTATTTTTAAGTAATCTCCACACCCAACGTGGGACTCGAACTTAAAATCCCGAGATCAAGTGTTCATGCTTTTCCAACTGAGCTGGACTTTGTCACTGCTTTTGAACAATTTGATTATGTTATGCCTTGGTATAGTTTTATTGTTCTTATGTCTAGTGTTTATTAAGATTCTTGGATCTGTGGGGTGACACTTATATCAAGTTTGGAAAGAAATTTGCAATTGTTTCTTAGGATGTTTTTTCTATCTCCTCTATCTCTCTGTTCCTTTAGAGACTCTGATTATATGAATATTAGGGCACTTAGATTTGTCCTGTGACACACTGGTAGTTTTTTTCATTAAAAAACTATCTTTTGTGTTTAATGGTGAATAGTTCATATTGTTAATAGTTTATATTACTGATCTTTTTTTTCCTGCAATGTGTAATCTGCTATTAATCCCATCCGGTGTTTCTTTCATCTCATATATGGTAGTTTGCATCTCCAGAAGTTAGATTTTGCTTTTTTTTTTTCATATTTTTCATTTCTCCACCTAACATTAAAAATGTGGAACAGAGTTATACCTTTAATGCACTTTTCTTTTAATCCTAACATTAGTTTCAATTCTGGGTTGGTTTCAATTGTCTGTAATATTTTTTTCTTCACTGTGGGTTGTACTTTCCTGCATACTTTATGGCCCTCGATTCGATGTCAGGCACTGAATTTTACCCTGCTAGGTGCTGGATAATTTTGTAGTCCTATAAATAACTGAGTTTTGTTCTGGGGTGCAGTTACTTGGAAATGGTTTGATCCTTTTTAGCCTTTCTTTTAAGGCTTGTTAGGTGGAAACCAGAGTCGTGTTTACTGTAGAGTTAATTATTCCCCACTACTGAAAGTAGGCCCTTCTGAGTACTTTACTCAATTATGATATTCTTCTGGTGTGGTTTGTGGGAACAGGCACTATTCCCAGCACTGTGTTAGTTCCCTCTAATCCTTTTTGATAATTTCCCCCATGCTTGGGTAGTTTCTCCACATGTGTGCACCGATCAGTACTCAGCTGAGCACCTCAGTGTGTCACTCGGCAGACCACCACTGTTTCTCTAGGCGTTGCTCCCCTCTCTAGATCATAGCTGCCTTGGTCTCCCTGAACTCTCAGCTCCATCTTGTCTACTCAGTGAGTTCACTGGACTCAGTCTCCACTGAGTGGTGAGTGGTTCCTACTCTGCATTGCTGCATGAAAACCTTTTTGAGGCGGTAAGCTGGAGCAATCACAAGGCTCACTCATGTGCTCTCCTTCACTTTAGGGCCATTGTTCTTCACTGTCTGATATCTGGTGTCTTCAAATATTGTTTCATATATATTGTCTTTTTCTGTTCTTCTTCTTCTTCTTCTTCTTTTTTTTTTTTTGGTTGTTTCAGATGAAAAGGTAAAGCTAGTCCTTATTACTCCAGAATAGCTAGCACTCATTAAGGAGATTTAAGCAAGAAAAATGCATTTCCTGTTTTCCTGTATAGTTGCATTTTTAGTGCCCTTCTTTCTGTTGTGTGGATCCATATTTCCATCTGGTATCATTTTTCTTCCATTGAAAGAAGGTCTTTTAACATTTATTATAGTACAGGTCTGCCGGTTATGAACTCTTCTGGTTTTGCTATGTCTGAAAAAGTATTTATTTTGCATCCTTGGACATATTAGCTCCTTTAATCCTCCTCCAAATACTATAAATTACTATTACTATCCTCAGATGAACAAACAATGCAAAAAGAAAAAAAATACCTCAACAAAACTATGATGCTCTGAGTTTAGAGAAGATACTGCTTTCACGGGACACCTGGGTGGCTCAGTTCATTAAGTGTCTGCCTTTGGCTCATAACATTATCTCAGGGTCCTGGGATCAAGTCCCACATCGGGCTCCTTGCTTAGCTGAAAGTATGCTGCCTCCACTGCCTGCTGTTTCCCTGCTTGTGTGCGCACTCTCTCTCTCTTTCTCCATCTGACAAATAAAGAAGTAAAATCGTAAAGAAAAAAAAAAAGATACTGCTTTTATTAAACAAGAACAAGATACTCTAAGAATAGGAACAATGATAGAAAAAGGGGAAAAAATTTCACAATAAAACCTGTGATTGGGGCGCCTGGCTGGCTCAGTCAGTAGAGCATATGACTCTTGATCTCGGGGTTGTGAGCTCAAGCCCCATGTCGGGTACCAAGATCACGTAAAAATTAAAACATTTTTAAAAAGATTTATTTATTTATTTATTTGAGAGAGAGAGCACATGGGGTTGGGAGGGCAGAGGGAGAGGGAGAGAGAATCCCAAGCAGACTTCTCACTGAGCGTGGAGCCCAACATGGGGCCTGATCTCATGAGCCTGAGATCAAGACCTGAGCCAAAATCAAGAGTCAGAAGCTTAACTGACTGAGCCACTCAGGCTCCCCCAAAATAAAATCTTTTAAAAAATTGTTATAGCTAAACTTCTCCCCAAATTAATAGCAGAGTTATGAGATAAAGGCAAGTAAGTCTCCCTGAGAGAGAATAAAAGATAAGGAAATAAAAAGTAAGAATAAAGGGATAAGAATATTTGAAAACCAATTAGGAAGAAGAGACCAAATCCACAAAGTTCAAAATCTATCTTTCTGGGGTTCCTGAAAGAAAAAAAAAAAAAACAAGAAAATTGTGAAAAGGAAAATACCAAAGAAAAAATACCAAAAAAATACTCCAGATTTGCTGGATTGAGAAGACCACTCACCTCTCTTCCAATTATGCAGCACAATGAATGAAAAAGACCAACACCATACTTCTGAGAAATTTCATAACACTCCATGTAAATTTTGAAGTATGAAATAACAACAATGAATACTACTAGCTCTTACCCGTTTTCAAAGTGATTTCACATTCCCTCTCACTTTTCAAATGGCCCAAGGGCTTAAAGCGTCCCTTCACAGAGAGGGGAACAGATACAGTGAAGACAACACTTGCAAGATGATATTCTTCGAACCTTTCACAGATGAGTAGCACAGTTCATTAACACTGAGGTGTGTTTGTGTGTGAACACCTATGTGTAAATGGACAGTCATTTCGAATGCCCCACTGGCTTCCTGACCTGGATGATCTGCTCTTAAAGGTACAGAATATGGTTTCTAATTCCTTGCTACACTTCCCGAGTCAGTTGAAGAAGGGCTTAGTCTGCGTGGGTCTATAGAGCTGACTACTGTGCTAACCCAGCCTGGAGGAAGGAGATGGGACACCATGAGCACTGATTATTTTCTTTGCAAAGGCCCAGGAGGTGCAGTGAACACAGTCACCTTTTCTCATTGTGTGTTCCTATGGGCAAAATGTTCAATCTTCACGATCTTCAGATTCCTTTTGGTGGGTTTGGGCTTGAGTCACCCTCTTCAAATTCCCTTTCAGTACCATAATTCCAGCATTCTGTCAATAAACAAAGTATCAGTTTAGTGAACCAATTGCAGCAGCGAGAAGGGGTGCCCCGAGGGGGTTTTCTACAATACCAGGGAATCAGGTGGGGAAAAGGGCCCACAAAGAAATGTGTGATCAAATCTCCCTGAGAGTCCTCAGGCCTTTGGAGAATTAATAAAAGGTGGACAGACAGGATGTGAATGAACAGCTTGCTCTCCAAGACAGTGGGTTGTAGCTTCCTGTGCCCACAGAGACTTTGGGGAAACCACCCTGTTGTAATGAAGAGTTTTGCATTCTCAGCTGCTGGAGACTGTGCCAGGAATGGCAATGAAAGTAGTCCCTGGTTGGTGACCACATCCCAGGAGCTGAAACCACACTCTAATTTTGCACGAAATTGCTGGTTCTGACTCTTCTTTGCTTATGATTTCTCATTTTGACGGTAAGGATTACATCTAGTTATGTGTAAAGTAACATCGTGAGAATAGACTGAGGAAAACCATTTAGCCCTCAGCCATTTGCACTAACCCACAACATGTCAGTACACTGGGGGGAGGGGGGGATGCAGGCTCCAGGATCAAAGTCACTACAACCATGGTAGTCAGAGGTGGAGGGAACATCCAAAGAGGCACTGAAGAAGGACAAGGAGGATGGAAAGGAAGGAGGAGAAAGAAGGGAATGAGGAGGAGTGAGTTTTCATTTGGAAAAAAAAAAAAATTGGACTTACATTTATGTGAATATCTAGATGAATCTTAGAATTAATAACATGTTAAAATGGTGAGAGGTTATGACAAAGATGAGACTATCTACTGGTCTTATCGAGCCACCCACGCACCCTGCTACTGAGAATTGGCAACCAATAGCTTAAAAGTATTTAGTCTTTTCATCTACAGACTACCTTTTGGGGGAGCCTGGGTGGCTCAGTCGGTTTAGTGTCTGACTCTCGGTTTTGCCCCAGGTCATGATTTCAGGGTTTTGGGATCCCCGCTTTGGGCTCCATGCTGGATGTGGAGCCTGCTAAAGATTCTCATTCTCTCCCTCTCCCCCGCCCTCTAAAAAAATAAATAAAATTTTACAAAGACTACTTTTTGGAGGAAATAAAACTCACCATTTTAAAAAAAGATTTATTTATTTATTTTTAGAGAGAGAGCCAGGGAGAATGGGCAGAGGGAGAGGGAGAATCTCAAGCAGACTCCCCCCATTGAACACAGAGCCCAATGTGGGGCTCAATCCCACCACCCTGAGATCATGACCTGAGCCGAAATCAAGAGTCGGGCCTTGACTGACTGAGCCATACAGCTGTCCCCAAACTATTAACTAAAGAAAAAGTGGCCTGAATTTCCAGTAAGAATTTTAAAGTCGAATTTGACTTCTCCTATTTGGCCTCAAGATTCTCAAAGGTCACCTATCCTAGCAGTGAAATTCAATGCTTTTTTCCTGTCACAATTATGCCTTTACACACAGTACAGATTCAAGATACTGTGGTTGAACATGAATAAATGAATAAGTGTAGGACTAGAGAATGTCTGAAAAAATAGATCTTAGAAATAGGAGTTCTGCAAAAGTTTTCATAGATCAAATCAAAGCATTTATTTCAACCTGCACCCTATTTTAGAGTTCGTATTTGGGCATAACAAGCAAAAATTCTAGAAAGAACCTTCCAGGAAGATAGCTGAGATTTGACATTTGGGCACATACTGTACACAGAGAGGATGACATTTTAATGTAATTTATTTGAAATGCTTCCAGAAAAGTTTAAGGCCATTATACAAAAACATTCATTTCACCAAAACATTCACTTTCTTCCACTAGGCCAGCACTTGACAGACTTCTTGTCTCAACTCGTTGGCCAAAGTGGCCGATGGCTCCTGTAGACAATGATCCGGTCTTTCCCCCTCTGTCAGACATCGGTTCTCAGCTTATGTCTGCTTCTAGCAGTTCATTCACTTGCTAAATCAATAACAATTTGAGAAACAAAGCAATTTTAAATAAACTCATAATAGAAAAAAAAATTCACCATGTTTAAAATCCATAAATACAGAAATATGTTTTACAGGGTAAAATTGACCACATTTGTTCATTTTTGAAAAATAAGTAATATTACCTTGTTTTTATACTGATACATCTTGTCACACAGCTTCTTCGGATGCACATGTTAGATGTACACAATAAAATGATAACATAGCATTTACTGCTTTCTGTAAACTCGAAAGACACAGAAGATTTAAAAAAAAAACCTTTTTGGCAATAATTTAGACTCATGACTACTAGTGCTGGTGTGGGAATAATTTTGCACAGGTCATCCTTAATATTTACACTCACAGGGAGCTTTTTTGTATATTCAGTTAACTATTTTTTTAAAGGTCGGCCATCCACCCTGCACTGTAAATCAAGGCTAGACAAAGAGGTTACTAGTTTGGCTAACTGATCCTAATTAATCATCGAGTTAATTAAAATTGGCCTATGGAGAATGTGATTACGACTCTGATCACAGCACAGAGCCAGCGGTGGCAAAGTGGTGACCTAAAAGAAGGAAGAGCAGGAAAACCAAGGCTCTGGCCTCTCCCGGAAGGGCACTGACCTTGTTTTCTCGTAATGCCTCCTGCCTAAGGTCATGATGAAGCACTTCTTCCAAACCCTTCTTCCACATGTTTCTGTAAACAGAGCCACTGACTCACCTGTGGTCTCTTCCTCAATGCTCCAAAACAGGAGTAGGCCCTGGCACATGAAACAAAATGATGGTGGGCCTTCTTATTATTCTGCTAGGTGTTCCTTCCCAGGCCTGTTGAGTTCTGTTCTGGTTTAGGCCAAAAATGGCTCTCTAAGGCAAGCCAGCAACTAGGACAGACTCCCCCAAGCGCAACTGCCTTTCAGTTCAAGATTCAGAGCTGGCGGCTGCCTTTGTGCTGGTCCTTTTAAGGTCAGACACTACCGCACGTCCTAATAGATTATTGCATCAAATTTGCACTAGGTGACACTGCAAGGGCAACACAGTGCTTCTTCCTTTGCACCATTCAGTGTCCAGCATCCCCAGGGGATGTTTTCATGCTTTCTGGTTGGATAACATCGAACCAAGCTCATTGCAAGGATCGATCTTTTCCCGTTTTCCTGCACATACCGTCATGATACACAAGTGACTTCTCGTGCCCTGTTTGCCAGGCCCCGTAAATTCCATGCCTTCAGCTATCATGTCAAAGAGCCAGGAAAGCACTAGAGAAGCACGGGAGGGTTCTACACGAAACAGTAGTTTAGAGATTCTTTTCTATTTTTTAAAATCCAGCAGGACAAGCGAAAGTAACTTGTTCAAGTACCTCTCCATCCATCCAGACACTTGTGAAATGCAACACCGGGTGAGAGCTGCCACAGACCCCAGCTTATAGACAGACTGGCATTACAGTACTAGGGACAAAGATACAGATACAAGAGACGAGGGGCAACACGGTCACCAGAGTATTAAAAAGTGCTTCTCCAAACTGTTCCATGTGTGGAATGCAAATACTGTACAGGTAAGACACAGGGCCGCTTCCAGGAAGTACACGTGCCTCTGTCAGACGTTGCTTTCGATGTGCCTGCTGTTCCCACCAGAAGAGTCTGTCTGTTCCATGCGCTCACAGTCGAGGCTGACCTCGCTCGTGTCCATACTACAGTCTGACTCACTGTCTGATTGGTCCATCTGCTCAAGTTTTGTGTCTCCCTGGGGCTCCCGGCTCCCGGGGGCGAGGTTTAGGAACGGTCCCTCGGAGTCCAGCGCCCCAGCCTGCCCGGCAGCGCACAGAACGGTTTCTTTGGCCTGACGAATGCAGTTGAGCCACTGCTGCTTGTTGAAGGTGTCGTTGGCTTGTAGGGAGTGGGTCTGACTTTGGGAACCGTTTTTGAAACTTACTCTGAAGAAGTTTTTAACTAGAAATGAAAAATACATATAAAAAAGGTCAACGGACAGGTATTTCTCCCAGGCCAGAGGTAACCTATAGAGTGACACGAAACCTATGTCCCTAGGGCAGACATCATTAATTGATTACAAAATGTGTCCCACTGGTCCAGGACATGGTGCAGCTCTACTCTGCAGCCATTAAGCACCTGGATCTGACATCAGGGTAGCTCTTGGTTGCCCTGAGGCCAGCAAATTAAAACCTCCCATGTATTAAAATCTCCTATGATCTGGTTAAAAACATACATGCCCGGACCCTACTGTTAAGTGACTCAGATTCAATAGGTCTAAGGTGGACCTGATAATCTGGACTTTCAACCACGGCCCCAAGTTAGAGTCTTCTCAAGTTTGAGAAGCTCTGTGTGATAGCAAACCATGCTCCCGATCCTCCACGCGATAATAGTACTTGTATGTATAGTACCTAAAGGACTGAGGAGATATGCAAAGACTCAGAGCCGTTATAAATTCAGCTTCACTTTAAAATAAAAATACATTTTCAAACAACACAAATAAAAATTAAAAAACATTTTTTTTCACAGGAGCTACGTGTATTTAAAAAAATGGTAGCACACCATTTGGGAGACATTTTGTTTAGTTTAACTGACACAGAGCAGGCTCCGTGAGCCACGTGCAATGCTTGGCTCACAGAAGCGCATGTGTTCATCAGTTCCCTTGCACTATCCCTGGAGCCAGCAGTTTGGGAACCACCACTTTGAATAAATTCAGGTTCCACTTTTTGCTCCTGGACAAGTGCCTTAACTTCTGTGTGTCTCAGTGTCCTTACTTGTAAAACGGGAGAAACGAAGAGGACCTATCTTATAAGATTATTATGAGGGTTAACGTTAGTGGTAACGTGTGTGCTTCTACACCACCTGACACATAGCCCGTACTCAGGGAATAGAAGTTGCCACCACCACCAGGGCGGAGGGACTGATGAGCAGGTCAGGGGCAGTACATACTAATTATGTTGACAATACGATGCCCCTGTTAACCCAAGAGGCTCAAATGTCACTTTCTCAAGGAAGACTTTTCGGATCATTTCCTCTAAAGCAAACCCCCAACTGTTATCCCTACCTGCCCCATACAGGGTTTTAGTTCTCTTAACGCTACCTGAGTATTTATTCATCCTTTATCTCCTCTATCACAGTGTAAGCTCCAGAGGGACAAGGAATTTGACTGTTCAGTTTACCAGTGTATACTAGTACCTGGAATGACACATGCAAGATACTCAGTAAACACTGTCATTGTAGCTTCTCTTGGTTAATTTGTTTAAGTCTCAAGTTAGAGAAGCCCATTAGAGTAATTACAGATGAATCCTCAACCCAGGTGACCATTCTTAATCCTTTTTAGGGATGATTCTCCTGGTTCAACAAGAGCCACCAGTGAGCAACTGGTATTGACATAGGGGCTGTCTGGTATTGAGCATGCTTGCATCCAGTGGGAGGAGACAGGGAGAGGGAACGCAAGGAGCACCTGTTATGTGCAGATGGGTTCACTTGCAGCATCTTAATCCTTATAACAACCTTATAAAGTAGGTACGAATACATGCCCATTTTACAGATGGCATACTGAGGCTTGCAGAAGCGGCACAAGGTTACACAAGCAGTGAATAATGAGGCAGCACTGGAATGTAGTGTGACTCCAAGGCCACAGCTACTTCTCTCTCCACCAGCCAGACACTCCCTCTGAAGCACCACAACCAAAGACATTCAACAGGTCAAAACCGACAGCCATCCGTACTTCTCTCGTTGTTGCTAAACGCCCCACGCAGGGAGCCGCCCAGCCTCACTTCTCCATCCTGCAGGTCTTCCAGGAGAAGGTCCTTCACAGGGATCGGCTGCCGGTACAACTGGTAGCAGAGCTGTTCATTGTGGGTGACAGCTCGAGTGATCACAAGCACTTCTTGGAACAGGAAAACGTGCAGTTTCTAGAAGAAAAGAATCCACAGAATTTCCCTAAGCAACAGTCTATTGAGTGGATTAGGGGACTTCTGTGGGTAAGAGGAGCCCGGGTATTATCAGCTTTCAGACTCAGGTCTACCTCCAGAACAGAAGTCGGGCATCTTGGAGGTATTTCCAGATGCATCTAGTGCCTTTCTTGGAGGAGCACCTCCCTGCAGCCCCCACAGAGAAGGCCTTTCTGCCTACAGACATCTGCGGCCGAGACTGCCGGCTGCAGGGACACCATGCATAGCGCATATTTGCAGCCTGTGCAAACACACAGAGCCTCCAGCCTCCATAAGAAAAAAAAAGTGAGAAGAGGGGGACGGAATAAAGGGAACAGTGAAGGAAAAAGAAGTCAGTACCCCCACCCGGGCTTTGGCTTATAGCACCCAATATAACCCCAAGAGATCATAATGAACTATAGTCTATGAAAGATACAAATGGCGGGGCCGCCTGGGTGGCTCAGTGGGTTAAAGCCTCTGCCTTGGGCTCAGGTCATGATCTCAGGGTTCTGGGATCGAGCCCTGCATCGGGCTCTCTGCTCAGCGGGGAGACTGCCCCCATCCCTCATGCCTGCCTCTCTGCCTACTTGTGATCTCTGTCTGTCAAATAAATAAAATCTTTTTTTTTAAAAAGGATACGAATGGTATTTCAAAGCCTAATATTAATCTTTGTTTCTCAAACCCGTAAAAACACTTGTTCCTTAAGCCACAGAGCTGAGTATCAGCTCCATCCAGGCGCTCCAACTCTGCACACTGCCCGTTCCCGCGGGAACCAGAGTGTGCTGTCAGAGCCACAAAGAAAGATGATCAAAGAACTGGTCGTTCTCGGTTATGTTCCTCAGAACCTCAGTTCTCTGAAGAGGTTGTGCTTAAAAGGTTGATGACTGATGTGTGTGTTGTGGGCGAAAAGAAATCTCCAAAATAAAGGCTTGTCTCAAACCACATCATGAAAGCAATTTCGCTGGGTGGAGCCGGGGAAAATTGGCCCCATTCCGTTCCTAGTGCTAGACTCTTCTCACAGTTTGGAAATGCGGAGGGACGGAAATGAAAAGTTCTACAACTTTTGTAGCTGGTTCTGGTTTTCCAGTGGAGATATTTGGGAATGTGAACCCGGAGGTCTCAAAGAGGTGCAAATTCACATGATTTGGGGCAGGGGAAGCACATTCAGCATTATCAGACAATTTTATATTTGGGAGAAAAGAAACTGGTGGACCCCCCCACACACACCGACACCCACTTTGACACACACAGACACATGTACCTATAGAAATTAAAGCTCAAGCAAATGTTGGATGGTAGAAATAAAACTGATAATTTTGTACTGCATGGGAGGAAATTGAGGAGTGAGTTTATCTAAAGTGCGTTTAAACAGAGTAAAGCAAAAAATAACCAAGTTAAGGGCTTTTTTTCTTTTTTTTTTGGGAGGGGGATATAGAAAGAATGTTAAGCCTTTTTTTGGGGATAGGTAGGGGAGGGGTTGGATATTGTTGTATATATTAAACATTAGGTTTTTAAAATATTGTTTCTACTGTAATCAACCCTCTAGCCAAGGTAGGTAATTTGAACTCAGATTATCTAGGAAACCTTTTAAAAACATCTCTTATTGGGGCGCCTGGGTGGCTCAGTGGGTTAAAGCCTCTGCCTTCAGCTCAGGTCATGATTCCAGGGTCCTGGGATCATGCCCCGCAGCAGGCTCTCTGCTCAGCAGGGAGCCTGCTTCCCTTCCTCTCTCTGCCTGCCTCTCTGACTACTTGTGATCTCTGTCAAATAAATAAATAAAATCTTTTTTAAAAAATCCCTTATTTCTAGATTTTTATATAAAATTATAGTAATCACAAACAATTTAAATATAAAAATCATTTTTTCCTTCTTAGAGAAAAGCGTTTCATCAAAACTAGGCAGACTGTATTGTGGATTGTGGATGTCTGCACTGGTAAAGCTAATCAACTCCAAGCTGGTGTTGACTAAAAGGAACCGTTGGAATAATCTAAAATTGGTTCTGTTCCATCAGGCACATTGGTTATGCCACATAAGAATAATATCTCAGCAGGAAACCTGGGTGCCTAAGCGTCTGCCTTTGGCTCAGGTCATGATCCCAAGGTCCTGGGATCAAGTCCCACGGTGGGCTCCCTGTTCGGCAGGGAGTCTGCTTGTCCCTCTGCCTTCTGCCACCACTGTTTATGTTCTCTCTCTCTCTTTCTCTCTCTCTGACAAATAAATAAATAAAATCTTAAAAAAGAAAAAAAAAAAAGGGTGATGTCTCAGTAATGTCCACTTCTAGAAATATACCCTTTACTACTACTCATAGTATGGGCCTGGTCTATTAAAAACATTCTTTTTTTGTATTCAAACTGTTTTTGAAAGTCAAAAAAAAAAAAGGAAAGAAGGGAGGAAGGAAGGAAGAATGGGTAAATAAGAGTCTGTAAATTTTATTGATATAGAGCAGTCTCTGTTTAGATCCTGCCTCTGTCGCTTCCCAACTACATAATTTTGAAAAAAAAATACAATATTTATTTTTTTTAAAGATTTTATTTATTTATTTGACAGAGAGAGAGAGATCACAAGTAGGCAGAGAGAGACGGGGAAGCAGGTCCCCCACCGAGCAGAGAGTGTGACGCGGGGCTCAATCCCAGGACCCCGAGGTCATGACCCAAGCCCAAGGCAGAGGCCCAACCCACCGAGCCACCTAGGCGCCCCCCAAAATAGAATATTTCTTAAACCTAAATGTCCTCCACTTTAAAATGGATGTGATGGTAGTGTCTACCTCATTGATGTCTTGGGAAAAGGGGATGTTATAAAACTTATCTTCTTAGCATAGTACCTGGTGCATTGTAAGAACTGAATAACCATTACTGATAATAGTAACAGTTGCTAAGGTATTACTATTTATGTAAGTCTCTACACCAACAGGTCAGCGGAGTATCTAGAACTGAAGACATCTTGATATCTGAAGAATAACTAGAAATGCCTCATAATGCTGCTGATAGACAAGATGGAACAAGACCAGTATGATAATGTAATTACACAGTTGACCCTTGAATGATGCAGTGTTAGGGATACCAACACCCCAAACAGTTTAAAATCCATATATGACTTTTGACTCCTCAAAAACTTAATTACTAGTAGCCTACTGTTAACCAGAGGATTAACATTAACATTAATAATCAATGAACATTGATAGTAACATTAATAGTCAATGAACACTTATTTTAGATGTTACATGTATTATGTACTGTATTATCACAATAAAGTAAGCTAGAGAAAAGAAAAAAAAAATCCCTTATTTATGAATGTTAACTGAGAATTTCCCTTCTTAGTCTCAGTTCCTTTTAGCCATCAAACTAATGAGCTTTTCTTCTGACACAGGACTGTTCACAAAGACTGGCATCATTCTACTGAGAAAAACAATAAAACACACCTCCTGTCCCAAGTGCTATCTTTGTTTTTCAAAAACCTGCCTGCTGAAAAATGAACTACAGTTCATCTCTAATGCCCGAGGCACATCCAACCAGGGAGTCTCAGTCCTTGACTGAGGGACAGAAAGAGAACAGGCCTCATCCCATCCAGTGGTGTATCTTCCCAAGCATTTCCCACAGGGCTTCTGAGAAAGAATGTTCAAGAAGCCAGAGTATCAGACATTAGAAGTCCACTGGAGTTTTCTGAAAATTAGCAAGAAGCAGAATACTGCTTTCTAGCAACCAATAACTCTGTAGTCAAACAGAAACACTTCTTCAGGCAGTGGTCATGACCAGTCTCAGTATCTCTGCTGGACCACCAGCTAGTTGGATCCCCAGCAGCTCTAAAATAGGCACTATGACATACACTTAGTGATTTCAAATAACATTTCCAAGCCTGCTCACAAATGCCACTCCAAAGTCCAGGTCAAAAGGTTGTCCCTTAAATCATCAAAGCTTTATTAAGAACTGTTCAATCTAGTTTTGGCTTTCATTCTAAGAGTTGACTAGATGCTGAAGATGAATACGATAAAATAAGAGATTCTCTTTTTCAATGGCTTTCCCAACATTGAATTTAAATATTTGTTATATATAATAAAATCTATACATTATATAAATATGCATTTCTATGTACAATATGTTTAAATTATAAAATATCATAGACATATTAGCATTAATTTCTACTGGCTACACATAAAAAGAAACTGGTGAATTAAATGAATTTTGAGCTCTCATAAAATTTCAAATCCATCCTTTCTTTATACAAACATTTACTCATTCATTCACTCACTCATTCACCTAACATTACTGAGTGCTTAGTACATGCCAGGTCCCCATAATAGGTGCTGGGGATTAATAAGACGTGGTCTCTATCCTAAAAGATCATCTGTAATGGAAGATACTGACAGACATATGGTGGATAATTACAGTCCACTGTAGTAAGTGCCCCACGGAGATCCATCCAAGTTGCTATGATAGGAGAGGAGGAACAAGTTCAAAATCTACTCAGGAATAAAAGCCAGGAAGTTGGGCAGAGTTAGCTATACAGCTAGTTATAAAACAAAAACTGGTTTTAAAATGGCAGCCTGTGGATGGGTACCAATCCATAAAAAAAAAAAGCGAAGAATTTCTCATAAAGCTAAGAGTTTCAACTTAAAAGCTATTTTTCTGAGATTATATACTTTTAACATTTTGTTAAAGTCATCCCTTGTCTTCTGATATCAAAGCCGGAGGAGATGTTGTTAACTGTTTCGTATTTGTTATTGAAGGTCATGCTCAAACAAAATACAATTGGCAACCCTTTGTTGGCCCTGAAATTCTTCCTGAATATATACTGGTTGTGAAATTTTAAAATATATATAATACATATTTTGTGTAATATATATAAATATATATTAAAAGCTAGAAACACATAACATGTTATTTATATATAAATTATAATATATAAATATATATATATACACACAATTATATAATTATATATATCCATATATATATATATGGGATTCTAAGATACAAAAGACAATGGAAAGCAATTTTTGTCTGAAGAATGTGACCTTGGGTAGGGAAGGCAGAGTAACAGGAGGCTGAGCATTAAATGGATTAAGCGTGGGGGGGCGGGAGGCGGAGGACCAGACCCCTGAAGGAGAATAGCCACTCACCACCCCTCGATTGTTCTTCAGTTCTCCATGACAACACAGCACTCTTGAGTTGTCGATTAGAGAGTCTTTCTGGCCTTCTTCCAAGTAAAGAAGCCGCTCTTTATAATAGCGGCACTCAGATTCCCCAGTCTTGGTGTTGATTTCTGCCACGATTCCCTGAATGATGTTTATCTATGGAAACAAAGAAGAAAGTATGGGGAAAGTAAGCAAACTGTCTACACCAATAAGTCCCAGGGGCTCAGCCGAAAAGGTCACCCAGACAGACTTGCATCTAACTCTGAGATTCCGTTATCTAACCTGCTGCTTTGGGAAAAGGCAAAAATAAACCCGTGCTTTGAATATATTGTGTCCATCTATCCATCTATACATGTACACACAGATACACACACACACACATATATGTGCATACACATGCAGGTATTTGTATTATATAGAAAACTGATGTTGATGCATGATTTTATCCAAGAGGAGAGATAGAAGGTATAGCTTCCGATGTGCAGGACTCCTAACTACTGAGCTCTGTGCTGCACATTTCTTCAAACCTTCTTAAAATGTGGAAGATACAGAGAACACAAAGCAGAATGCAGTAGTCCCCAAAAGGGATCATCTTGTTGGGTTTGAACTCAGTTTCAAGGTTTCTCTACAGGTACTCACTCTAACCTACAAACAAGATGTGCAAATTGGATGTGAAGAAATGGTTTGGGTAGCTTTTTAGTGACAAAATATAAGTGATTTAAAAAAGACAGACAACTAGAAATGGAAAGAAAGGACACAAGCTGTAATGACGGGAACTATTTATCTACATACATACACTCACACCCATGCCTGTAGCACATGTGGAAACAGAAGGAGTAGAGGGATTTCAGACCAAGGGTGGATATAGCGTTGTTACTGCAAAATGAAACAAAACAATGCGATAAGAGCACAGCACTCAGACACAATCAGTGGACATTTATTCTGATGTGTTATTCTATCACATAGATGGTATGTCTAAATGATGTAACATACTAAAAAACAAAGGAACAAGAAATTAGTTGAGTAAAAACTCAAGGACACCAACCAAAGGTAAAATGATGACCTCATCAGCAGAGTCCCTTGTCCTGTATTTGTATAGGAAAAGGAAAAGACCAGCTTTTCCTTTCTTCCTGTCTTTCTTGTGGTAGCATTATTTTATTTTTTAAAGATTTTATTTATTTGACAGAGAGAGATCACAAGTAGGCAGAGAGGAAAGCAGAGAGAGAGAGAGAGAGAGAGGAAGCAGGCTCCCTGTAGAGCAGAGAGCCTGATGCAGGGCTTGATCCCAGGACCCTGAGATCATGCCCTGAGCCAAAGGCAGAGGCTTAACCCACTGAGCCACCCAGGCACCCTGTGGTAGCATTATTTTTTGTTTTTATTTAAATTCCAGTTAATGAATGTAGAGTGTAAGAGTTTCAGGTGTACAAATGATTCAATACTTCCATACAACTCCCAGTGCTCATCACAACAGGTGCCCTCCTTAATCCCCATCCCCTAGTTCACTCCTCCCCCCACCTCCCCTCTGGTAACTATCAGCTTGTTCTTATAGTATAGAGTCTGTTTCTCGGTTCGCCTCTCTCTCTCTCATCTCCCTCTTTTTTCCCCCCTTTGCTTGTTTGTTTTGTTTCTTAGATTCCACATATGAACGAAATCATATGGTATTTGTCTTTCTCTGACTGGTTTACTTAGCATAATACTCTCTAGCTCCATCCATGTCCTCGTGAATGGCAAAATTTCATTCTTTGTGGCTGAGTAATATTCCATTACACACACATATTCTTTATCCATTCATCAGTCAAAGGAGATTTGGGCTGTTTCCATAATTTGGCTATTATAGATATTGCTCCTGTAAACACTAGGGTGCATGTATCCTTTCAAATTAGCATTTTTGTATTCTTTTGGTAAATACCTAGTAGTGCAATTGTTGGACCGTAGGGTAGTTCTATTTTTAACTTTTTGAGGAACCTCCATGCTGTTTTCTAGAGTGGCTGCACCAGTTTGCATTCCCACCAACAGTGCAAGAGGGTTCTTCTTTTTCCACATCCTCGCCAACACCTACTGTTTCCTGTGTTGTTGATTTTAGGCATTCTGACAGGAGTAGGATGGTATCTCATTGTTGTTTTGATTTGTATTTCCCTGACGATCAGTGATGTTGAGCATCTTTTCATGTGTCTGCTGTCCTCTTTGGAAAAATGTCTATTCATGTCTTCTGCCCATTTTTAAATTGGATTATTCATTTTCTGGACATTGAATTTTATAAGTTCTTCATATAGTTTTGATACTAACCCTTTTTCAGATATGCAATTTGCAACTATCTTCTCCCATTCTGTAGGTTGCCTTTCAGTTTTGTTGATTGTTTCCCTAACTGCACAGAAGTTCTTTATTTTGATGAAGTCCCAGTAATTATTTTTTGCTTCTGTTTCCCTGGCCTCAGAAGACATATCTAGAAAGTAGTTGCTACAGCCATTGTCAAAGAGGTGACTGCCAGTGTTCTCCTCAAGGATCTTGATGATTTCCTGTTTCACATTTAGGTCTTTCATCCATTTTCAATTTATTTTTGTATATTGTATAAGAAAGTGATCCAGTTTTATTCTTTGGTTTGTTGCTGTCCAGTTTCCCCCAACACCATTTGTTGAAGAGACTGTCTTTTTTCCATTGGACATTCTGTCCTGCTTTGTTGAAGGTTTATTGACCACAGAGTTGTGGGTTCATTTCTGTAGTCTTGATCCCCACAGCTTCGTAGTATAACTTGAAGTCTGGACTGTGATGCCTCCAGCTTTGCTTTTCTTTTTCAAGTTTGCTTTGGCTACTTGGGGGTCTTCTGTGGTTGCATACAAGTTTTGGGATTATTTGTTCTAGCTCTGTGGAAAATGCTGTCGGTATTTTGATAGGGATTGCATTAAATGTATACACTACTTTGGTAGTATAGACAATTAATAATATTTATTCTTCCAATCCATTTCTTTGTGTCATCTTCAATTTTTTTCTTTAGCGTTTCATACTTTTCAGAATATGGGTCTTTAGCCTCTTTGGTTAGATTTCTTCCTAGGTATCTCATTGTTTTTGGTGCAATTGTAAATGGGATTGATGGGTTAATTTCTCTTTCTGCTGCTTCATTGTTGGTGTATAGAAATGCAACAAATTTCTATAAGTTGATTTTGTATCCTAAGAATTTACTGAATTCATTTATCAGTTCTAGCAATTTTTGGTGGAGTCTTTTGGGTTTTCTATGTAGAGAATTGTGTCATCTGCAAATAGTGAAAGTTTGAGTTCTTCCTTGTTGATCTGAAAGCCTTTTATTTATTTTTGTAATCTGACTGCTATGGCTAGGACTTCCAGTACTCTGTAATTAACAGTGGACATCCCTGCCTTGTTCCTGACAGTAGAGGAAACACTCTGTTTCTCCCCACTGAGAATAACATTCACTGTGTGTTTTTCATATATGGCCTTTATGATTTTGAGGTATGCGCCCTCTAAACCTACTTTGTTGAGGGTTTTATCATGAATGGATATTGTACTTTGTTAAATGCTTTCTCTGGATCTATTGAAATGATCATATGGTTCTTACCCTTTTTATTAATGTGGTGCATCACGTTGATTGATTTGTGAATACTGAACCACCCTTGCAGCTTGGGACTCGAGGTGGTATTGGCAGGAAAGAACTTAAGGGATGAGTAAGGGTAGTAAGGCCTCTTCTTGGTTACATTTACTTAATGGAAAAACAAACCAATCTCTGAAAAGCAAAGTTTTAAAAGAAGCCTTTACTCAGTGAGAACTTACCAGATCTTGTAATGTGTTAAACTGGCAATGAATTCTAAGATTAAGTGATTATTTTCACATTCTAGTGAAATGATACCTCTGCCCAAAGCCAACTGGATAAAAACTTCTACCCAGTTAGAACTTTGGCATTTCCATGTAAGTCTGACAGAAGATCTTATAGCTCTGAGCCGAAGTCTGGTGACTGTTCCCTATGAACAGATGCATAATTTATATACTTTTGTAGCTATTATGAGTTTCAAAGCTCATTTATTCTTTTCTCTATTTCCCAAATTTGGGCTGTAGCACTACTTGGATAATAAATACATCTTTTTAAAAAACGCAGGCTTTTTGTCCCATAAAATAATCTTTTTGGCCTTTAATGTCAACATGACATTAAATATAAGTCCTACAAAATTAATCCAAGTTTTACTAACACAAAACAAATAATAAATAGAACACTTTGATATACAAACTTTCTCTTCGTTTCCCCCCCCCCTTGGTTTTTAGATAAGCCTAATTATTTGCTTTCAAAAAACCAAAAAAAAAAAAACCCCAAAACCCCCCACCAAAAAAAAGAAAAAGAAAAAGAAACTTCACAAAACATACTAACGCTATGACTCATTCTTCAAGTTAATTCAATCAATGCTTATGGAGCGTCTGTTCAGTGTCAAACTAGATGATGTCACTGAAAGAAATGAGACAGGTCCCTGCCCTCAAGAAGCTTTAAAATACATGGGAAGTGTCTGATAAATTCTTTTATGTCTACCTTAATCTTTTACCTTACTACGTTTTTAATATATAGTGGAATTCATACTTTTTCCTTGCTTTTAAAGGTCCTAGCATTAATTGCTGTGACTCTTCTTAGAGTTTACTCGGTTTACCTGGAATTAACTGGGTCTTGAGACAATTTTCTGAGTTTCCTGCAAGTATCCAAGAGACCAGAAAAATGATGTACTATAGACATAAATATGTATTCACTTCTTAATTTAGCTCAGGGACTGAACAGCTGGCATATCACATGAAGATTAATAAACTCAAACCCCACAGTGGTACTTTAGGCAGCTATGACTACTGTCTGATGCTACTTCTTTCTTTAGTGTTTGAAAAAATAGAGAGACTGAACAATAGGAACAATCAGTGTTATTCCACATTCTTTGTGGACATTGTAATAGCACTTCTGGGTCTGCTTTCATTTATTAAAAATATTGTTTTGTTGTTACATCTACCTCTACACCACAAGCATCTAATCTCTGTACTTTTTTTTTTTTAAAGATTTATGTATTTGAGATAGAGAGAGAGAGAGTGTGTGTGTGTGTGTGTGTGCAAGTGGGGGGAAGGGCAAGGGAGAGAATCTCGAGCAGATTCCCCGCTGAGCACAGAGCCCAACCAGGGCTTGATCCCAAGACCCATGAGATTGTGGTCTGAGCCGAAACCAAGACTCAGATCTTCAATTGACTGAACCACCCAGGTGCCCCTGCATTGGTTCTTGAGATGACTTTATTGTGCAGAATCGCAGGGAGGAATAAAGGTGTACATAGCAGATTGGCAGTAGCAAACAGTCATGGTGGTTGTGTATTAAAGTTCAATTTCAATTTATTGTTGCATCAGGGTTCAAACTGAAGGGAAAGGACCAGTAAGGCAAGACGATGACAAATATCTGATAACAGAGCAGGGGGTAAGCCCACACATGCCATAATCATCATCCTCAAAATGGAATCTGGAGGCTCTGTCTGGTTCCTTGTGCGGTAATGTCGTCTATCCGTGGGCTTGTGACACGAACCGAGAATAGCAGCCAGGATGGCAGGAACAGCAGGACTGTTCTTCTCATTGATTCCAGTGATTTTTTTTTTTTTTTTAAAGGAGTTAGGGAACAGTGGCAGGTGGGGGGAAGAGATGGTCTGCCAGATCACTTGTTGGCTGAAACAATCCTTAGAATTTAAAATGTTAAACAACCAGACCTCTGGAATATCTAAATATCTGAATTTCTATTTAAAAATGTTCTCTTTTAGGGAAATTTCTATCAACTCTCCAAAACACTCTTAAGAAATTCTAATAAAGATGTGGTAGTTTATGCATTGCAGTAAAAGCAAGACCTTTTTATTTTTTAGATGTAATTATAGGACTGGACACTTGGTGTAGAAGCAATTTACTTGGGTTCTCTGATTTTTTTCCCTTTTCACAAGTGGAAAATCTATTCAGGGAACATGTAATTCAAGCAACATTGGTACTATGGGTTTTATGTTTATCAAACATTCACAATGTACCCAAGAATATGGGGCTAAATATTTCTGCTCATCTGGGTTAATGCCCAGAGGATTTTGAAAAGAAGGGGGAAAAAACCCCAACATTGCTGTGCCTCTATTGTGTAAATGGGCACTTAGAAGACCTGCTTTGCAGACATTTTCAAACACAGGTCTGCCACGCTTCACACACAAATCTGCCTGAATGACGAGGCACAGGTTCAGCTTTCAAAAGCACATCACGTCTTATGCACTAGGGAAACCCGTACATCCTTTCACATTGCAAACAACCACCTTCTGATCTGTTTTTAAATCCAAACTTCAGCTCACTGGGTGATTTTAGAAACAGAGCATTATTCTTTCATGCTGCATATTAAACTGGAGAAATCTTAACAGTAAAATAAAACTCAGAGTAGCCTCATGTGCTTCAAAAAAGTAATTATTTAGATGAGCTTGGGCTCCCTGTTGTTTTCATTCCCGCAGACCACACACTCGCTGGGATGAAATATGGAGAGGAAGCAACACTCTCGCATGCTTCCCGGTAGTTAAAAACAGAGCTGATGAAGTGGGATGGGCCTCATCCCTTGTTCCTGGGTCCCCTATCTGTGCTGGGCTGGGGACCTGGTCTGTGTGTGTTTGCATTCAATCAAGAGCATCTTTCCTCCATCTTCTCTATCCCTGTAAGGTGGCACCTGGCCCAGCACTGCACTCGTGAGGCCTCTCCACTAAGTCTGGGGGCGGACAGCTTTCTGCAATTCCACAGGCAAGAGGGGCTCAGAGAAGCAGCCAGGCTTTCAGCTCCATGGTATAGGGTCATAAAGAAGTGGAAGAGGCCCAGGATTTGCAGTCCACGCTGACAAATTTGACATCAGCCTCATCACGTGCTGGCTCTGGACTCAGGCAAGTTATTGAAGCTCTCCAAGCCTCATCTGGAATATGTCCTAACAAGGAGAGCTATCTCACAGGTTGTTATAAGGATTAAATGAGATACATAACCTATAAAGTGATTACATAAAGCTGATTTCCTAGATACTCAAGAAATGTCAGCAGATGTTAGAATTATCATTGTTGTGATTACTACTAATTATTATTAAGCCCCTCTCTAGGAGGAGGCAGGCAGTCTGCTCACAGGTTTCATGGATTCTGATTCTCAAGTCACCTATGCATATCCTCTTTCTGTTCCAGATGCAGTCAGAGAACAAGCCCTTTGAACTGGTCTCTAAGCCTCCATCCCCACGACTTCTCCCTCAGCAGTTTCCATGACTGCATGTTTGGACCACTACAGGAACCTCTCAACTTGCCTCCCTGGCCCTAGTCCTTTCCCCCTCGGTCCTCTGTCCTACAGACAAAAGAGAGTAATGTGTCCAAGGTTTCATAGCTTGTCAGCAACGGAGCTGGGATTTGAACCCTGAATCCCAGTTACTTAGAAAACAACAAACAAAAGAACAAAGCACAACAAAGGAAAACCATCTCAAATTGATATTTAAAACCCTTTCTATAGGGGCATCTGCAATGGTTCAATCAATTGAGGGTCTGCCTTTGGCTCAGGTCATGATCCTAAGTCCCAGGATGGAGCCCTGTATCAGGCTTCCTGCTCAGCAGGGAGTCTGCTTCTCCCTCTGCCTGTCACCCCGCTTTGTGCTCTCTCCCTCTCACGCATGCACGTTCACCTTCTCTCTTGAATTAAAAAAAAAAAAACCCTGGGGCCCCTGGGTGGCTCAGTGGGTTAGGCCTCTGCCTTCGGCTCGGGTCATGATTCCAGGGTCCTGGGATCGAGCCCCGCATTGGGCTCTCTGCTTGGCAGGGAGCCTGCTTCTTCCTCTCTCTCTCTGCCTGCCTCTCTGCCTACTTGTGATCTCTGTCTGTCAAATAAATAAAATTAAAAAAAAAAACACAAAACAAAACCCTCTATAACCACATCTGAACCCCCATCCTCTGCCTTCTCTCCTGCTGCTTCCTCAGAATATCCTCAACCCTGGGCAGACTGACCCAGGGTATTCCCCAGGCATTTCCTGTCCTGTCATTCCTCCATAGCTTTGTTCAGGTCACTGACTCCTCCTGGCCTGCCATCGCCTCTGTCTGTCCCTCAGAGCACCCCAATCAGAACCAAGCTCTCTGGACAGAACATTCCCTGTTCACAATATTCTCATGAGATAGATCCATTTCTCCTGATCGTCTATTGCTGTTGGAAAGAATCTCTCTCTCTCTCCATACTTGAACATTTTCTGGTGAGCAGGTTTGCTAGGTTGGTCCCTCACTGCAGTCAGTGGCTGAGGAAAGCTGGTTCTGAAATGGGTGTGGACGTCACAAATGGGCTCACAGGGGCTAAGGTAAGAGGTAACTCCCATTTGCTAACTAAACAAAGATACTCAATTCAAAATCCCCAGAGATCTTAACCCTCACAGCCACTGTGAACAAACAGATTACAGTTTATTATGAATTGTAATTCCAGATTACAGAGTCAGCTACACAGAATCAAGAACTCTGAGAAATCAAAGTGACCTTAGGGCGTATTTCATGTAAACACTGCATTTTATAGGTTGGGGGAGTGAGGCAGAGAGAGAAGGAGTGAACTGCAAAATTAAAACATGACTGATGGCAGCACCAAGCATGGAAGCCAAGACCCCTGAGTGCTGTGTGCCCAGAGACCCCTCATTTGCCAGACACCCAACTTCCCAGACGCAAGGGAGGAAACAAGGTAAAGACAGAAAGAAACAGGTGAACTTACAGCTTCTTCCAGGTGCTGCTGATCTGGATTATCATTTGGCGTGTGCCTCAGGATTTCTCGAAGAAGAAGAGGGTACTTCACTAGACGGCTCCTTGGAATATCGAGAAAATTCCAGAGATCCAGCTTGCGGCTAAAGGGGGATTCTAAGCATCGCTGTAGGAAATCCTGGACTCGGTGGTCTTGTTTTTTGTGGTCCAGCAGCGCTTTCGCGGCGACTTGATTGCTGCAATAGCTGTCGTAGGAGCTGAGACAAGGCAGCTAAGAAAGGAACATCAAAACATGGTTGGAGCGTGGAGCTAACTGTGCTCTGAAGCTACATGTGAGTATCTCTTGTGCAGCCTGAACAAAACCTAACTGGTCTCCAGGCTTGGCCAACATTCCTTTATCTGCATGGCTGGATGAGACAGACAAGGATAATCCTCAAAAATCACAGGCAATGAACAGTTTTTAGGCTTTGGCTTGCTTGCGTGAAGTTACTTTCTTAGCTGTACATTTACATTTTTTTTAAGATTTTATTTTTTTAATTTATTGGACAGAGATCAAAAGTAGGCAGAGAAGAAGGCAGAGAGAGAGGAAGGGAAGCAGGCTCCCCGCTGAGCAGAGAGTCTGAGTCAGGGCTCAATCCCAGGACCCTGGGATCATGACCTGAGCCGAAGGCAGGTGCTTACCCCACTGAGCCACCCAGGTGCCCCTACACTTACTTTCTTGATTGTTGAGACCCCATCATAATTTGTTTGCGTTTCTGCCAATCTAAGTTGGAACAAAAGAAACAGGAAAACCACACACGCATACAGCTCAAAATTTTCCTGCACTTCCAAAGGTGTCGGGTGAGGGGAAAGCTTCCTATCTTGAAAAACAAACAAATAGGACTTCTTTTAAAATTATTCATAAGAAACTCATCTGGAGGACTTAGTGGTATAAAAAGAAAGCAAGGAGGGCGCCTGGGTGGCTCAGTGGTTTGGGCCGCTGCCTTCGGCTCAGGTCATGATCTCAGGGTCCTGGGATCGAGTCCCGCATCGGGCTCTCTGCTCAGCAGGGAGCCTGCTTCCCTCTCACTCTCTCTGCCTGCCTCTCTGCCTACTTGTGATCTCTCTCTGTCAAATAAATAAAAAAAAAAAAATCTTAAAAAAAAAAAAAAAGAAAGCAAGGAGTCGGACCTCGTGGCCCAGCCGTTTGCGTGGCCTGGTGCAAGCATCTCTGTGTTGTTAGCTGAAGGTGACCTGATTCCAAGGTGCACCAACCGTAAAGAATGCCAAGAAGTGAGAGCGAAAGTATAATTAGTAAAAAATTAGATGCAGGAAGCGTTTAGAAAAATCTTTGAAGCTGGATTCCTGTCTATACCTCATGGTTGACATCACAACACCGTGCAAAGAACATTTAAGCCTCAAGACTTTGGAATCCTTCAACTCCACTATCTTCCTTCCAGCAAAATACTAATTTCCCTGACATGTCCCATCAGTCACTTTGTGCAAACAAAGAGTTGCCGTCCCCAATAGGAAGGCAGTTCATCTCCCTTTTCCACTCCTTCCTAAGTTCTGCATCCTCAATACATTGCATTGGGCCTGCCATCCACAGACATTCAAAGTTTATATTCCGACTGAACAAATACATGGATGTTGAAGGTGTCCAGATTAGGTACCATTTGATGGCCTGGGAACCTGGCTTAGAAATAAATTGTGGCAGCATCTGAACAATGCGTCAAAGTATAAATATTCTGGTGCTTCTTTTCTACCTCTTATTGAAATTATTTTCTCAGCAACTGAAACAACAAAAAAAGAGGGGAGGGCACCTGGGTGGCTCAGTGAGTTAAAGCCTCTGCCTTTGGCTCAGGTTGTGATCCCAGGGTCCTGAGATGGAGTCCCGAGTTGGGTTCTCTGCTCAGTGGGGAGCCCACTTCCTCCTCTCTCTCTGCCTGCCTCTCTGACTATTTGTGATCTCTGTCTGTCAAATAAATAAATAAAATCTTTTAAAAAAAAAAAAGATACCAAGGAAGTAATGTTTAAATTCACTGTCAAGTTTAACATTCTTTGGAAATGTCTACCTTCCTTACGTGTCATTAAAAAAACCCTTTTATTTGTGTTAAAAAGAGCTGCAGAGATTCTTTCCTTAACCTTACATTTGAAAGTAATGATAATTGCTACACACACACACACACACACACACACACACACACACACACCCTAGATGTGGTATTGTGGCTTGTAATTTAGACTTTCAGAGTTAATTAAAAAGAGCTTCAGGTCCTCTTAATTTCATTTCCACTTCCTCACTTTTTAAAAAGACCTGGAAATGCCCAATGTTTTCATTATGGAGAAACAAATCAGCAGTAACTATCGGATGCAAACCAGTGAGGAACTCTGACCACAGTGCTGCCCACTCTCCAATGGGCCATCACTCTCTGATCCTGCCGCCCCTGCTGCCATGGCAACCCGATCCAGCTCTGGTCCTGTTTACACCTGACAGGGCGCTCATTTCCTGGGCATGACCTGAAAGGCTATCTGGTTCAACCCCACTGGCTAGAAAGGGCCACAAGCGATAACATGATACGGAAGAAAGAATGTATACATCTTTGTTCCCAAATACACACACATTCGCTTACATAAAATGTGAGAGGTGATAACACAGTGGTTAAGTGGGCAGACTCTGGAACCAGGGATAGTCACGCTCAAAGTCTAACCTGGACAGTAACTAGTCAAGTGATCCATCTGAGCCTCAATTTCCCCACTTAAAAATGCATATACTACTGTCCTCCTATCTTTTAATGAGATAAGGCAGACAAAAAGTGTAAGAGCTTGGCTTCTGGGTAAGAATCTATAAGTACAGCTATTAAAGCAAAAGTATAATTAGTAAAAAAAATTATTTTGTTATTATTTATCCCTAGGATATTTTTATTGAAGAAATTGTGGTTTAGAGAAGCAAAACTACTTGCTCAGCTAGAGACAAAACCAGTCAGCCGAACATTCTTCCCTCACCCTTCCCCCAAAGCTCTGAACTCCTTGACATCTCTTTAAATAGACCATCAAGAATTTATAAAGGAAACTCTTCCACTTTCTTTAGAAATTCTTTCTATCTCCCTAAGCTTGTGAAAAGCGACAGAACAAATCCATTTTTTTTTTTTTGCTTCCATGTACCCAGCCTCTCTCTATAGAATTGAAATTTAATTAGAACCCAAATTAACATGAGAACTTGCTGCCTGGAGAGCTTGTAAATTATTTAAATTTATTAAATTATATAAATTAAATTATATGAATTTATTACTGAAAAAACGTTAGCACGAAGAGAAGTCACTTGGGAAGTTATTTCTGTCCAACAGGGGAAGCGTATGGGATCAGGCCTACCGGTTGGGGAGACAGATCCTCAGTGACCAGGGAGGCACCCTGAGGAAACCACCACTCTGCTTCAGGCCTTCAAAGTACAAGGAATTGATTCATTCTAAGGTCAAAAGGACTGGCCAGGCCTGTCCTGCTTGGGAGGCTCCTTGTTTAAAAAACTTTTTTCCCCCACTTTTTTTTTCCTGGGAGGGGTTTCGGAGGAGGAACAGCGAATAAATCAATTTTTCATGGGTCGAATGGGCTCTGACTTTTCTCATTCAAAGTCCCCTTAGATGTTTATTTTGTTCATTTAAAAAGACCAGAACTCAAACAGATGTACCCCTTGGTTTACAGTTCCCACTCGCGTGGACACATCTGCAGTTAAAAGTGGGAAAACATTTAACAGCTCGTCAGGCCTGATAAATAAGGGCCGTTTCTCATGAGGTCTGGTCACAATGGGCCAGTTGTTTAATTTTAGGCTGCTCTTCAAGCTTTAAGTCCCCATTTGATGTCTGAAGGGTTCAGATAGCAGTGGAAGTGGTCACATTTCCTCCGGGTATGTGCAGAAAAGGCCTGTAAAGCCACCCCCAGATCAAGGCAATTTCCTAATAAAAGCAGCAAACATTTATTTCATTAAAAAATTAATGACAAGGCAAATGCCACCACTTCTGCGTCTGGTGTGAACTGACAACGTGTATACGATGCCTAAGGAAACATGTCGTTCTACATCGCCATCTCGTCAACAACATTGCAGGCATCGTGCTAATTCTGGAGTGCGGCCTCTCTGGCCCCCCACGCCCATTAAAGCAGCCCACAGCCTCAGGAGGTTTAAGAAATACTAAGGCAGAATCTCTTTTCTCATTACACCTTCCCTCTCTCCAGTTGGAAGGCTCTCTTTAGAGAAATTTCTTTGAAGGTTAAAGAAGTTAAAACATCTACCACATCTTATAATAAAATGAAAGTCAAAAATATAAGACAAATGATCTCTCCTGAAATATTAAGTCATATTTTCTAAATTATTCATCTTAGAACATTGCTTGCCTTTTGGATGACGTTGGGGTATGTCGGCCTCAGTGCTAAAAGTGACTTCTAAATTAAAGCTATCTAAGTCATGAAACCCTCAAACTTTCTTGATCAAGGCTGTAATTGAAAAGCAGAAGTTAGGATAAGAGAGCAACATCAAAACACAGGAAGGTTAAAATATAACTACAGATGTAACTGGATCAAGAGAACTCACATGGTGATAGTAGGATTTATGACCTTCACAACATTCCGCAAACAGTGGAATGACTTTAATGCTGCCTGCTCTGGCATTTCCTGCCTATTTTTCTGGAATACTGTGTGGATCAGAGAGATGAGAGAGCTAATCCTACCTGGAAGAGGTCATCAAAGTAATCTGCCTAACAAATGAATACCACCCGGAGCTGGGGAGGTATACTCAAGGACTTAAAGGAAAGAGAAGTGTAGTAATAGGGAATGGTGGGGACTGCAGCAAAATAGGAAATGCATGCCTGGTCTAAAATACATTAAACGGGGGCGCCTGGGTGGCTCAGTGGGTTAAAGCCTCTGCCTTCGGCTCAGGTCATGATCTCAGGGTTCTGGGATCGAGCCCCGCATTGGGCTCTTTGCTCAGCGGGCAGCCTGCTTCCTTTTCTCTCTGCCTGCCTCTCTGCCTACTTGTGATCTCTGTCAAATAAATAAATAAAATCTTAAAAAAAAAGTACATTAAATGAATGAATAACCACATTACGCACCCAACAAAACACAAATTCAGCCCCAAGACCATAAATTTAGAACCCCTAGTCTAAGGTCACAGCTGATTTCTTTGTTTAATTAGGAAAGAGAATGGGTTATTTGGGATGAAGGTCAGCATGGTACCAAGCCTTCCTATGAAGTTACCCAGAATCAGATATATGCTAAACATTAACAGCATTTAGTATTACCTTGTGTGTGAAACTACGTTTTACCATGAGAGCTTTTTGAAGACTGAATAAAAGCACCTTTTTTTGGTGATATGGATAAGAATATATCTGTGAATATTGGTAATAATTATATATATATATTTTTTTTTAATATTTTATTTATTCGACAGAGAGAAATCACAACCAGGCAGAGAGGCAGGCAGAGAGAGAGGAGGAAGCAGGCTCTCCACGGAGCAGAGAGCCCGACATGGGGCTCGATCCCAGGACACTGGGATCATGACCTGAGCCGAAAGCAGAGGCTTTAACCCACTGAGCCACCCAGGTGCCCCGGTAATAATTATATTGTTAGTAATTGGCCTCAAATGAATATTAACTAGTTTTACTTTATTTGATGTAAAGCTAGTAATCATTTGTGCCTTTACTTATTTTATTGCAAAAAGGCCATGTTATCTTCAAATGCTGCAAATTTATACTAAGGAAAAAAAATTATTTCCATGCGTTAAAGAGATACAGCCTAAATATGATTGATTTTGCTAGGAATTTGCCATTTTTGACGTAAAGCCAACATTTGCCAATACAAAAAGTCTAGCTAAAATGAAACTCTATCTATGTTATTGAAATTTATTCTCAATCAAGACTGGAGAACTTTTCTTACCCAGCCCACGAGGATGGGACCGACATGTTCAGTGGAACCGTCAGGCTTCCGAGCATCTCGAAGTTGACTAAGAAGCTCTGGTTTAAAAAAAAAAAAGACAAAAAACAAAAACAGAATGCTTATTTTGTTAGGCATTCAAATATGAACAAGACTGGAAGTAGATTCTGGGTTAATCACATTATTACATAATCATGACTTGTTGTAGGACGACTCAATTAAGGCTACAAGTCATGACTCATTCTGGGAACAAAATTATACCTTCGTGAAGAGGAATGAGAGAGTCCAGTGTTCCAAAGATTTGATTCAACTCTTGTTCTGTCATTATGGAGAGTTTCAGCATGGGGTCATGATAGGCCTGTACAAGAAGGGCAAGAGATAGCAAACATTTAAAATCCGTAGAAGCAAGTGTTCATGTAAATGGCGTCGGTGTCTGGGAGGCCCCACATTATAACAAAATATTTGGCTTTCCCCAACATCTTCGAGAATGCTGCAGAGACAGCAGATGGGTGTGGCCAGACCAGATGAGAATGCAGGATTGCCTTGAGCTGTTTGTGGTTGTTGATAAACCAAAGCAGATTTTTAAAAAGCTTTTTTATTCTAGTATATCATACATCTAGGCAAGGGCACAAATCCTAAGTATAGAGCTGATCTGATTTGTATAATGTTTTAAAACTTAACGTTTTAAAATTTAACGTATTGGAGATCTTGAAGCTTGAAAAACTCCAAATTTATACAGCATTTGTTACTAGTAGGTTCTTTTTCAATGAGTCCATATTTAAACTAAGTAAAGGAAGAAAGGAAAAAGAAAAGTGATGGCATCGTTTACGACTGTTCCAAAGCCAAAAGACCAAAATCTGTCAATTTTATCCTCTTTTTTTTTTTTTAAAGATTTTATTTATTTGACAGAGAGAAATCACAAGAGAGGCAGGCAGAGAGAGAGGAAGGGAAGCAGGCTCTCCGCTGAGCAGAGAGCCCGATGCGGGACTCGATCCCAGGATCCCGAGATCATGACCTGAGCCGAAGGCAGCGGCTTAACCCACTGAGCCACCCAGGCGCCCCTATCCTCTCTTATTAACAGTAATTTTAAAAAAAGATTTTATTTATTTGACAGAGACAGAGAGACAGTGAGTGAGGGAACACAAGCAGGGGCAGTGAGAGAGGGAGAAGCAGGCTTCTGCTGAGCAGGGGGTTCAATGTGGGACTCGGTCCCAGCACCCTGGGATCATGACCTGAGCCGAAGGCAGACGCTGAACGACTGAGGCACCAAGTGCCCCTATTAATGATATTTGAACAAGAACACACAATTCTACCCGGGTCACTGTAATAGAGTACAAAGACTCAGATGGCACAGTCCCTGCCTCCACGGAGATTTATAAAGCTAATCGGGAGATAAGGAAAACACGTGGATAATTAGAAATATGTGTTTTTAAAGGCTCAAGACTAAAAACACGAAAGATGTCATATAGCAGCAAAAACTGATCCAATTACAACTGCTTAGAGGTAAGAGAATTAAAGCTGTAGCGGTCCAGGGAGATTTAAGAAGAGCTGTCTGGCTGGCATGCCTGCGATGGAGAAGGAGGCCTAAGTACCGGTGCAGAATGAACTGAGATCTGAGCTAGTTCCTGGAGGACAGCTGGATAGGGATGGTTGAAGGAAAGGAAGGGTTTCCAAGAAGGCAGAACCACCGTAAGCAAAAGGATGGCAGTAAAACATCCTTACGGTACTCAGCTTTGGGGAATCTTGATACAGGAAGGAGGAGCTGAACAAATGCACAGCAAATGTCTTACAGAGTTAAATGCCTTTTTGTCATCTCCATCTTCCTCCTCCTCCAGCCCTGTCTAAAAACTCAGTTTCTTGTCTGTGTCCAAACAAAGTGTGGATGGCCATCTCCTGGGACTGCTACAGACCGGACTTCATATCAGCAGGAATCTGGACTAAGGACACTTGAAAGAAGGGACTAAGGACTCTTTCCAACCTTGTAATTCTTTTTTTTTTTTTTTTAAGATTTTATTTAATTATTTGACAGAAAGAGAGACAGCCAGAGAGGGAACATAAGCAGGGGAAGTGGGAGAGGGGGAAGTAGGCTTCCCGCTGAGCAGGAAGCCCGAAGTGGGATTCGATCCCAGAACTCTGGGATCATGACCTGAGCTGAAGGCAGAGGCTTACTGACTGAGCCACCCAGGCGTCCCAAACCTTGTGATTCTTTAAAGGGGGCTGGGAATATCAGACGAAGAGGTCTGGATTTCAGCCTTTGGGGGGTGGGGGGTGGGGTCACTGGGACGGAAAGGTTCTGAGGAAAAAGTTTATTGTCCAGACAGCACAGGTTACAAAGCATGGGTTTCTTCTCCCTTCCTGAGCACAGCGTGATTAAAACACAAGTTCTATATAAAAGACTGTACGTCACATGATAGTAAGCAGTCGCCTCGCTTAACCACTTTCTCTACTTCGGAGATTCAAGTGACATTATTTCTAAGACATTATTTCTAAGACATTCCAGTTTCAGACATCCGCACGCTCTCTCCCATGGGTAAGGAGGCTCCGCAGGAGAGACAATGAAATATATGGAAAGCCAGGCTGCAATCTATGAACACTTTCTGACTAAACTCAAGTATCCTTTGAGGTGCATTAGAGACATGCACAGGAGAAGCCCTGCAGCAACCAGGTCCTGTTTTTTGTTTTTGTTTTGTTTTGTTTTTTTGAGAACCTTCTTGTTTTGAGTCATTTCCTCACTACTTGGTTTGTGCAGATTCTTCTCAATTGTTGATGACCTGCCTCAGTCATAAAAAGAGTGCTCATAAGGCATAATCTTAGAATTGTGAAATTACTCATGAGAAAAAAAAAAAAGGGAAGAAGAAGGTGGCCCAAATGACCACTGGTTTCAAATTCACCTTTTTTGCCAATTTCAAGTCCTCTATCAAGTCTTCTTCTCCTTGGGAAAGCTCAAAGATTGCCTGCAAGCAAAGACAGAACACGTTCACTGAACACTCCATTTATGAGCCCAAATTCAAACAGTGCTGGTTTTGCTCAAAGTCCCAGATCTACTCATTTCTTAAGCATTTTTAAAGGATTCTTTAAAAAGTTAAATTAACCTGCAGCAAATGCGTCTAGGTAGCTAAAACCTATAAAGGAAGAATTTTGCAAAACTTCTGTATAAGATACTCACCCATTTACGGGAGAAAGGGGTTCCACATATGTTTCCAACCCAGTAAGTCATCTTTCACGTTACAGAACTTGTGTGCAGCCAAACAAGAGGGAAGTATTTTAGGCAAAATAATGACAGTTGGAGTCTGGGTCTCTCATGTGGGCAGCAACCGTCACAAATGATTTCAGGTCTGTTCTCAGTGATGGTCGTGGCAGTATTATGAATTGGGCCATCACAATTTGTCTTTGTTCTACTCAACAGAAGGTGAATCTTAGCAGAAAGCTTTATTCTTATCAGCCACTTGTCTTGAGGCTGTTATTGCAGGGAGAATCCAATATTTTATCACTCTAAATGTCTGGTGAAGTTAATTCATTCTAAATTACTTCTCAGCCCTACACGGTACAATAAATAAAATTATAGGTGCCAGCTGTGTGTAAGAGTGTGTAAATGGACCGTTTCTAATTTGGCTCTATTAAGACATCATAATTTAAGAGCTATGATGTGCAGAATACTCTTTCACTCTTTCATCCGGGAGTCTAAACTGTTGGCAAACATTGTTAAAGGCCTCTATGTTTAGTCCTTTAATAGGAGTGATAGTTTGGGGACTCCTACGTTTCTTTCAGACCAAAGGGAAGAGGTGAGCAGGCCGGAGAGCACCTTCCATCTCTGGGGTGGATGGAGTATAAGACAATGAGTTTGCTCTCAGGTAATGCAGATGGAGGCAGAACACCGTGCTGGAGGCCAGTGCATGGTAAGTCCTCCCCAGGCCCAGTAAAGCCTCCACATCATGCCCACCTGCTGTTCTATTTTGTTGAACCATTCATTCATTCATTTGTTCTTTTCTTTTATTTGACACAGAGAGAGACACCGAGAGAGGGAACACAAGCAGGGGGAGTGGGAGAGGGAGAAGCAGGCTTCCTGCTGAGCAGGGAGCCCGATGCAGGGCTCAATCCCAGGACCCTGGGATCATGACCTGAGCCAAAGGCAGACCCCAATGACTAAGCCACCCAGGCGCCCCGTTGAACGTTTTATTTCGAAATAATTACAGACTCACAGGAGCAGTTGTAAACATAGAACAGCAAGGTCCTCTGCCCCTTCTACTCACCTTCAGAACTACAGAACGTTACTAAAACCAGGAAATGGATTGGCTCAATACATTGACTAGACTTTACTTAGACCTTCCTCAGATTTCCTCGTACATCTGTTTTACTAGAGCTTACTGGAATAGGTCTGATGGTCCAACTGACCAAATGTAGTCCTCAGGAAAGGAAAACCATAGAACCCCATACTGGGAAACACCACCGTCAGATGTCTATTGTGGGATAGCACAGTGTCACCATGAAGACCATGGGCTCTGGAGTAGGGCAGGACCTGGGTTCAAACTGCAGCTCTGTAACTTTCTAGATGGGTGAACTTGTATTCACTGTACCTTAGTAATCTCCCAATCTACAGAACCAGTCCCTTCCTCTTTCCTTCCCTCCCACTGCCAGATCATACTAGTTATATGCATACAGTTAACACTTGGAAAAACACAAGAAAGCACAAAGTGGAAAATTTTAATGTACCCATAATACCATCTTGTTAACTATTGTTGGGGTTTCTCCATATTTCTTCACAGATTTTTTTTTCCCTGCACGTATTATTTTAAAATGCTTTATTATTTCTTCTAAATAGGTAATACATTAGCACAGTTCAAAATTTATAGTGCACAAAGGGGCACATGATGACAACTTTCTTTCTTACCTCTATCCAGCCACCCAGTTCCTTCCCAGGAGGCAACAAAATTACCAGTTCCTTGTGAATCCTTCTAGAAATACGTTATGATTCTACAAACAAATATATGCACCCACACACCTATATTCATTTTTCTTTGTTCTTTCACATAGATGGTAAAAGGACATAATATACTCTATTTTGTGCCTTGCCTTACCCACTTAAGCCATACATGCCTATCAGCCCCTCTTGCTATTGCTACGTTGTATTCCATGTGTATCTTATAGATATTCATTACTTAGCCAGTTCCTGGCAATAGAAGTTCAGGCTCTTTCCAGCACTATTACAAGCATTAGTGTGATGAATAAGCTTACATATATATCTTTTCTTCTGTGTTAAGTGTGTCTGGCAGACAGATTCCTAGAAAGGAATTGCTGAGCCCAAACCTAGAAACTTGTCAAGTATTCCTTTTGCCAATGTCAGGTTTTCCACAAAAATAGATGTTCCAAGGGTTTCACTAGATAATGCACTAGATGTGCTTTGGCACAGCCTGGCACTTGACATGTTTCTATAAAGGGTAATAGGACCGTAGTCATTTAGAGCTATTGATACAGAAAACTGACAAGTCATGAAATGAGCTGCATTCCCTAGATATGTTCTCCACAAAACTGAATCAAAGTTTCATAAACTATTTTAAAATATTCTAGAAGTTGCTATCAAAATATAACTCAAGTGATTATTTTTGTGAGCTCCGAGATGCTAAATAGACACTTCCTGATTCATTTTCTTTGTAAATTCAGATTTTCACATTAGTTTCTTTTTAAAGCAGGGGCCACCCACCCAGCTGGATGCTGGGTTCTCAGTTCCTTACAAGGCATGACAGCCCTGTTTGTCCTCCTACAAATGCAACGAAGAACTGACTGGGAGCCTGTGGTATAGATGCAGTTTGGCTCTCAGCTGTAGCACACTTCGTTCCAGACACAGGGCCAACTCCTGGGTCCCGAGCCTACCTCCTGACGTTTGATTTCCTTGGACGGAAGCATCTGATTGACGCACACATCAAAGGTCTCACTCCACAGCTTGCTGTCTCTCCGCTTCGTGCTTGAGGAGGTGGCATTTCTGGACCAGGGTCGGGGGGCGAGGATGTCAGGACGGCTCTCGCTGCGGAAGCTGATGGAACGCTAAACAATGAGAAAAACAAACCATCATGGGGGCTGTGGCAGGACTTGGGTGGATCGTTACAGGAGCTTCCTGTCACTGACAGAACATAAATCAGATACTCACAAGAAAGAGAGGACAATGCCACAAGGCCTTTTGGGAAGTGGGGTATTTTCTGGCACCTACGTGTAAGGGAAATTGGGCAAAGGGGCTGCGTTCCCACATGTCCTGGGAGTATCCGTTCTGTAAGACCTGGACACAGCACAGAAACAGCCACAAAGGCAGCTCTCAGAGAAGCCACAGGATCCACTTGTTTCCAGTGGACAGCCCCCTTCTTCAGAAGAACAAGGGTTAACAGCAGGGGATGTCCTTTACATCTGGCTAGTCCTCCCACTCTCCTCCTCCATGGAGGAACAGAAGCCTGCTGTCCTTGGGTGTCCCACTTGGTGCACAGTTTGGGTGGGATGCCCCAGACTTGACCAGTGAGAGTCATCCTCCACCCTGGTTCAGGGATGGGCTCCTGATTCTCCGAAATGTGCTAAGCGGTTCATGGGAGAATGAGTGGAAGGGTCTTTACTCCTTAAGTATTATGAACTCAAGAGATAAAATAAGCAGGAATTTCTTGCGGCAGCTCTCTCTTTTCATGTGGATAAGTCTATTTCGTATTCAAGGAGAATAAAAGGACATGCAGCATGAAGGACAGACGGAGAGAGACCGATGGAGGGAGGGAGCAAGCTTTACCCACACTGTTTAAGGCCCTGGACCCCACCGTGAATGAAGCCAGGAAGAGCCACTCTTAGATTAAGGGGCCAGTACATTCCCCCTTCCGTTTACATTAACCTCAGTTGGGATTCTGTCGATTTGAAAAGTACCAACTGATACGTATATTAAATACCATCTTGACAACAAATGGTGCCTGTCCCTAAGGTATTTTCTTATTTTCCAAAGAGGCGCTGATAGACTTTGGGATGGTCTGACTACCCGAAGTCCACTCTTGTGGCTGAAACATGCTGTCACAGGGCCTTTGCATGACGAGTACAAATGATCAAGAAGAAAGCTAAGTATCATCTTTAGCCTTCAACCTACATTTCAACACTCTTATTGGGAACTTTGCCAAAGCAGTAAGATGGTGTTGTGCTCAAAACCACATTCTAATTTAGTAAGACATGGCTGTGGCGACATATCTATGGCCTTCAGAAGTTCCAACTCCTTAGTTTGGCATAGAAGGCCTCTTGTCATCTGACCACAATCTATATACCTAAAATCACCTCCTGCCACTCACTTGTGAGCCCTCTGTTCTCCAGCCCTACTAGGCAATCTGCCACTTTCTAAATGCCTCATGCTTTGCCCTCCCTCTGTACTATCTTTAAGCCTTCTTCTTTTCCTGGGAAGTTTTCTTTCATTTACTAGCTGGCTAACTCCTATGTGTCCTCAGGATAGAACTCAAACTTCTCTAAGAAACCTTCACCACTTTCCCAGAGCAATATGGACATATCTCTGATAGAGCAATGATCACATTTTATTATACTTGTTGGTCACCAGCTCTGACCTATAAACTTTCTGGGGGGAAGAACTGATTTTGCACATGACATATGAGCTGTCGTCACTAAGATATTCCAAGGCAGCTTCCAAATATTTTGAGATTCAACGATAAAATTTAAGAAAGCAAAGAAAATTTTAAGGGAGCTATTCAACATAAGGGCATTGTTAAATAAGTTATAGTTCATCTGCTTGATGTACATTATCTAGCCAATTGGACAATTCCGAGACCACTTTAACAGCTAAAAATCCCTTCTATGTAAGTTAAAATCAAAACTAAAACCAGCATATGAATACTGTTTCTAGTTATGAAAAAAAGGACACGAGCAACGATATGAAAGGAATGCCAGAAAAGTCTATTGTTTTTGCCTGATGACATGATAGGTGACTTTTTATCCTATTTTATAAATTTTTTATAATTTAAGAGAAAATGAATAAATGAAAAATGTAAAAAGAAATCTCCAAGGGGCTTCAAGGTATTATCACAACCCTCTTGAAGCAGGAAGTTAGCTGTTTGCAAGTAGCAACATGAGTTCCTCAGGCTTCCAAGAGCCCCTGGGCTCATTAGTGAGCTCATGATCATTGGACCAGCCCCTGATGCTGGTCAAGAAAGAACTTGCACCAAATATGTGGTTTACTAATGGTATCTCACAAATCCTTGTGATCTCTTGAAAATAGGCCCTTATAAACAGTGACCAGACTAATGCTGCAGATCCTCGGCACTCAGAATCAATTAGCCACAGGCACGGAAAGGTCAAAACAAGCAAAGTGAGTCATCAGGTTACTCACTGATCTCAGTTTTGGGTTCTGATTACAGCCGGGGTGGGAATTAAAGAGCAGAAAGAGAGGAAAACACAAAAATAAGATTCAAAATGAAAGACATTTTCCACTTTCACTGGAGAGACTCAATCGCCCACCTGGTAACAGTTTCAACCCCTGACCAACTTCAAATTCCCCCCTCCCCATGACCAATTCTCAATAACTTATGTTAACTTTAAATTTTCATACATTATAAAAGTATAAACATTTTTTATACATTACAAAAGTATATAAAACTAAGTACAAATTCCCCTGTTCTCCTGTCTACTTTCCAAAAGTAACTGCTATTAAGCCTGTTCTAGATATTTCCAGAACTTTTAAATGCAATTGCCGGCCAACAGTCACAGAAAACAGTGTTTTCTCTCCTCACTCAACAGTATGTCTCTCCGTATTAGCACGTAAGACTCATTCTTCAAAAAAAAAAAAATTTATAAGGATAAATTTCACATAACATAAATTAACCATTTTTGTGAACAATTTGGTGGTCTTCAGCACATTCACAATGTTGTGCAAACACCACCTCTGTGTAGTTACAAAATATTTCCATCACCCCAAAATCTCTTTCTCTTTAATGAGTGCAGAGTTAGTATCCCATGGTCCAGATGGACCACATGGATTTAATCAACCTCCCACTGATGGACATTAAAATAGTTTCCAGTGCCTGGCTCCTACAAAAAGTGCTTCAGTGAATATCCTTTATGTATTTGTGCTATTTTTATAAGGCAGATTCCTTAAGCAGAATTCCATGATCTAAGAAATATCTACATGTTAGCATTTGACATACATTGCCAAATTTGCCAAACTGACCTCCAGACAGTCCTGTCCCCAGAAAGGTATGTGAATTACCTTTTCCCACACTCTCATCAACAAGATATTATTATTAATCTAATAGGGAAAACTACTACAGCTGATCCTTAAAAAACATGGTTTGAAATCTGAGAGTCTGCTTACATGAAGATTTTTTTTTCCAATAAATCCGGCACAGGACTGTAAATGTATTTTCTCTTCCTTATGATTTTAATAACATTTTCTTTTTATCAGGTTATGTTATTATAAGAATACAGTATGTAATACTTATACAAAAGATGTGTTAGTTGGCTGTTTATGTTATTGGTAAGGCTTCTGGTTAACAGCAGGTTATTTAGTAGTTAAGTTTTGGGGGAGTTAAAAGTTATATATGGGGGCACCTGGGTGGCTCAGTGGGTTAAGCCTCTGTCTTTAGCTCAGGTCATGATCCCAGGGTCCTGGGATCAAGCCCTGAGCCAGGCTCTCCGCTTGGCAGGGAGCCTGCTTCCCCACCCCCCACCCCTACCTCTCTGCTTGCCTCTCTGCCTACTTGTGATCTCTGTCAAATAAATAAATAAAAATCTTTAAAAAAACAGTTAAATATGGATCTTCATCTCTCCTCAGAGTGTGGAGGTTGGCGGTATCCCTAACCCTTGCATTGTTCAAGGGTCAGCTGTACACCTTGACTTCAGTTTCATGTTTGGAATGTAAGACTGAACATATCTTTTTTTAAGGAGTATAAGGTTTATTTTGTGACAGTAGAAATGACAGAAGTTATAGGTTATTTTAAACTTGATGACAACCAACAGAGTAATAATGCCCTCACATAGTGACTTTTTTGGTCACTAGAGTCTGCAGATTAAAATAAGATAATGTATGTGAAGCCTGGTGCACCAAAGATGTTGGGGAAAGGGTAATTCCCTTCTTCCAAAAATAGCTTTAAATTTATTTCAGATATGGAGACCAAGAGCCACTTAACAATGTTGACTCTTCTATTTCTCTTTCTACTTAAAAAAAAATTTTTTTTTAATTAACATATAATGTATTATTTGTTTCAGGGGTATGGCTCTGTAATTCATCAGTCCTACAAAATTCATAGCACTAACCATAGCACATACCCTTCCCAGTATCCATCACCCAACCACCCATCCCTCCAACCCCCCTTCCCCCAGCAACCCTCAGTTTGTTTCCAGAGATTAAGAGTCTCTTATGGTTTGTCTCGCTTCTCTGGTTTCATCTTGTTTCATTTTTTCCTCCCTTCCCCTATGATCAAGACTGAGCATATTTCTATGTATTTCTTGAGAAATTAATTTCCCAGAGAACTGGAGATATTTTTCTGCTGCATTTTGGGGGTAAAAAAGAGACAGGTGAGCTATACTAGGTGAGCTCTATTGTTAAGAATTCCTTGTTTTGTGTTTCCTTAGTGAGTACTGGGCTTGGGAACAAAGGGTGAAGGGACCGGCAAAGTTCACCACACACATCAGAGAGAGGCCTTTATGCGCCTGCCCACGCTTAGCACTTCTGATGAATTCTCTGATCCTCACAACCACCCACAGGGGTCGGTGGGGAGGGGGGTGGGGGGTGTTTATTCCCACTTTACTGATGAGGAAACTGAGGCTCAGAGAGGCGAAGGCACTTGCTCAGGCAGGATTCAAAACTAGATCTGTTTTGTTCCAAAACCCTCCAAAATGAGGGCTGTACACCTGCTACCTATATGCCAATCATGCAGTGGAGGGAGGTTTCAGTGATATGGGCCGCAGCCTTCTAAGGGTTTAAGGCCCGCTATGGAGATGGAGAGTATTTACTTATTTTTTAGGAACAATGACTAAGTGGCTCTTTGACCAATCAAACTTCAGATTCACCCCTTTAGTTAGGCTGGATTAAAAGAAATGTTTTATTTTTAACTCCACTTGGAAAGGAGAAGGATGCTGAAAAGAAGAATCCCCAAAATGCATAAAGAATGCTGGTCAGGTGTGAGGTCGGCAGCTGGCTAGCCCTGAGGACAGCTCATAGCCAACCAGGCCAAACCCATGGACAGGTATTCAAGACCATACACCATGGCCAACACCTCTACCGCTCCTCAGTACAACTGCGCACAATTAGATGAGAGCGCTGGAGCTGGGGAAGGAACATGTGACTTCTGCTAGGAGAAAAACCCCAAAGAAGAGGATGCCTGCTGAGGGAGGAAGACAGCTATGTCCCTTCCAGTGCCCATTCCCCTCCTCCTGCTTTATTTTCCTCTGTTTTCACCATGGGCTGTGTGATATCATTTACTAGTTTCTGACAAGTCTGTTTCCTCTCAATAGAGGGTAATCTCCTGGAAGGCAAGATTATCTATCTGTTCTGTTCACTATTGGACTTATTAGCAACTGACACATAGGAGGAGCTCAACAATTTTGCTTAATGAATGAATGCCATGCTTGTATGTGCTGGGTATGGTGAGGGGGGCTTTAGAACCTTGTATACTCAAAAAGGAAGGATTGCTAGCCCTGTTTTACAGAGGAGGAAACTGGAGGCTCAGAAAGGGTAACACTTCACTGAAGGTCATGCAGCTAATGAACGGTGCTCCAGAATTTAGACCCAGGTCAATGGTGAACTCAGAATGACAGTACAGGTCTGGTCTATTTCAGAGCCTGCCCTTCCCCCCACTATTGTCCCAGGCCCCTGCTGACAATTTTAACCAATATCCTATCCTGCTTCCCCTACTGTAAGAGTCAGAGTGTGGTAGGAAGCATGTGCCCAAATACATGACTTTCAGGCTACTTTTCAGTCCATGATAGAGCTTCTAAACCTTGCCACCAGTAACATTTTGGACCAGAAAATTCTTTGTTGTGAGAAACTATCCTGTATCTTGCAGGTTGTTTAACAGGATGTTTATCACCAGCCCTTAGATGCCAGTACTGCCCCCATCCCAGTTGTGACAACCAAAACACCTCCATTGCTGAATGTCCCCTGGGGTGAGAAATGCCAGTCCATGGTGGCTAGGATAGACCCAGCCTTAGGAGAGACGGCATAAAAACAGAAACATGTACCTCGATCCCTCTGGGTGTGGGGAATGAAAAATGTTCCAGGACAAGCAAGAGTTTCCATGAGGGAAACCAGCTTAGCAAATGAGTCAAAAACCTAAAGCTCATAATTACTGGCAGCTAAAATAACAACAGCCGTAATAAGCACAGATAATGCAGATATAGGAAATGGGTGCTTGTGTTTATGCCTGAGCTGGGTATGTGGAAAAGATGCTGCAGGTGCAAAGGGGACTGTCTGTCAGGTGGGAAAAGAGGGACCCTTTACATGTGTCAGAGGAAATGTAAACCCAGCAGGTGAGGCATGATGGAACAGATTTAATTTGTTAATGCCGCCTGTTCAGCGGGGTGCTCCCTCACCCTTTTCCAAAAACAGAAGGTTCTCTACAGCTAAAGATAACACGCTCCAATAAAGAGAGTTCAAACTAGGGAAATTCTCTGCAGTTACCATTGCTATTGTCCAGCAGATGGCTTATTATTAAATGGACTGGAGGTTAGGGTGGGACTGTCAGAGGAAAATAGGTTTCTATGTTGCTACTACAATGGGTTAAACCAAAATGTACAGTAGTTATGGCTGGGATTGGAAAATGTTCTTTTTTTTTTTAATATTTTATTTATTTATTTGACAGACAGAGACCACAAGTAGGCAGAGAGGCAGGCAGAGAGAGAGGAGGAAGCAGGCTCCCTGTAGAGCAGAGAGCCTGATGCAGGGCTCGATCCCAGGACCCTGAGATCATGATCTGAGCTGAAGGCAGAGGCTTTAACCCACTGAGCCACCCAGGCGCCCCGGAAAATGTTCTTGAAGAGCATCTTGGAGGAGTCTCTTACGGAAGGCTTGATGAGAGCCATTAACTTAAATGGACAAATAACACTTCTCAGGTCTGTGGCTTCCATTACTTTTGACCCTCCCACTCGTCTTGGGAGAGGCAACAGGACAAGTTCTTGCATTTTTGCCCTCTTTAATAGATTAGAAATCTGAGCGCCAGGAGATTTAGCGACTGGCCCAACGTTAAGTGTGGGAATAGGAACTAAGTCTAGTCTTTTGACTATAGAACATGGATCTCGGCTGAGAACCCAGGCTTTGGAGTAAAACAGACATGGCTTGAAGTCATCTTGGTAGCTAAGGGACCTTGGGAAGTTAATCACTCTGGATCTCGGTTTCCTTTTTTTTTTTTTTTTCCATTTCTTTCCATCTAGATTTCATTTTTTAAAAGATTTTATTTATTTGACAGAAGGACAGAGATCACAAGTAGGCAGAGCAAGTAGCAGAGAGAGAGGGGGAAGCAGTCTCCCTGCTGAGCAGAGAGCCCCCAGCGTGGGGGCTCAATCCCAGGATCCTGGGATCATGACCTAAGCCAAAAGCAAAGGCTTAACCACTGAGCTACCCAGGCGCCCCATGGATCTTGGTTTCCTTAATGGTGTGTGTTTTTTAAAAAATATTTTATTTATTTATTTATTTATTTAGAGAGCATGTGCACACAAGTGGGGGGAGGGGCAGAAGGAGAGAGAGAATCTTAAGCAGGCATCATGCCCCCTGCAAGCCTGATGTGGGGTTCGATCTCAGGACCCAAGATCATTACTTGAGCTAAAACCAAGAGTCAGACACTTAACGGAAAGAACCACCTGGGCACTCCTTCAGTCTCCTTATCTATAAAAGGACATAGTAATGAGTACTTCACAAAGTTGCAGCAGGGATGACATAAGATAAAATATGCCCAGGGTGGGGCGCCTGGGTGTCTTAGTGGGTTGGGCCTCTGCCTTCGGCTTGGGTCTTGGTCTCAGGGTCCTGGGATCGAGCCCCGCATCAGGCTCTCTGCTTGGTGGGGGGTCTGCTTCCCCCCTCTCTCTCTGACTGCCTCTCTGCCTACTTGTGATCTCCCTCTCTGTCAAATAAATAAACAAAATCTTAAAAAAAAAATACGTCCAGGGCTTAGTCAAGTGCCTGGTATGTGGGCAATAAGCAACAGATGCTACTTATCAGTGTTATCGTACCATTGGCAGCACTGCCACCATTTCTGCTGGTTTATATATGTTTTCATTCATTAGCAAGCAGCAGACACATCTTTGAATTACTTGAACCAAATGTCTCCTTTGGGACGTCCATTAGGATAACTGATAGGAGAGAAGAAAACCTTCAGCAGCACAGTGTTGCTTATAAAAGCAAAAGATCTAGAAAGAGCCCAAAGTGGCCAATAGGGAATAGTTAAATAAATGACGGTGTAATCATAAAATGGAATGTTATATGTTTGTTAAAAACATTCTTTTAGGAGAAACTTAATGATAATGGACAAGTCTCTCATGTAGCATTAAGAAAAGAAAGATCCCTGTTTAAAATACGTGTTAATAGATGTTAGCCCTAGATAGTGGGCTACAGATATTCTTATTTTCATCTCCATACCTCTCTATATTTATTTTCCAGATTTTCCATAAGAGATATTAACTAAGAGAAAATGAAATCAGTAGACAAATGTGCAAGACCATGAACCTGGAGTTTGAAGTGGTGCTATGAATATAAAATCATATTTGGATTTGGTTCAGAATAATATATATTAAAAACATGGTCAAAAGGCACCCAATCACTTCACAATTAAAAAAACAACAACAACAACCCCACAGACCCAGGGCAAAAAAATCAAACCCCATAGATCCTGTAGCTGAGAGAGATTCTGAGTAGAATGAATGAAAAGCTGAAGAAAATATTTGGTGCAGGTGTGGGGAAAATATTATAAAATTTTCTTAGTGCTAAACAAAATTTAGGAAGCCTTCCAGAGGCTTGGGACTGCAGCCCAACGTCTTCATTAGGCACTGTAAACCAGCTTTTGGACAATAATGTTAATGACACAATATTCCACGAGCTGAAATGGAAATGATGACTTTCCCTGCCACGTAGGCAAACAAAGAGTAAGGAACAACAGTGCAGTGTGATGCTTTACACCAAAAGTCTGGCCATCAATTTTAGAGCCTGGCAAACTTCAGGCTTTATTATGACCAGCTGACTTTTTTGCAGAAGCCGACTCCAGGAGAGGCGCCGTGAATCCCTGCAGGACCCCAGCTCCTGCACTTACTGGCTGTGTGACTTAGGGCACATATTTCAACCTTCAGGTTCTTCCCCTATAAAGTGGAGCTAAATCCTACCTTCCCATTCTTAGGGAGAAGATGAAATGAAGCCGTGAATATAAAGTACCCTGCCCAGAACCTGGCTCATTGTAAATACTCAATTACTGGAAGCTGTTATTCCTAAATAAAAAAAGACAAGCTTTGAATTACAGTAGTCAACTATGACAGTGGTCTATTACTTCAGGAATAGTAAAGATCAACAGAATGTAAGGAGTTCCTCTTGATGTGGACTACAGGTCCCTTCCTAGCTACACCCTTACCTCCCAGACTGCAGGACAATGTGATTTCTGGTTGCTTCCTCCAACACACACACACACACACACACACACACACACACACACCCACCCACCCAAGCTTATTTCCATATCTACCAAATTACTTAGGGTCAAAGACTTTTGTTAGTTAAAGAAAGTGTATGATCTTGGACCAAGAGACAAAGTTTGAGGTTCTTGGAGAAGAAAATCATGGTTTTGAGCACATGGGAATTAAGCACATGGGCTTGGGTGCTCTTCCTATTTAATTCTCAAACTAGACGGCATCAGTCTTCTCACACTCCTTCCTCAAACCTGAAACGCCTCCTTTCCCTTCCCCTCATCAGCTTTGAGCCATTCCAGGCCCAACACAAATCCTTCCACACTTGCCAGGTGGCCTTCCCTTACCCATACTCCCAGCCCCCACAACCCGGCCATTACTAGGCTCCCTGTCTCTAGTATATTTTATCATGTAAGATTTTAAAATCTTATACATTTTTTATTTGGTTGCAAAGATAATATATAATTATTTAAAAAATTCAAGCATGATAGAAATATATAATGCAAAAAATAAAAGTCAATAGACGCAGCCTGTTTATTCATTTTCTACTGATTTGTAATTCTTACATAATAGGGGGAAAAAAAAGGAGAACATAAGACAGAAAACAAAAGAACCGTCAAAGTCTCTTATACTTGTATTCCCAAGAGATAACCACTATTAAGAATTTGATGATATTCCTAGTTTCCTGTCCATATACTGCAATGGATGCATATTATTAATTGGAATACAAGGGTTTTAAATTTCCTTTTTTTTACTTGCTGATAAATCTTACACAAGTTTAAGTAGATTTTATCCTTCTCAAGAGTAGGTACTGTCTCCTGATTACCTCCCCCAACAAGTCTAGAGCAGAACAAATAACACAGTAGATATATAATGAATAATAAATGGAGAACACTAATGTATCCCATTTTCTGCTGCATCTCGGTGAAATGAAATACTCTGCAGATCTAAGGGCCCAGGAATGGCACAGCGAGAGACTCTAGTTACCAGAAACCCTTCCTAAACCACAATAATCCTTCCTGAGGGGATACAAATGGGAGAGGGCAGATACTCTGTTGTGAAGTAGCCCAGTTATATAATATTACTAGGTGGGCACCCACTGCCAGCTCCTGGAGAGCCCCTAGGAAGAGCAGTGGCCAACTTTTCCAGTAATAAACGCAAATATAATAGTAACTGTCAATTTCTGAGCATATCCTAAGTCACATGTAGTGCTAGCCATACCAAGAAAAGTAAGAGACAACCTTGTTTTGTGTGGAGAGTCAAGGGACCCCCGGGAAGGGCTATCCTGTGAAGATGTCCCAGTGGGCGAGAAACGGTGGGAAAAGAGAGGGGGAAATGTGACTATGAGTCTAGAATTAGGATGTAAGAACACAGAGGAGCAATTCTGCCCAAGACAGGTATAAACCACAAAGAGAAGCCTGATTCTAGAGACATCAGATGCCTTGAATTTACATCATTTGACCAGAATTCCACTTCTGGGAATATCACTGAAGGAAAGGAAGGAATACAGACACACATAAGATTTGCAATCAGGATGTTTAAAGCAGGATATAATAGTAGAAAATGGAAATAATTTAAATGTTCAACAAAAGAAGAGTGAATAATCAATACCTGGTATATTCTTTTGATGAAATACGATATGAATTCATTAAGAACTGGGCTTGTGAAAAATACTTAAAAGACATTCAATACAGAGTTATCTGATAATATAAAAAATAGTCGCAGCCTAAATAACCATTAATAGGAGACTGGTTACGTAAAATAAGTCACATCAACACACTGGAATGATAGATACTTGGTCCACTAAGATCATATTTTCCAAGAATAACTTGGAAAAGTGATATAATACTTCCCTTAAGCCATAACAAAATTCTGATCCAGCTAAATGACAAAGAGAAGATGCAAATAAAAGAGATGGAAGAAACCAGGCAAAATGCAAAATACAACAACAACAACAAAAAGACAGAGACATAACTCAAGACAAAAAGCATTAAAAGAAATGAAGAGGGTTACTGAACCTTAATGAAAGGTACAACTCCCCCCAAGAGGCTGTAACAATGATTAGAGGAAACTTTACATATGCCTAACTGCATAGCTTGGAAATATGTGAAGCCAAGACCAATAGAAACGCCAAGAGAAACTGACCATTCATGGTCCCCATGGGAGATTTTAATCCAAGAGTGAACAGATCACACAAAGATAGGCTGGGTACACTGTGAGTAACCCAAATGAGGCTCAGAGTATGTAAGTTATGTAGATATACCTAGAATAACACTGGAAGGAAATTATTAAAATACTAACAGAGGTTGTTTTGCAGTGGAATCTTTTCTCTTTCTCCCTTTTGGTATTTTTCCATAATGAACCTATACTTTAAAAAAAAAAATTTTTTTTTTATTTCCTCGACAGACAGCGATCACAAGTAGGCAGAGAGGCAGTCAGAGAGAGGGGAGGAAGCAGGCTCCCTGCTGAGCAGAGAGTCTGATGCCGATGCAGGGCTCCACCCCAGGACCCTTAGATCATGACCTGAGCTGAGGGCAGAGGCTTTAACCCACTGAGCCACCCAGGCGCCCCGAACCTATACTTTTATAATGGAAAAGAAATGAAGCTCATGTTCAGAGAGACGCAGGGCTCAACCACAGTGTCATGAACATGGCATTCCACAGCACGCACAGGTCCCAGCACTGGATGGAGCTCAAATGCGTCTGCCAGTTGTGCAGGGAGAGGCAAGGGCTCAGCGACCCACCCATGGCGAGCTCACTGTCCTCACTGCATAGGAGGGGTGCATTCGGGCCCCTTTTGGAGCTGGACCATGTTTTCCTCTCAGGCGGGCCAGTGAGGAGATTTTTAGGCCCACAGGGATGCAGACATGCGTGGTGCAGTCTATCAGCATCACTCACTTCCTGATCAGACAGACAGAAGGCCAGGCAGATGGCTGTCCCTCTCCCACTTCCACGAATGCTGTCTTTGTGCTGACACCCGAGCCCCCAGTCTATACGGGGCACAGGGGAGCCAAGAGAGAACAAGTTCTGCCGTGTCTTCTTGAACCGTTGCTGCAAGGGCCACTCACATATGTGGCTGGGTTTTAACCTTTTTTGGAAAAGCTGTTAGCCCCCAAGCTGTCCTGATATCCTTCTGGGCTAACCTGGGGTCACCTGAGAAGCCAGAGGAAGGACAGCTAAGTGCTCCATAATTGATTAAAGTATTGTGTCTGGGTGTTTGGGCCTAAGTCATCTCTTCTTCTGTAATAAAAGGAATCCAACCTTAGACATAACTGGACACCGAAAGGGATATATATGTCTCTATGAGGCCAGGCACCAGGGACAAGGGATACTGTGACAGAATCAAGCTGCTCTATCACAGCCCTGAGTTGTTTTTGGGAATAGAAGAGGCATATATAATAAACACCTAGGAGTAAAAAATGAATGCTGAGTGGCTTGGGGCAACCCCTACCCTGCTCTCCTTGTTCTTTTTCCTCCCCTTTTGGAACAGGCACCAAGACCACTGCACACAAAATGGAAGAGGATATGAGGACAGCCCACGGAGTATCCCTTTGGGGCCTCCTGCTTCCCCTCCTCCTTCCTGCTGCTCAGATCACAGTCACCCAATCCCATTCTAGCTGGAGACGGAAACAATAGTCATTGGGCAGTTACTGAGATGCAGGCTGGAAATAATTCTGCAAAACGGGCTTTGCAGGCACCAAGGTGACCACCAGGGAGACATCTGGGGGGCAAGACAACATTCTCTGTGCTTTGCAGATCATCCTGCAAACATGGCTGTCAAACTCTGTCCACAAAAGCATATTTCCATTCACTGACCCCTGCCCCCCACCGAGGACGCACTCACAACATAAGGACACTGCTCATGTTCTCTCTGTGTCCACGTGCACAACCATTACGAATAACCATTCTGCTTCTGCCCGCTTGTTTCTGTCCCATAAATGGAGACTGGAGTGAGCGATTCATCATGATATTTGAAAAAAGTAAATTAAAAAATTATTTTGCCAAAAGAAAAATCTTTTAAGTTTTAGAAAGCAATTTCCACATGTCAGATCCCTCCGTCAGGTCTGGCTTTCTCATCCTTGTTTGGCCTCAGTCTGTTGGATTTCAGACATGGCTAGCTTTCTTTCTGTCCTAGCTCTCTAGGTCAACGCAAATTTTCAAGCTGCCCAAATATTTCCTGCAGGTTTTCCTGTGTAGGATCTGTGTAGGGCAGAGACAGGAGAGGAGGAACAAAGGCTGCCTGGGAAGCCAAAGGAAAGGTTTTGAAGGCATGACAATGGGGGAGGTTATGGCAACACACAGTCAGGTCTGGGTGGTGGCGGGAGGCATAGACCAGGTTGTGCCCAGACCAGGGAGCATAAACATGGAGTCTACAGGCCAAACAAAGTGATGACAGTGAGTCAAGGGGTCAGGTGTTGGAAGGACAATTGGGAGAGGAGGGGACATCTGTAGGGGACAACTGGCTGGCTACCCAGGTCCAGCTCATGATTGCCATGTGGCAACATGGGCACAAGACTTTCAATTCTTTAAAAGAAACCAGAATCAGGAATTCTTTTTTTTTCCTTAAAAAAAAAAAGATTCTATTTATTTATTTATTTCGCTAGCACATATGAGCAGGGGGGTAGGCAGAGGGAGAGGGAAAATCCCAAACAGGCTCCAAACCCAGTACAGAGCCCGATATGGGGCTCAATCAGAACCCTGAGATCATGATCTGAGCCGAAATTAAGAGTCGGATGCTCAACTGACCGAGCCACCCAGGTGCCTCTGGAATTTCAAATTTGTATATGGATTGTTTGGATTTGTACATGTTCGCTCAAAACACTATCCAGCCAGACAAAACACAATTTGAGGGCCAAATGTGGCTATGAATCTACCAGCAGGCACCTCTCTCCAGGATATAAGCAACATGAGGGCGGGATATAGAGCCTCGTGCATGATGAGGGCCCACTCAAGGCTTACAGAATGGGTGAGGGCCTTCCCAGGAAAGCGGGCTGACTGTCCTAGGCGAGCCAACAGGAAGACATGGCTGGCAGCATGGAGGTGTCATAGTCAAAGGAGGAAATAACCATAGAGTGAACTTGAGCCCCAGCCACTGGCATGGAAAGGGTGAAATGGCAGGAGACAGGCTAAAGAATTTTCAAAAAGCCGAACTCAGCGAAAGACCAGATGTGCAGGACTAGGGCAGTGATGAATCTTCCGGGGAAAGCCTGTGGTGAACTTGGCCAGGGGGCTGAGGGACTGGTCATGGGGGAGAGAAGGTAAACACATTTTTCTTCACTGGCTTCAAAGCCCTTCATCTGGCTCCCCAAGACAACCTTATTTCTTTCCCTTCTCCATTCTCCCACAAAGGGGATCAGGGGATAAGCAAGGGCCCAGAGGCCCAAACACCAAGATAAATAGACCCAAACCTATAGCTAATTATGTGATGAGGTATTCATTCAGAAGAAACTAAGAAGAGCTAACAGAGGAATGGACAGGGCAAGGACGAAGCACCAAAGAAGGAGAGCATCCCTAGGGAGATGGGGAGAACACCCTGGGCTATGCAGAATCATGGCACGTTGGCTGAATGGTCCAGAAGCAATGGCAGGAGGGGGTGAGGGAGACCTGAAATAGTTCTTAAATCATAGATCTTCATAGCACAGGACATGCCTTGGGTTCTGGTCCACAATTTTCTTAATAATTCAGAAAGACAAGAAAAAAATACTGCTAAGCAGAAGTATTCAGGACAAGTAAGGAATGGCAGACTCAAGACCACTTCTCAGCTAAACAAGGGAAGCCTTTTCATGGCATGGCTTTTGTTGGCTTCAGTCTGCAAGAGGATTTTTATGATTATCAAATTCAGGCCAAGGCTTAGACAAATTTCAATATTCACCTTAAAAGACAAATTTTATTGGGAGTTTAAGGAACAATTACAGCAACTTGTTTACCAAAGAATTATTATAGTAGCTAATATCTACTACTTAGCCAACTAATCAGTAAATTAGTGATTGCTAACAAAGGGCTTAATACAGTTTTGTTAGCAATATAGCCCTTTAAATGCACTATCTTATAAATACTAAGGACTTCATTTTTAAAAAAGACTTTTTTTTTTTTAAAGATTTTATTTATTTATTTGACACAGAGCGAGAAAGCAAGCACAAGGACCTCCTCATTGAGCAGGGAGCCAATGCAGGATGTAATCCCAGGGCCCTGGGATCATGACCTGAACTGAAGGCAGGCACTTAACCAACTGAGCCACCCAGGCGTCCCAATACTAACGACTTTAAATGCACTATCTTACAAATCTTTACAATGATTCTACTCTAAAGAAACTGGTGGTATTACCTCCAATTTACCCGTTAGGAATAAAGCAAGACCTAGAGATGTTAAGTCACCTGCCCAAGGTAACAAAGTCTCTGAGCAACAGAGCCAAGGCCAGAAATAAGGTACCTGCACCACAGGGCCTTTGCTCTAAGCCAGGAGTTGGGAAACATCTTCCGTAAAGGGACCAGATAGTAAATATTTGAGGCCTTGTGTGCAATATGGTCTCTGCCATAACTTCTTGACTGTGCCATTGCAGAGCAAAAGCAGCAACCACAGTCTGGTACATAATATTCAGGCATGCCTATTTTCCAACAAATCTTTACTTATGGACACTGAAATTCGAATTTCATATAATTTTCAAGTGTCAGGAAATATTGTCCCTCTTTTGACTTTTGCCCCATCTTATTTTTAAAAAAATTGTTTTAAAGATTTTATTTATTTATTTGCCAGAAAGAGAGACCACAAGCAGGGGGAGTGATAGGCAGAGGGAGAGGGAGAAGCAGGCTCCCTGCTGAGCAAGGAGCCCTATGCAGGGCTCCATCCCAGGACTCAGGGATCATGACCTGAGCCGAAGGCAGACACTTAACTGACTGAGCCACCCAGGTGCCTCTGCCCAAGTCATTTTGAAAGGAAAAGCCATTCTCAGATTGTGCACCATAAGAAAACAGGGGGCAGGCTGAGGTTTCCTCTGCATGCTGCAGTCTCTGGGCCCTGGTCTGAGTACTAGGCTCTCCTACCCTCCAGCTCATGTCACCCACTGGTTTTCTTAGGATGCCCATAGGTATTTTAGGATCAAACGTGTGAGTGTGCATACGGATGGGGTAGAGGACTCTGAGGAAAAGACCCAACAGAGAGGATTCCTCGTCAGTCCTGAAAGAAGCCCTTCTGATCCCAGTTTACAACTTAAAAACACATCTTTCTTCCTTTCAGTTCCCTCCTTTGCTCTCTTCTGCTGAAATAAGCCCTGATTCAGATCTCAGGGGAGGTTCTGGGGAAGAGCAGCAATGACCCCTCCCATACAACACAGTTTTCTGCAAACCCAAGCTGCCCCCCTCCCCGCCCCCGTGTCCTTCTTACCTGCAGGGTTTGGCTGAAGCGCTTTAACGGTGTGGCCTTCACGGGAGGGATGAGGTTTGCTAGTGATGTCACTCTGGAAAGGGGCTTGACCCGTTTATTACTAGGCTCCTAGAGGGTTAAAAAACAAAAACAAAACAAAACAAAAAAAAAGGAAGGAAAATGTCAAGGTTAATTACGGACAACAAAACTCTACCCAGTTCTACTCTACGAGCTACTCCTACCGAACTACGGGATATAACCAGTGCCCCATCGTGAGGGGACAACTTGGCTCAGGAGCCAGGGCAGGGAAAGGGCAGGGAACATCAACAGAAGCAGCCTCTGGGCAGACAGCAAATAGGTATGGTCTGTTCCCTACCCTTCACCCCCCTATATCTGCCCTCTTTTAATTCAGAAGCTTGCACCTCGAATCATTCTCCCCAATGCCTCTCTTAGAGAAAAGCTGCCTCAGATTTCCCATCCAGCGACCTTGTTAGGCAGTTGTGTTTTGATGCTTCTGGTTTCATCTTTTTAAAAACCTTTTCTCCACCTTGCCTGAAGCCACTCTCCAAATTTCTTTTATGCAATGGGGCTTTTCTAAAGCATAAAGAATGTTTGTTTTTTTCAGCTCATTAAATTTAAAAAAATTTTAAAGGAAATTCTTCTATTACTGGGCTCTTTAAACATCACCTTTGTATCTACAGAATACTTGAAATGCACCTACGAATACTTACAAATAACAACCAGCAAGAGAAAATGTACAGAGAGAAAATCCTACTGTGCACATCTCTTTTTAAAATTCATATGCCCACAAGTTTTGAAAATCCTCTCCACATAAAACATTTGCAAATCGGCAAGTTGCCCCAAACCAAGTGAATGGGTGAGAGGGCGCCTACCCAGTCCAATGTCTTTGCAGAGGAGAATTACATAAAAACAATAGGTTATGGGAAAGAAGGACATGACAGACAAAACATTTTACAGAGACAAAGAGAACAGTTACCCTTGCCTTCCTAAGCTCCATCTGACCTGCAGTAGATGCTGGACAGCACATGAAGACACCAAATTCTGATGGAAAAAGCCAAACTTGCCAATTGCTGTGGCGAACCTCAACCATTTCCAGAGGAAGCCTCAAGATGCTCATCTTTCTTTCTCAGCCATTGCTTTCAAAGTTTTGAGGGTTAAGCCAGAACTTCAGATTCTCCAGGACATCCCTGCAAGGTGTTTTGAACATCGTAGGTGCTTGGAAAAATCTTGCCTGAATTTGGAATTCTGCCGAGAAACTCTCATGTCATTTTGTGCCCTTGTCAATCTCAGATGTCAGAAGCCCTCTGGCATTTTGGTAGAAAAATTAAAAGACTAAAGGGAAAAAAAGCACAAAACAATTCCACAATGTTGCCAGGATTGACTTCATGATTTCTCGAAGCAGTGGAATGCTTTCCCAAGACAGAGAATGAATCCGGGCTGCCGGGGACCTCTCCAGCTTCTTGGCATGCTGAGCAGAACAGACAGTAGGAAACTCTCCGAACACTGGGAAGGCTCAGTTCCAAACGGCAAAGGATTAATCTCTCAATACGAGAGACCTCAAGACATCACATTACTATTATTGAAATGCTGAAGAGAAAGCTCCAATAGCACTTCTGCTTCCAGGTGACACTGACCTTCAGGATGCTCCAGGTCCACTGCCTGGCTCCTGAGTATCTGTGCCCAGAGGAGGATTTTTTAAATATTTTTTTTACGTCAGAGCTGCATCACTGGCATGTTAAATACACACACACACACACACACACACACACACACACACACACACCCCCTCTTGAGCATCCCCTGAATTTCTTGAAATAGCTCCTGCTTTGGACTGGAAATGCCAGCGTTGTGATATCACCACCTTTGGTGGTACAAACTGCACTGCAGTAATGTGGAGGGGAGGGATTTCACGGGGCAGCAGGAGTTGGTCTCAGATGATCCTGCAGGCACCTCAGAGCCCAGAGACTCCCAGGTCTCTGTTTCTTTGAACGGCTCACGGTGCTGGATCACAGATTCTGTATCAGAGTGGGGAAGCTGAAGGGCAAACGCCAACGGGGTTCTCTTGCCTTTTTAAAAAGGGGCAGGGAACATTGCACGCTTGGCAGGATAGGGGAAGATTCAGTTCTGTTCCACTTGCTGTGTCATCTTTTCTTGGGTTCTGCTGACTTTGCTGCCCCTTTTATATGACCCAGTCGATGGGTGTTTACAGAGCTACAAGATCTACGCACAATGCAAATGCCAGCCCTTCTGCACGCTGTGTGCAGTGGCGCTACATGAAATTGTAATTAAAACTCCTTTCTTACGGCATTGCCCATTTGGAAGTAAACAGCAGGCTGCTCTCTGGCAATCTGACATTCCCAAGTAACGAACAACTGAACCAGAAACCACTCCTGCATGATTTAGTGCTGTGATCCAGCAAAGCAGGCAGGTGCAATTTCAAAACCAGAACATTTACAGGTTATTGGATCTGTGGAGGAGGCTTTATGCCTGACCCAGTATGAATTATGGTGTTCTCCTTGAGGGCTTCAGTGAGACTAGGAGATTAAAAAAATTCTTGGCCTAATTTGATTTTTCTTTTCCATTTACTCAGTATGTCTCCAGCGACATTTTACTGCTATCTAAAAAGAGCCCTTGGGGAAAATGTTTCCAGATTCTAGTTAAATAGCTCTACTGAAAACTAGCAAATGCAATTCCAAGGATGCTTTGGGGCTTTCCAGAGAGATGACAGAACACAACCTGCAGAAGCTTCCTAGTCCAATAACTCAGCTGCCAGACCAAGGTGGTCAAGGTCTATGCTAAACCCAGACATAAGATACCCTATTTCAAGCACAGACACCACCCCCACCATGCAATTTTAAGACAGGACAGGAGGGCATCTCACTCCAAAGGTTAAAAAACAGAAAAAAGATAAAGGCATTGAGTATTGTGTGTAGGCAGTATTGTCTGCATAACAAAGTTTTGTTTCATCTTTTCCAGGCCTCATAGGTTTTTTTTTGTTTTTCTTGTCTTATTGCACTAGCTAGGACCACTTGTATGTTATTGATTATAGGCTGAGAGGGCAGGTATTCTAGTGTAGTTCTTGATTCTCAAGTGATTATTATGAAGAGTTCATCATTATGACTTGTGTTTGCTGAAAGCATGAAAGAGATACCTTAATCAAGTAGAGAAAGTTCCACTCTATGTTAAGTTTTCTGTGAATTTTTACAATGAATGAATATTCACTTTTATCAAATGTTTTCCTGTTATCTCCTCAGAGGACAAGGAAAGGGAAGAAAAGAAGGGAGAGGTGGCAGGAAGGGAAGGAGGCAGTAAAGAGGCATGGAGGTCACATAGTTTCATAAATGAATTGGTACAGCAATTTAAAACATCTTTTGTACTTGAATTACAAAGGGGAATAAAGCACTCTGTGCCATTTTATTTTATTTATTAAAGATATTATTTATTTATTTATTTATTTGTCAGAGAGAGAGAGAGAGACCGAGAGCAAGCACAGGCAGACAGAGTGGCAGGCAGAGACAGAGAGAGAAGCAGGCTCCCTGCCAAGCACGGAGCCCGATGTGGGACTCGATTCCAGGACGCTGGGATCATGACCTGAGCTGAAGGCAGCTGCTTAACCAACTGAGCCACCCAGGCGTCCCATGTGCCATTTTATCTTTAATGTGAGATTTTATTTTTGTTTTTTAACAATTTTATTTATTTATTTGGGAGGGAAGCAGTCTCCCTGCCGAGCAGGAAGCCTGATGCAAAGCTTGATCCCAGGACCCTGGGATCATGACCAGAGCCACAGGCAGACGCTTACCCAACTGAGCCACCCAGGTGCCCCTAATGTGAGATTTTTAGAAAATAGATTTTAATACTCCTTTGCAAGGGGAGACAATGGTTTTCTTCCCCTCTCCTCATTCTTACCTCCCAACAGGTTAAAAAAACAAAAACAAAAAAAACCATCAAAGCAGATCACATGCATGTAAGAAAGTGACTACCATATCAATATGGTCTAGCATAACTACTTATTCCTTCAAAAATGATTCCATTCTAATAGATGTGGCATATAGGAAACCATTACTTATTCTCCCTGTACTTCATTTTTGCAGTTAGAGTGGTGTTGGGGAGCAACAGGACAGTCTTCCTCATCGTGTCTGTAGCTGCCATGAGACCACCTTCACGCAGCTGCAAACCCAGCCCCAGAGGGACCAGGGATGAATTCATCAGTGTGGGACCGACCACCCTACTGCAGGGCAACACTGTTCTTGGCTGTTATACACCTGCCCAGGAGCAAGGGAGAGGTGAGAATCAACTGTGTTAGCCAATGCTTCTGCCCATGAGTTGATGGAGTCAGAAAAGTCTGTCAAATGTTTGAGGACACCAGGGAAGCCTTAGGCAGGGCTTCATCTCTGTGGAGGAGGAGGTGTGCTGGGAACACCCAGGAGCCCCTAGGAGGCTTTCATCATCCTCATATTAAACAGAAGTTATAGTCTCAGAGTGGTTGAGAAGCTCTCGCATTATGAAATAATAATAAAAATAACATTAATAATAATGAGCTCATATTTCACGCAGGGACTCCTCTCAATGCTTTACAGATATATACTAATTTGTTCCTCCTAATACCTGTGCGAGGAGGTACTATTATGATCCATATTTTAAAGATGGAGATACTGAGGCAGAGGACGAGCACTGTGCTTAAAGTCACGCAAAAAAGCTAGCCAGGATTTAAACCTGGGCAGGCTGGCTCCAGAGCCCCTGGCTTATGGCTTTGTGTAAGGGGCCAGATGGTAAATGCTTCAGGCTTTGTGGGCATCTAGCCTTTGTCATGACTACTCAGCTCTGCCATCAGCCTTAAACATATGTAAACAAATGAATGTGATAATGTTCCATTATGGACATTAAAATCTGAATTCCGTGGAGTCTTTACATGTCACAAAACATTACTGTTTTGCTTTTCTTAACCATTAAAAATAGAAACCATTCTTTGCTTGAAGACAATAGGAAGTGGGCTATACTTGGCCCGTGGACCAGAGTTTGCAGACCACTGTTCTATATCACTGCTGGCTTTATAGGGAGCATTTTCTATGTCAGTTGTCCTCCGCCTCAGCTTTTCTGCTGTGACATACCCAAAGACTCCCAGCTACAGCACCCTTCCCAGACACACTTAGATAGTCTTCAAGCTCTGGAGATGAGATAGACTTGATTTGCTTATTCTTTCTGGAGCTGGGTATGCAGGGTCCTCCCCTGGTAGGCAGGGGAGATATCGGACTTATCTTTATGTGAGTAAGCCCTAGTACATTTTATTATCTTAACCTTCCAAATAAATCAGCCTAAGCATGACACAAACTTTCCCTGATCATGGATGTGTATACAAATAAGGGATGAACAAAATGACAGGGTGTGTGGGATCTGGTTCATAGTAATGAGAGGGAGCAGGGATGCATAAGAAACAAGGCTGATCACAGGTTGGGAACTGTCACAGCTGGATGCCGGGCAAAGGGATCTCAGTATACAGTCCTGCCTGGGGTGCATAGTCAAACAACAGATAATACAAAGGTTTATTTTAATGCACAGAGAATCATTTTGCAAATGTATCAGTGAGCAGACAGATGCCATCAAAGATCTGTACTTCAGCTGTCAGTGAGGGGCTAGGGAGAAAGGATACTGAAAGAGACAGATGACAGACATCATCTAGAACTGAACATGATTAGAAGAGACCTGGTAGGGGCGCCTGGGTGGCTCAGTGGGTTAAAGCCTCTGCCTTCAGCTCAGGTCATGATCTTGGGGTCCTGGGATTGAGACCCACATTGGGCTCTCTGCTCTGCAGGGAGCCTGCTTCCTCCTCTCTCTCTCTCTCTGCCTGCCTCTCTGCCTCCTTGTGATCTCTGTCTGTCAAATAAATAAATAAAATCTTAAAAAAAAAAAAAAAGAGACCTGGTAAAATGAAAGAAAAAAAATCCCACTGCATTTCAGCAATTTGCAACCAACACAGACCAGAAGAGGGAAGGGTCCATGTGGCTGGGCAATCAAAAGCTGGGAGAGCTGCTTTGAAATGTTCAGACTTAAGATGAGCAACATCACGGAGAGGCACCAACCCAGCCACCAGACTCCCTGAAGTCTGTTCTATTCTGTTGACTGCTTTAATTCTTTAATTTAAAAAATACATACTTTATTTATTTATTTGACAGAGAGAGAGAGAGAGAGACAGCAAGAGAAGGCACTTAAGAGGGAGAGTGAGAGAGGCAGAAGCAGGCTTCCTGCTGAGCAGGGAGCCCAATGGGGGGCTTGATCCCAGGACTCTGGGATCATGACCTGACCCAAAGGCAGATGCCCAATGACTGAACCACTATTGACTGGTTTTTATTTGCTCTCATCAAGAAACCTATCGACGGGTTGCCAATCACTAGAGTCCACAATATAAAACAATTTGGTGGTATTCTACTCTGATGTAGAAATAAGCAGAGAGAAGAGGAGCCATCCCAGGTCAGACTGCCTGGGGACGGGAGACTTCTGTTCTGTTGTATTTATTTTATGAGTATGCTTTCCTTTCCCCAATTCTGTGTCCCCATATTCGTGTTTTTCTCTCCATTCCTATAACAGCACCTTCTGATAAGAAGGCAAATACTTCTTATCCTTGCCTGAGCCTCACTGTCACTCTGCCTTTCTCCAGGCAAATATATGTAAAGCTCATGACTGTCTGGACTTGACTTTACTACCCAAATCCTTAGACTCAAAGGCTGGTTCATGTGGTCTCATGGTTTATGCCCAAGATTCTCACCCTTCAAAACTTCTAGGTCACCACAAATATTATGGTGTTCTCACTTCTTTTGACACCTCCTATTGCCAAGACCTTCCCACCCTTTCTGGGTTTCTCACTGACTTGCTGACCAGGTTTTTTTTGGTTTTTTTTTTGTTTTTTTTGGTTGCTTTTTGTTGTTGTTTTGTGTGTGTGTGTGTGTGTGTGTGTGTGTGTGTGTGTGTGTTTTGTTTTGTTTTGTTTTGTTTTTTTACTATTGCCTGTGCCTCCTCCAACCCATAGCTTTACTCCAAGTCTCCCCTTTTTCCCTCTGGGGCACCTGACAGCCTGCTTTGTATCTTGCCCCTCAAAGACAACATACTCCTATAGCTTCTCCTTCCTAGCTAATGTTTTTCTAACTAAAAGACTCAAATGAGCCTCATTTAAACAAATCAATCAATCAATCTATCTATCTATCTGAGTCTGGATCTCATACATTCTAGCAAGTTACTTACGCACAGTTTCTTCAACTGAAAAACGAGGAAAGAATCCTCTCACAATGCAGTAGTGGGAATTGTAGCTAAGAGCTATCATTTAATTCCATAAGAGTTTATAATCTGTGCCAGGCACTGGGCTGACTGCTTTACATGGGTTTGCTTGTGGCCCCTTCAGAACATCCCATGAGAGAGCTAAGAACCTTATTCTCATTTTACAGACAAGTAAGCTGAGGCTCAATGAGCACAGTTAGTTACACAGGTCGCCTTTCTCAGGTGGCAGACACAAGATAGGGATCCTATCCTGGACCACACACCTCAGCTACACTGTTCCGCCCAAGAGACCACAATAATGAGTACACAGCACAGGGCCTTGCGAAAAGCAAGCTTTCCATGAACAGAGCCTAAAACTGAACTCACAAACTGGTGTGATTTTTAGTAGATCATTTCTCCTCCCCTTCCCCTTTGCTACTAGGAACAGGTGAGTTTATCTAATCACTCAATGTGTGCATTCTCTTTTTAAAGAAATTGATCTTGAAATAATTTTACATTTATAGAAGAGCTGCAAGAATAGTACAGAATGTTCCCATATACTCTGTACTCTTTTCTCCCGATGTTAACACCTTAAATAACTATGTACATTTTTATCAAAACTACGATATTAATATTACAAGATGATTAACTAAACTATTAAAGGATTTACTAGGATTTTACCAGTTCCCCCACTAATGTCTCTTTTCTGTTTCAGGATCCAATCCAGAATCTCACATTATATTTCACGGTCATATCTCTGGAGTTTCCTCCAATCTGTGGCAGTTCCCTGGTCTGCCTTTCATGACACTGACACTTTTGAAGTATACTGGTCAGTTATTTTGCTGAATGTTTCTCCATTTGGATCTGAGGTTTTCTCATGATTAAAATAAGATTATGCATTTTTAAAAAGATTTTATTTATTTATTTATTTGACAGAGATCACAAGCAGGCAGAGAGGTAGGCAGAGAGAGAGGAGGAAGCAGACTCCCTGCTGAGCAGAGAGCCCAATGCAGGATCCTGGGATCATGACCTGAGCCAAGGGCAGAGGCTTTAACCCACTGAGCCACCCAGGAGCCCCAAGATTATGCATTTTTGTGGGCACCTGGGTAACTCAGTCAGTTAAGCATCTGACTCTTGATTTCCACTCAGGTCATGATTTTGAGGTGTTGGGATAGAGAGCCTGGTGTTGGGCTCTGCACTCAGTGGGGAGTCTGTTTAAGGATTCTCTCTCTCCCTCCTCCTCTGCCCCTCCCCTTGCTCAAAAGGACTCTCTTTTCTAAAAGTAAGTAAATCTTAAAAATAAATGTTATGCATTTTTGGCAAGAATACAACAGAAGTGACTTGTCCTTTTTGGTACATCATATCAGGGTAGCGTTATCGTATTACTTACCTACCATTTGGTTAAGGCAGGGTATGCGTTGAACTGTATACCCCTAAAAAGATACGTTGAGGTTCTACCCCCAAACCTGTGAAAGCGACCTTATTTGAAAATAGGATCTTTGCAGATATAATTAAGTTAGGATGAGGTCATACCAGATTAGAGTGTGTCCTAAATCCAATCACTTGTGTCCTTATAGAAAGGAAATTTGAAGACATGAAGGGAGAAAGCAATATAATGACTGAGGCAGCAACTGCAGTGATGTATCTATACGCCAAAGAACACTAAGGACTGACGACAAATACCAGAAGACAGGAAGAGGCAGGGAAGGATTCCCCCGCAAGTTTCTGAGGCTGATACCTTGATTTCAGGCTTCTGGTCTGCAGAACACTGAGAAATAAATTTCTGTTTTCTAAGCCACCCAGCTACCCTAGGAAACTAATACAGGTGTTCTCTGCTGGATTTCTCCCTATAAATTTACTATTCCTTTTGCAGTTAATACATATATGGGAAGAGATACCTTGTGACTATACGCATCCTTTTAAATCTGTGTGAGTGTTTTCCAGTATTTGCAAAACTGACTTCACTGAAGTGTACATCTGTCACCTTAGGGGGGTATGTTTCTTGACTGAACAGGGAGAACCAGAAGGCTGATCCAGGCAAAGTACGCATGAGAGTCAGTGTTAGCTGGAGCAGGCAAGGGGAGGGGCATAGGGGACCACAGGGCTGTGAAGGACACGGAGGCAGCAATGAGGAGGCCTTCACAGAGCCGCATGAGTAAGAGGATCAGGGCCACAGGAACACCAAGGCGAGCTTCTTCGGAGCCTGCAAGTGACTCTTCATCTTATTTTCTTGTAAACAGAAAAGGACAATAATGAAATAATGGTGCTTAACTCTAAAATTTCCATTAAGTGATTCTCATTTTTTTTTCTTTCTTTCTGTTCTCTTTTCCCTGGCGCAGAGCTAACTGACCTGGTGTCATGTGTTACCAGAAGTTGAAAGGCAAATAATGAGGCCCAAATTCCAACGGAAACCTGGCTTCATTGATTAGGCCAAATGCATTTCAGAATTATTGGTTTCTAACCTACGAGGGGAGCAAAAGGTCTTCAAATTCAGAACTATAATTTTCCTTTAGAGATGCTTATCCGTGGTTTCAACAAAAGGGCTACAGACTTTGTGGACTTTGACAAACTACCAGGAACAGCTCCTGGAGGCATCCCTATTACCTCTGTCTTGGCTAATCTCAAAGACGGAGGCCACACCCTGTGCTTATTCTCTCCAGCTGTGGGTCTGGTTGCTTTGCCCTGGGCATCCAAGGGAGATTTGATTTCCTCTTTGATGAAATGGCTCGACTCTCTCCATATCAGATGTTATAAGAAAAACATCTCGATTTCTTTAAAAAAAAAAAAAAGTCGTGTATGGTTTTTGGGGGGTTGTTTATTTATTTACTTAGTACTTTTGCTTGCTAACAGAGAGTAAGGAGAGCCTGGATAAATAAAATTCACAGACCACTCTGAGTTAGTTCAGTCTTACGGCCAAGCTGCAGACAGGATATTGGGTTGCTCTGTTGAGAATCCAACAATTTCTCCAGCCTCCTCTCACAGAAAAGCTAAACAGCAGATGACGATAGATATGTCACAAGACAGTCTGGGCAAATCCACAAATTAAACCATCAGCTCTCGGGGCCACGGAACTGAACACGTGAAGGTTGGAGAGATGATATTTATTCCCTGAACACTGAGTCTTCTCGGCCTGCGCCGGTCAGCACCTACGGCATCTGGCCAACATCGGTCTGTGAGGTGGCTGCTTTTGGGAAGCCTTGACTAGGGGGAGGTCTCAGGGGGACATGTGACCGAGCTAAGACAATGCTGGCATGAGCCTCTGAAAGCCTGCTCCGTCCCTGACCCAAAGAGAACCTCCCATAAAAAGCAAATAAAAAATGAGGTTCGAAAGAAAATCACATTTTATGACAACTTCTGTGGTCATCCCGGCTTCATTTCCTCTAGGCCTCCCTGTTTCCTTCAAGTCCTAAACACATGTTGGCAAAAGCACTACAGCTCCCTCATGTTCGTATAAACTAAATGGCAAAATGAAGGGAAGGAGGGGTTTGGGGCGAGAGAGATGGATTTCAGCCAGTTTACTCCACAGAAGCAATTAATCTTAACTACAAACTCTGAGAGGGCTAATGTTCAGGGCAAACCATTTTGTTTCTGAGGGCAGACGTCAAGCAACTTATTATCTTTATTCTTCTGATTATCATTGAATTTGTGCTCCTACGCTGTAGAAAAATAACCTGACCTACTTGGCTGCTGTGGGTAAATTTCATTTTTGCTGAACGATGGTGATAGGATTGAAAAAAAAAATGAACCTTGGGAAATAACTCAGTAAAATATGGGACTCTCTCAGAGCTGAAGCAGGCCGCAGCAGCCTGGGTTACGAACACAATCTCTTAGCGGTGCCAGTAAAATAAAACAGAACCACTGTTTCAGACACTGTGTTTTTGGCAAATGTTTCACTCCTCAATTACTTTCAGAGTTCTTCGTTTCAGTCAACATTACAAGGGTAAGTCAACATTTGTCCTGGCAGCATGCCCAAATTTGTTATTTTATTAGTCTGCTACTGGTTAAATTGGCCCAAGATTAAACACATCTAATAAATAGCCCTAAAATATTGAAGTTTAGTAGAAGACCACATTCAAGTTCTCTTACACAGGATGTGACTATTAACCTTGGGCAGAGGAGAAATGTCCACCCACACCCCAGCTAAGTTCCTTTTAGCAAACGCCAGCCCATTGCCTGAAACCCATTTTGGTCATGCCCAGACATGGCATTGCAGACCTTCAGAGAAAGAGGAAGCCAAATATTTGGCTCTCTGTGCAGTCCCTGGAGCCACATCTGCCTTCTGAACGTCAAGCAAAGCTCTTACTTTCTTGAGGCAGACAGGGCCAGATGCTCGGGGCTGGTGCACTTCAAGAGTCTAACCTCCTGGAAAGGTCTCAGGGCTTCCACCAGAGTCATGCCTCTGTGGCCCTTACAGGAAGGCCAGCTCTGAGCCCAGAAGATATTTTCTGACAATTAGATTCAGGTTATGCACTTTTTGCAAGACTGCCACAGAAACGATGTGCCCACCATGCCACACCCATCTGTAGATCTAGAAAATGGAGTCTAAGCACACACTCCTGCTTGCAGAATGTTAAGAAGGTACCTGGAGGTGGCAGGGGTGGCCTAATCCCAGGCACAGGACCCAGAGGAAGGCCTCCTCTGTGGTTCTGGGGTTTTGCGGGCAGTCATTTCCTACTGACTTCTTGGGAACCCTTGGGTGGGTGGGGTATAAATTCTGCATTTGTTTTTCTCTGTAAAAGGGACTCCCTGGCTTCCCCTTGGGCTGAGTTGGAGGGGAAGGGGAAGAATAATGCCACTGGGGATTCCATCCCCACTTCAGGGTTTGGGAACTTCCGTGTACAGCCCTCAAGGGTACTTTAAGGATATTTGCTGAGGCTTCCCCAGAGTTTAGGAACAGGCCAAAAGTCTCTGCAGCAAGTGACAAGGCTCTTATCACACTGGCCTAAAGAATGTGTTGATTCTTTGCAAAGGATCTAAGGATAAAATATGAGCCAACCTTCCTAGCCAGAGCACAATGCCCTATGACCTCGAACCAACAATATGACCTCCATGGGCTTGGTCTCCTCCCCTGTGAAGTGGGGGTGACTCTCCTACCCCCTCACAGAGCTGTTGGGAAGGTGACACGAGATCATGTGTGTAATGTTCTTGGTACAAGCCTGCCCCATAAGTTGCCTCCTGCAAATATCAGATTATTGCCCTCTTATTTCTAATGCACAAGGAGAGGTGTGGTCTCTCCCCGAGCCTGCTCTCCTGCCCTCATCCATTTCCTGCAGCACTAGATTTTGCCCTGGGCCTCCCAAGGATGAAGCTGGGAACTCCATGTCACCTGCCACACCACAATCTCACCAATGACATGCTCCTGCCACTAGGTCTCAGGTTATGAGACCACACATTTCGATTCCACATTCCTGCCTTGCCTTTCTTCCTGCAGCTTTATCATCTGTTTAGTCAAGCTCTGGCTGGATAGGGCAAAACTGGGAGTTGTTTAGCGGGATCCAAGGTTATGTCGGAGAGGAAAATGTCAGCCATGAAATCCCAAGATAAGAACCTGAGTTGGGGAGGGGAATCCAAGTGGGTCTTGAGGTCTGCATCAAAACCCTCCTACTCCTAACCCAACATTGCTAAATTATGGTCTAGAAGAGCTGGTCTCCAGTCTTGCCAGATCCTAGTACTATCTGGGATTAGGCACTGCTAGGAACTCTGGGTGTTCAACCCATGTCAGATGAGCAAGGTGGAATTTCTCCCCAAATAACAAGTTACCTTGGGCTTCCAGAAAGGACCATACAGACGCACTGGCATGTCCTTTCTCTTTTCATCCACCTATTGTCCTTTGAAGCTGAGTATTATCTTCGTTCCCCAGAAATGAGGAAAAAAAAAAAGGTACAGAAATTAAAAAAAAAAAAAAAAGATGCTCAGATCTTAATCTCAATGTCCCAAAGGAAGGACAGACTGTTCCAGCTCAATGTAGGATTAAAAAACATGTCTCAGGCAAGCAAAACTGACAACCAGGTCTGCCATCTGACTGAAGACAAAGCTGGGACGAGGGATCTCACATACACCTGCTGGGTAAAACCTCTGACCAAGGGCACGGGGTCAGCAGGATGAGAACATGGACCCCCTTCTCATGTGGCCTAGTCAGCTTCTGTTTTTGACAAGAACAATATCTGAGCAGATGAGACTTGCAGAAATGTGGCTTCCAGAGAGAAACGGAAACTAGATTTGCCATAGTCCCTCATACTCCCCAGCTGTCCCTGCTAGCACAATTTATCCCTTCAAATCATTGGGTTCACGTGTATCCTCAACAGCACATGGCTCCAGTGAGAACCAAGGGAAACTGCATTTGGGGGTTTTAGAACAGTCTGCTCTCAACTGAGAACAGAATACACGGAAATCTGATTATTCAAAATGGATAAAGCTACCAGTGGCCCAGCCATAAGGGATTGATTGAATTGGGAATAAAATAAAATAAATGTTAAACTTTCCTGTTTTCAGCTCTCAGCTGACATCTTACCACCCACTGAGCAATGGTATGTAGAAAAATAAGGCAGAAAACACGCTGTTCAGGAAGCTATGAGGTAGGTCATCTATGACGGATTCATATGGCCCTCTGTTGCCCCCACACACCCCAACTGAGCACATGAATAGCTTCAAATGTTATCTTTGGGAGATGTGTGTGTGTGTGTGCATGAGTGTGTGTATACACACACTCATGCACACACACAGAACACAAGACTATCTTTATATTTGAGAAAGTTTTCATTCTGTAGCACATTTTTAATGACAGGAATAAAAAAAATGCCCACTAACGATGGATTTTTCCAAAGACTGGGAACAAACACTGGCCCTCAGTGCTGTGCATTTGCAACCTTGAAACATAGTGATTATGTGTTATTTCTAACTCTGAGCAATTAATATGCATCCAGATGTATCATTATCTACAGTGTATTAAAATTCAGAGCCCTGCGAATTTGAAAAAGAGTGTATCATGCACCACAAAGGAGGCAGAAGCCTCAGAGACCTGTGCTGCTCCCCCACATTGCTTGCAGCTAATTTCAATTACAAAGTCACAAGAGAGAAAATGAATAGACAATGCAGTTGACTTAAAAGAAGTAGATACAAACCTGTGATTTGAATGTTTGGTTTTGTAAAAAAATGTTGGTTTAGCCATTGGAGATTCAGTGGTAAGGGATGCCAGTAAGAGGTTCCAGAAAAGACAAAGGCAGTTTTGTGGTAAGAGAAAAATGTTATTTATTGTGGCAGAAAGGGGCGAAATTCCCATGAGTCTTCAGCTCAGGCCATCTAAAGATGGGAGGGTTCCTTTGGAAGACCACGTGGGGTCTAACTTGGCAAGATTTCCCTGGAAAAGTTTCCCTAAGTGCCCTCAGGGATTGAGGGAAAGTCTCACTGGCCAGGGGATCGCTCCTCCTGCCCTGCTGTTTAGGCGTGAGGCTCTGGGACTGCTCCTGAATTTACAAAGCAGGGATGCACAGAGTGGTGTTGGGACCACCTAACCCTTCAAAGTCTCCAGAATTGTCATTAAATTACATGCTGCCAGGTTCCCGACCTACTCACAGATTCTAGCAATTTTCTAGAAGCAGAGAAGTCATCCCACACCTGACCCAGGTGTGACTCATCTGTCAAATAGAGAAAGAAGTGCTAGACAAAGGGGGACCCCTAGGTGGGGAGGACGAGGCACCAAGAGTTGTGGAGTCCCCCCGTGCCAGGTGTTGGCACTCACACTCAGCTATATCATACAGCGACCCCATCACCTCATTTTATAAAAGAGGAAGCAGGTGTTCAGGGAAGTAATGTGACTCACCCTAAGTCATACCCAGTAAGAGCTGAAATTCAGATTCAAATCTACCTGACTTGAAAGCTTTCCCTGCCACCCCCACACTGGCTTCCCGGGATACACAACTTCCTCTTATAACATAATAGCAACAAGACTGACAATGACTTCGTGCCAGGCTATGCCAAAGTGCTCGCTATGCACAATTTCCTTGATTTCTCTTAAGTTAGAACTATTAATAGACCCGTTTCACAAAACAGACAGCTGAGGCTCAGAGAGGTTAATAAGCTTTCCTAAGTTACACCGCCAGTGGCAGAGCCAGGACTCAGCCCAAGGCTGCTCCTCAGCAAGATCAGCGATCTGAACTGGATCCCTGCTCCATTCCTAAGTCCCGTGGGAAATAGGGATGGCAGAGGGAGGACAATGGAGACTGAGGCTGGAAGTGGAAAACTTGAAGCTGTTCATTCCACATTCAAGTCCCGTCACTCTGGAATCAGCAGCCCTCCTGTCTTTCCTTCTCCTACCCTTCCCCAGCATCTCAGAGTTCCCGGTCACCCCCCCAGGACTGCCCTCCTAGTAGTCTGTCAAAATCCCCAGTGAGATTGCCTGCTTCCCCATTCCCCTTTTCTGATTGACGATCATTGTCAGTTAAGGTTCTGAATGACTGGGTCCAACTCAAGTACAAGTTCCTTGAGGACAGAAAGCATGTCTTTCTCTTTTAAACTCAGGAGAAATTGTTAGATAGAGTCTGATCTCAAGAAATAGTTACTGACAATCAAAGAGCATTAAGGGTCATTTCTAGCTGTGCGGCTCTTCACCAAGTTGTATCTATCACGCTCTGGAATTTCCCCACATTTCTAACAAAGGATCTATTTATAATTAAAGCACCCTGCTAATGAATGGGCAGGATGAACTCTCAAAGCAACCTAATCCTTCTCATCTGCACCGGGTCTGTCCCTGTGCTGGAGCTTGGTTAAGATTCCCAGATGCTGTGTCAGATGGGAGTCAGGCTTGGGGATGGATGACAAGCTCTTCATCTCCCATGGCCAGGGTGCCTCTCTATCCTGAACTCACACTCCACTCCCTACTTGAAAGTCATTCTGGGAACATCAGAAAACCATACTAGATTTTTTTTTTCATCCTGCCTGGCAGGAATGAACTTGAATCTTGCCAGTGTGCTTGGAACATCTTTTGTTTTTTAAAAAAATAATGGCCAGTGCCAATTCGAATCCCTGGGAAGTTGGGTGGGTATTTCCTACAGAGGAAAAAGTGACCTCCCAGTAGACCCCTTGATAGGGAGGATCAGCCACAGCTTCCACTCCACTGACGTGCACTGAAAAAAGATGATGCTGTTGTTGCTAACGGTGCGAGGAATGCTTGCTTTGTGCAAACCCTCTGCAACCTCATTCGTTTTTCACAGTTCCCTTGGAAATTCTCATTTACAGGTAAAGAAACTGAGGCTATAGAGTATGAGTCACCGTCCAAGGTCTCTGGCTCACAAGCGGCCAACTTGGGATTCAGACTTGGTTCAGTCCACCCCTCAAATCCAAGTTTCCAGCCACCACACTCTGTGTCTGCACCAAATTAAAATACAGTCTTGTCCAATCCTTCCCTCAGAGTGAATGGGGAAAGGAAGAGGATGGGTTAAATGATTTCAACTGGAACCTGGGAACTTTGAAGCTTTGAAAAGGAAAAAAAAAAAAAAAGATCTTTGTTCTTAGAACAGAAATCCAATTTTTTCAAAAAATTTGCTAACATCTAGTCTAAGATAATTTTCTATGACATATTAAAGCCCATCTTTATCTATTTAGAAATATTAATATCTGAAATCTGGGTCCTATGTGTGAAGTCCAGATTTAAGTTTTAGTCTGTAAGCAGCTGTAACCAAACCTGGGAAGCTACTGCTGCAGAGCTCTGGTCTAGAAGAACCTCAGAAGAGAAATGCTGTTTCCAAACTCTCCCCACCACTGCTGACAATTTTTTGCCAATGTATAGGCCACCTGAACTATTACATAGTTAATGTCTCCTTAAATTACTCATCTTTTACTTAAGTACCCATATTGTAAAAACAAACACTGCATCTGCCATAAATAGAAACTTGAGAAAATGAACCCTATTATTAAATTCTTATTAGATACTCTTGCCTGCTGAAGCTTCTAAGCCCGAGGCCTGAGCTTTGTTAAAAGGGGTTGGGGGTGGCTGCGGACAGGGACAGGAACTAGCAAGTGATAGAAAGGTGTTAAAGACACACTAGCTCTGAACTAAGACTTGTGCCTCAGCACCTTCAGAAGGATCAGAAGGACAGGAAGAGATCTGAAAAGAGAAAGTGATTCAAACTTATTGTGGTCTTATCTTGGTATCCTCTTGTCCCTGGTGTCCTTCAGGCTACCACAAATGGTATGAAACCCACCTTCTGGGAAAAAAGGGATCCAAGCCAATCTTCTCATTTCAGAAACAAAGACTCCAAGGTCCCCTGAGCCTACTTGTGTCTTGTCCCCAGCTAGTAAGGAGGCTCTTGTAAGAATCAGCTTAGAAATAAATGCCGCTGGAGAAATTGAGATTTAAGCATTTACGAGTCCTCTAAAGCAAGTTCCCACTCCTTGATGCTGAGCCACAACAAAGCTCACTCTCCTCCGCCCTTAGAGAGTGGACTAAAGCCTTCAGAAACTGCAAGAGAAAACCAGGCCCGTCTTCAGATGTGTTCTCTTTCGAAGTTGTCCAATCTAAGTCAGCATCAAACAGCTGAGTGGAGGGTGACTTTTCACCATGTGTCTCTGGCTGACACTTAAGTTACCACCATTTTTTTCCCCTCTTTAACAGTCTGTTTCCTTCACAGTGGTTTCAGACCCTTTCTGTAAGACCACACCCAGAAGCACCTAAGAAAACCGCCAACCAGCAAAGAGGATGGCTAAAGGTGTGTGGGAACGAACAAGACCCCAAAACCTACCAGGAACTGATGAGCCACCCGCACCCCTCCCCCACCTGTGTGAGGTTAAACACAAGAGTCTTCACCAGTGGCCTTTAATTATCTTCTCTGTGTTTGCCTGGGGTCGTTCTTGACATGCCTGCGTCACTTGGGGATTATGAAATGTTAGCATTTCAATGTAAGATAAGACACTTGAGAGGGACGCTTCCACTGGCCTTGTGCTGGGGCCAGAGAGCACACAGAGGAAAGACTTATCACTTGTCCTCCTGGGGTATCAGGCCTGTAGCTCCTTCAAGTTCCACCCACTGGCTGCTTCCCTTTTCCCTTCTGTGGCTTCTTCCTCCAGGAAGACTCCAAACTTCCAAATCTGACAAGGGTTGCACCGGCTAAACATTTACCTTTATGTATTTTTTTAAGGTCTTGATGTAGGCTCTCGGTTTTATTTCACTCTTGTGGTATCTAAGGAAACTGTCCCCTCGGGGGAAATGCTCTAGTTCTCCTTACCCTTTAATTATTGCCCTTGCTGCAAACATTAGACCTGCAGAGCTCAGGAAGGCATCATTTTAAGGGATGTCTTCTACATGTACAGAAGGTTCTGTCTATCCATTTTTTGTTTTGCTTCTTGTTTAATAGCGATCACACATCAAATATAAAGCAAGCTTTGCACTTGAACCCGGTGTGCAGGCCACGGGATGGGCCCACCAGTCCACTGGCTGCCAGGTGAGGTCTCTGCATGCAGCGTTCTAAGTTTAATGGGGTTCACTCTGAATACTCCCAAAATAGCGCTGCTTACCAGCTTCACTCAGGAACATGACTGGGTTAAGCCAGCACTGCAGTATGCCAAGCGGTCAAGGCCGGACAAGGAGGGCCCAGCGTTTTGGCCCTGCTTCCTAACCTCTCCGAAACTCTGTTTCTTCGGTTGACAAACAAAGAGGATAGTCCTTGCCTTGCTCAGTGCCTTCAGCCAGAGCAAGGTTCAAAGGAAATCAGACATTGGAAAACTCCTGCCTGCTTTCTGAACACAGGGCAGCATTGCTGTGAGTTTAGGGAACGCGGTGAGAGAGGGACAGGGGATGCTGATAGAAACACATCCCTTGCCCCACCTCCCTACATCCCATGTGCTTATGTAGAAATTTAAATGGGTTACGTCATGTGTGTAATTAGGCTCAACTTTTTTCCTTTTTATTTTTTCCAAGAACATTAAGGTATTTCTGTTGGCTAGTGTGTAATGGCTCAAAGGATGTCACTGATCCCTGTGCCAGAGGCCATGGTACATGGAGTTATCCCCTCATTAAATAGGTTAGAGAGGTTGTTGGCTTTTCTGTCTGTTGTAAATAAATAGGAAAGGATGCTTAACTGAAATCAGACACCCAGACTTCAAACTTCAGCTCTGCCATGCACAGCAGTGTGATCCTGGGAAAATTACTGAATTTCTCTGATTCTTAGGATCCTCACCTTTAAAACGGAGATAATTATACTCAGATGAGGAAAAGAATATAAAAATGCTTTGAAACCTATAAAATGCACAACCATACGACATGATCATTATTGTAAATGATATTATTTTTTAAAGGATTATTTATTTATTTGGCAGACAGAGATCACAAGTAAGCAGAGAGGCAGGCAGAGAGAGAGGGAGAAGCAGGCTCCCTGCTGAGCGGAGAGCCCGATGCGGGGCTCGATCCCAGGACTCTGAGATCATGACCTGAGCGGAAGGTGGAGGCTTAACCCTCTGAGCCACCCAGGCACCCCTGCAAATAATATTATTATTAACAACTCTGGACACACAGCATTTTCCCCCCAAGAGCTGGAATACTGGGTCCAGAGATTTGAACTCATCACTGATGAGTACCCTCATTCCCCACAGATGCGTGTTATTTCCTTGCAACATCCCCAGGACTGGGTTCTATCATGTCTTTAAAATATTTGTGATGTCAATATGAAACAGCACCTATTATTATTTACCTTTTTCATTTCTATAATTTCTACTACGGTGAACATTTAAATAATGTTTACATTCACAGTTCCTTGTGTGTGAACTATTTGTGTCTTTTCGCCCATTTATCAATGGACACCATGGAAGGTCCTTTTACATCTGTATAAGTTACTTATCTGACAAAGATATTAATTTTTCAATTTGTCATCTCTATTTCAAAAATCTTTTTCAATGTATGAGTCTATTTCTCTTGCCTAAGGAAGCACATTAAACATAACAGACACCTTGTTTGTTGATATAGCATTACACAGTGTGTTTGTGGACTAATCAATACTCAAGATTTCCAAGCACACTGAGGATGTCTGGTGAAAACAAGCAAGGAAGAGAAAGAGATTGGACAGTATGTCCCATTTGGAAAAGTGAGAGGAACCAGGATATCTAGCCAAGAGAAACAAGCACCTGGGGGAAGTGTGTGTGTGTGTGTGCGCGTGTGTGTGCGTGTGTGTGCACATGGACACACATGTGCATGTGTGTGTGTAGAGTGGGAGTAGATGGGGAGAGAGAGCAGTTTGCAAATATTTAAGGAGGTAGGACATGAAAAAGCATTACTATATAATATTCAGTTGCAGGAAGCAATGTTACAAGAGAGGATATTTTCATGATCTACACTGTAGAAAAACAGAATGTACAGGCTCAAAAGGTAATGAGTTCTCTGTCTCTGGAGATGTTTAAGCAGAAATTGAAAGGATCCAGCAGTGAGTTAGCACTGGTTCCATATTCTCAACAGGCTTCTCCTACTCTAAGGTTCTCGAATGCAATGACCCTGGGTCATTTCCCGGAGGCTGGTTTTGTTTGTTTGTTTCATAAATCCCCGGAAAAAAGGCCTGTTTTGCTACTCCTTTCCTCCTCATCTTAAGAGCCAAGAGAGGAAAAAAAAAAAAATCCAGTGAATTTACCGTTAAGACCTCTGGTTCTGCTCCAATTAATTGAAGTTTAGTAATAATCGGGGCCGCCTTCTCCAAAAGAACACAATAGCTCAAACATAGAAGGTCCAGACACAAGTGTTTCTAGACTTAAAAAGAATGACTCCTTTCCCAGCCAGTTGGAGGTTCAGAAGCCTTTCTGGATTAACGTTTGACATAGCCTCTTCTAAGCTAATAATGGGTGTCAAGTAATAAAAAAATGGAAGGCATTAGAAACCACTGGCCTTCATTCTTGACAGTCCATGAGTCAATACAAAAATAAATGGCAATGCAATTCACAGCAATTTCCTCATTTTGTGTGTGACCTGTACCCGTGACCAATGCTGACAGATTATGGAAGGCAACTGCATGCATCCATCACAAATGAAGTAGCCTTTCTAGATATACGCATGCCATTAATAACAATTACATGTGCACAGGGCTTTGCAAAATTAGGATATGATCAGTAATTTATTTTCATTCAGTTGTTAGGAAAACAGTGGCACCAGTCCAGGATTTTACAGGCAATTGGAGAATGTCTTGAGAAAGTGACACAATTTGCAAGTATCCAGATGGAAGTCAGGGCCTTCCAGTTATTGGTTTAGGTGGAAGCCTGGTGGTAAATGCAGATAAGCAAAATGACTAATTGCAGAACTAACGGTGTCACCTCCCCAGCGCTGAGCATGCGGAATTCTGCCAAAGACCAGCTCTTTGGCGTTGAGAAACAGAGAACGGAAGTTAACCAAAACCCCTCCCAAATGGACGCTGGCAATGCCCACTCCTTGGGGTTGTAGCCATTCTATGAAGTGGGCTGCCAGAAACATCGACTAATGGTGGGGTCTCCCATCCAGACACTCAGGAGAAAGGAGGCTTCTGGCTGTAAGGCTGTTGGCTCCGGTAGGGGCCCTCAGCCTTCATGTGTTATGTGGTGAAGAGACCAGTGATTTAGTCATTTAGCTGCAATGTGATGTGGTTGGGAAAGAACAGACCTCAGGGGCAGAGTGGGGTGTGAATCTTGGCTCCCCACCTAGTAGTTCAGCCATCCTGGAAGGGCTATTGCCCAGCTATGAGCCTCAGTTGCTAGTTCTACAAAAAGGAACAAATACACCAACCTCATAGGATTGTTGTAGGGATAAAGAGAGAGCCTACATTAAGGCCCCTGATGCCCTCCTGGGCATAAAACAGCCCTCAGAAAATTTAAGACAGTAAGCAGTAATTAAAACTGTTTGGGGAATCTTTTCAAGATGCTAAGTCTTGATGATGATGATGCTATTTATTGAACACTTATGATGTGCCAAACACTGGACTAAGCACTGTACATGAAACATCTCATTGACCCTCACTATGATCCTAGGAGGCAGAACACTCATCATCCCCATTTTACCACTGAGGGCAACAGGGCTTAGAGAGGCCCAGGAGCTTGTCCAGGGTGACACCACTAAGCAGGCAGTAGAGATGACATTAGCACTCAGTACAGAGCTGAGACCGTGAACATCCTCAAATGTACATGTGTAAAGTCAACATGTTTTCTTTTAATAGACCTTTTTCTAGCTCAGGTACACCCTATCCTGGAGGCCCAAGACCCCCAAGACCCCATATGAACAAGCCTCAGAATCATGGGCTACATGATCAATACCAGATCCTTTCAGCAAGCAATGGCATTTACCTGGATAACTCCATTTTTCTCCCCTCCCAGCCAGACCCTAAGTCACAGGATTCATGGAGTCTACTTATTTGGTCACTTGAAGAAATACCAGGATTCTAACTGCAATAACTCCTCAGAACTATTTCCATGCAATTGGTTGTATATTCTTTCAATTCGACACTATATGATACAGATTCCAAGAAATGTATGAATTACTGGAAACCATTTGACTCCTTTAGCTCTCCAGCTGGCAGGCAAAGAGTACAGCCCCAGGTGCATACAATTTTCAAGTCCACATGTGGACTTACTGGGGCATAAATTATGGCAGGGGCACAGGGTTCACCTTACCCTTTAAAGCTGAAGCTTAAAAAGTACTTCCCCAGTTACAGAAAGCACTCGTGATTATATGTTTGAAAGAAGATATTTTAAAGCATTTCATACATCTGTTAAGTTTTCATTTCTGCTCCCTTTTTCTTCAGAGGTAAACACACTTATGTGCCACAAAGTATGTTGGTATGAAATGCTGTTCTAAGTCCATTAGGAAACCTGGCTTCGGATCTTGGTTCAGTTGCGGATTTTCTTCATGGCTTTCTGCAAGTCACCTCCCCTCAGTGTCTTTATTCATAAAGTAAGGAGAAAGAATATTAACCCTACAACATGGTTAGGGTCTCAGGTGAGACACTAGATGTGGCACTTAGATAGGAATAGAGTTCTGTCATTTCGAGCTACATGTCATTCCAAGGGCCACATAAGGCTACTGTAGGAGTCAAAATCAGATCATGTACTTTTGAGAGACAAAGGCAATGATTACAAATACTGCTAACTAAATCTGGCCTAATTCTGACCAATATCTGAGATAGTGAACCTTAAAACCAAAAGTGAGTTGTCCATCAAATTGTCAGATATATTCTTAGAAAGAAAATAATGGAAACATCTCTTTGTATTTTCATGAAAAATGAAATGGACCCCAAACTCTTAAAATCTTCTCACCAGACTCCAGTATCCTTAGCCAACATATCCACTCATTTGAGCTTGCTTTCTTTCTTTCTTTTTAAAGAATTGATTGATTGGGTGTGAGGAGGGTTTGGGAGAGAGAGAGAATCCCAAGCAGACTTCATGCTGAGTGCAGAGCCCGATGTGGGACTCGATCTCACAACCCTGAGATCATGACTCGAGATGAAATGAAGAGTTAGATACCACCCAGGCACCCCTGAGCCTTCTTTCTTTAAAGGCAAACCTCCCCATGTGGAAATAGTGACTTTTAACTTATATTCAGGGTAATTCATTAAGAGTTAACAGCTCTCCTCTGGTCACTTGATCAGGTGTTCAGAGCAATTAATATGCCTGGAAAGACCAGTCCCTCCTAGCACGGGAATAAGCAAAACATGAATTAAGAGAAGCTACATCAGTGATCAGAAGAAACAAGCTTAATCATGCTCACGTGATACCATGTTTCTCTGAAAGTCAAGAGGCCATGCACTAAAACGGACTAAGCTCCTTGGATTTCATAATTAATGATTAGAACTAGAAGGATCGAGCTGGTCTGGGGTATTAAACAGTTACAACCCAACTCATCACATCCACGCCATATAGAAATACCAGATTAGGAAGCAGTATTATATTAATATTGTAATCCATGTAGAATACTTTCGATGTTTAAAATAAATATTTTAAAGAAAATAATCTTTAAAAAGAAACATATCACTTTTTTTCTTCCACTGGAAATTATCACCGAAATTAAGAAAATTACAAAGCACTTAAATCTCAAGTAGAACTTTAGTTATCATTTGCATTTAAGAGAATGTTTGTTGTTGTACATTTGTCACTCAAGTGTATGGTATTGAACGCACACCACTACACACCAAACCCTTCCCCACAAGTTCTTTCCTTAAGTAGCTTCCCCCAGAACACCTGCTGCAACCGCAGGAAACATGCTAGAAGGCACTTGCCGGTGCAGTGCTACTCCCCATAGCAAATTCCGAAGGAACTGCCATTAGATGTCTAAAGGGCACAGGTGCTTGCTGCAAATGCCTTTGAAAGTCAAAAAGTACTTTGGATAAGCCAGTCCTTCTCTTTACAACCATCTTCTTTTTTGGGGGGGGGGGGGAAGCATTGATTTTAAAAAAGTAATTTTAAAAAATTACTGTCATAGGAATTAACAGTCAGTGCCTAATTTATAAACATGTATATAATCATGTTTTTCAAAAGGCCTACCAGGATATGCTGTTCTTACACTTACAAATAATGATGACACCTGCTGGTAGAAAATATATTTTAGTTAATTGCTGATGGAGAAGTAAGGCCTACAAGGGCTGACTGTCTTTTGCACGGACAACGAAACCAGAAAACTACCCCCTACACTCACTTCAGTTTCTTTTTCCAATTTTGCCTATTTGTCATTATCAGGAAATGAAGCTAGGAGATGCACTGGACTAGATTTCTGCCTCAAGATGTATAGAACATGTATGATACTTCACTGAATTAAACTGCACACATACACACAAAACACTCAATGGGGATACCTAAAAAATATTTACCATAAAAACTGTTCCCCCATCCTTCCTTCCATACCAGGACATCCCCATAAAAGGAAAACAAGTCACATTTTATAATTTGGAATTGGCTACCATGAAGAAAATTAGTATTTGACATCTGGTGACACATTTCTCTCTCATCACATCTGTGACATACAGATATATTTCTCTTCTACATATAAGAATAAGAAAAGATCAAGCAGATAAGTTTTACCTAAGCCTTTAGCCGAACTACTCAGAAAACATAGGACTAAGGGAGAGCAAGAAGGGACTAGTTAGAGTCCAGAGCTGTTCTCATTATTCTTTCCTTTGATCCATCTCAATTTATTAATTCAACTTGGTTATGCTTCGCTTCCTTCCAAAAGAAGTTTGAGAGGATACTAGCTTCACTGCTCCTACATTCATTAAATTGTGATGTTCCTATTGAAAAATCATTATATCCATTCCAATCCTGAACAACCTGAATTCTATGCTGGTGCTATCTTGTCAAAACTTAAATAAGAGTCCAAACACCATTAAGGCTATTACACTTCCACAGCTGCTGGGAACAAAAACTCTTTGTGGAAAGTATACAACTGAGCTGGAGTGTGGGGTGGGGGTGGGGGAGAGAAGTTAGTTGTGCTCAGCTTACAGAAAGCTGATTACAACCGGAGACTGTTTGGAGTCTTGTCAGCTTCAGCAGCTCTTGTTAGAGGCAATGAATCTTTGATGCTGTCCTCCCGAATATGCATAATTCGGTGAGCCAAGTTCACACAGCTAAGGAGACCCAAGGGTGCCGGGTGGGTGGAATCCTCAAGACTGCCACACCAAGGTCGGATGCATTTCTGCCTCCAGACTTTCCCCAGTCATGGTTGGACAGAGTGACAATCTCTTAAGTAACACACATGAGCAGCAGTGATGAGCTGGGTCCTTTGGGTTCCACTACAGCTTGGCCACAGCAAAGCTGTGGTCTAGTGGAAGCAACTATATTCCCTAAGACCCTCAAAGACTGAGAAGGATGCTTTCTCCTCTAGCTGAACCCAACATATAAGACCGGTGAGTTCTCTGCCAGAGGTATAACACACAGAAGTAAAAGACAAGATTAAATGCAAGCCAGGAGGGCTCGCTCATATCACCCTCAAGGCTCCGGAAAGTTCCCGGAAAGGGAAGTTTCCAGTGTTCCAAGAAAGCTTCCCACTCCCCAAGGAGTTTAATTCATTTTCAGGATCCATGTGCAAGACCCTCAGATTACTCATTTAGCCCCCAGACCCGCAGCTGAGTGACCCCACTGGCCACAGATGACAAACAGAGGTGCCAGGTCCTGTCTTTGCTGCCAAACAGCTGCAAGGTCAAGCCTGACAGGTGAGATGCCCCCCAAAGGCCTCCTCTTGTTCCCCAACCCAGGTAAGAGGAAACCCAAGCTAAAATGGTAGCTCTTCACTGATATCTGGGCCTAAGAATACAGTAAGAGAAAGTCCCTCTGCCAGAAGGTTGACAGTCTGAGAGCCCTGAAGGATGCAACAAAGGCCAGGGCAAGGAAGCAGCTGCTCCCTGGCCCAGAGGAAGAGGAACAGGGACAGGGGAGGAGGTTCATGATGATCCACAGAGAAGGGGCAGGAGAAGGGAGGCAGAGACAGAGTGAGACATGCAGTGAGAGAGTGTGTGTGTGAGAAATGGGGAGAGGGAAAGGGAGGGACAGAGAGGGAGGAAGGGGGAAAGGTAGGAGGAAGGAGAGAAGGTGGGGGAACACACTGAATGAGAGATGCAAGCATTGAGAGACTGACACAGCGAGGGAGCCAAGAGAGTGAGAGATGGAGCGAGACAGAGGGACAGACAGACGGACCCAGAGAGGTCCAGGTGGAGGCCCTACCTCCGCGTCCTTGGCGGGACTGCTGGCCGGGGGTACTTCCAGGCTGCAGTTCGCCCTCTTGACCGTGAGGTAGAAGGGGTAATCCTTGGCCACCATGGTGGCTGCCGGGCCTGCTCTTTGGGATGTCACCGCTGACCTGAGGCGACCACAAAACTCCCTGGCGAAAGGGGGCCCCAGCTCCACGGTGCCGGGCGGCAGCGTCTGTACGGAGACTGACAGCCGGCTTCTTGCCTGGCGGGACCGACTCAGCTCTCCGGCTGAAAGGGGGGCGGAGCCTCGTCCGGGCCCGCCCACCTGGGGGCGGGCGGGGGGGGTGGGGCGGAGCGCCGACTCGGCCCCGCCCCGACGCGTCCCGGTAGCATCCAGGTACCGCCCGGCGGAAACCCCCCAGCGCTGCGAGGGGCGAACCTGCCTTGGGACCCTTCTTCCCGCGGGCCGGATCCCCGGAGACACCCTCTCCCAGTGACTCGCTGGCACTCCCAGGGTCGAAGAGGCGGCGGGTAGAACCGAGGCTGGGGCGAAGCTGGGCGGCGGGGAGAGAGCGAGCGTCTCAAAAGCCCACACTAGGAAGAGGCGGTATTCTGTTTTGCCTTCTTCCCAGCCAGCCTCCCCTCACACTTTTTTTTTTTAAATGAACGTCACTGGAGTATAATCTATAAACAGAAAGATGGGCCCGTTTTAAGCGTACAGTTAGTTTAGTGTTGACAAACGTAAACGCTCATGTAACCGCTTCCATAATCAGGAAATACATTTCCACCACTTCCAGAGATTTCCTTGGAGCACCTTCCTCTGCACCCGTTTTTAAATAGGAAGAGGCAGCCAGCGACTCAGGACAATCTGACAGGGTCCGTCAAGATGAAGCTGTGCAGCGTGAGCCCGCGGGCTGTACCAAGCCTTTCTATAGCAACATGTAAGGAAAAACCATTGAAAACCATCCAGAAGGATGCGCAGCAAACTTATGAGTCCCTTTGGGGCTAAAGGGAGGCCATCTGTGCCAGGGTGCACACCTGGGAAAAGGAGCAAAGGAGACTTTAAATTTATAGCTATTCTCAAAAATTTTACAAGAAAAATATACGTGTTACTTGGTAAATTTGAAGTTAATTTAAAAAAAATATTTAAATGATCATTGCCTCAAAAGTAATTTTGTGAACAGCACTGTTGGACTTTCCCCCCCTTCCTAATCAAAGTCATGACCACAGCAGGGGGTGGTCTGGAGAGATGATGTCTTTTGTTTTGACTTCTTAAGTGTACAGAAGGTAATGGGAATGGAAATATCTAGACCTGTTTCAGTATTCTCTGCTTCCAGCTAAGGCCAGAATCCAGTTTCCATTTTCTATACAGGAAACCTCATGATACATAGCTCTTTCATCCCAAGTATCAAAACTACACCCTGAGGCTGAATTCACTTACTTTCTTGTCCAGCTAGTGTAGACAAACTGCCTTCAGAAAAGGGAGAACTCTCTGGCCAGTTTTGCTAGCCCTGTTTTTGCCACACATGTAAAGGAGACTCTTAAATTACTGGTTTCCAGTTGAGATTGAAGAAAGAACCTGAGTTTTTTCCCCCTGAAATATGTACCCTGGGACTCCTGGGTGGTTCAGTGGATGAAGCATCAGACTCTTGATTTCAGCTCAGGTCATGATGTCAGGGTCCTGGGATAGAGCCCCACATCAGACTCCATGCTCAGCAGGGAGCCTGCTTGAGTATTCTCTCTTCTTTCCCTCTGCCTCTGCTCCCCTCAAATAAATAAACCAATCTTAAAAAATATATGTACACACACACACCCTATTTATTTATATATTTATATAGGATATATATTATATATTTATTTATTAATTATATATATAATTATATATAATATAATATATAATTTTATATATATATATATACACACACATATATTATATATCATTTATATGCTACGGTATATTATATACCGTAAAGCAGTGAGAAGGAGGTGACTGAAGAAAAGTTTTGTGGTGAGAAGGGTGCCTCTGGACCACTGATTTTTCTTATTTGTATTCCCAAACACAACTTCATCTTTTTAAACCAAGCTGTGCTGATGGGGAGCTTACATAGATACTCCCTGTAAGCTTGACCAAGCTCGGTGGGGACATGAAGGAAAACCTTATCTCCAAGGACACCCAACTAAAGCAGCCCCTGATTAACTCTGCAGCCAAAGGAGGGCCAGGAGAGAAAGTGACACGCCTCACTCAGGGGTCCCCTGGCTGCAGAGGCTATGAGCTGAATCATTTGGAGCTGTTCCTCATTCCCTTCTTCCTGCTCTTCTGGCTCCCATAGGCCCACCATCTCAACTAGATGACTATGGCTAGCAACAGCTCCTTTGGGGACAGGCTTGGATCCCTGGGGCGGCTCACCAGGCCTTAACCTCCAGTTGGGAAGTATACTTCCAGCACTAGGTGAAGAAAAGAATGACCCTAGCAAACTACAACTGGTCTTCTCACTACAGAATCCTTAGGGCTGGGCAGGAAGTCTGACATACCATGAACCCAGTGTGGTAATAAATAAACCATATGGAAAAGAGGGGACTTTAACCTTGGTTCAGTGCAATATTGTGGAGCAAAGAATAGTTATATTGGTTGATGAGAAGGCTGCCATATCTATTTCTCTCATACCATTTTTTTGCCCCTCCTCAGAAGATTTAGAACAATAAAAATCAATTAATATACATGGCCACATAACACATGTGCAGGAAACCTCTGTGTTTTCTTTTATACATGCTAGGCAAAGGGAGAGAGAGAGAGAGAGACTGATTGGTTGTTAATGATGAGTAACCGTTTAAACAGTGCTGGGGTCGGGGGGAAGCATAAGCCCCAAGATGAGTGAGTGTGAAAGGGAAGGTGGGAATCTGGAATTCCCCTGGGTGGTCTGATGCTTCCAAGCTTTCATAGCACGAACATCTCCTACCATAAATAGGGTTCTGGTGTTTAAAGATACATAGTTTTGGTACAATAAGGCCTGTAAACTGAAGCTGGCAATTTGGGGTATAAAAGCCATGTATGTTGTCCTTGAGACATTTCAAGGATTTCAAGGGCATTTTTGACCCCATGCATTTTCTAACTTGTACCCTGACTTTGGAACCTCCGCCGGGTGTCATGCGCTGCTCCAATGATAGCAGATTCAGGGTTTGGATATTCTGCCTGGATTCCAACCAGAGGTATCCGTGACCAAAGACTTGGTCAGGAAGCAGGCTGCTCTGCACGAGGGTTCCCAAGCACACCCCTGAGGCTGGTGTCACAATTGAGGGAAGCCAGTCCAACTCTGCAGTGCTGCCCAGCTGAGCGGGCCCCCGGAGCCCGGCGTTCCCCATCCTGCCTGTGTGTGTGTGTTTATGAGCTTAGGAACAACACTGCCCTCACAGTTAGCTTCACTCAAAGCAATGGCACAAAGTGCCTTTCAGAGCTTGCCTTCAGCACAACCCGTTATAATCCTATAAAATGCTTCACAGCCAGGCAGTGTTCCTTGCTAGCCAGAAGCCTGCAGACTGGAATAAAGAAGCCTGTTCTGAGTTTCTAGGAACGGTGCCAAGAGCAGGGCCTGCATTCTCGCCTGGGCCGAGTGGGGCTCATTTGTGCTGCTGGAGGAGTGGTGGGCCTCCACACGCAAGCCCACCACTGGTTATAAGCTCCTTTCAGAAGAGCAGACAGCCAGACATGGCTGAGAGACCATCAATCAACTCCTCAAATCCCACTGCTATGGCAGTGAGCAGAACAGGCCCAGCATGAGGTGAAAACTTCAGAAGTTAAAGTGGCTGTGGCAATCTTTTCAGCCAACAGGACGATGCCTTGTTCTGTTAGCATTATACTTCACATCAGAGTTAGTGGGTTCTTTTTTTCCTTTTTTCTTTTTCTTTTTTTTTTTTAAAGATTTTATTTATTTATTTGACAGGCAGAGATCACAAGTAGGCAGAGAGGCAGGCAGAGAGAGAGAAAAGAGGAAGCAGGCTCCCTGCTAAGCAGAGAGCCCGATGTGGGGCTCGATCCCAGGACCCTGAGATCATGACCGGAGCCGAAGGCAGAGGCTTAACCCACTGAGCCACCCAGGTGCCCTGGTTCTTTTTTTTCCTTAAAGGCCGGTTCATTTGTCCGTCCGTCCATCCGTCCGTCCGTCCGTCCATCCATCCATCTATGAAAGTGTTTACTACAGAGCAGGTGCTCAATTAGCTACATTTCTCCCCTTTCTTCCCTACCCATTCCTGAACCTCTATGCCAGGAAGGTGTGTAATACATCTGCTCAAGAAATACGGTTGACTTTAAAACACAGCCTTCCAACTAGAACCTCAGCAGCGAGGTGCGCGTTTGCAGAAGGAGCTCAGGTGACAGCAGCCAGTCAATCCTCTAAAGCCCAGCTTTCAAGCATGTGCACCTCCGCCTGCTCCCCTGGCATCTGGAGCTATCCCTTCTACCCCTGCTAATCTCACACAGTCGTGTAGGTACATGCTGGATACACATGTGTACCAACACCTCTCCCCTCCACTTCCATGTGGGCAACATTCCCGGTTAATGACCGAGCTCCTGCTCCACTCTGCCACTTCAGTTTCGATGGGAGAGGGGAGTCAAAGCCTGAAAAAGTTCTGGCAGTGAATTCTGAGAGATCAGGACTGTGGTTTCCTGCAGATGGGTAAAAATGGCACAAACGAAACACTGATAATATCTTAAGTCATACCAGTGTTATTACTTTCCCCCTGCCTGGGGTTATGTCCACTGGCTCCAGGCTAGATTTATGAAAATATATCCCTGGATATTCTAAAGTTGGAAGACTTCATTCATGCATTCATTTAAAGATCTAATTTTTTTTTGAAACAAGTTCGAAAAACCGGTTAAATGATAGACTCTTTCTCTTTCTCCCAGGGTCCAGATAATTCTGTGGATTGCTAGCTACAATACAAAAATAGTCAAGACTTTATGTTTAAAAAAAATGAATATTGGGGCATCTGGGTGGCTCAGTGGGTTAAAGCCTCTGCCTTCGGCTCATGATCCCAGGTTGTGATCTCAGGATCCTGGGTCGAGCCCTGCGTGGGCTCACTGCTCAGCAGGGAGCCTGCTTCCTCCTTTCTCTCTGCCTGCTTCTCTGCCTACTTGTGATCTCTGTCTGTCAAATAAATAAATAAAATCTTTTTAAAAATCAATATTTGTTTTGCCCTGATATGCCACAGACAGATACATTTCCTAGTCTCTAGTTCATTACAGCAGTGATTCTCAACTGGGGGCAATTTTGCCCCCCCCCCCCCCCCCCCGCCCCACCTTCCTGTGATGTTTGGCAATGTCTGGATACATTTTTGATTGTCACTGGTGGGAGGGTCCTAGTGGCATCTAATGGATAGAGGCTCAGGATACTGGCAGACATCCTATAAGGCACAGGGACAGCCCCCACAACAAAGAATTAACAGGTTCAAAATAATGGTGGTGTTGAGAAACCCTGCATTAAACAGAGAGTAGAACTAAAATATAGCATCAGAGCCAGGATAATCTGTTGGTTTAATCTGATAATTTAACAGATACTCTGTTGACCTCAAGGATATTCTTGCTTCAGACCTTGACCATTGATTAATGTCAAATGTCAGTCTGGGCATGGTGGGGAAAAAAAAAATGCTTCAGAGTGCCAGGTAACTTCAGAATTATTAACATGCCTGGAATCCTTCCCTGTTGTCCAAACCTGACCCTTTACAGAACAACAGATTTCATAAAACACAAAAGGAAAAGAGAACAAAAAGTATGGGAATAAAGGGCAGGGGACAGAAAACTGTCTTAAACTCTTCAGATAGGAAAGTGCACTTCAAAAGACCAGTGAAAATTAAAATTTCAACAAAAGGTAATATTTAAGAAGAACTCGGGGAGGAGGGAGAAATGGTTCAAAGCTTGGTCTTTCCCAGGAAAACCTTTTTCACCCTATTTAATTGCTTTGGGGGGCAGAAATTCAAACTCAGTGATGAAATAAAAACCCCAGAGGATTCGATTTACTGTCTTTCTGATACATGGTATATTTGGCCACACAGTGTGTATGACTAGAAACCTGTCTTCACTCAAGATTTTGCAATAAGAATCCTGACTTTCTCCAATTTGAGCTGATTACTATCAGCAGGCTTGTTTGCTTATAGAATATAAGCCAGGCTTTAAAACACTTTCTGTATACTATTAGAAGGTCTTTGAACTTTATGGATAGTCTGCATTTGTTTGAGAGTATTTCATATCTTTTGACCAAGAATTCAGTAAGTTTGTTACACTCCCAAAATATTTATTCCCCTCAGACTATAGCTAATGTTATATTATATAGGTTTTCTACACTAATCATTGCATGGAGGAATTAAAAAATCTAAAATATATAAATTCTAGCTTTGGATAGGAGTGTTTTCTCTTTCATCAACTACCAACTCAGCAATCAAATATTCCCTCAAACCTAAGATGCTGAAGACTGTAATATGTGTTATTATTTTATGTATTATCAAGAAAGAAAAAAGTTGCCAATTGAATTATAACATGTGATCAATTATGAGCTACATCCCAATTCTAGAAAAAATAAAATGTGGGGGAAATGTGCATTTCAACAATAGCAATATTCCTATCATCTGGGTGGGATTTGAAAACCTACATATTTATAGAAACATGAACTATGGGAATTCAGGGACAATAATTCAAGAGACCACCTGTAGAGAAACCAGCTGAGAAGCTTATCAAATCCATATCCGTGGGCCCCACTTTGGGTCTGCTGAATTGGACTCTAGGAATTTGAGTTTTTGATAAACACCCTCAGAGAACAGTTGTTTGAGTAGCATGGTGTTGTTAGAATTATCAGCCAGTACCAGAATGAACCTGCCCACTTCTCCCATTCCAGGAATATTCTGAACCACTGAGTCTCGGGCCAGGCTAATTGGGTAATTAGCCCAATGGTTATAGCATCAAAATCCAGAGTGGGCATGGAGAGCTGCTTATTTGCTCATGCACCGAGGAGCTATTATACGCTGGAGAGCCTGCTCTGTACATACGGGTGCATCAGGGATACAAGGAAAAATATGCAAGTTCACGGTCCAAGTAAACTACCAACTAAGCCACCCACCAGGAGACATGTTCTGGCTCTTAGAACTTGATTTACAATCTGGTATCCAGAGTTTCGATTAAAAACATGCTTATCTCCATAGCCAGGGGACATGACTGCATTTAAATTTTTAAAAAATTAGCTGTAGCAGTAGAGAATGGGAGGAAGGCAGTTGGCTTTAGATGTTTACTTGAAAAAGATCTGGGGCTGGTGGGGGGGTGCAGTGCCGGGAGGGGAGTGGTGTATATAGAAGACTTTAATTAAAGAATGAGTTCAATGAGCAGAAGCAGACCTGGGGACTCCTGGGAAGCATGTGTCTCACTCACGTGGTGGGAACAGAAGTTGGTTGGTGTGTGCTAGAGGGCAGCCCAGGAGCTAAAAGTGTTCCTCATTATCATGGGCCTCTGACAACACGACAGAGGGGACAGACGGTGTAGGTTCACTGGGTGCTTTGGTTAAGTGGGAGGTGAGTTCCGCTCTGTTTGAATTTTTTCCACCTCACATCCAAAACCAAGCTCAGCAACACACGTCTCATGGGCTCACTGTTCTCACTGAACCAAAAGCCTTGGCAACAGAAGGCTGAACTCAAGTCCAGGCTTCTAGTCTACTATCCTTTATTGCTGCATGATCATTTAGTTCTTTGGCATGACAAGAACAACTATCAGATGGCTTCCTACCAAATAATTCCTCTCACTTAAGGCTGTCCTTCATCCCCAGGCTAGGGGAACCCTTGCTTTGTGCACCCCCCAACCCTGCAGACCTCTCTTTCTCCAACACCCATCCAGCTTATAATGACGGATTCGAGGTGTCACCACCACCGGACAGGGAGCTACAAAGGCAGAGGCACCATGTTTATCTCATTCACCACAGGGGCTCTAGCTCCTTCTATCACGCTGGCACATGGTAGAAGGATCCATATTGGCTCAATGAACATTAAATTGAAGTGGGACTAATCAAAGTACATGCCATGGAAGAGATGAATCCAGAAAAGAAAGTTTGTAATAGGAACACAGCGTATTTAGAATTTCTGTGATGGGGGGGCACCTGAGTGGCTCAGTTGGTTAAGTGCCTGCTTTTGGCTCAGGTCATGATCCCAGCATCCTGGGATCAAGCCCCACTTCAGGCTCCCTGCTCTGCGGGGAGTCTGCTTCTCCCTCTCCCTCTGCTTCCTCCCCTCTGCTCATGCTGTCTGTCTCTGTCTCTGTGTCTCTCAAATAGAGAAATAAAAATCTTTAAAAAATTTTTTGGGGGTAGATATGCTTCTTGAAGAATCCAAAAGGCATCAAAACCACTTTGAGAGAAGTGTTCCTGCAGTCTGAGGCTAAGAGGCCCTTTTGACTATTACTGACAGCTTTCAGTTCCCTCCAGGTCATGATCTCAGGTCCTGGGATCGAGCCCCGTATCGGGCTCTCTGCTCCGCAGGGAACCTGCTTCCTCCTCTCTCTTTGCCAGCCTCTCTGCCTAGTTGTGATTTCTCTCTGTCAAATAAATAAAATATTAAAAAAAAAATTTTTTTGGGGGGGGGTAGATATGCTTCTTGAAGAATCGAAAAGGCATCAAAACCACTTTGAGAGAAGTGTTCCTGCAGTATGAGGCTAAGAGGCCCTTTTGACTATTACTGACAGCTTTCAGTTCCCTCCAGCTTTTTACCTGGAAATTTACAATTGACCTGGCAATTTACACTAATTCCGGAACCAGGTGGACTTGCCAGGGAGCCCGAAATCAGTGACAAAGGATATCAACGAGGCTGTTTTCAGAAATGTCTTGTAACATGCTCATCGTCATTTTCTCGCCCTCCAGAGTCACGTTCTTCCTTTTCCTTCGTTAGGTTTTTGATCCAGGTTGAACTCCCTATATATATTTTTTCTTTCCAACTTGCCACACTCATACCTCGTGTTTTTATATTGCAACTTTGTTCTCTTGAGTTGGGCCTCTCATGAGGGCTGACTTTGAAGGGGGAGGGGAGGTTTTTCCTGGTGTTTCTGCAAGATTAAACGTGGTGCTAATCTCAAGTTCTCAGCCTGACGTGAAAGTACGGACTCAAGGACTTTTTAATCCAAGGAAGCCAATGGGAGAAGAAGGAAATTTCTCTGCTGGCTACTCCTTCAAGGGACGGTGCCACTCTCCCTGTCTAGCGTCCTCACCTGGAGTCTTACAAGAGACGCTTTGAGAGCTCATTCTAGTTGAGACACAGTACACAAGAAACAAAATTCATCTGTCAGGGTGTGGGAGGAAGGAAGGGAGGAAGGTAAGAGAGAATTAAAATTGTAAAGCTAACATCACGTGGCTTCCTCCTTGAACTTTAATAACCCAGCACTGTCTGTAGGCTCAGAAAAACCAAATGCAGTGGGTAGGTACAAGGATTGCTCTGGTGCTAGGAAAATGCAATAAGACATAACTTTTACAAGGTAAGCGATGAAGAAACGCCCTGTGGGAACAAAACAACTTCTAACATCTCTGAAGTTGGCAGCCAGGTGCCTGAAACATCGGCCCTGCATCCAAAATGCACAATAACATAGGACCACCTTCTTCAAGATGAGGTCATTTTTCAGGGGGAAACAATGGCTGGATGGGCTGGGTTTCTATGATTGAGGGAAGGAGGGGAATTTGATCAGTATTTTCTTTGCCACAGCAATACCCATTTCAATGCATTTGAAAGATTTTCCACACGTTCGGCAAATTTTCCAGAAGTTTTTCAAGGGAGAACTTTCTGCAGACAACCTTGGCTTCTGAAAGGGGTATCTTTCTCTCTCAGCTGGGAGGGATCTTATTCTGTCCCATGCTGTTATCAAGAAGATCTAAAGCTACAACTCCTCTTTCAGATTCTGCTGTTATAAAATGTGGTTTGGGGTGTCTTGTTACACTTTACCCCCAGAAGTGTTAAAGGAAGTGCCTGTCACCAACACTCAAAAATAAAAATGAAAATGATGCTGGCTGGGCTCAAAAACCAAAGGGATCAGCATTTTACTTCAGTTTCCTGTTCATAAAAACTTTATAAAAACAACCCACCCATTAAAGAAAAAAGTCCACAACAATAGCTCATTATTCTTTTCCTAAACCTTGCCTCATGCCACTCCGAAATTAGGTGCCATCATGTTTCCTGAGTTATGGGCTCCAAACACCACATCCCTTTCCTCCCTTCCTTGCCCCCACCCCACCTGGCATCACTCCTGAATTTAGACACTTCAGTTTATGAGCTCAGCAGGGAGAGGCCAGCGCCCTCCCTCCTACCTGTCCAGAGGAGGCCAAGCATCCGTACTAGCTGGAAGAGTAATGGAGCCTTCCAAATTAATTACCATCCCCTAAAGGAACTTTTAATAGGCAAGGTGCACAGTTACAAAGTGAAGAAAAAAAAAGACACCTACAGGCTGCTCTAGTAAACTGAAAACTAATTGTATAGTGTGTTAATTTTTGAAGAATACAACATTTCCCTTCTTCCCTGGTGCTATAGTACAACTTTATGGAATATTGAACCCCTCATCCTTCAGTTCCTGGTAGAACATAGGAAAGTGCAGGCTCTGGAATAAGAAGCCTAGATGCAAGCAGCAAGTTTTCCACTTGCTAACTTTTGGACAATTTACTTAACCATGCCAAACCTCTGAGTAATCATCTATAAAATGAGGCTACAAGAGCCGTAAGGCTTTGATGAGATAAAATATATGAATAGTTTAATGAGGTAATACGTATGTCAGTGTTCTACGCACAAGGTAAGCACACAATCCATACTGATAGTAACCTTTTCTACTGTGTTTTTTCTCAATGAATTAGAAAGGAAAAGACTAGGGGGCACCTGGGTGGCTCAGTTGGTTAAATGTTTGCCTTCAGCTCAGGTCACGATCTTGGGCTCCCTGTTCAGTGGGCAGTCTGCTTCCCCCTCTCCATCTACATCTCCCCTGGCTTGTTCTCTCTCTCTCTCATAAACAAATATTTTTTTTTTTTAAGGAAAAGATGGGATCTGGGGATCTTTTCCACCCTTCTTGCTTCTAGAGAGGTTAATAATTCTTTAAATCCATGATTTCAAATACTGACTCAACCATTGTGTATATATAAAAAGCAGTGGCACAGGAAAAAGCGAACTGACCTACATTTGAAGAGGAGGGTCCAAGCCTGGATCTACCTCTAAATTTGCTGTGTGACCTTGGACAAGTCAACTAAACTCACTAAGGTCCAGTTTCTTGAACTGTAAAATAAGGTGATTTAAACACAGATGCTTACCTTCTCTGACTCTATCAAACCCCAAAGACTGAAGTATCCATGAAGCACTGCCCTAGTTTTGGGTTATTTTATTTCAGGAAAGAAAATAAAACCGGTATTAGCACCTTGTGACGAAAGCATCCTTATCTAAAATCAGCATGTTTGCTAGAGGCAGCCCACATTTTGGGTAGTTCAGTACGGTAATATTTTACGTGGGTTCATCAGAAAATTCAGCTTGATGTTCTCATTTGCCAGGAAATGCAACGAGGAATACAGACTCCTTTAATATCAAATGGCCAAGAAAGCGAGATCTAAACAGCAGTAAAATCAACCATGAGCAAACAAACAAACAAACAAACACTGAGGGGCGTCTGGGTGGCTCAGTGGGTTAAGCCTCTGCCTTCCGCTCAGGTCATGATCTCAGGGTCCTGGGATCAAGTCCCGCATTGGGCTCTCTGCTCGGCTTAGGGCCTGCTTCCCCCTCTCTCTCTGCCTGCCTCTCTGCCTACTTGTGATTTCTCTCTCTGTGTGTCAAATAACTAAATTCTTAAAAAAAAAAAAAAAAACACAAAACACTGAAAGGGAAATGTAGCTACATTATATATGGGATGGAACAGGCCTGAAATATACCACCGTTACTTAAAAATAGGTACTGGGCCACATGGCGCTTGTGTTATCTTTATGACAACATTTGGTTCCTACTGTGTCCTCTTACCACAGGCCTGCTATGATGAGGAGAGCTGTCTGTTCCCTCAGTCACCAAGTCTTGCTGCCTTGTGGATTTTCCCCAGTCATAACTTCCTTTCTGCCCTTCGGGTAGGCTGCTTACGTCCAAATGGAAGGATGGCAGCCAGTTCTGTTCTTGATGCAACACACAGATGGCTATTGGCATGTGGTGTTCAGCACCAGGAACTTCGGGGCTGAGGGCTCTATGGACCCCAGGCCAAGCTTCTGATGCAAAATACTGGCGCTGAGGTCACACACTTATAAAAATCAAAACTAAAGAGAAAGATACGCTGTGGCGACTTGTCAATAGTGCCCTGTAAGTAAATGGAACTAGACTTACTGAATAAATCATAAGCTTCATTATTCTCTAACATCTGTGTCTCCCACTTGACGGCAAGCTTCATAGGGGCAAAACGCTTGACTCTTTTATTCAGGGTTCTAGCCCCAGTGCCGAAAGATGCCTGGCAAATGCCAGGAACTCAACAAATGACGACCTTAGCTGATGCCCGCTCAGAGTTTGCTCTCTGCTGGGCACCGTGTTTGACTATATGTGACATATGTCAGGTGTTCCTCACAACAATCCAATGAGGTAGGTCCTTCTATAAAGGGAGAAACTGAGGTACAGGGAATTCAACTTGCCCAAAGTCACAGAGCTGGTAAATGGCAGAGCTGAGATTCAAATGCAAGTACTTTGCTTCTAGAACTTTCAGCTCCAATCATGAAGTGGAATATTAATTATTTTCAGGCTACTTGCAACATAGCCGGTGTCCTGATACCAGAGACTATGATGCGAAGTGTCAAGGATTCAAGCCTACATGATATGACTAAAAGAACATCAAACAAGAGTCAGGAAACCTAGGTTCAAATCTTAGCCCTGGACTCCTACACTGACTTTGGTCAAGTCCTGGGACTTCTTTGCTCACCAGTTTCTCCTGCTGGTCAAAAAGGGGTTGGATGGCCACTCAGATCCCCAAGTTGTAAATTGACAGTTGTAAATCCCAAGTGCTAGAGTCCCCCCAGACATCGCCTCACATCCAGACAATTGCAGCTCACCCAAGTCACTCCTCCATCTTCCAGTCTTCAATAATCTTCAACAATCATACAAGCTATCAATCTCTCAGAACCTCAGTGCCCTCATCTGCAATTAGGATAGAACAGCACCGACTTCAAAGGGTGCAGGTGAAGATTAGAGAGAAGCCAGATAAGAGGCTAACACATAGTAGTAATTTTATAAACAGTAGCTAAGTTTACTATGGTCCCAAAGAGAACTGGGAGATAAATCTGGGGGAGGAAAGAATCTCCTTAAAGCCCAGGAACCAACCAAACAATTGAAAAGACACCACTGAAACAAAGTGGCTTAAATAATTTCTAAGAGTAGAGTACATGTTTGCCACATCCCCAGATCAAAATTCCTTATTGGATTCTCTTTCCAAAAAATGGAGTAATACAGACAGATGTGAGTTAACTTCAGATAGAACAAAAAGGAACCAGTGTGATCTAGGGAGTTGACATGTGTGTGCTGAAACACTAGAAAATTTGCTTTAGGCCAGCTGTGTGATAAGCCTGTGATATGTATTATCCTACTGAGTCCTCACAACTTGCTGAAAAGGGCACTTTCTCTGTTTTATGATGAGGGTGTAGAGGCTCAGAAAGGTTAAGTAACTTGCTCAAGGCCACACAGCTCCTGAATATCCACACGAGGACTTAGTCGGCTCAGCAGCAGCTAGTCTTAACAGCAGCTGCACCCCCTCCCTGAAGATTGAATGTTGGTGGCCTCAGTGCACCCCAAAGCCACAGAGCAGCAATCCTTGTGCACAACAGGGGCAGGTGGCTTTACAGGTAGCACATATGTTGGGATCAAGCTGCCTTGGCTTTCAGTCCCCCTTGACCTACAGGCTCCCAGCAGCTGTGGACAAACTATTTAGCCTTCCTAGATCCTGTTCCAATCAAACTGAACGTACTGGATTAGAGTTTTCCAAACCAAGTCTTGTCCATTGACATTTTACCTCCAGAAGGTTAGGGACAAAAGAGCTGAGATGTTGAGTGGTCCTCTGTCCCGATTTCCTGGCTGGGGGAAGGGGTGGCATACATTGTGACCAAACCCAGAACTGGGTGACCTCTCAATTCCCTTTCATCTTTTTTTTTTTTTTCAATTTATTTATTTGACAGAGAGAGATCACAAGTAGACAGAGAGGCAGGCAGAGAGAGAGAGAGAGAGAGAGAGAGAGGGAAGCAGGCTCCCTGCTGAGCAGAGAACCCGATGCGGGACTCGATCCCAGGACCCTGAGATCATGACCTGAGCCGAAGGCAGCGGCTTAACCCACTGAGCCACCCAGGTGCCCCTCTCTTTCATCTTGAAGATAATGAAATTCTGCTGAATGTTAGGTGACAGGGAAAGAGAAAGGGAACTAGAGATGGACTTAACGGAATCACGGGGGGGTAGGATGACAGGGGGTTCATTTGAAACTGTGTTTGCACAGCAACCACAATGAACACACTTAGCTTATAAGCATACTCGGGGGGCTCTGGGGTGGCGGCGGGTGGAGGTAAGGGGGAAGGGAAGTTAAATCCCTCCTCTTGAAATGACTGCTATCACAAACAGCAAGCACTCAGTCAATGCTGGCAGAATTGAAATCAAAAGAAAAAAGACCTTGATCCAGTTGACGGAAATAGAGCTGCTGCAGATGAATAAATATGCCAAAAAATGCTAACAATTTCTTTCCTTTGTTCCCAGCCACCCCGTCGATCATAAGCCATTTTCAATCTCAAGATGAGTTCTTGTCCATGTGAATGAGCACACCTCTTCCCGCAGGATAACCACAGGTAAGCCTTCCCTCTGTCTCCATCCTAAGCTCTTGGAACCTGAACAAAGGTGAGCTGTCTGAGAGCTAAAGAATTCTTCTTGTTTTCATTTGTATCCTTGCCCAGGGCAGTGACAAATACTGTTTCATGAGTTTCCAGCTTAGCTTTAGAACTCAAAGGATAAAGAGCGTCCACAAAAAAGACAAGAGAGTAAAGAAGGTAGGAGAATTAAAAAATTTAAGATATACATATATATATAATATGTATTATGTATACATCATTCAACCAGTTGGATGGATATATATATTATATATATATATAATTTACCTCAGTCAAACCTGTTGGGGTCTCCCTCTGGATATACCAGGAGTCCCCATAACCCCGGGGCATTCCTTTTGTACTTTTATTCTAAGAAACAAGATTTCAGAGTAAGCTCAGGTCTTCTGACCCCCAGCTGACCTTCCCTCCATGAAGTCAGGTTGCTTCATGAGCCACATCCCCATGCCACAAACACAAAACAAACAAGGCTAGCATATAACAGGTGTTCCATAAATATTTGTTGAATAAATTAAAGAACAAAGGACAGAAAACGTCTCAGAAGACAAGTAGGGAAGGCTGTCAACATGAATGGATGGACTGGCTGATGCTGGAAAAGTCTTGTGTGCTTTCGAATTCAAGTCCAGAATAGCCATCACCCCCCTTATCTTACTCTGCCTTTCAAACATCACCAGTTGTGAAAATCCTAGACCAAGGTTTTCTTCTCAGAAGCCCTCCCAGATCCAACCAGCTCGGAGGAGATGGTTCCTTCTTTGGATTTCCAATGACTCTCATTGCCACCGATCATTAACCACGTTCCGTCAGGTGGCAGCTTCTGAAATGACTTAACACTACAGCCATGTACCTTTTCTGATTACTTCTCCACCTAGAACTGGAGAGTAGGGCCTGTCCACACCTACCTCTGGATCTGTTTTTAGGACACTCAAACAAAGATAAGAATGACTTGCAGAGCAATGACTAACTACGACTGGAGTATTTTTAAGCTAATAGAATCACCTACTCCTATATTAAACTTCTTCCACCCAGTTGAATGATCAACAGAAGCTTTGTGCGGTTCTCCTACTGTCAGGGGAGTAATAATTGCCTTACACTCCACTCAGGGAAAGACTGTAAGGGGGCATTTCCCCTCAAAATACCCCGTTAAAATTAAGGATGGTGCTTATCAAACTTCCAGATCCACCTTCCAGTTTGCTGAAAACAGGAGGGAAAGAAAACCTAAGCCCCACCATGACAAAGCAAAAAAGCAATCACCAAAACAAGGATAGGAAACATTTCACAAGATCAATGACCTGGTTTCTCCAATCAATCAGTAGCATGGGGGAAAACACAGGGAGGAGGAAATTTTAGAGTAAAGTCATAAGAAACAGGTGAACCATGTTGGGATCCTGCTTCAAACAGAACCTCTTTAAGAGTCTCATGCTCTACTGACTGAGCCAACCAGTGCCTCTCCCCCACCCCGCCTTTTTTTTCCCAAAAGGATCTCTCTCAAGACAATTATCATATGATCTCTCTGATATGAGGAATTTGAGAGGCAGGGTGGGGAGTTGTGGGGGGAAGGGAGGGAAAAAGAGGAAACAAGATGGGATCGGGAGGGAGACAAACCATGAGACTCTTAATCTTAGAAAACAAACTGAGGGTTGCTGGGGGGTGAGTTGAGGAGGGATGGGGTGGCTGGGTTATGGACATTGGGGTGGGTATGTGCTATGGTGAGAGCTGTGAATTGTGTAAGCCTGATGATTCACAGACCTGAACCCCTGGGGCTAATAATACATTTTATGTTAATTAAAAAAAAAAAAAGAAAATTTTAAAAAATTTTGTTTTTTGTTTTTGAGAGAGAGAGACAGAGCTTCATGCAGGTGGAAGGAGGGGGGAGGGGCAGAGGGAGAGAGAAACTCTTAAGCAGACTCCTCCCCCAGTGTGGAGCCCGATACAGGGCTCCATCTGACAACCTTGACAGCATGACCTGAACCGAAATAAAAAGTCGGTACCTTAACTGGCCGAGCCACTCCAGCGCCCCACACAGAACCTCTCTGAGACAAATTAACAAGAATGCCCTCCCTCTCACCTAAGATGCAGTCCAAAGGCAAATGTGAATTGGGGATCTGACTTTGGACCAAATAATTAGATGATGTGAGGGAATTCTTGTTAGTCTTATTAAGTGTGACAAGCCGTGGGAGTTACGAAAAAAAATAAAACATCCTTATCAGGTAGAGACGTACGCTGAAGTTCTGACGACTGAAATGATAAGATGTGGAAAACACAGTGTGGTGAGACTGGGAAGAAGCTCACCATCGTGGATGCTGGATGCTGGGTGAGAGGAGGTGCTAATTACTCTATTCTCTCCGCTTCTCTCATGTGGGTAGATCACCAGGCATCATGTCTAACATACTAAATTGTCCAACTTAGCAAATGATAGTTTCCAGGGCTAGTGAGGGCATAGGGAAATGGCACACTCAGAATCGTTGATGATGGTAAAAACTGTGACACCGAGAAATATCAATATACACGAGAGCAACAGAAACGTGCAAATGTCTCGGCCCAATTTTCCTATGTGGGGGAGTTTACCAAATGAGAAATCATCCAAAAGGAAACATTTTCAGTGCCTTGTCAATTTAATACTGATGAAGTAGAAATAATAAGACTTAGCTATTGAATATGGAACATGCACTACATGCCGGGAACTGTACAAAATATTTTATATATATTCAACAACCCTTCAAGGATAGTACTCTCATTCTCTGGGCAAGTCCCCAAATTGGCACAGCTGAAAAGTGGCAGAGCAGGAAATCACATCAGGTTCGCTTCAGGGCCCACATTTTCCAGTCCTGTGCTAAGTTGCCTTGAAAGTCAAATGCTGGACATCATAGAATGTTTAATTAAATGACAGGACATCCACGGTAAACAGTATACTACTGAAGCCTAGCAACACAAAAAATGCTACATTAAAAAAAAGCAGTTTGAAAGCCATTTATCAGAGCACCTCTGTGGTATGTATGTATGTGCAGGAGAAAACACACACAATGAAAATCATGCTTGTGTCAACTATGGATCATGTGGTTGCGTTCTTTTTATAATGAAAAAAATTTCAGGGGCGATCATTGAACTGAGGTGTGTCACAACGGCGGTTAGAACCAGGGCATTTATTTGGTAGTGGTGTTGCCATAAATATTGTAAACCATCAGTTTCTTCAAATCAGTTTTTTTTCTCCCCTTCTTCTTTGGAAGCCTACCAAAACTAAAGGAAGAAATATCCCTCTCCTCCCTCAAATATCTTTCCAATGACCTCTGCTAGGAATTCACCTACTTTGATCAGGAAGCGAGCATTATCCCATTGTTTCCCCTTGCAGCAGATGCTGAGTAAAATGTTATAATATAAGATGGATGTCTTACACATACCATAAGAGGGGGGAAAAAAGACAGCTTAAATGGATCTATAAAGGATTGTTTTATGATCAAGGTTCCCTCTGAGTCTTGTGAAATCGTCTCACAGGTCGTTTGTTATTAACATGACTGAGAAAAGCACCAGAAAGTAGGAGAGGAGGTTTTCCTTCTTATCACAGCCCAGTCCAGGCACATCCTAAGTGCATCTAAGGGACTACTCAGAGCCTCAAGATCCCCTGCCACACAGCTCAGCATCCTGGATTCACTCTCCTCCTCCCCCTCACCTCCCCTGGACAGACATATCTGACCAGCTCCCAGGGACAAGTCCACTGTGAGATTATGTACATGGACATGCTCTGGAAATTATAAAACGCTCTTACAGATGGGAGGTTATTCTGATTAAAAACCTGATACGTGCCCTTGTGTGTTTCTTCTGCCATAAATGAATTCCAGAGAGGTTCCTTGGGGAGGAGAAAGAACAACTAACTAGTTCCCAGGCTGTTTTACTGGCCAGAACCAGGGTTGCCATAAATAATCAACTTTTTATGACAAAGCTTCTGCAACTGCCAGGGGGATCATTATCACCTGAAAAAGGCACTAATCTGTGAGCCAAGCCACGTGACCATGTGTGATTATCCGTGGTATTCGTCAGTACCTGTCACCGAGATAACAGCTTAATCTTGAGTGGAGGAGGCAAGCATATTTTAGAGAAAGGCCTGCAAGAGAGTCCCCTTTAAAGAGCTAGACAAAGAGAAAAGATCTCAGGGAAAGAAGGAAAGCAGAAGGAGCCAGACAGACAGCTGGAAGAGAAGGCTGAGCTAAAGCCACTGACCGACCCTTCAGGGAGTTAGTGCAACTTTTGTGGGAGATTACGGAAAAGCTACTGTTTCAAAGCCTCTGGACATCAGAGGAAGAAACACAAAGGAGAGTTTGCTCAACGGAGAGCTTTAAACAATTCAAGTTCAAACAAACAGAATTCCAGGAATTAGGAAGAGAGGAAATTGCAAGGTGCTTTGCAAACCGCGGCAAAGAAAAGGATGTTTAACTATTAAATGTCAGCGATAAAAAGAGTGATCTTGGGGCGCTGGAGGTTATTTTGGAGGGGGAGGGGTGAGGACAAGAAATAATAAGTTAATTGTAATTGTAATAAGCAATGGTTATATGACTGGCAGCTGGGCTTTCCTGAGCTCTTCTTTGGGGCAGCACTGTGTACACTTCATCTCCATGACAGCCCTGTGAGCTCGGACCTACGGCTGACCCCATCACAGAGGAGGAACCTGGGGCTCAGACAGGCTCCACAACTTCTTTGGAGGGGTCACAGTGGCAGGACTATGATTTACCCAAATTTGGTGAAAAGCTCAGCCTTGGAACCCTTTACACACAGATATATAATTACCAGAACTCACAGATTGGACTCTTTTTTAAAGATTATTGACAATTGTACAAGTCAGAGCTGATAGTCAACTTGGTCAACATCCTGGATCCTTGTCTTCCTTCCTAAAGATAAAATGAAAAGAATGGAATGCTATTCAGTCCTTATAGCAACTGTGGATATTTTCTGGAAAAGGTGGGAGGAAAGCAATTGGAGAATTCTATCATTATTAAGAGCTAATTATATACCAGGATTCTCAGAGTAGAACACATTAGTTGCATCACCGTTTAAAGATTGCTCTAGGGGCGCCTGGATGGCTCAGTGGGTTAAAGCCTCTGCCTTCGGCTCAGGTCATGATCCCAGGGTCCTGGGATCGAGCCCCGCATCGGGCTCTCTGCTCAGCAGGGAGCCTGCTTCCCTTCCTCTCTCTCTCTGCCTACTTGTGATCTCTGTATGTCAAACAAATAAATAAATAAAATCTTAAAAAAAAAAAAAAGATTGTTCTAACACGGGGCGCCTGGTTGGCTTAGTCGTTAAGCGTCTGCCTTTGGCTCAGGTCCTGATCCCAGGTCCTGGGATGGAGCCCTGCATTGGGCTCCCTGTTCAGTGGAGAGCCTGCTTCTCCCTCTCACACTCCCCTTGCTTCTGTTCCCTCTCTCGATGTGTCTCTGTCAACTAAATAAATAACATCTTAAAAAAAAAAAAAAGATTCTTCTAACAAAAAAAGGGTTCACGTGCAAAAAGGAATTGAGGAAAACAAGTGAGGTGACAAGGTCAGGGTTACACAGCCAGATAATTACTGAGCACTGTTAGGAACCCATATGCTGGAGTCCAGCTCCCTGAATCTGAATTCTGATTCTATTACTCATTGATCTGGGACACTGGGTGAGGGGATCCTTCTGAAGCTCGGTTTCCTCACCTATAAAATGGGGATGAAAACAATGCATAGGACTATGGTGAAAACCAGAAGAGATAATGCATGGGAAGTGTGAGGCACAGCGAACAAAGTGGCTGAATTGTTTCATATACGAAGTCCCTTGCACTTCATGCCAGGTTTCTTCATAATCTATAGAATATTCACAAGTGGAATGAGTAACTGTCATTTGCACAAGCACCAAATTAAGAATCTTACTCAATTCAAGACCTGGTTCTTTCTCCAAACCGTAGTCAGTAGTGGAGAAAGGAAAACAATCTTCCTATGTGTGCTCCTCTGCTGGATTTTGGTATTGAATAAGTCCTGATGACACAACGGTAGCTTTTCCAACAAATACCATTAGAATCTCAGAAACTCATCATCAGTTATAGAGAGGCAGCAATGTTTTCTGCTTGTTTAGTTTCATTTAGTCACGCTGGTGAAAACTGACAAAGGCTATTGCTCTTGATTATTGCAAGACAGCAACCCAGGAAGGCTTCATTTTTATGGGTTTAACAGACTGCTCCAATCACGACTTTAATTGCTTATGTTGCTGGCACCTGGAGTCGATTCTTTTTTTTTTTTTTTAAAGATTTTATTTATTTATTTGACAGAGAGAGATCACAAGTAGACAGAGAGGCAGGCAGAGAGAGAGAGAGGGAAGCAGGCTCGCTGCTGAGCAGAGAGCCCGATGCGGGACTCGATCCCAGGACCCTGAGATCATGACCTGAGCCGAAGGCAGCGGCTTAACCCACTGAGCCACCCAGGCGCCCCTTGGAGTCGATTCTTCAAGGACTCTGGTGCGGCGGGGCACTGTGCGGCATTAACTGGCTCAGCATCAGTTCCTCCCTTTTCTAAGGAACAGCTCTTCCAACAGTGTTTGTTGTTCTAATGGGTCTGAGCCCATTAAAGTTCCCAAGGGGACTGGGAATACATTTGACTCAGGACTGCCAATCAGCAACCCTCTGTTTCTGGTCACAGAGTTTGGTTCAGGAAAGGGCATGAGAACCAGGCTTGTGATTTTTGCAGGAGGAACTGGGCAAAAAAGCAAATCAGTAGAGGGTAAGCTTAGGGATGCTGGTGACTACATTTCCACCAGACCAGGAGAGAAGAACATATCTGAGAAGGGAGGCAACACAGAAAAATACAAGCTGAGAGGTGAAGAGAGAGAGAGAGAGGACTTTCTGAGGAAAATTAGCACCTAGATCCAGCCTTGCCTGAAGCTAGTAACTACTGGACTTTTCTGTTACATCAACATAAATTCCCTTTCTGCTTCAAGGAATTTCAGTTGTTTTTGGCACTTGTAACTGAAAGAGTTTTGATTCAAATTCATACAAAAAGGTCTTTACCATATAAGTCAGTACTTGTCTTCTTACTCCTGTGCATTATTCAGGATTTATATTACATGTCCAAGTTTTGCTTCCCTCAATAAGATTCTAAGTTCCTCAAAGCCAGGAGACAAATGTAACTACCACTGATAAAATAACACTTTTTGCCAAAACCAAGCCTAGGATAGCTAAGGAATCATTTTTATAACAATGTCAAAGAGAAAAAAGTAGGAAAATGTTAAGGATGTTTCATAGGTGAGCCTTTGGAAACTGATGGCATAAGGAGTCAGAGGTCTCATGAGTATCCAGAGCTACCTCCAGAAGGTTCATTCACCTGATGGTCTTCTTTTGAGCCTCCCACACCACCTTGCACTTGACCATCCCAGTGGACAGAAACCCCCTACTCAAGCTTCAGGCTAGAGGTCTACTTAGAATTGTGAACAACTTCCTAGTTATCACTCATGACATCAATAAACCTACTTTTATTCTCCCATCCAAGTACTAACCAGGCCTAAGATCAGAGGAGATCAGGCGCATTCAGGGTGGTATGGCCATAGACAACCCTACTTTTATTCTTAAGGGAAGATATATTACTCCAGATACTCTCCATACAAATTCTGACCACATTTGGATAGGGTAATCTGTTTTTGAAGTGTTTTTTTCAAGTTTTTTTTTTCTAAACCTATACTTCACCTTGTATACCAGAATAAACTTCAAATGGATCAAAGATTTATTTTTTTTAAAGATTTTATTTATTTGAATGAGAGATACAGCAAGAGAGGGAACACAAGAAGGGGGAGAGGAGAGGGAGAAGCAGGCTTCCCACTGAGCAGGGAGCCCAACACAGGGCTTGATCCCAAGACCCTGGGATCATGACCTGAACCAAAGGCAGCTGGTTAACAACTGAGCCACCCAGGCAACCCTGGATCAGAGATTTAAATGTAAATATGAAAACATAAAACAGCTAGAAGAAGATGGGCAAATTCCCTAATGTAGGGGAGATTTTCAATGACTCAAAGTCCAGAAGAAAACATTAATAGATCTTTTTATCATAAGATTTAATAAAATAGAAAACCCTTCTATGTGAAAAACAAAATGACAAGAGCATCATAAGCAAAGTCAAAAGGAAAACTGGGGGAAAATACCTGCAAATCATCTCAGAAAGCTCTAATCTCCATAATATATAAGACCTCCTAGAAATCAAGAAGCAAAGGACCAATGATCATTCCTGTATGACTGTGTGTCTGATTAGTGTGAAAACATTCATGAAGAGCAAAGCGACTTATGATGCATGAGTGTTTTAAGGGCTAGTAGAGTGACTTAAGGACTTGGTGGCCCCAATTCAAGTCCCAGCCCTGCCACTTTCTAGTCTGTGACTTGGATGAATTATTTCATCTGTGTGAGCTTTGTTTTTCTCAGCTGTAAAGTGGGGATTATAATAGTATCCAACCTTGCAGTGCCATTCCAAGGATCAAATATGTTGTGAATGTGCTCAGTGACTGTCACATAGTAAGTGCTCAATAAATGCGTGTTGTTAATATTCCAGTAGAGATTTTAAAATAAACAACACAAAAAATAAATAATTGGGGGCACCTGGGTGGTTCAGTGGGTTAAAGCCTCTGCCTTCGGCTCAGGTCATGATCTCGGGGTCCTGGGATGGAGCCCCGCATCGGGCTCTCTGCTCGGCAGGGAGCCTGCTTCCCTCTCACTCTGCCTGCCTCTCTGCCTACTTGTGATTTTTGTCTGTCAAATAAATAAATAAAATTTTAAAAAAAATTATATTGTGAACATAAACCGGAGATCTTGTAGATACTCAGATGTAAAGCCCAAGGTAAAGTAATAAAGTATCAACACAGTGGATAACTAGTAAGATCCTATCTTACAAATACGGTTGTATTTATTACGATTTCCCCTTTTCAAATGAAGACACTGAGACTCAGAGGGGTTAAATGACTTGCTTCAGGTAGCAGATATTAAGTGATAAAACTAAGATTTAACTCCAGCTATGACTGGCTTTGAAAGCTGGGTGTTTGTTTTGCTATGCCATTCTGTTTCTCTGTAATTTAAAGCTAAGAAACAAATTGTCCAACTAAGCAGTTGCAGGAAAAGACATCCAGAGCTGCAGAAGTTCTGAAGATTCCAGCCCTCAGGTAGAGGAACAGACTCTGGCCCAGAAGTAAAACTTGCCATCTGTGGGTACTTGCCTCTGAGTGGGATGGAGAAAGATCTGGGTTTTAGCAGATCTTAGCCACATGTTGCTACTGACTGTTCTTTTGATTGCTCAGAAAGGTTAACGAGATCTCTTCTGTGGCTGTGGGTAGAGGGGAACATGTACCGCTATCTCTTTGGGACAGACTTTTATAGGACACAATTTGTCCGGGCTCCAGGTGAGTCTACAACCAGGGGCTTTTCTCACCTCCCAGAAGCTGGTTCCCTGGTTCCAGCATCCTGCTTGTCTGATGCATGACTGGGATAATCATGCCCCCATATTCGGCCCAGGTTTTTCAAAGCCCATAGCTGGAATACTCTGGAATACATTGCTACCTCTGAGGCCCTACTGCTGAAATGAGGGTCTGCCTAAGCCAGAGAAATGAGATGTCCTTCCCCAGCATCCCTGTAAGAAGAAATGCCTTCTGAATGACAAGCCTGCCAACCCCCAACAGATATGGCTTTTCAGAGCAGGCACAGAACTCTGACACTCTTTTTGGTGGAAATTCCAGTACATTTTTGTTGCCTTTTCATCTTTGGAATGCTGATTGAAAAGCCTGAAGCTATAATGTTCTAACAAACAGTGGAACTGTCTTGGCTCTCTGAAACGGCAGCATTTCAGGGGTCAAGGAGAGAGCCCTCCCATTAGCCTCAACAATCAATGGGTTACATAAAGAAGGATTTGTTTTTGACCTCTAAGGATGAGATCCCCAGAATGCAAGGATTTTAGCAATATTCACCAAATCTACCAAGTTTGGGACCATCTTCCAGCCTCCAGATAATAGCGACAGTGTCTAGGGTTTACTATCTGCTGAGTACATTATAGTACTCTACAATGTCTCAGAAGAAAGGTTAATATGATCCCCCCAGTTTATGGAGAAGGTAACTGAAACACAGAGAGGTTGTGTAATTTGCCCACCATCACAGAGCTCCTAAGTGATACAACTGGGGCTTGAACCCCAGTAATGTGACTGGAGGCTGCTCTCTTAACCAGAATGTTACACTGTTCCTCCAGATGATTAATGGTGGTGGTGATGGTGGAAGGGGGGGATGGTGGTGCTAATGATGGGATGATGATGATCCTATGTCCTTGGCCCCATGCTAAACATCTCCCATACATTATTACATGAAGTCTGATCTTCCAGCAAGTTCCATTAGTTTCACTGCCTCGATCTACTTCTTCCCACCTTGCCTGCCATGGTCCCAGCCCAAGCTGCCTTCCTTTTTTAACTGGACTGTGCAATATCCCGCTGACTGTTATCCCTGCTGCAAACCTTGTGTATAGGACCCCCCCCCCCCACCACCACCACATTACAGCTGCCGGAAGGATCACCTGGATGCTAAGATCACAGCACTCACCCTCCAGCAGTTCCCACTGCACTTAGACTAAAATCCCAATTCTTTGCTACAACTGATGAGGCCCGACAGGATCCGGCCCTACTGACCTGTCAGACCTCGTGCTCCCGCTTCTCTCCTCCTCCCACACAAGACTGTAGCACAACCTTCTTTCCTTCGTGATCACTGCCAGCCAGGATGTTTGTACTGGCTGTTTCCCCTGCGCCCCAATCCTTGCCAGGCTGTCTCTTTTTTGTCATTGAGGCATCAACTCAAAAGACCCCTCCTCAGAAGGACCCACCTGAACTCTGAGCTCTAATAGATCTCTAACCCCCATCTCGCTTCCTGTCCCCCACCCAACCGCCTCAAGACCAGTGTACTGTTAGTTCCCATCGGGGTTACTCTGTCCTTCACATTTGCTGTTCTATCACCAGCACCTCAAATGGTGCTTGGCCCTGAGTGGGAGCCCACCAAATATTTACCGATGAAATCACTGAGTTATCTCACTCCTCTCAAGAACACCATTGAAGAAACAAGGCTTTGTAACCTGCAGTGACACTCCCAAGGCCATTTAAGTCTAGCAAGTGGCAGTTAACTCCAGAGTCCACACTCTTAACCCAGACAATAACTGGCTCTGTGACCCTGACTTTTCACCCCATTTCTCTGCATTTCCGTGTCATCCTCACTTTAAGATAAGAAGATGGCAGATCTTGCCTCTTGACTACCTTCTAAGAGTATCTGGAGTTAAGAGCCCATGTTTCTCACATGTAAACAACGAATCATGGAACACTACATCAAAAACTAATGATGTACTGTGTGAGGACTAACATAACATAATAAAAAAAAAGAAAGAGCCCATGTTTCTAACTGTTAGAGCAGGAGCTGACAAACTGTCCTGTAAAGGGCAGATAATAACCATTTTAGGCTCTGTGGGCTACTCCATTCTGTTGATGCCATACAGAAACAAAGACAATAAGTAAATTAAAATGTAGTTGTTTCAATAAAACTTTATTTCTAAAAACAGGCAGTAGGCCAAGGGCACCTGGGTGGCTCAATGGGTTAAGTGACCGACTCTTGGTTTCAGCTTAGGTCATGATCTCAGGGTCATGGGACTGAGCCCCGCACTGGGCTTGTGCTCAGTGGGGAGTCTTAAGATTCTCTCCCTCTGCCCCTCCCTCCACACTTGGTCATATGTGTGTACTCGCACACGTGGGCTCTCTCTCTCTCTGTCACAATCAATCAATGTATAAAATAGAGAGTAGGCCAGAACTAGTTGTAGTTTGATGATACCTGCACTAGACTGCTTCGAAAGAAGTCTGCAGTTTTCATCTATCATTCAGTTTTGTTTTGTTTTTCATTTTCCAGTTATTATGAGGCCTGGTAAAGAATGAGGATCTCTTCCCAGAATAGAGTATGTTTTAAGAAAAGTCAAGGTTTCCTCTGCAGTTCCATATTAACCAGTCATCATATTCATAGGAAAGGATGGACACTCTTCTGGTTTTTTCTGGATCTGACTTAAGTAATCTTTGGGTGATCCTGGGGACAGGGGATTCTCTAACAGGAAAGCGGACTTTTGCCCAGCTCAAGGAGGAGTCAGGAGGGTAAATATCTGCTGATGAGTCACCGGGGAATCAGGAACCTTGACATTTCTCCTAAATCGGGAGGTGTAAGGATGCTTTCGGTCAAGAGGGGCCAGTGGAGGATGTATGGGAAGAGTTTACCGACTAGAGGGTCAGGATCCAGTGGGATCTTAGGAGGTGGGCAGAGGTCTGAGATGGACAAGAAGGCAGCTTTTCTCATGCTGAGCTTGCATGCTCTGGGTATTTTGCATCTGGTATATTTATATATTTATAAGAAATTTATATAGATATACATATATTTTTTAGAAATTTTTAAAAATCATAGCAAATGCTATGGGCGATATGTAATAAATGCTGACATTCTCATCATCCAGAATTAAGAATTCAATGCTCTGTTAAAGTTGCTTCCAGTACTTTCTTTTTATATGCAAAAGAAAGAAAACATTACTAATATATCTAACATCTCCTTTTCATAGAAGTTCAGCCCCATGTCCTACCTCTAGCCACCCCAGCGGCAACTACTATTATGGTTTAGGTGTATATATTACCTGTCCACTCATCATTACAACAATTTTTTTCATTGAGATAAAATTCATTATTTTAACTCTTTTAAAATATACAGCTCAGTGGTGATCAGTTTATTTATAATATTATGCAACCATCACCACTATCTAATTACAGAACACTCTATCAACCCACCAAACACCCTCCCCTTACCCAAAAGCCCCAAATCTCCTCTCCTCCCAGTCCTTGCAAGCACTAAGCCTCTGTCTTTATGGATTTGCCTGTGCTGGTCATTTCGTGTAAATGGGATCATAATATATGTGATCTTCTGTATCTGGTGTGTTATTTTATATAGATCTAGTTAAAAGCTTAACTGTATCTAGCATCCCTTACACTGTATTTTATCTGCTCTCTTATTTAGGGATAATTTGATTTTCTTCTTTTTCTTGTTTTTTTTTTTTTTTCTTTTTTTTTTCCTGTTACAGAAATCATTGCTTTTCATTTCCCTGACACACCACCTTCTCCATTGCTGGGACTGGTTCTGTGAAGCTCAAACATATATACAGCAGGATCACAGGATATACACATTTACACTCTTACCAGATGTTCAGATTCTTTTTAAACAGACATTTGGAAATGCAAATGCAAGTCTGGATCACACTTCAGGAGACTCCTTAGCCTCCCGTGTAATTCACACCTGCACATCTGCCAGGCTGGGTAGCTATTCAATTTTTCTGAATATTCAATACTCTTAAGTGCCGTTGCAAGCATTCTGACGCAGAGGTGGTGTGATGAACTGATCCTTCTGCATTGTATCTGTCAGACCAGTGGCTTCCAGGATGTGGTCCTGGGAGCAGCAACATAAGCATCACCTGGGAACTTGTGAGGAAAGCAGATTCTTAGGCCTCCTCCCAGACCTGAGTCCTCAGTGGGGTGCTGATTGATGTTAAAATGTGAGAACCACTGTATTAAGCTTTCCCATTTTACAAGTCAGAAGCAGACTCCCTAGGACCCTGCAATTGCACTACACGGTATTTACTCCAAAGATACAGATGTAGTGAAAAGAAGGGCCATCTGAACCCCAATGTTCATAGCGGCAATGGCCACCGTCACCAAACTGTGGAAAGAACCAAGATGCCCTTCAACACACGGATGGATCAAGAAGATGTGGTCCACATACACAATGGAGTATTATGCCTCCATCAGAAAGGATGAATACCCAACTTTTGTAGCAACATGGATGGGACTGGAGGAGATTATGCTGAGTGAAATAAGTCAAGCAGAGAGAGTCAAGTATCATATGATTTCACTTACTTGTCGAGCATAAGGAATAACTCGGAGAACTTTGGGAGAAGGAAAGGAGAAGGGAGTTGGGGGAAATCGGAGGGGGAGACAAACCATGAGAGACTGTGGACTGTGAGAAACAAACTGAGGGTTTTGGAGGGGAGGGGTTGGGGGGTTGGGTGAGCCTCCACGTGGGTATTTAGGAGGGCACGTATTGCATGGAGCACTGGGTGTGGTGCATAAAAAATGAATCTTGGAACACTGAAAAAATAAAGTTTAAATATAAAAAAAAAAAGGGAAAAGCAAAGGAGAAGGACCAATCACCTAATTGTGATCCTGAAGTCTACAGGTGAAGAAAGGAGGGGGCACTTTATACTACAGAGTCTATGGCCCATAGGGAGAGGGCTTGGGACAGTGGCACAAGAGGAGGCTCCAGGCAGAGACAGCAGCGACTGAATCCTGCAGGACTGAATCCCTGGCAAGCCTCTTCAACTTCCCTTTGTCTTACCTCACAGGATCTGTGAGGGTTAAAATAGATGTTACAGGGACGCCTGGGTGGCTCAGTGGGTTAAGCTGCTGCCTTCGGCTCAGGTCATGATCCCAGGGTCCTGGGATCAAGTCCTGCATCGGGCTCCTTGCTCGGCAGGGAGCCTGCTTCTCTCTCTGCCTGTTTGGATGCTCTCTCCTTCTCTCTGACAAATAAATAAATAAATAAAATTAAAAAAAATAGATGTTACACAAAAAGTCCTATGTTGCACCGTTCGATTTATAGGATAATGTCTAGGATCGGTAAACCCACAGATAGAAAGTAGATCAGTGGTGGGGCACCTGGGTGGCTCAGTGGGTTAAGCCTCTGCCTTCAGCTCAGGTCATGATCTCAGGGTCCTGGGATCGAGCCCCACATCAGGCTCTCTGCTCAGCGGGGAGCCTGCTTCCTCCTCTCTCTCTGCCTGCCTCTCTGCTTACTCGTGATCTCTCTCTGTCAAATAAATAAATAAAAAATAAAAAAAAAAGAAAGTAGATCAGTGGTTGGTTACTCTTGGCTGGGAGGAGGGAGAGAGGGAGTAACTGCTTAACAGGTATGGGGTTTCTCTTTAGAGTGATGAAAATGTTTGGAACTAGATAGAAGGGTTTCACTAACATTGTGAGTATATTAAATGCCACAGAATTGTACACTTAATTCATTTATATTTTTAGAGTGCCCAGGAGCTAGCTACACATCCAAACCACCTGGAAAACTTATTAGAAATGCAGATTCTCAGTCTCACTTATTATTATTGCAAAATTGCTCTCTGGAGTTACAGAGACCACATTTTATTTGAGTATTTTAATAATTTTTTAAAGTAATCTCTACACCTAATGTGAGGCTTGAACTCATGACCCCGAGATCAAGAGTCACGTGCTCTACCGACTGAGCCAGCCAGGTGCTCACATATGTTTTAAAATAGTTGCTTTTGTGGCGCCTGGGTGGCTCAGTGGGTTAAAGCCTCTGCCTTCAGCTCAAGTCATGATTCCAGGGTCTTGGGATCGAGTCCCGCGTTGGGCTCTCTGCTCAGCAGGGAGTCTGCTTCCCTTCCTCTCTCTCTGCCTGCCTCTCTGCCTACTTGTGATCTCTGTCTGTCAAATAAATAAATAAAATCTTTAAAAAAAAATAGTTGCTTTTATGTTATATAAAGTTTACCTGAATTAAATAAAAAGAGAGATATTACATGGAAAAATGCTCCACAAAGCACTGGGTATGAAGTAGAAATCAGCTATCATTATTGTAAAAAGTTGACTTTGTAGTAAGAAAGACTGGAAGCAGGCTATATGTCCAAGGATAGTAGATTAATTAAAGTTAGTTCCCAGCTGAACAATCTGATATTATGTAGATATTAAGAATAATAAGGGGCATATATGTATAAATAAGAAAATGTTCATGTGTAAGAACAAGAAATCCATAAACACTATCTGCACATCATATCCCCCTATTTGCCTGAGCACATAATTCTACATTCAGGGGAGCTCAATGCCAAAATAGTAACAGTAACTCTGGGTAGTGCAATCAGGACAAAATAATCTTTCTTTAGGTTTGTTTTTATTTTATAGTTTTCTACAACATCCACATAATGCTACTATAATAAAGAAATAAAATTTGAAAAATAAGTGCATTAGGATGCTTTTTCCTTAAAGACTAACAGTAGTGAATCCTTAACTAAAAGTATTTTGAATATAAATTCCCTAAGTTATCAATCATTTTGTGTTTATGATTTTATTATCAGGCTTTCTCAAAACAGAGGCATGCCCATGTCACATGCATTGAAATGAAACAATTGCCAAGACATGCTAAATATTAAATAAAAGCATTAATTCAGACTAAAATGTCATTCATTGTTTAATTAATCGCCATTTCTACTTCCAAAGGCCCAAGCCACATGGAAAGACAATATTGCTCCCTTGGAAGAACTACTGAGCTTTAGCAGAAAGGCTTAAACACACAACGCTCTCCCCACTTTTCGCACAGACAGAAGATGACCTGTAAGGTCCAACAGAGCTCAGGCCGGATGGCTAAAATGGGGCCTGATAAAGTGCCCTGTGGCTGAGTCATCCTCAGTTCACACTTGACCTCTGGGAAAAAGACAGTAAAGAAGCTGAATCATTCACCTCCACAAGGACTTCCTGTGCAAGAAAGATTCTCATACAGAGAAGAAATGACTTAACTCTGGGTTTCCTCAATTTCCCCAAAGAGAGAAAAATCACTTCCCTTAGGAAAACTGCTGGTGTTTAGTGTGAGCATTTCTGCAGCAAAAATCCCTCTTGGCACAGCTCAGCAGGCAAAGGTATCATGTTTACATCTGATTAGTGTAAGCCATTCCATCATTCTTCCTTGCTTCCATCCTCTCTCTCCATCCTCCAGTCCCCATGCTTAAAAGTCAACTCCTCATGACTGCATAGAGTTAGCAATTTTAGGAAGAAACAGACTGAAAACCAGATGCTTGTTTTTGATCAATCGTTGATGAAAAGCTTCTAAAGGAATAAAAGCCATCTACTCCCTCTAGGGAACATGGCCTTCTTTAGGATGGGATTTTTTTCTGGATTCTTTCATACTTCCTTTGTGCACAGAAAGGTAACACTAACTTCAGTCCATTACTATCTGGGGGGTGGTAAGGAGACAGCTGACATTTTTAATTAAAAGAGAGTTCTGGAACATTCTAAATCCCACCCCGGGATTACTCTAAAAAACTGTGTCACACATTCACTCAGTGCTTCATACACTCACTCATCCAGAGTCCCCACGTGGGTCTGACACAATCTTGCACCTGAAATTCCGGATGGGATTCCAACCTTTTCCCCGTTCACCTGGAGTTTTTTTTTTGTTTTTTTTTTTTTCTTGTTTTGTCCTATGCTGAATGATGTTCTGAAGATCCTTATGAAAGACAACCAGATGAGACAAAGACATTCTGTACAGGCCAATGGTTAGTCCGCATTATGTAGTTTTTATTTCACTTTCTCCCCGATGGCCCATCCTCCAAATAGTCAGCATGAACACATGCTTTCAGAGATGCAGAGTCTACAGAAAGCACACTTTATTTGATAAACCAATGACTTCCTAAAGAAAGTGAAGAGTCAGGATCAGAATCAGAAGGTTCAGAAAATTTATTTTGAGCTGTTGAAAAAGACTGGCACTAAATTGTTGATTAAAAAGAACAGCGATGACCTGGTGAAGGGGACTGAGAGATACAGGCTTCCAGTGACAGAATGAACAGGGATAAAGGTACAGCACAGGGGACTATAGTCAATGCCATTGTAATAGTGTAATATGGTGACAGATGGTAGCTACATGTTGGGTGGGCATAGTAGAAAGCATATACTTGTTGAATCACTGTTTTGTACACCTGAAACTAATGTGATATGGTGTGTCAACGATACGTCTGTAAAATAAATAAATAAATATTTAAAAATTAAAAAATAGAAAAATTTTAAATACAAATAAAAAAAGAGTGGTGATGCCTAAAGCCCAGAGAAGAGTCTAATTAGGAAACTTTATTTCAAAGGAAATAAAGGAGGCATGCAGAGTCCATCTTCTTCCTCTGCGACCATATTGAGAGAAGAGTGTGGCTCGCTGGGGTCCTGGGGGATGAAATCCTTGCCTCCTGGTCCAGCATTAGCACCACAATCCTGCCAGCTGAGCTAACTGGAATGGACTGCTCAATGGAATTAGTCTTTCACTTTTAATTGGCTGAAAACCTGCCAAGAAGTTTTGCTTAAGGGTCCACCCAGCAGAAAACACGAGGAGGGGTCCTGTGACGACCAATGGGAATCGAAGAGGATGACTATTCATTAAGGAGGTTATGTCATGAAGCTGCTTGAAGCTGCAGGGTAAGGAAATGCTGCAGGGTGGGGAGAGAGGGGCTTGGCCAGAGCCGGTGGGAGCCTGCCCCTGGTAAACCCTGGGTTCCAAGGTTCCCAGCCCCGGCAGATGAGGTCACAACAAACTACAACAGGTCTTGACAAACAGTTTCCTCCCAGGAGTCAGTAAGTCACCTGAAAAAGATTAGTTCTATTTGTCTGAATTTACCCCAGTGTGAACACACTCCCAGAATGGTCCAGGCAGGGCTGTTTCCTTTGCTACTGTGCAAACAGCCACTCAGACAACTCAACTCTAGAACCTCAGGTTATAGCTTCTTCAGCAGGTGCAAGAGCTCATATTTCTCACAGTCTTTAAATGTGGGAATTGACATCAAGATGCCCTGAAGTGTATATTCTTGCTTAAGAATTTCTCTCCTGGGAAAAAATCCTTTTGAATGTGTGCAAAACTGTAGCTACAAAGACTACCACAGGATTATTTATATTTTTAAAAAATGGAAACAACTTAAATATCATTCTATATGTGCTAAATATAGCCATAAAATGCAATATTATGTGGCCTTTCAAAATAATGGCATATAAAATAAACTTATCTACATTTCCCAATTTTTCTACAATATACAAATATTATTATAAAGCCTATAAAAACTGCAGTGGGGAAAAATAATGTAAAATTTCACATAGGTTCATGTTTACACAGTTAAAATGATAATTTAAACTCACTGGAAGAAAATAATACCAGGGTGAGCTTTCTCTGATAAAAACTTTGCATAAGACAGATATTCTTTCCCATTTTTTAAATATTAAAATCTGGATTCTAGTACTGAAATTATCACTAACCTTTGCATTGTTACTTATCAAAACCTGGTAAAAAACTGGAAAATAAAATAATAAAAAGGCTTTAAAAAAATATCATGAAATCCATATACTGACAGGAACCTCATTTACAGGCAGTCTTCCTTTCCATAACTCTGAGAAGCCCTACTGCATGGTTATAAAATCTGCCCAGGTTAGTAGCTGAAGTGTAAATGTGAGAAAGTCTGCCACAAACAAACAAAAAAAAAAGGCTGATGGCAGAGAATAGTAACAGCTGGCAGCCTGGTAATGTGAGAAGGTCTAGGAAAAACCATGGCAAGCTGACCTAAGGACTCAAAAAAGCACTGATTCCTGGGGCCGACCAGCCCTAAAACATTAAGAGGTCAATGCAATATAGCAAAATATAGTGACTGATGCTCATTCCACAGTGGCAAATGATAGTTTGTAAAATCTGTCTCAACAGACAGGAGAACATAGTTTCTATTATATAATGAGATAAATGTGTGCCATTGCATATATACATTTTAAAAGTAGGATTTTATATCCATTTATGTATTGGTGCATGTATAGGTGTGTGTGTGTGAGTGTGTGTGTGTGAGAGAGAGAGAGAGAGAGACTTGGTGTTTTGTTTTTTTTTTTAATTTGGGTTTTTAAAGGAGAATGTGCAGTAAAATTCAAATAAATCATAGTGTCTTTAGGAATACTGTATCAATATGACTTTTTTGATTTTGACAAATGTGATTATGTAAAATATTAACATTAGGGGAAGGTGAGTGAAGGGTATACAGGAACTCTACCAGATTTGCTTTTCTGTCAATCTAAAATTATTCCAGAAAGAAAGTTTACTTAAAATATAGAGCAACAGGGGCACCTGGGTGGCTCAGTGGGTTAAGCCTCTGTCTTCAGTTCAGGTCATGATCTCAGGATCGGGATCAAGCCCGGCATCGGGCTCTCTGCTCAGCCGGGAGCCTGCTTCCCCCTCCCGCTCTGCCTGCCCCTCTGACTACTTGTGATCTCTCTCTCCCTCCCTGTCAAAAAAATAAATAAAATCTTAAGAAGATATTCAGAGCAACAACAAAAAGAATAAGGGTTGGTTATTTAAATGTATTTTCTACCCCCTGCACCTCTCCCCAAATCTCAAGGGGTCTGGTAACTAAGGTTTTACTGATTGGATCTGCATGCATCCATGCAGCACTGCCAAGACCCTTTCACTCTAGGTGGCTATCTTCCTTTAGCATCTGATAGCTCACAGCAAAATATAACATTTAACCATTCACTGCCCTGGGAAAAGGACCGATTTCCTATAAAAGAGCACTGAGAAAGTGAGCCTGGACCTCAGATTTGCAAATGGTAGAACACCATAGGACCCCAGGGCTCTCAGGACCGGAAGAGCTTCATCTGACAGGAAGCCCCGTAAGGATGACCTCAACAACCACATCCCAGGCATTATCTCATCTTGGCAGTATGTCATCCTCTACATTTTCCCTCAAGTTGCTAAGAGGAAATGGGAAATGAGATGCAGCTCCAGCAGCCCACCTTGCTGGTGGGTAGATATTTTTAGCACTTTGAAGCAAAGAGGTTACTTTTGAAGACTATCCCAGACATTCTGCAAAGGAGAGACGGAGACTTTCTCCACTACACTCTAATGAAAAACCCATGCTGTGCTTAGAGCCAGCCAACAATGGTCAGCAACAGGAAAAAACATTCTGCTTCAGGGGGCTGTAAATATTTACCATGTCTGACAGTTTATTTACTGCTCAGTGATCATGCAAAACAAATGTTCTAGGACAAGACACAGGCTGTGTTCCCACAGGCTCATAGTTTGAAATCTGGAAAGGAGCAGAGATGTCATCAAGTTTGCACATTTTACAGACTAGAAGGTTGAGGCTCCAAGTATGCTCCCACCAAATGTCTCCTTTTAAAACATCTTTAGGGGCGCCTGGGTGGCTCAGTTGGTTAAAGCCTCTGCCTTTGGCTCAGGTCATGATCCCAGGGTCCTGGGATCGAGCCCTAGTCGGGCTCAGCAGGGAGCTTGCTTCCTCCTCTCTCTCTCTTTCTCTCTGCCTGCCTCTCTGCCTACTTGTGATCTCTGTCTGTCAAATCAATAAATAAAAATCTTTAAAGCATCTTTATTACAACACACATCCCCTGTTCACTGTTCATACGTTTGTCTTTTGCATGAGATTAGAAGTGTGCATTTGCCAAAGGACTTAGTACCGCGAGCTTCATAAGCGTCAATAAAAGTCTGAGACACCAGGATGGAAGCCTAGCTCTGCCCTGACTCATATTCTCAGGACTTTCTTTACTGCACCTAATTTTAAATCTGAGAAGACAAATCCTACTCTTGAAAGGCTGAAACTACAGCCAGGAGTACATTGGAAATTCACTTGCTGATATATTATAAAATTAATATGATCTATTCAAAATTTAAAAAAAATTAGTCTTTCGCTCATTTCATCAGATAAAGACTAACATGTCTTCTTTTTGAAGTTAAGAATTTTTAGGATGTTATCAAATTTCACGGGTAGGAAGATTTACTGAGATAGAAGAGATTTTCAAAAACAGTGAGGTGGAAACGGAAATGTTCCTGTTATTAACATACACAAAGTTGCACCATGCCAAAGAAACCCTTCAGCTCTAGAATGTATCTATGTGATCTGAAGAATGCTTAAATTAGCACTCCAGGCTGCAAACTTGCTGAAAACCCTTTTCTTTACCTCAAATGCATGAGTACCTCCCGTTCCTCATCTGAACTAATCAAGTTCAGGGTAAAGCAAAATGGCAAATTAAGATCCCAGGATATGTCACCCGGTGTCTCAATAGCAAGACCGAGAAAAACGGATCTGGCTTGAGTCTTTGCCTGCGGTAGCAATGGTAGAGAAAGCTCAGTCACCCCACTAGTTGATCAGGCAGAGGTTCCAAGGCAGCAACAAGGAGAACCTGGGAGTATCCTAATGGGTGGTCTTCCCAAACCAAATCACCTTTTCAGCCACAGCACACTCCTTTGTTCTATTACGTGCGAACTTCGATCTTCGCTGGCCTCCACTGAGGCACAACTTACCCAATTAGCTGCCATCAGCTCTGCCAGGCTCCCACTCTCCCACTCTCTCCATCAAGGCAGTCATTTAAAAGCCAAGTAGCTGAGGAAACTTCACTTTTCTAAGTACAAAGTTAACTAGCAAGTGCTAGAGCCAGAGCAGATGTATGTGATACAAAATTTAAACACAAGCACCCACAATCTGATGAGATGTTTCTTAGGCTTTAGTTACATAGTTTCATACTAGAGACTTCACCCCCACAAAGACCATTTAATTAGAAAAATTCTTGGGTATGATTCTGTGCATTTCAGAATAGCTATGTAATCGCTTTGATTCTGTGTTTTGCCTTTTTCAGCCATCAGACTGATTTGCCATAGGTAATGCCATGCAGTATAGCCAAAATGTTAATTTAAAAAGGATCAAAAGGGAACAGTTTAGGGGAACAGCCCCCCCTTACACACATACAAATTTCTAAAACAAGAAATTGATCACTGAACCATCACCAAAAAATGACAACATGTATTACAGATATTATATTTAATCAAGATCTTGGCATTTGTTTACTATCTGCAAAGATACATATTTTTTTTTTTGCTAAATAATTTGTAAGCACTACACATTATGTTTTATAGATGTTAGCTCAGGTAATCCTAACAATTACCCAGCAAGGTAGGAACCACTAATAAACCGACTTGGAGGTGAGGAAATTCAAGACTAAGAAGGTTAAGCCCTCAGATTATTAAGTTAGTTGTGGAGACAATATTTGAACCCAGATCCTCCCCAAAGCTCATCCCATTTCTGACAATGTTTCCCAAAACATGGTCCATGTACCATGATTAGAATGCGAGATTTTTATTTATTTTAGTGGAGCCCAATGTAAGGCTTGAACTCACAACCCCGAGATTAAGACCTGAGCTGGGATTGAGTCAGATACTCAAATCGACTGAGTCATCCAGGCATGAGAGATTTTAAGATGCACATGGATACATTCATTTTTGGTTTAATAATTACACATGTGTTTATTTTTAACGTGGATTAGAAAAAATTATTCAACTAGCAGATCAAACTTGGATCTTATTGCTTAGGACCTAGTTAATTTAGCATCGGTTACATACTTTACAAGAGCTAGAGAGATAGTCAAGATAGTCACGAGATAGTCATGCCATGTCTTCTAAGGAATTAAGTGATCTGACCCCCCAAAGGATGGAAACCATACCAGTGTCATTAGCCTGGCACCCAGCTGATTTAATCAGCCTAGACATTAAGTGATTCCTCACAGATGCCTAGAATCCAATGCTTTTACTTGCAAAGAAGAGTTTCTTTTTAAAACCCCTCTCTTCTCCATCAACTAACCCCCTTATTTACCTCACCCCCCACCCCCAACACACACATTCGTCTGGTCCTGGGAGGTTACCCAACATAAGGTGAAGTGATTGAGACCAGACATATCTAGAAGGAAAGAGACCTGCCCCCTCATCCCTCTCGCCAACATGGCTCATCACAGAAGCCACCCTACAGTGGCCACAGCTGACTGTTAGCAAGCACCCTGTTCAGACAAAGGCCAGACATCAAAACTCCACCAGACTGAGAAACCTCAGGGGTGGGGGGTGGGGGGTGGGGGGAAGTCCTCTTGGTTACATGGTATGGTATTTTTAGTTTATCCTTTTTCTCTGTCATTGAAAGGACTTTATAACTTTTGGCTGTGGCTCTTTAAGCAGCAGTATATATATATATATATATATATATATATATATTTTTTTTTTTTTTTTAAGATTTTATTTATTTCTTTGTCGGAGAGAGAGGGAGAAAGAGCGAGCGAGCACAGGCAGAGTGTCAGGCAGAGGCAGAGGGAGAAGCAGGCTCCCTGCCGAGCAAGGAGCCCAATGTGGGACTCCATTCCAGGACGCTGGGATCATGACCTGAGCCGAAGGCAGCTGCTTAACCCACTGAGCCACCCAGGTGTCCCGAAGCAGTATTTATAGTTAAAAAATATATATTTTAAGTAATTTCTAATTGCACATGTAGCACACGAATAGCTTCTCCTTGTAAAAATGTAAACCGTTAAAGATTAAAGATTGAACTAAAGCTGTCCCAGATGGCTGCTGGAGCCAATACCAGACCCCATCCACAGAAGGAACCATTTTAATGAAGTTACAGTGTAATCCTTTCAGGTTGCTTTCAATACCTTTGTGTATCTTTGAGAAATAAATAATTGCTTTTTTATGGCTTTGACCTATATTTTGTTTATCTTAACAAAACTGGTACAATGTCCACTTAAAACCTGTATCCCAAGCCCAAAAGTACAAATAAAATAAAAAAGAGCAGTATTCTGCTGAATGCACTTGTGCGTGAATGACTTTGTTAATTGTTCATGAAAACTACAACTTTTCTGGGCTCTTCTGACAAGACCCTTCTTTTACCTTAAAACACTTTCTCTTCAGTAAAACCATCTTTGGAGTGAGTTAGTCATTACTCTCATGCTCTTTGCCATCTCGACTCCAGCCTGATAGTTCTCTTCTTTTGGTCCAGACCTTCAAATTTTAACAGCAGCTTCAAGTTAAGAAAAGGCCATTTTTTTCACAGTTCAGTTCTCTGAAAAAAACTTCTAACGGCCACTGAAAGTCATAGTCCAGGAGTGAAGCGGTCATTCCCATTGGTAGATCTTATTTATTATTCACAAGTCTGAAAATGCAAAATCCTGGAACAGGTGAGAGAGAGCAGGGAGGGGGCAGCGACAGAGGCAACAGAGGGAAAGGGAGAGAGAGAATTCCAAGCAGGCTCTACACCCGATGTGGGGCTTGATCTCACAATGCTGAGATCATGACCTGTGCCGAAATCGAGTCAGATGCTCAACCCACTGAGTCACCCAGGCGCCCCAAGGGGGCTGAGGTTTCATAACTAAAAATCAGCACAGTGAAAACAAATGATAATGGATAATGGGCACTAGAATTCAAATTACCATTTGTTTTAAAGAGATGGAGTGCCAGTTTCCAATTCCATTTTGAACACCACATCACAAAAGAACTAGTTTTATTTATTTATTTATTTTTAAGATTTATTTATTTATTTGAGAGAGAGTGGGGGCGGGGTAGGGGGAGAGGGAGAGAGAGAGAATCCCAAGCATCCTCTACACCTGACATGGGGCTCAGTCTCACAACGCTGAAATCAGACCTGGACAGAAACCAGGAGCTGGACGCTTAATTGGCTGTACCACCAAGGTGCCCCAAGAACTGTTTTTAAAAATAAAAAAGGATTGAGGGTAAAGAAAAAAAAATAAAAAGAATATCTAAATGGGTGAATGAATGACCCCCTGTTTGTTCCTGATAAACTTCAACCACGTCTTCTTCCTCCACTCCCAGTTCTTTCGGAGTGTGATGATCAGCAATTCTCTGACCTTCAAAGAGAAACCTGGTGGGCGCCTGGGTGGCTTAGGTGGTTAAGCATCTGCCTTCAGCTCAGGTCATGACCCCAGGGGCCTGGGATGGAGCCCCGCATCAGATTCCCTTCTCAGTAAGGAGCCTGCTTCTGCCACTCCCTTCCCTTGTGCTCTCTGGCCCTATCGCTCTGTCAAATAAGTAAATAAAATCTTAAAAAGAGAGAGAGAGAGAGAGAAACCTGGGAGAATTCACTGTCTTCGACAGTAATTTTTTGAGTTTCTTGAGACGTGTTGTCATTTTCACTTTGTTCTCCTGTCCAATGACTCTTGAGTTTAATGTATTTTCCTGCCTTCTTATGCCCCAAGCCCTCAGTGGAAGGATTTGCCTCCTGGTCAGACTTGGTGATGGTGGCTTCACCTAGGGTCTCTGCATTACAGAAGCCTTGGGTAGGCAGAACCTGACTCTGGGATTTACAAATCCGTCTCCCCCCACCCCCGAAACATTTTTTTTCCTAAATACCTGTTTTTTATGTGACTTAGTTTAGCGCACAAATGGCATCATACTCAAATTTCTGCAACTTGCTTTTTATTCTTATTCTTTATTATTTTTGCAATTTGCTTCTTAAAATCTAACACTGTATCTTGACTATCTTTTCATCTTAGGCTTACCTCACTCTTTCTCTTTCTTTTTCCTTTTTTTTTAAGTTGCTGTATTATATTCCATAGTATGCAGATATATATATATATATATATATATATATTTTTTTTTTTTTTTTTTTAAGGTGAAAATTTCATGCGATCAGCCTTTGGCTTTTCAACAGCACTTTTTCTTAGAGAGCAATGACACACAAGGAGCAACTCCGCTTTAAGTTCTGTCCTTCCTGGCTTCTAGAAGACTGATTTCATTGATTTCAGTAAAAATAAGAAATGGGTCATGATCTGAGTTTGGAATCAACCTTAGTTTCGTAAATCCTGGTGCAATGACATGTTGACAGGCTATGGAGTCAGGCAGAATCCCAATTCAGAACTATGTGGCCTTAGACCTGTTAAACAACGTTTCTGAATTGCAGACTCATCATCTACAACATGAAGATATTAATATTTACCTTTCAAGGCCACTGTCAAGACTGTGTAAGAAAAGGAAATGAAAACAGCGAGCAGAGAAACCGACACATGGTAAACACTTAGTGCATGACCATTATTTCAAGCTCCATGGCACAGTTCTGCTCAACAGTGCAGAATGCAAATCAATTTCTACTGCATAAGATTTCCAGTTTATGTAAAAAAGTTATTAGCTAGCCTAATGAATCATGGAACACTACATCAAAAATTAGTGATGTACTATACAGTGACTAACTAAACATAATAAAAAAAGTTATTAGTTCCCCTTGGAACATCTTGTTAGTATGGATTCTGCACCCTGTGGCTGTATGGGCAGGGAAAGTGAGATAGAGATATGCTCAAGGTAGATCCATTATGGAGCCAGGATTTTCTAAGAGCCATTAAGCTCCTTCTTATATGATTTATCATTAAGTTAATAAACAGAATGCTTGAAATTGCTACCTGAAACCTTCTAAGTATATTGTTGGGAAGCTAGCTTGCCCTTGTGAATTGCCTTCAAATGACTATTATTCAAATTAATTGAGCTAAACAAATTAAAATTAAAAACAACTGAAAGGAGTACAGTCTTCCAGGCAAAGAGGATAATATGTAATGAAATAAAACAGAACAAAAAAAATAAGAAAATAAAACCAATACAAATGGATGCTGCCACCAGGATTCCAGCCTACAGATAATGAAACAGGTTTTGCCTCAATCTTGTAGCAGGGCTAAAATGATCAGCCTGAAGGATTCAAGGCCCTGGATCAATTTCCCAATATTACATGGAGTAAGAGGAAAACAGAGGGTGGTTTTCTGGCAACAGCAATGTTTTCTGGGAGCTCTACAGGCTCTAGTCTCTTTGTCTTATCTGCTCCCTCACCTCTACCAAGTCACTGAATATCACATATGGCAGACAGCCTCTTACAGTGGCCTCTGTGACTCCTGCCTTCTTGTGTTCATGCCCTTATGAAGCCTTCAGGTCTATAACCACAAGGAACTGAATGCTTTCACCAACCATGTGAGGGTTGTTTTTTTTTTTTTTTTAAAGATTTTATTTATTTGTCAGACAGAGAGAGAGAGAGAGTGAGTGTGTATGAGCACAAGCAGGGGGAGTGGCAGGCAGAGGGAGAAGCATGTTTCCTGTTGAGCAAGAAGCCCCATGTGGGACTCGAACCCAGGACCCTGGGCTCATGACCTGAGCTGAAGGCAGATGCTCAACCAACTGAGCCATCCAGACATCCCAATCATGTGAGTTTAGAAGCAAATCTTCCCCAGTCACACCTCAGATGAGACCACAGCCCTGGCCGACACCTTGATTCCCGCCTCATGAGACCCAGAATTAGAGGACCCAGCTAAGCCATTGCTACACTCTTGAGCCACCATGAGATGGCAAATGTATGTTGCTATAAGGGGCTCAATTTGTGGTACTATTGTTATATATATTTAATACATCACATTTGCTTCCACCTGAACCAAGAGGAGAAATCACATAAAGCCTGGTCTCACCAGTAACGATAGAATAATACATAGAGCAGTATTGGGTCTATTTGATGATACCTGAATTGGTATTAGCCTTATTACAAAACTGGAGCTATATTTTGTAGGGGTTTTTTATTCATCAATTTTTCCTTTTTTGTTCACCACGAAAGAGAGAATAACATACATTTTAATGTATAATAGAACTCCAGGAGCAGATGATTTCCCTGGGATATTTTCCTGCCTTCCTTGTTGATTTACCAGCTGCCAGGCCCCAACTTCACAGAGCTACTCTCTCCACCATTGACCTTCTGAAAACATCATTCTGATCAGATTATATCCGTCTTCCCAAACCATCCCTGCCTGGAGAATTGAAACCAAACTCCTTAGCAAGGCTGCAAGGCCAGGTGTGTTGAGTAAGTAAAGAAATGAATAGAGGGGGTGCCTGGGTGGCTCAGTGTAACGTTAAAGCCTCTGCCTTCGGCTCAGGTCATGATCTCAGGGTCCTGGGATCGAGCCCCGCATCAGGCTCTCTGCTCAGCGGGGAGCCTGTTTCCTCCCTTCTCTCTCTCTGCCTGCCTCTCTGCCTACATGTGATCTGTCAAATAAATAAATAAAATCTTTAAAAAAAAAAAAAGAAAGAAATGAATAGAGGTATGTGGTAGATAGCATATCACACCACACTGGATTTGTCATTTCTCCACGGCGAAGACTGGGTTTCATTCACTCCTCCGCTGCCCAGCATGGAGCTTGCCATGCAGCTGCTGTCCCTGGGCTGCCACTATGATGCTGAGATAAAAATGCAGCATCATGGGGCGCCTGGGTGGCTCAGTGGGTTAAAGCCTCTGCCTTCAGCTCAGGTCATGATCCCAGGGTCCTGGGATCGAGCCCTACATCGGGCTCTCTGCTCAGTGGGGAGCCTGCTTCCCCCTCCCTCTCTCTGCCTGCCTCTCTGCCTACTTGTGATCTCTGTCTGTCAAATAAATAAATAAAATCTTAAAAAAAAAATGCAGCATCATGTTCTACTGTTCTGAGGATCGCTGTGTCACCTTCGTGGACTTGGTTCTGGCACACTGAACTGGTGACAAGGACCCCAGGCTTCCCCAGGCCAGTAATCTGCCCACTGTATGGTAACGTTTGGCAGCTAACAATGTAACACACCATCTGTTTAGCAGTCTAAAATTCCCGCCTGGGTCCTTAATTCTTCAATCCAATCCAAGGGACTTCTATTTACACCTTTCACTTGATATGTTTTACTCTACTTCATACCTCAAGGGAGCACGAGGACACCAACAACAACTGCACAGAAACACAGTGAGCGGAAAATGAAGCTGCAGGAAATCAGAGTTGAATGAAGAGACCAGGTAATGGTCTCACGCCTTAGGGAGGGAGGGGTATTGAGACTGAAAGCGGGTAGCCAGTTCAGCAACAGATAAACAGAGTCAGGGCACCTGGGTGGCTCAGTCGTTAAGCGTCTGCCTTTGGCTCAGGTCATGATCCTAGGGTCCTGGGATCAAGCCCCGCATTGGGATCCCTGCTCCGCGGAAAGCCTGCTTCTTCCTCTCCCACTCCCCTCACTTGTGTTCCCTCTCTGGTTGTGTCTCTCTCTGTCAAATAAATAAATAAAGTCATAAATAAACCAACCAAACAAAAAACAACTAGTTAACCAGAGTCAACAAGAGAGGGTAAGAAATGACTAGAGAAGGTCTAGGCCCAGCTGTTGTTTATTCAGAAGGGACATGTAAAGAAATTGCTGTGAATGGGCTCGACGTCTGTGTATGCTGTTTGATTTTCTGTTTTTGTGGCTTTGAATGCTCTTCTGTACACCGGAAACTACATGGCGCTGTTTTTCTAGCAGAGCTTGCTTGTGCCCTAACTTCACGACCTTTTCCCCACAAGTCAGTCCTCCCCCATCCAGTCTTTGATCGAATATATCTTTAGTGAGCCCAGGGCCTTGCATCCTGTCCCCTTCCCCTCCCTGTCAAAGCTCTAAGAAGCTAAGAATCATTCATAAGGACAGATTACTCTTCAAAGCACTCCCTTCCAAAGGCACTTGCACCATAACAAGGCAGACCCTAATAATTATTTACAAATCGTTTATTTACGACTCATTTTCAAACACACCGTCTTATTTGATACTCAGTGCCTAGCCCATCATGGGCATTCATTTGTATTTACCCCATGGATGGGTTAAGAAACAGAGGCTCAGAGAGCTTAAGTGACTTGTCTAAGGTCACACAGTGAATTAAAGGCAGAATCAGGGAGCAGAACACAGGTCTTCTGATTTCACATCCCAAGCTTCCACTGTGCCCACCAAGTCATAAACCAGAGACACAAAGATTCACCAGAAGAATTTCAATTTGGGGGGGAACTGGTCTTCCCAACTCCCCAGAATTTACTCCAGGAAAGCAGCTTCTTCTGCAATTCAACCCTACTTAAATTAAGGCATGTTCTAAGAATCAAACTTGCAAACTCAAACCAGAATTCGGCCTCATTTTGAACCTTCAAGTAGTTATTGGCCCACTGTGGTTCCATGTAAGACACTTTCAAGGTGGAAGCAATGAACTTGGGCTTTAGGAGGAGCCTTTTGTCACCTCTTCCTTCAAAGATTCTCTGTTTCCCTAGGATTGCTCGAAAATTGTGAACTCCCCATTTTTAAAAAGGTTGAGAAGTCTTTCATAGCACTGACCCCACCAACTGAGTGCAGAGCGTGGGGGTGGGGCGGGAGTCGGGAAGAATGGCTCAGCTGCTGCCCCCTTGGAGTTTATGAGGCACAGGAAGTGATCACAGAGAGACAGTGACATCACGACCACACTAGGTACCATGAACTGGAGAAAGGTTCATTCCGCAAGCCAAGAGCCGAGCAGGAAGTTAGTCTTAAAGCAAAACCTGCTAATGTTGTGACACTGAAACGACCTTTGGGTTTTATTTAGGGATTAAATGATTTGATGTTTGGGATTTGCCTTAAGATGTGAAACTAAGTAAATAAAGGGTGTATGGATGGGGGTAAAAGACAAACAGTAAACTGTGGATGACTGAGGGAGCTTGGTAACTAGGATCGGGGGCTTGTGAATTTCTGCAGTAAACAGAAATAAAATAGCTGGGGAGTTAATTCAGAGCCATGTCATTTGCTAACTCTGTGACTTTGGGCAATTCACTTAACTCTTTAGAGCCTGAGTTTTCCCAAGGGTACAATGGCTGTGATACACCCCCTTCTTTTAGAGGGCTTTTTTTTTTTTTTTTGAGACTTAAGTGATAATGAAATATATGTAAAGGACCTGGTATGATTTCTGAAAAAATGTAGGAACTCAACAAAAGGTAGTGTATTATTGTTATCAGGTAATAAAAGTTATTTGCGGGAGGGCAGAGAACATACTCCTACATACACAGTCTCCATTCACCTCTCCCACTAAGACATCTTAATACATTTGATGTGCATGTGACTTTTTTAAAAGGCTGAAGTATATGCTAATTATTATCAGTAGGTATCCAGATCTTTATTAAGAAAAAACACTAAAAGAACTGTATTTTTATCTTAATTGCAATGAATCAAGCCTCATTCACCTCCTGCAGATGTGAGAGCCAGCCTTTCCTGACGCGATTTCCTTCTGCATGTTCATGGGGGCTTACAAAATAGCACCAAAGTATGCTCTACCTACAGAACCAGAAGGTTATTTTTTTTTCCCCACCAGGAACTTACATAATTCATCTTTACAAGTTTGCATGAGAAGCTAGAATTCTGGTTTGTTTAAAGTAAAAATAGCACATACTTCAGGAGGTTTTTTCCATCCATCCATCCATCCATCCATCCATACAATGTGGCTTGGTGTTAATGTCTAGGTTCATCCTAACAGTATGGAGTGACAACCTTGATCAAGTGTCCTTACCTCTTTTGGTCTCAATTTTTTCGTTTGTAAAATGGGGACAGTGACAGTAGCAACTTCTCAGGGTTGTTGAAAGGATGAAAGGAGAATACGCATGTTAAGTTACACCATAAAGAATGCGAGCTGCTTTTCTTATTCATGTACCGTGACCTCAGCCAGAAAACTCTCACATTCACATCACTTCCCTCCCATGATGTCCATAGCCTGCTGTGCCTTCGAGATGATGTTTTATCAACCCTAGTAACCCAAAATAGATGGCCCCTGCCCACCTCGGGGTGCGACAACAAGAAATTTAATTACCAGACAAAGCAAACATACTTTGTTTTCTATTTCTAGATACCGATCTTAAAGGAGCACAAAGAGTGGAAGAGTGTGTCTGAAAACACATTTTCATCAAGGTTGGCTGTTTCTAGAATTCAGAGAACAATGCCTTCTAAAAATACTACGCCTGCATCTTCCCGTTTCCCCTTACAGAGGGCTGCACTCACACTCTGGCTGGGGCCTTCACAGCCCAAAGGGCCTTTTGGAAGAATGCCTTCCAAAAGGGAGTCCCGTGCCTCAGATTTCACTGATCTTGGCTCGAGATCCAAAATGAAGTTGCTTTGTACATTTTCTGAGCTTCTCCCCATAGGAACACACTGCCAGACACTTATCAACCATGTTTTAAAGCCCTATTTGTTTAATTGATGCTTTCCCACATCATCCATCCTATGCAGGTACAAGGCACTGCAGCTCCTGGAATTTGTGAAAAAACAGGCAGTCTGATGAAACTGGGGTGTTACTGACGTTTCTTTGTAAACTTGGTTATTTGGAACCTGAAACGAGTTGGTTCCCCCCCCACCCTCGCCCTTTCCCCCAGGCACAGGAAACAAAGCCATCTGAAGTCTATGTAACTCATGGCACAGTCAAAAAATTATTTAAAAACCGGGAGGTGGGATTGGGAGAGGGGGAGCGGGCTATGGACATTGGGGAGGCGAGGCGAACCATAAGAGACTATGGACTCTGAAAAACAACCTGAGGGTTTTGAAGGGTCAGGGGTGGGAGGTTGGGGGAACAGGTGGTGGGTAATGGGGAGGGCACGTTTTGCATGGAGCACTGGGTGTTGTGCAAAAAGAATGAATACTGTTACGCTGAAAGAATAAATAAAATGGAAAAAAAATTATTTAAAAACCTAGCTGTCATGTGTATTTACTTGACAGCTCTAGGCAGAGTGCTTACAACCCAACTGCCGAGCACCGCGTGAGGCGCTTGGGGAGAGGCCGACGAAACACATGTTCTAGGCCCTTTGCAACTCAAACCCCAGCCTCTGTGTCTATTATCAATTATTATGTAGTACTGACAGATGCCACACACTACGCTTACCACCTTACACGTATTAACTTATTTAATCCCTGTAACAACCTTATGAGACCGATATTATTATTAGCCCCAGTTACAAATAGGGAAACGAAGGCACAAGAGAGGTCTCGTAACTTGTTTCAAGGTCATGAATTAGTAAGGGATGGCGTGAAGACCAAAAGCCAGGTGGTCTGGATCCCAGGTTCACCTATTCCCTTGCTCACCATGCTGCCTATCGGTGGGGAAATGCCCTCAGATGCCACCGGAGAGCCCTAGCTGTGCACTGGAGAGGGTGCTACGTTTCCCATGTCCCCTGTTCCTTCGTGCCTCCCTCCTCCACTTGTCTCTGCTCCACTTACTGACAGGAGGCTACCGAGTCTTTACTGTCTGCCCCCACCCCTTGTCTCTGGACATTCGGGATTCCACTTGAAAATACTCTCCTCTGCTGTCCTCCTCTGAGCCCCTATCACTCCTCACCTGGACTATTTCAAGAAACTTCTGTAGTGTTTCCCTTCTCAGTCTTCCTCCAATACCCTGTTTTCTTCTCCCTTTCTCTCTTTTTTAAAGATTTGTTTATTTAAGAGAGAGAGCACATGTGAGTGTGGGGGAAGAGACAAAATCTTTTTTTTTTTTTTAAAGATTTTATTTATATATTTGACAGATAGAGATTTCAAGCAGGCAGAGAGGCAGGCAGAGAGAGAGAGGAGGAAGCAGGCTCCCCACAGAGCAGAGAGCCCGATGCGGGGCTCGATCCCAGGACCCCGAGATCATGACCTGAGCCGAAGACAGCGGCTTAATCCACTGAGCCACCCAGGTGCCCCAAGAGACAAAATCTTAAGCAGACTGTGCGTACTGAGCATGGAGCTGATCTCACGACCTGAGATCACCGCCTGAGCTGAAACCAAGAGTCAGATGCTTAACGGATCGAGCCACCCAGGTGCCTCCAATACTCTTCTTAAAAAACAAACAAAAACCATGCTTCCTCCTCTCTCTCTGCCTGCCCCTCTGCCTACTTGTGATCTCTGTCTGTCAAATAAATAAATAAAATATTTAAAAAAACAAACAAACGTGTGTTACAGGTTTATTTTTCTTTTAGTGTATAAGTAACACATGATTTTAGCAGAAAAGGTATAAGATCCAGACAAGCAAAAAGAAGAAAATTAAAATTACCCAAAGCTTATCCCCAGAGATAAACCTGTCTTCAAGTCATTTTAGATCTTGTCTCTTTTTATTATATATGTATCAACATCAGTTTACATGTCATTTATCTATAAACTCTGATTCTTAGCAATGATTCATTATTATTAGGCTAATTGGATCACAGCACACATTGGGGGAACAGACCTTCAAGGTTCCAAGTGAAGGCCAGCCTCATCGACCCGGCCCCTGTGCCCACTGTCTCCCAACCCTGAGAGCACACAGTCCCAGGTCACAGACCCTGGGAGCACACACAGTCAGCCCTGTGGTCCTGGGAGTCTCCCTACACGATCTGACTTATTCTGTTCCTACCCAACATTTCCCAACCCTGGGCCTTCCATTAGGGCTCCTCCGTGTGCAGGGAAAGCCCACACAAAGCAGAGGCGTGGGTCACATGCAACAAAAATGCCTGAGTGTAGAAACAAGAAGCTTCCTCCTGGGCCTCCCCCAGGATGAGGGCCTCCAAGTGCCCTATGGTCCCTGCATGTTCTCATCCTATTTCATTATTGATCGCTGTCTTCATATCTGTAGTGCTGCTTCTCATGGGAGGGAGAATCTCTGTGTGTGTTCTCCTGGTTCTTCCCTTTACAGTTTCTTTGGTTGAATCAGAACCTGAAATATTGGAGACCTGAAAGAATGGAACCTCTGGGCCCATCACAAGGGCCACCGGTGACCTGAGCCCAGGAGGCATTGCCTGGCAAGTAACGCGACCTCCTACATGTCAACTTCACCTTTGAAGGTCACACACACACACACACACCCAAGACCTAAATTGTTATTTTCTCAAATGTAGCAGCAGAAAGCTACAGGACTTGGCCCCTTTCTCCTTACTTCTGCAGATCAAAAATCATGCCGAGTTCTCTTTCGTTTCATGGGATTAAAGGAAAAAAACCCTACAAAATTGTCACAAGTTGATTCACACACTGTTAAAAGAAAAAGAAACTTACTTGTATAAGATGCCATGCTTAATGGTCAACCCGAAGAAGAAAATGTGAAGTATGCAGCTGGTAATCTTTCCAGCTTCGGGCTGGGGTGCCTGATTCATCAAATCCCCGCCTGACATGTCTACTTTATCCTCTCCACCATTGCCTTGATTCACTGGAATTATTAATTCCCAAAGAGGAAGACTTTCTGCTCAATGGATGTATAGATACTGCATTGCTTTTAAAAAATAGTGAAAGCCCAGGCTAAGAATAGCCCAGAGTGTGTCATGTGAGAGTCTCTATTTGAAGTTCAAGGGATTTCATGTTTAAGAATACAAGACCTCCCAGAAATGGCAGATTTTTAAACACCGGATTTGACCCAAAGAGGGAAAGCTGTGCATATGATGAACCTTGCTTCTTGTTTCTTTTAAGGCAGCACTTCTCCCAATTCCCTGAGCACAGGGGTGCAGAGGTCATCAAACAGACCATGTAGCATTATCAGAGGAAAATTCGGGGAAGATGACGGGTCACAAGTCTACCAACAAACGGGTCTGGTGATTGTGAAGAAGAAAGACCATCTCTTCTACCCTCAACAATGTAACTGAGTTATGCTGTGATCCAAGGTTTTCTTGCTACCTTTTTATTTCAGACTGTTTTGCTAAGAACTGAAGTTAAGGGGTGCTTTAAAATTACGGAGCCCCTTTCACACACCATGAATCCTTGTTTCTCCCTTCTTGATTGAGGTACTTGGAAAGCACATACCTCATTCCAAGAGTCGTGCCAGGCAGGGCGGGCTCTGACATAACCAGGGAAAACACAGGCTCCTATGGAAGCCTCCAGAAGGGGGACCTGACCGAGAGCCAGGGAGGGCATCTCAGGGGAAAGTAATGAGAAAGATGAGACCCAAAGTTATGAGAAAGCGAAGGCAAGGGTGAGGATGAAGGAAAGAAGATTCCGGCAGAAGGAGCAGTAGGTGGAAAGGACAAGTCAGGGAAGTCTGGTCTGTTCTGAGGGAGAAAAGAAATGGTAAAAGACACAGGGGGCAGGCAGGCCTGGGTCTTGCCAGTCATGTTGAAAAGCAGGCTTTCTCTAGAGGGAACAGGATGAGGCAGCAAAAGGGGTAAAGAACCAATTTGTGTTTTAGGAAGGTCGCTCTGGCTTTCTGCGGGGAAGGAAGAAGGCAGCAGGAATGTAGGCCAAAGAGGAAATGCCCTCAGCAAAGGAAGAGGCATCGGGGCTGGAGAAAACCAGAGGATTCCAGAGATGGTTCGGAAGCAGGCCATCTTCCTGCTTCCAAACCATCGGAAGATGATGGTTCGAGACTTAGTGATATGGACTCAGTGCGGGAAACAAGGCCATCATGCCACCCAGGTTTCTGGGTTTGCCAACTGAGAGGTGCTCTTCGGGGGACACAAATACCTTGAGGGGCAGTGGGTTTGGTGGAGGGGGGAGGCAGGAGCCTAAACAAGTAAAGGGTGGATTCTGGGGGAGACATTCAGGCGCAGCTGACCCGGAGGCCTCACTAAGGACCCCAACGGACATTTCCATTTAAGGGACGGCCAGAGGCTGTGAAGGGATCCAAGGTGGAGAGGCGAGGCCAGAAAGGGGTGAGGCTGAAACAGGAGAGTGTAAGAGGCCACACAGAAGGGCCAACCGGATCAGGAACAGTCAGTCATACCACACAGCAGAGGTCAGGACGGAGGAAAAAGCCATTAGATGTGGCCGTGGCAAGACCTGGTTGGCCAACGCCATATGACGTTCGGCTCTCAGGTCAGACAAGAGCTAAGGGAGGAATCAAGACCGGAGTGGATCTAGGAGCAAGTGGAACTGAGGAGCGTGAGGAGAGAGCAGAGGTGAGGGGCAGGACAGTGGATGCTTGCCGTCCCCAAAGGGGTTTCACTACAGTGAGAAAGACTTGAGGTTGTCAAGCCATATTACTGTTGCCATTTTTATGCAGAGGATAAGATGATTCTTCCCAAGAAAGTGGAGGAACAGGGATTCAAACACATGTTTTCTGACTTTCAAAATGTCTCATCCTGGTAGCAATACACTGATTTTATTGATATGAAAACAAGTACTCTGGACAGCCTGTGTCCCCTGAGTGACGGCATCACAGAACTAGAGACTCTGAAGGCAAAACAGCTGTTAAGACTGAGCGGCAGCTCTCCCGCCCCTGAGACGGACACAGGACAGATGACGGATGAGAGCTGCCATCGGTGAAGTCATTCCAAATACCTACCCTAACCCTAAAACACAAGGAAATTTAACTTCTAAAGCCACACCTCCAAAATGACAAGTGTCATTTTTCAACTCCACGACTTGGCTTTCAAAGGGCTTCTTTTTTTGTTCCAGTTAGGTCATTTCACTCAGTTTGGAGTAGCGGTGTGTGGGTGCTGTCAGAGGGCCTGCAAAGCAGCAGAGGCCAGTGCTGAGGCAGGAGCGGCAGGGCTGGGGATGCTGAACCGGTGTCCATGGGAGATGTCTGCCAGCACGGTGGGGGTGGGGTCCTGGGTCGGCTGAACCCACAACCAGCCCATCTAAGGAAGGGGCACCATTGAAAAGCACAAAGCTACATGAAATACACGTAATTCACGGAGAAAAAAAAAAAGTATGGAGATAATAAGGGAAAGAGGAAGAAAAAGAAACAGAAAACGAATGACCTACGTCTACTATCTGTCTGGAAGGACACTGACTCAATATTTTTAGAAAACTCAGCCTCTTTCCTTAGCTCCTTCCCCAGAGCCTTCACACACCAACACGGGGCTAAAGGATTCGTAAGTTATCAAATCTAATACTGTGATTTCACTTGTCTCTTTACTGCTGATAAACTGCCTTTTATTATGTTTTATTACACCAGCAATTCATAAATATGTGTCTTCCTTACAGATGTGGCTTGAGTCCCCTCAGGCCCCCTCCCCCTCTACCTCCACCCAGGGAGGAGCTCCCTTCTCTGATGAAGTGGAGATGACTTGTCTCTGTGCATTTACACATATAGATTACATACACATAGATCCCCTCTTTACTTGTGTCTTGTGTTTTATAATTATCCCAAAGTGAACCAAATTCTATTCCACCTTGAGAGTTGTTTTTTTTTTCTTTTTTAATTTCATAGGATCCGTCACAACTTCAGTTGACCCTTCTGTGTAATAAAACTAGAATTAAAAGAGAGAGAAAGAAAGTGAGAGACCCTTTTTGGAGCTTGGCTAGAGGCTTTGCTCTGCCTTCCAAGATCAATTGACTTGTGTCTTCATAATCTAAGTAAGGTCTAAGCAATGTCATTTATTTGAAAACTTGTATTGGAGGTTTTCCAAATCCCTGGCACACATTCTCCCTTAAAACTAACTATGGAGACCAAAGCCTATTATATAAGCATCCAAGTCTGCAGCCATGGGCCATAACTCTTCAGTCACCAGATCACATGACTGATAACAAGGCCAAGATAAAGACTGTAATTTTAAAAATTCTTCCTTAGATGAAAAATGACATATGTATTTGGAAAAAATAAAAAAAAAGATTCAAGCTCTTCCCATTGAAACACATTCTAAGCACTTGTTCCTCAACAATAAAACAAAAAGAAATCTGATTTTTAAAAAGATTTATTTATTCATTTGAGAGAGAAAGAGTGAGAGAGAGTGTGTGTGTGCAAGCAGCGGGAGGAGCAGAAGGAGAGAGAACCCCAAGCAGACTCCCCTCTGAATGCAGAGCCCAGTGTGGGGCTCAATCCCACAACCCTGACACTATACCCCCAGCAGAAACCAAGAGTCAGACGCTCAACCAACTGAGCCCCCCAGGCGCCCCAGAAATCTATTTTTTTTTAAAGATTTATTTATTTGACAGAGAGAGATCACAAGTAAGCAGAGAGGCAGGCAGAGAGAGAGGAGGAAGCAGGCTCCCCGCTGAGCAGAGAGCCTGATGTGGGGCTCGATCCCAGGACCCCGAGATCATGACCTGAGCTGAAGGCAGAGGCTTAACCCACTGAGCCACCCAGGCGCCCCCCAGAAATCTGTTTTTTTTTTTAAGAGCTACACCTATAAAGGACACTGTGGGTTGTCTTTCTAATATCTATTCCCTCTTTTTCCTTCTTACAGAATCCCCTGTTTTCTGCAACAATTTACTGCATGCCCACTGCATCATCTGAGACAAATTGCCTAGCCTTCCTCCGGGAGCTGTTACTGGCACAGGGATGAGCATATGCCTTAACATGCCAATCATACTAAAAGGACTGATTTTCTAGAAAATGGAAGCACACGGCTTCCACAGCTATGGGCAGTCATCTTGCAACCATGGAAATCATCAGCCTGAAGTGTATGGAGAATCTGGGGAGAGTGGAAGGCCTCGTGTTTGCTTTAAGTAACTGAGTCAGCCAACCAGGGTCCAGCCTACCTCTGTACTTATTCTGTGAGACACAGCATCCTTGCTGTCTAAGGTTCTGTGAGTCAGATTTCTTTTCTTTTTTTAATTTTTAAAAAAGATTTTATTTTTTAGATTTTTAAAAATTTATTTATTTGGCAGACAGAGATCACAATTAGGCAGAGAGGCAGGCAGAGAGAGAGGAGGAAGCAGGCTCCCCGCGGAGCAGAGAGCCCGACGTGGGGCTCGATCCCAGGACCCTGGGACCATGACCTGAGCCGAAGGCAGAGGCTTTAACCCACTGAGCCACCCAGGCACCCCTTTATTTATTTATTTGACAGAGAGAGAGATCACAAGTCGGCAGAGAGGCAGGCAGAGAGAGGAGGAAGCAGGCTCCCTGCCAAGCAGAGAGCCCGATGCGGGGCTCAATCCCAGGACCCTGGGATCATGACCTGAGCTGAAAGCAGAGGCTTTAACCTACTGAGCCATCCAGGCGCCCCAGTGAGTCAGATTTCTGATGCTTTTTCCTAACGGTTCTGTCACCAGAGAAGGTGGGAGGGGAACTCTGGTGCCTTTTTCTGACCTATGAATTATATTCGACAGGTTTCTTTTCTTTCTTTCAGCGCCCCCCCCCCCCCGTACATAACCTATTCACTATATCCACATGCATTTTTGTAGCTGAATACATTTCCCTAGGCTTAAAAGTGACCGTTTTAATGGTCTTAAGCCTAGTGATTAAATAAATATGATTAACTGGCTGCTACCATGGAGAGTTCAAGAGAAGCAAACTCAGCTGGGAGGACACTGAACCCCCACCAGTGTCTGCCAAGGTGCTTGGGGCTGCAGCGACAGAGGGATTACAACAATTGACAATCAGGGCCCCTGTGTGTGTTTGTGGACCTACCTTCCGGTGACCAGCTCTAACTGCCAACAGGAAACACTGGGGGAGGGGAGGGCCTCCTCTGGATAGGATTATCAGGGATGATATGAGGCATAGCCTCTGCAAGGACACAGAATAAAAGGCTGAGATCAGAGCAAGACGGGAGCCAGATCTGGGGGAAGAAGAAAGACAGGAACGAACCTGGCACGTTTGAGGAACACCAGGACATTCTGGTTTACTAGAAGGTGCCAAAAGAGGGGGATGGTGGACGGAATGAGGTTGGCAGGTAGGCAGGAGCCGAGGCATCAGGCCCTGTAGGCCAAGGACGGTGGATCTATATTTTATTCTAAAGCAGGGATTCTTCATGGTTTTTGTGCCGGATACCTCATGCGCAGCATGCTGAAGCCTCCGGACCACTCCTTACAAAGTGTTCTTAAATGACAAAGAACAAAACAAAACAAAACAGAAATTTACAGAAAAAAATTAGGATTATGAAGGAGCACCTGGGTGGCTCGCTCAGTTGGTTAAACACGGGACTCTTGATTTTGGCTCAGGTCATGATCTCAGTGTCATGAGATCGAGCCCGTGTCAGGCTGCGGGTTTAGTGGGGAGTCTGCTGTCCCTCTCCCTCTGCCCCTCCCCCTGGGTTCCTCCACTGCCCCACCTCTCTCTAAAATAAATAAATAAAATATTTTTAAAAAATAAGGACTATGAAGATCATAGTTGGGGGTATTGGGGTAGGGGGATAATGGAAGTGGTTTATCTTGGCATGGAGGAGTATTTTATCAATTACATTGTTTAGAGTTGCCAGCATATAGTGATAATAGAAAGCAGATAGACTCAAAGTCAGCTTTTTATGGCTTTCAGTTCTTCAGCCAATGCATCCCCCACTACCTGAAATAGGGCAACTGCTCCCGTCACTCCCCTACATCTCGCCTTGGTACCCTTCTGACAAAGAAAACCCATTATATTAAAATAGTTATCAACATATTAGGTAATTAATTTATCAGATGGTACAAATGATTACTTTGTGCTTTAAACAACAAGATCTGGTGGTGGGTCTACTGTTATTTTTAGTAATCATGGACATACAAGATATGTAGCGATATATGCAACCAGCATAATGTAGGAAGAGAATATCAGGGCATTCTTTCAGTGACAAAGTCACAGGTCCTGCTGTGGTCTGCTGTTCTCATTTGTAACAAAAGGAAATGTAATTTTCAGTTGGAAGTTAGTGAAAATAAAGATGCGATTTTTTTTTCCCAATCCAAATTTATAGACCCCATGGAAATTGCTGGGAGGTTTGACCAAGGGGTGTAACATGATCTGATTTATGTCTTTAAAAAAAATCAGCCTAATAGATGTTGGTAAGGCAAAAGAAAAAAAAAATGCGCTAAGGTCATTTCCTGTAGAGAGGCTGGCAATGGCCAGCTATAGGGAAGGGCAACACCATGGCTTTTCTTGCTGAGAAACTGCTGGAGAACAGATCCGTCTTTATGAGCGCTCCCTGGGCTGGGGATGAGAAAGGCCTCGCTGCAGCAATAAAGCACCTCTGGTCTCTGCCGCAGGGAGAGGACAGGAGGTCACAGGCGGAAAAGACCCCATGTGAGTCAGCGAAGCTCAGAGAAAAGAAACTGCATTTGCCCATTTCCTATAAGCACGGCCCGATGAGAACTCCCTGCCGGGCTGGTTCTGCTGAGACGAGAGGAGCTGCTGGACACAAGGCGAGGCCCCAGCAAAGAGGAGCCTTCAGTACATGGTGGCCAGTGCTGGGATGCGACTGGCCTGCTCTGGTGCCTTCTGCCTAGAACCATGATCATGCACTTTGGAGGGAGGGTGGGGCACAGAGGAGGCTTAGGAGCCATCTCACCCTGCAGAAGTCAAGGGATGGCCCCAGGTGATCTATAAAGGGACCAGGGCGCAATTCTGACATCTAGGGTTGGGACAAAACCAGTGTGAGCTCCTCAAACACTCAAAACCTGAAACCTAGACTGTCCATGTAAAAACATGCCAAAGGAAACCCTCCTCCTAGCAGGGCAAGCAAGGACACCTGAGACCGGAAGAGGTAAAGCAGGAGCTCCAAACCTGGGCTTTCCTCTCCTGATGCATTTGCAGAAGGGGCAGTGGGCCACCCGCTTCTTAAAGAGAACCTGTGCTTGTAACGCCGAGGAGTTGGAGGGTGGGGTTGGGGAAACCTAGACTTGCAGGGCCCTCGGAAGAGGGGCTGCTCCGAGCTCCGTGGGGAGCCAAGAGTACAGTCCACCACTGCCAAGCCCTGTGCTTGGCCCAGGAGTTTCTGCCAGACAGCACTCCCTCTCTCCCCAAAACTGGAGAATGTGCCTCACTCAGGGTCTTGCTCCTCTTTCTCTTCAGGGTCACTGAGAACCTCTACCCTACGTTTGGCTTTTTTTGTTTGTTTCTTTTTTACTCTTTCTCTCCCGAATGCCTCCAGTCTAAAAAGCAGCAGCTCGACTTCCAGTTCTCAAGTGGTCCCCAAAACCACACACAGTGACACAGTGTATTAAAAAAAAAGTGGGGGCGCCTGGGTGGCTCAGTGGGTTAAAGCCTCTGTCTTCGGCTCAGGTCATGATCTCAGGGTCCTGGGATCCAGCCCTGCATCTGGCTTCTGCTCAGTGGGGAGCCTGCTTCCCCCCTCTCTCTCTGCCTGCCTCTCTCCCTACTTGTGATCTCTGTCTGTCAAATAAGTAAATAAAATCCTTAAAAAAAAAAAAAAAGTGGCCTCTGGCCAATCTGATATAGAGTAAAAAACAGATTCTTAACCACAGCTTAAAATGGGGGAGGGGGCAAAAGGAAGGGTGACTCCCTGACTCTCCTTACCCATCCACCTTTGGGGAATTTACAAGGAATGGCACAGAGGCAGACACAGTGAGGTGGGCTGGAACAGGGAGAGGGGGCAGTCTGTCCTTCTTTAAGAGTGAGCGATGTCACCACCCCCCAATAGAGGGACCAAAGCACCACCCAAGAACCACTCCACTCTACAGATCCCATGTCCACTTTGACCTCAGATCTGTGAAACAGCTTTTGATGAGCCAACATCAAACCACGTTTTAAGAGGGTGGGGAAATACCCTTTCCCCAATCCTGGCTCTTATTCCAACGGCTAAACAAAAAGCTTTTATGAGAATTATTTCACTGGGCGACAAGGCACGAAGAAAGCGGTCTGCGTGCAGTCTCAAGGTCAACAGTGATGCTTTGTCTGAATTTGTGTCCTCCATGGGGCCGAGGCTGAGTTGTGCCGCCCTCCAGGGATCTCTGTGGCAATGTGCGTTCATCTACAGACTCACACAGAGGGAGGCTGCTGAGGGCAGCTGACTGAGGCCGACCAGCAAATTATCCCTCCTGTCTCTCCTTTGGCTCTCTCATTAGGTTTGTTTTTAGGTCAATGAAAATGTTATCAGCCCTCCTCCTTTGGAAAATGTTTGTGGTTGCAGCTGAGCGCGCCTGTAACAACAGCTGACAAAGGATTCCAAAATCATAGGGCACAAGAGTCAAATGAACCCCCTTAGCAAAAACTCCTCTTGCTTTTTTCCACTTCATTTGGGCTGTGTTCACGGAGCAGCTTCATTAGAATCCCTGCTTTCACTCCTACTCGTGTGAAGGGTTTTCTTTTATTTTTCTAATGAATCACATCTGGTGTGTTTCAAAAAGGCATCTGGTATGGACTTAATAGTTGTGTCCCCCTAACATCCATATGATGAAGTCTTAACCCCCATTGTAATGGTGTTTGGAGGAGGCCCTTTGGGATGCAATTAGGTTTAGATGAGGTCATGAGACTGGGGCCCCCACAATGAGATTAGTGCCCTTATGAGAGCTCCCATCTCTCTTCCAGCCATCTGAGGACACAGAGAGAAGGTGAGATGGTGGTTGCAAGCCAGTTAGAGAGCTCTCACCAGGGGCCAAATGTTCTGGCATCCTGATCTTGAATTTCCCAGCCTCCAGGAGTATAAGAAATAAATTTCTGTTGTTTAGGGCCCTCAGGCTAAAGTACTTTGTTATAGCGGCCTGAGCTAAGACAGTCCTAATTAAAGAACAGTCTTATGTTTGCCATGTTTGCCATAATGAGAAATGGAAAAGTATGCATTAGTATCCTTGACTGCTTATGACTTCTTCCACCATCCAAGGAGTGGAGAGAAGGACTTGAAGCAGATTGGTCACACGAGCAAACTTAAGATGCTGGTCTCCATTACTAACCAACATCTAATGTATTTACCTTCTAATCATCCACCTGAAAAACCCATAGGTACCCAAAACATCCTGGAGCCAGGGAACTGGGGCACTGGAAAGGAAGTTATTTAACTGCTTTACTTTACAGATGTGGAAACTGGTACCCAGAGAGGTGAAGCAACAGGTACAAGGTCAGATAGCTACTAATGACAAAAGTCAAAATAAACTCTAGTCTTTAATCCATGCTAAGAAATGCCTATCCCAGATGAGGCAGTAAGATATGAGGTTTTATACATGTTCCTCAACCCATCTGTGCCACAGCCAGCTAAGTCTTACATCAAACCTTGGCTTCCTCTGAGACATTCTCCACTCAGCAACTGGGAGAATCTTCTCAAAACACACAACATGCCCTTGCTTAAACCTCCCCCTACTCCTGCTAGTGACTCCTTATTGTTCTTAGGATAACAGTCTAAATCTTGAGCATGTTCTTTGAGGCTCTGCATGGTCTGCTTTCTGCCATTTGCATCTACTACCTGCCATGCATTTGCTTTTAAATCAGCATGCTCCATCCTACCACAGGACCCTGCACATGCTATTCCCATGCTGCAACTCTCAATCTCACCTTGAATCTAGTTAACACACTTTCTTTTTTCAGATCTCACTTCCTCAAAGAAGCCTTCCTTGTCCCTTCATGACTAGGTCAAGATCCTTGATTAAATGCCCTCACAGCAATATGCTTCTCTCATGTTCAAAGATTTTATTTCCACTTGTTATTATATTCTTGCTACTGTAATTATTAATTAATGCCTGCCTCCTCAATGAGACTGTAAATTACCAGAAACTTACTAACTTGTTACCATTTTATCCTCTATCAAGCGTACCATCCAATGAGCGTAAAGATGCTCAATCAATATGAATAGAAGAATTAATGAGAAAAAGAACTTAAAAGAACATGTAAGGCCCTCAAGGATCTTAGAGTCCAGAAATGTCTTCTGAGTCACTTGTACACTGGGAAGTGAGCTATTCAATGATCAATGCTGGTTCACTTAGATCTTTCTAGGAGAGAGGGAAATGACTTGATATTCTTCTCTCAGAAGCACGCCTTCTTCTTCAAGACCACATCCCATAAAATATAGGAACATTTCAACATCCTACTCAATCTAATGTCACTCTTCCGCTAACAACATGAGACCTCCATCAAATGGAAGTTCCTAAACCAAACCAAACCTCTGGGGTTCCAATGGTAATTTTGTTCCTTACTGTGGTTTCTTGAGACTCCATCAATCAAGCCCTATGCTGTATAACCCACAGAGATAACCCTCCCTTCATACCATCCCTGTTTCCAGACACATTCTCCATGACCACCGCCAGCAGCCAGCTCATTTCTCATGTCAGACACTCCTCCACTTTCCCGTAGGGACAGCAAGCACATGGCCTATCCCCCACCATCTGACAACGATTTAAATGAAATCTCAGCCTCAGTTGCTGCTTGTATTATGCAGGGAAGCCATCATCGAGAAACACAGAGAAACTCAGAGCAGGTATGTGTCAGAGAACACGGACGGTGTGGTGCTTCAGACACAAAAGCATAAGCAAAACCCCTTTATGTGAAGGCAAAACAACATGTGACGTTGACTTTAAGGAAGGCAATTTACAATTTTTTTAAAATATTTTATTTATTTGAGAGAGACAGTGGGAGAGAGCATGAGCGACGAGAAGGTCAGAGAGAGAAGCAGACTCCCTGTGGAGCTGGGAGCCCGATGCGGGACTCGATCCCGGCACTCCGGGATCATGACCTGAGCCGAAGGCAGTCGTCCAACCAACTGAGCCACCCAGGCGTCCCGGCAATTTACAATTTTTTAAAGCCAAATATGTTTCAGCTAAACATAACATTCAAATTTATGAAAACCAAGCCGTGTTAAGATGTTTTCTCTCTTCTCTCCCCTCTATGGAATTTAGCCAATTCCTGTGGACAGATGGCTGGTGAGGTGCCGTCTGCGAGGGGGGACGTGTTGTTTAAAGGGCAGTCGCCTCTGTCAGCTGTAGGTGAGTCAGCTGTCATTTGGGCTATTTGCAAATAATAATAAGCCTACTTTTTAAAAAAAGTTTTTATTTATTTTCAAGGGGGAGGAGAGGGAAAGAGAGAAGCAGACTCCCTGTGGAGCAGGGAGCCCGATGTGGGGGGTCAATCCCAGGACCCTGAGATCATGACCTGAGCCGAAGGCAGAGGCTTAACCGACTGAGCCACCCGGGCACTCCCCCCCTTTCTTTTAAATTATTAGCATGATTAAAACGAGTACATCATCACATCCCCTTGGGGAGGGGGGTCCTTTCAGCACCTCTTATTTAGTTTTCCATTGTCTTATAATCAATAAAAGCCATTTTTAAAAAAGATTTTATTCATTTATTTGAGAGAGAAGAGAGACAGTCAGAGGGAACACAAGCAGAGGGAGGGGGAAAGGGAAAAGCAGGTTTCCCGCTGAGCAGGGAGCTGATGGGGCTCGATCCCAATCATGACCTGAGCTGAAGGCAGATGCCTAACGACTGAGCCACCCAGGTGCTCCAATAAAAGCCACTTTAATATTTACCTTCTTCAAGTAAGATAAGCCAAACACAAGGTAAGGGGGTGGTGGGTCAGCATGGCAGGTACTCTGCAGCACCTTCCCAGTTGGGGTCCTCCACTCACCCTGGAGGGCCAGTGAGGAGGGATTCCACCCGGGTCCAGCTGGAAGAACCTGGCACACTTCTCGCTCCTACAAACTGGGGCTCTCCAAGGTGGCTCCCTTATTTTCTCCCCAGCACTGAGAATGCTCAAGAATGCAAGGCATGCTCACATTTCAATGTGATTGCCGGAGCACATTCCAGGCTGAGCTATAAATCACTCCCTGGCACTTCACTGTTGTAAATGTCCCAGAATATCCTCCTGCCCCTTAATTCAGATCAGCTAGAAATGAGCGTTGTGACAACGCCTTACAAGCGCTTCTCCTTCCACGACCACATGGTGGGCACGAGGAACAGCGCTCTGCACGCAATGATTACCAGCCAAACAGAAAGGACTTGAGACTTCAATAGGGGGATGTTTTTCATTTTAACAGAAAATTTCCGTTCTGGCCATTATCCCTGAGAGAGCTAGATGTGCGAGTGTGGGCATTCATGGCTCCACATCTGCAGAAATCATGTGTACATTCCATATTGCTTATGTCCTCTTGTCTCCAGGCTGATTTCTCTTATTAGCTCATAAAACCCCGAGCCTACAGTCACGTCTCTTGCTTTGTATACCACAAGGTCTCTTCAGGTAGGTTGGCCTTGGACTTATCCTCTTGTTTTACCACTTTTTCTTCAAAACGAGAGAATGCAAAAATATGCACAGAGGAAGACAGATATTCTTAAAAGGATGCCAAGATAAATCCAAGTCATGTTTACAGTCACCTCCCAAAGACAGCGTGGAACACGGACAATGCAGTGGCCGCTCACTCAGTTATCCAACGAAGGTGAATTGGACACACTCTGCCCCACACACCATTCCAGATGTTAGGAATAAGGCCGAAAATGAAAGAAAAATTATATCCTGGTGCGAAGATACCAACACATAGAAAAATACATGATGTGGCAATACCATAAAGAAAAACATAAAGTCAGGAAAAGTGGCGTGTAGGGTGGGGAGTGGGGGACAGAAAAAGCCCATCTAAGGACCTTTGAGCAGATACCTGAAGGAAGATGAGGAAGTATGTCACATGGAGATCCAAAAGAGTTTTCCATAGAGAGAATCCAGTTGCCAAGGTCCTGGGGTATGAGTATAGAAGAAAAAGGAGGCCAGGGTGAGAAAGCACAGGGGAAGGGAGAGTGGCAGGTGATGAGGTGTGGAAGAAGCCTCATGACCTGATCATGCTTGACCACAAAGACCACTAGGAAGATACAGCAATGCCATGGAGTCAGGAGGGAGACATGGGTGAGACAATATGTAACTTAGGCTTAAAAGAAACTCTCTAGCTGCTGTGCTGAGAGTGGACAATAGGGGGTCAAGGGCTGAAGCGAGGAGACCTGGTGGGAGGCTTCTGGCATCATCCAGCCACTATGGAGATGAGGGGAACCTGATAAAGGTGGTCCAGCTGGGTGTGCTCACGGGGTGGTTCTGGCTGTATCACAAGGCAGAGCTCATGGTGGTGTTATGAGCCGGTTACCCATTCCTCGTGACTGCTTAGACCTGAATCAATCTTGGCAGAATGCAATCTGAGACATTTTGTTAAATACTTCTATTAACTATTCTTTACAAATGATCATTCATTTAAAATCAAACTTGTTCTCCCCAAAAGGGTACAGGACTCCCTCTTATTTTAAGCAACACATAAATATCTTTATTTCTGCCTTCCTGGTATCACTTATCTTTATGAGAATTACCAAATTTACACTTGAAAAAAAATCCATCCATCAAATCTTTCTGAGGGCTGGACACATACCAGGCACTTTCTTGGGCACCAGGCTGACAGTAGTGCCTAAAAGAGACAATATCTTTGTCTGTGTCCCATCCCATGTGCCCGGATTATTTTACAACATCGGCAGTAATGAAGTGCTTCCTTGTACCAAAGCCCTGCTACATTATCTTACTGAACCCTTAGAACAACTCAATTAGCATCTGCATTTTCTAGCCAAGGAAACTATTAACACAGGGAGACTGAATATGCTGCCCAAGGTCACACAGCTAGGAAGTGGTGAGGCCAGAATTCAAAACACTAGACCGAGAACTCTCAGCTTCTGCTGTGTTCCTGGATCTCAGGTACAATCCAGAACATGAGTCCCAAGAGACTTCTACTGTTCCTTGGTCATTTTGGGCGAGCACTTAAGACTTGTCTCAGCTTCAATTTTCATACCTACAAAATGAAATGTATTCAACTCAATAATCTCTAAGGTCCCTTCAGGTCTAAAATTTCTAGCAATATTGCTCTAAAACCCAGTGCTCTCAGAGCTACATAGCCTAACTGTAAGAAGAACACAAAGCGAAAGCTCACCCGCCATACAGTATGATTTCTCAAGGGTGGCTTTTGCATAAAATGAAGTAAAGCACTTCCCCAGATGACCCTTTGTGTTGACCAGCTAAAAGAAAATAAGTCATTTTCAAGGATCCTCTAAGGGAGAAAAGTCTTAGTAGCAGTGGAATCTATAGCAAAATTTCTTTCTTTCAAAACCAATCAACACTCTGGAATTATTGCCTTACAGGAAGGAGAAAACCAGCTGCAGGTACAGCTAAGACATGTCTTCCCTGTGCCTGGTTAACTTGTAACAAAATCAAGAGTTTTGTCTGCTGACAAAAAGTCTTAAGTAAGATTTAAGACTTAAGACTGCAGTGTCCTTGTGCCTGACACAGGGTAAAGTTCAATAAATACCAGTTGACTGAGTTAGTCTTGAGTGATTTAGTGACTGTCCTCAAGAATGAACAGATGAACTCATTAATTCAACAGTGATAAATATTTCCTTGATAGAATTTATATAGATCTGGCCAGCAAATGCATCACTTTCCTTTGCCAAATAAAGGTGAAAAAAATAGTTTAGATTGATTTTAGTCTTTAGTAGAAGACTCCAATTTTGTAAATTGGTATTTTGAGGTGTGTGGGCAGTAAAAGAAATTCATTTATAGAACTATAAGAGGAAAAACTAGTCCGCTCAGGAAAAAACCAAAATAAACACCTTCATGACTTCTACAGAGTTAATCCCAAGCTGCAGTTTGATGGCTGAAAATAAGGCCAAGGATCAATTTCAAATGCTTCACCATCAATACTAACCATGAATGTTGTTTGCAGAGAAACCACCTGCTCATATAGGGTCAACCCTACCCATAAAACGATCTATGCATAGCTGTGTTAAACTAGCAGTGGGGTAGAGAAAGTCACACAAACCATGAGATTTCTCCTGGACCCTTCATTCTTCTGACACTTTTCAGAAGTTACCCAAGAACATAAGTATCAATCAGATGATATAAAAAGTTAACGCACAGTCAACATCAAGGGGAAAAGTCAACATACTACCTTTTCTTCACAGAGACTGAGCATCAGACACAACTGAGAAAATAAGAAGGAAGAAAAATAGCTTCTGCTATTAAAACCTGAAATATATAACCAGATCAAAGAGGAAGCTTGATGCAATTATGTGAGTAATTTGGGGGAAAAACTCAATTAGCTGGGAACGGAAGCCCGGATGGAACTTCCTCACCAAGACTATTTACATAATTTTTAGGTGGACAGACCTAGGCTAGATTTTAGATAAAAAAAAATCATGAGCATGTATGAACAATTATTTTCTAGTGACTTTTTACTACAAATAATCTCAGTCAAAATAGAGCTACTGATAAACTGCAAAATTTTAAAGACAGTTGCGATGGAAACTTTGTCAACAACACAAATTTACTCTTTGAATTCACAACTATAGTTTCCCCTCCCTCCGTTCCTCTGTTCCCCCGTTCCTTCCTTCCTTCTTTCCTTCCCTCATTCCCTCCTTCTCTTTTTTCTTTCCTCCCTCCCCTCCCTTCCTTCCTTCCTTTTTTTTTTTCCTTTTTAGCCATGGGTGACTCAGAAGGAATATGCTTCTGGGTATATAAATTTAAAAGTTACATATACTTTTACTTAAATGACGCACACATGATGGAGACAAAATAACTCTTCTTCTCCAGTTCTCACAGTCTGTTCAGATCTGCATTTGATAACAGTATGGTTTTTCCCTATTTGCTTTTCTTTGGTGTCCATGAATGGAAGCAGAAAAACAGTAACAGCAAAAAAGGCACAGGAATCTGAACCACAAAAATAGTGATTTAACATTATTCATACTAACATCAAAATGGCAAGTGTCCACAGGCACTTTTTTGTATTTACCTTCCTGCTCGCTCTGGAGTGTGAGATGGTCTTTGTAACTGGAAAATATTGGACATCAAATGTGCCCCTCAACGAAGAATCATGTTAAAATCATGGAGAATCATATTAAACTATGATCCATTTGTCTTATGCATTAATAAGCAACAGTTGAAAAAATAAGACACATCCTTCACTAAGTGAATGGATAAACTGTACTACATTCATACGATGAAATACAATTCCAGTGATAAGAACGTAGGAAGTTCTCAAGTCACAAAAAAGACATGGAGGAAACTTAAATTCATATTACTAAATGAAAGAAGCCAGTCTGAAAAGGTTATGTACTGTATGACATTTTGAAAAAAGGAAAACAATGGAGACAATAAAAAGATCAGTGGTTGCCAGGGGCACAGAGGATTTTCAGGGCAGTGAAACTATTCTGTAAGATGCTGTAATGATAGATATTTGTCACCACACCTTTGTCAAAAGCTACAGAATGTACATCGAGTGACGTCTAATGGGAACCATGGACTTTGGGTAGTGGTCATGTGTCAGTGTAGGTTCATTGATGATCACAAAAGTACTGGTCTGGTAAGACGTTGATGGTGGGAGAGGGCTCTGCATGTGCAGGGTGGGCGGGTGTATGGAAATTCTCTGCACTCTCTCCTCAATTTTGCTGAGAATCTAAAACTGCCCTAAACAAGAAAGACTATTTAAAAGAAAAAAATTGCAAAGCAAAACAAACAAACAAAAAATGACAATATTTATGTCTGTAAAAAGCTGCCACAAGCTAACTTTTAGATCTCTATCTGTGTGTCTAACTAGGTCTAAATACCCGGAAGGAGACTACACTGATAACCAGGATCATACCTGAGGAGACACATGGAACCAGGACATCATCATGGGGCTGTTAGTTCTATTACTGTTGTTTGATTTTTTTAAAAATCATGGAAATGTGTGCACTATTACTTGTGTATTAAAAATAAAACTGTTTTTCTCTTTAAAATACTCACTTCATATTTTATGTTAAAGAGGTCCAAAGTAAGTTACAAATATCATGATATTCCATCCCTAAATACTTCAGAATTCATCTCTAACAAAAACATTTTTCTACCCTAAAACTATTCTTTCTAACAACAAAAGAAGCAGAAAAGATCCTCTACTAAAATACAGGGGTGACTCAATTAATCTCTCTCTTTTTTAAAAGATTTATTTATTTGAGAGAGATTTAGAGCGCATAGGTGCAAACAAGTATGCCTGAGCGGGGGGGGGGGGGGGGGGAAGCAGAGGGAATGCATCTCAAGCAGACTCCCCACTGAGCACGAGCCCAAGGTAGGACTCCATCTCATGACCCTGAGAGCATGAGCACAGTGGAAATCAAGAGTTTGACACTCACCTGATTGAGCCACCCAGGCATGCCTCAATTAATCTATTTCAAAAAGCTAAGGTGATATCAAAGAAAAACCTACATCCAAGTGTTGAGAATTGATTTAATGGTTATTGCAGTTTTCCTAAAAACATTATCATCATTATTCCAGCCCCTTACTTCTATACAACATTTCACATTCTGTCCTTTAAAACACTAGCAACCTCACATACCAACAGGCCAAAATTAATTAAGTTTGTTACATTTTAAAAATTTTGGTCATTTGAATTACAAAGAGAATACAATACAAAAGATCTAGCATAGCAGATCAAATGTCTTTTCTTTTTTTAAAGATTTTATTTATTTGATAGACATAGATCACAAGTAGACAGGCAGGCGGGGGGTGGGGGGACAGTCTAGTCTCCCCGCCAAGCAGAGAGCCCAATGCGAGGCTAGATCCCAGGACCCTGGGACCATGACCCGAGCCGAAGGCAGAGGCTTTAACCCACTGAGCCACCCAGGCGCCCCCAGATCAAGTGTCTTAACCAAGAATTCCTAATTTAGAATTCTCAGCGTCCCCAAGAAGTACGTGGACAAAATTCAAGGCATCCGTGAACTTGGATGGAAAAAAAAGTACATCTTTAGTTTCATTAATAACTCAAATCTAGCATTTTCTTCCAGTATAAATGAAGGTCATGGATTTCAGAAGCATTAGCAGACCCGTGACTTTGTCACCATAGAAATCACTATATTTTCAAACCACAGAGTGGTTGGAGTAGGTATTTTAAAATATCTTGTAGAAGGTGTATTAGTTACTAGACTTGTTGCCAGGTCTTGTAACTTAAAGCATTAATTACACATGTGTAACTCTTAACCACAAATTTGTAATTTAAATATTTTGATAACTGCCTTTCAATATAACTGAGTTTTGTTGTCATCTTATGTATGCATTTAATTTTAGGCACAAAGAGATGGCCTTCTACGGGGAAGGGGAGTTCACAGGTTTCACAAGATGCCAAAGGTCAAGAACCGAGGAACTGAAGCTCCCCTTCTCATAGTTCCATCCTCCAAAAAGCCACTGTCCACAATGCAGTGCATGCTCCTCCATACTTATTCCTTTATGTGGCCAAATATATAAAAACATCTAGGAATATAATTTATATTTTATGTGCTCTGTCATTGTGTTATGCACTTAAATTTTAAAATGTATTTACAAGTCTCTATAGAGTTTGGATATCCATGCTGTTTCCAGCTTTTGGCTATTATTTAAAAAAAAAAGTAATGAAACTCCCTGTATATGTCTCTTCATAGACTTCATAGATCTTCACTTTCATGGAATTTCACGATAATTTCTATTTATGATCACTTGTGCCAAAAACAGATATCCTTAAATTTAACCACAAAGTCATTTTTGTATTATGCAATCAACAGAATAAAAGCTAGTCTTGTCTTTTTTCTTTTCTTTTCTCTTAAAGATTTTATTTATTTAGTTGACAGAGAGAGACACAGAGAGAGAGAGGGAATACAAGCAGGGAGAGTGGGAGAGGGAGAACCAGGTTTCCCACTGAGCAGGGAGCCCGATGTGGGGCTCAATCCCAGGACCCTGGGATCATGATCGAAGGCAAACGCTTAACCAACTGAACCACCCAGGCATCCCAGCTAGTATTTTTGTACTTACTATAGGCCAGGTCCTAAGTGCTTTGCATGAACTAACTCTTTTCAATCCTTACAACCCTAAGGTGGGGCACTGTTTCAATTTCAGTTTACAGGTGAGGAAACTGAGGTACAGAGCAATGTTCAGTCGCTAAGCTCCCAAAGTGCTTAATTCTTATGACAAATTCAAACAAGGAGGTGTTCTCAGAGCATGAGAAGCCTCATTTAATACAGGTCCCATCAACGTCACTTTGAAGGGAGTAGTAGAGGATGACTGACACTTTGTTACATTACCTTCTGAGAGTGTATCCTGAAGCTCCTTAGAATTTCATTGTCATTGTACAATTCAAGAGGTAGATCAAAGAGTAAAGAACACAGTGATTATTATAACCCACCACCTAATCCATTGGGCCAAAGGCTAGACAGAAGGTGTCTAGGGTCAACATTGAGCTCCTTTGTCATTAGAAATGGTAGCACCATCTTGGACGCAACAGAGGGTCTCCACTACGTTGGGCCCAAGCAATTTCACAGGCAGTGACAGCAGATCATAAATCCAAAATAGAACACATGCCAACAAGTTAAATACAAGCATACGTTAATGAAGACCCAATCTCAGTGCAGGCCTGGTCTCCTCGGTGATAAGAGCCTTATTAAACTCCCCCATGCAATTCATCAAGGCCCCATGCTGGCCAGGGCTAGGCTAATCTCTCTCCCCAGTTAGCAAGTTCCAGAACAGGCTGAAAGAAAGCAAACCATGGAAATGGTACCTTTTTTAATAATCTGGACTCTGCTGAGCAGAGATTAAAAAAAAACAACAAGGGGCGCCTGGGTGGCTCAGTGAGTTAAGCCTCTGCCTTCGGCTCAGGTCATGATCTCAGGGTCCTGGGATCAAGCCCCACATCGGGCTCTCTGCTCAGCATGGAGCCTGCTTCCCTCTCTCTCTCTGCCTGCCTCTCTGCCTACTTGTGATCTCTCTCTCTCTCTCGCTCTCTGTCAAATAAACAAATAAAATATTAAAAAAAAAACCCAAAACTCCCTGCTGCTGTTCCATGTCTGCCTTAAAATATCCTAGCAATGAAACATCACTTAGGTTAACTGAGACAAGAAAGCTCTGTCCCTTTCCTCTAAACATTCTTGAGCTTCGAGCATCCACATTGACAGAGTAAATCATCAGAAAGCACAAGTAACAAAAATGTCATAAAGCTCAAAGGTGGTTTGCCAATAAGAGGAGCTGAAAATCCCATATGCCATCTACTACTAGAAGCCACAGAGCCAAATGCCTCATCTTCTTCCCAGACTGGAGGCAGTGTGGGAGGCTGTGGCATCCAACCATCCTGGGCTTGGATCTACAATAAGCTGGAACTTTCAGCAAACTCCTTAATTCTCTGAGGCTCAGTTTCTTCGTCACCTAGGGTGACAGGCCGCTGTGTGGATTAAATGGATCTTACCTCACCCTAGTCATGGTTCAGCCATAGGAAGTGCCTTCAGCAGGGAAGGATGCCCTACGGCTGGCTCTACCTCTACCTGCCTCATCTCCACCAGTCACATGAGGGGCCTGGACCCCCCAGGGGTGACAGGAGGGGCTCTTCCCAAAGAGGCAGTAGAAGCAAATGCCCCATATGAAGTCATGGACTTAGCAAGGGACCACTAATACAGCTGAAAGAGAGATGGCCCTGGGCAACCCGAGAACAATCTCTACTCTGAGTTTCTGAACCACACTCACCGGGTCTGAACAGAATTTCCACCTCTAACTTCCAGAAGAGGTACAGACCTATTCATGGGCTTAAAAATATTTGTACCACTTCAGCCAGGAATTTCGTATTTTATCCATTTTTTCCTCCTGATATAAGATTACATAGATATTCTTAAATGCCTGCCAGTATTATTTATAATAGTGAAAAGTTACAATTTATCTAAATATCCAATGAAGGATTGGTTTAAAAAAATTGGTGCATTCGTTTGACAAAGTACTGTGTGCTTATTAAAAATAACGTTCTTAAAGAATATTTTAGGATGTGGAGACACGATCTCAATGTAGTCAAGTGAAAAATTCAGGAATAAATTAGTATGTGTTACAATCCCAATTTTTAAAAATTTGTGCTTACACAAACTTAAGTATACGTGCTATTTAGGGATACATATGTGTAGAAAGTTTCTAGACAGGCAAGGCAAAAACCAACACAACTCTACAGAGCAAGGGGTTCTGCTTTACCATTAAGGGCACATTTCCTCAGCTGCACTGGTAGCTACATTTTGTATTAATCTCGCTGCCACTTTGTATATCTGCAACATTCATGATGAAAAATTTTAAAGTGTGTGTATAATGCCAAGGAGGTAATACATCAAAATGTAGCTACTGCTTTGAGGTGGGATTATTAATGACCTCTCTTATTCATAGTGTCCAAATTTTCTACAAAGACTATATGTTCCTTTTCATCTTTTACACTGTTTTTTATCATTGGAAACCATTTTTATGCCCAGCTCAGAACTCATTTGCTTTTTAAGAGAGGATGCTTGGTGCTGAGCAGTGCCCTCCATCAGGGGCCACACCTGGCTCTTCCAACATCCTGTTTCCCGGGACACCACGAACCCTGGCTTTCCACTCAGGCATCGCTCCCCCGTTAGAACTTAAACCAGAAAAGTGCTGTGGGGGAAGCCATGTCCCTGAAACCATCCCACTCGCATCCTCTGACGTGAGAAGAGATTTGTAGGCGGCTGCTAGGAGCATCCTCCTCTCTGCAATTTGTTCTCAAAAGTATAGGTTTGTCTTTTTTTTTTTTTTTTTTTGGTCTTGGAATATTTTGTGTTCTATCCTGCCAGGAAGCTGGGGGCTCAGCGAGTGGCTTGGGTAAAGGGGTGGAAAAAATCAGAGAACGATTATAGCGTCAACTAGCATGGACATTCCATCACCATTTATTTTTCACCAAGTGCTGGGGTGGAGGGTGGGAGATGAATTCTTTGGAGATATGTCAGCATGCTTAAAGACCCTTCCAATTCCCTTTTTAAAATGGGAACTCTTAACATGGGTCTTGGCTGAGCTCCGTGGGGCCCATAAAATCACACATTGACCTTATAAAATTTCTGGAGCCCAGATTCCCAAAAGACTCCATGACCCCCTAAATGATGGGAGATCCCTGTCTGTAAGAATAAGCTTAAGCTCTTTTCTTAGCTTTTGCCCTTCTATTTGGTCTCTGAGTCCAAGTTTAGTAGGAGGTTAGAAGGAAAACTCTCTTCCAGGCACCTACAAAAATCTTGTCACCTGAGGCTTTGAACTAAAGCAAGATGTCAGTAGGAATGTTTGGTGTTATCGTCACTCACACACCTTGTGGGGTTCTATACGTATTTTTTAATCAAGGGGGGAAGACTTCATCAGTGTTAACATCTCCCAACTCTACGTCACAGATACATTTCTTTAAAAGGGCTGGATGTGTTAAATTCTACTACACATTAGGAGGGTTCACTGTTTTTCTGTTTTTAAAAATGAATCAAACAATCAGTACCTACCAAGAGCTCAGTGTGCATACAGCGCTGGGCTGGAACACAGTGGAAACTTGACGGTGATCCCCAAAGGACCCCATCCCTTCATCTAGTGACTTCTTGTTGAAAATACACATCTGATGACTATCTTTCCACTTATTAAGTGGAATCAAATTGAGAGTTACTAATATTACTTTCCCAAGCCCTCACATCCTCCCGTATGAGTCATCTGTCGGAACCCACTTTCTTTTCAGATACTTTCCACGACACGTAGAAACAGGCTCAAGCAACTCTTCAGTAATGCTGCTAGCCAGTTAAGGACTGTGACTACTGGATATCACCATTTTAAAGCATCTTAAAGCAGCCTACAAAAGCTATTTATTAGAACAATTCATTTATTGGACTCAGCTACTTATTTAGACACTGTTGCCTTCATGGCAAAACATCTTCTCCTAAGTGGCTCTACCCACCGCTTCACTCAATGCAAATGTACCTCCACTGAGTGCTGGTTAGGTGGGAGGCACTGAACATCATCAGTACCACTTCTTCTGAGGCCCTGGCTGGATCTGTCACACATCCTGTCATTTCCATATGACAGGGATTGTCAATGAGCCTGGAACACAGCACTCTTCATGTCTTCCAACAGCATCTAGGAGTCTAGGATCTTTCTAACTTTTACAGTTTTATAATACCATGTGAAAACTTTTGGAGGAAACTCTGCTGAGGTTCTAGAATCTGTCTCCCAAGATGCAGAAAAAATGCCAGGCAAATTAGAAAGGAATTTGGCCATAGCTGAAGCATCTGGCCATCCCTACGCATAAAGGTAGATTTCTTTTCTATACAAGTCACTCTATTGTGACAAAACATCATATGAGATGATTAAAAATGAGAGAGAGAAATATCCTTTGCAGCTGCACCAAGAGAAAAGAAGTCAGACAGTTGATTATATGAGACTTCAGTAATCTTAAGAGAAGGCAAGGTTATTAATGCCAATCAGCAAAAAAACCCAAATCACAATTCATAATTGCAAATAATCCTTTCATATAAGAGGGGTTCAAGGTTTTTTGATTTAAAAAAAAACCTTCTAGGGCGCCTGGGTGGCTCAGTGGGTTAGGCCGCTGCCTTCAGCTCAGGTCATGATCTCAGGGTCCTGGGATCGAGTCCCACATCGGGCTCTCTGCTTGGCAGGGAGACTGCTTCCCTCTCTCTCTCTCTGCCTGTCTCTCTGTCTACTTGTGGTCTCTCTCTGTCGAATAAATGAGTAAATAATCTTTAAAAAAAAAAAACCTTCTAAAGATATGTTTTCCTGAAAAAATAAATATAATAAATATAATGCAGTTGAAGAAATATGTTTGATGACGTATGATCTTAAATTAAAGTCTTGCCTAAATCACTACATCTCCCTGGGCTTCTACTCTTCATTTTCAAAAGTGAGAGGACAGAACTATATGATGGCTAAGAGCTCTTTCAATTCAGAAAGTCAATGATCCTAATAATTACCAAAAAATTAAAAACATTCAAACATGCAAAAAAACTTGCTGCTACGGGAAGTTTCATAGACTTCACCTGTCAATAATAAAACATTCAGCAAGTAAAGTAAAACCCAGAAGAACATCATTTTTTTGTCCTGTTACTATGGTATCCGAGTAAACTGGTCCAACGCCATCAATCTGATGGTCTAAAGACTGGAACAAACAGCATATGGTGAAAAAAAGATGTCCAAGTACATTAATTAGATGCCAGCTCAGGATCACTCCATCATGGAAATTTGCAAAATTCTGCAATAATTAAAAATAAAACTAAAAGCATTGTTTAGACTGGTAAATAAATGTTATTGGGTGAGAACCCCATGATCCATGTTCAACAAATTTTCCGATTTTCACAGTGGTTTTAGAGGACTTGATCTTAAACTTTTTTTTTTTCCCAACAAATGAGGAAACTGAGGCCAAGCTTGCACTATTAGTTACAGGCAGAGCCAGGACCATGACTCAGCCCTTAAGTCTCAGCACAGAAGCTTTCTCATCCCACAACAATGGCGTCCATGGTTTCTGTGGAGGAGAAAGACTGGGGTCTAAAGTCAGATGGATCCACTATGCACAATGAGTGCACCCCAAGGAAGTATACGTGATGAATGGATGTGGGGAGCCCTAGAGGACCTGAACACCCACCCACCAGCCCTTTGGTAATGAGTGCAGCAGAAGCCAAGGTTGGCTTCCCAGCTGGGGGGAACAAAGACACCATACAAAGAAAGCTGCAGAAATTAAACACCCAACACACAGCCCCCCAAATTCAAGAAACCTCTTAGCCTCTATCAGCACCAGCATTCGACTACCATGTCATTAAATATCTTTAGTAAACTTCTGCTTTTAAGGAAAAATACAACAAGGTTCACATTTGGTAGGTGCCTAAGTCTGTACCCGGCAATGGTCTCAGTAGTCTCACTTTTACTGTTTTATTTGACCCTCACAATAATCCTGCCAGGTGAAGTCTTCATCTCTATTCTCCAGATGAGAAAATAGAGACAAGGAAAGGTGTCGCATTAATGGGAAGAGTAGACTCTTGATTCAACTGAAGATCTGCTAAATCCAAAGTCACTCACTCTGCCACGCTGCTAGAGACTTCTCTCAGCCTTTGGGTACCGGCCGCCCAAGTTGGGCTGACTCACTAACTTCCCTGAAAGGGGGACAAACATCTGACCATCTTCTGGAACCAGCCTCTAAAACAGCACGGTGACATTTATCTAGATTCTCCTCAGATGCACTGATTTCATAATTCATTTTATGAGAGAAAAAAAACATGAGCAATAAACAACTCGGTTTGCAAGCCAAGTTGGCCACTCAGCTTTCTCTAGTGAAGTGAAATGTTTTCCCCAGGTCACAGTTTCCATCGTCAGTAGCTTGAAGCCCCCTTAAAGCACACGGCATATTAACCAGTAGCTTCAGAGATGAGAGGTGCTCTCATGGCAGAGTCAGTAGAAAGCAGTGTACTTACACTTATGTCGAGACTACAGAGGCTGACAGCATCTTCATCTTGGGTGCTCTGCTTGCGTTTTCGCTGCAAAAGAAATGATAAAGTTCAGATGTAGACGAGGATGATGGCCTTGATTAAGGGAAGGGGGAAAAGCAACCAACTGAATAGCAGATGCAACCCTTGTCATCTCTATCATGTTTTCCCCAATCCTTTAACCAATATATGTAAATGAACGAATCCAAGAAAGCCTAAGAAATCACAGGAAGCTTTTAAACTCTAAGGTAATTGGTTTACATTATTGTTCTTACCCCTGCTGCTACAATTTGTTTCTTTTTGTATTTCTTTTTTTCCTAAATATCTCTATATATCAAGGCTCAGAAATTTAGATACAAAGTTCAGGTTCTGACTAACTTGAAAGAGGAAATTAGACTGGAAAGAAAATCAAATTCACTTAAAGATATTTCATTTTTAGAGCTCTTTGTACTTGGGTAATTTAAATTTGTTCTAAATTTCATACAGGGTCCTGATATAATCACAGAACCAGAGTGCTGTAACAAACCTTAGACATCATCTCCAGCGTTCCTATTTTATAGCTGTAAACACCAAGAAAAATCATTACTTGAATGGAAGAAAATTGAATTTGAAATGACCTTATGACCAAGGAAGTCTGCCAGGTTAGATGTGGAAAATATATTTTCTTCTTTTATAAAAGGAAACGAAACTCCATCTACAAACCATAACAAAGCTCATCAGAGATACATTCACCTCTTTTCTACATCCTAGCTCAACCAACCAGCCAAGTACTGCATGAGTCCCTAATTTGTGACTTGCTAAGTCTCCTGATCCTACTTGGCAGAAACCTACCAAAGGACCAGAATCACTGGCCTGCAGTTCCCATGGAATCCAGAGACATCTGGAGTCTTCATCCCTAAAGAAACTCCCCTCTTCCTCTTCCTCCATTCTACCCTGAGCAGGAAAGACAAAGTGTGGAAAGCGACTAGAGCCATCCTTGTCTACCTCACTATAATTGTCCTATGATTTATTTGCTTCAGTTCAAGGAAGATTTGTTGAGCATCTACCCCAAGCCTGACCCTTCATTTGCTCCTGGGACTGCAAAGACCAGCAGAACTCACATTCCTGTAGAGGGACAGAACTGAAGGAATGAACTATAATGCAGTACAATCCAAACACCCTAGGAAAGTCACATCACTTTTCTGAGTTACCCCTTCTCAAGTCTTAAGGCCTGGTGGGGGGCGGGGGACAACATTAGTTTCTATTCTCAAAGGGAGAGGAGAAAATATGGTAATGCATTTTACAACTTAGCAGACTGCCTGGTACACAGTGGGTGCTCAAAACATGGGTTCTCCGAAAGCACAGTGAGGAGTAATTAGTTTGGTTTCGGTGGGGGTTGGGGAGGTCTTCTCAGAGGAGGAGACATCTGAAGAGACCAGAAGGTGAATAAGAGTTTGCTAGAAAAGATACTGGGTGTGCACTAGAGCCTCTGTTCCAGAGTCAGCGACCTAGATCTTCAGGACCTCACAGGTGCACATGGTTCTATCCAGAGTAGGGGAGTTCTGGGTCCTATATATTTATTCCATTGAGCAGTGGAAAGATTTAGAGATGAATGCCAGGAACCAGGAGGTTGAATCCACCCTCTGGGATGGTGCTCAAGGATCTGCATTAAGGAACTCTATTCTGGGGTTTTGGGTGGAGGGAGCCTTGAGAAGGTGCTGGTAGCCACCTGCCATTCGTGAGGATGTTTCATGTTTGCACAGGAACCTGACCCTCTCTGACTCATCCTCTAGTTAAAAGCAGCTTTGTGGTGTCAGTGAAGCCAATTCATTGGTTAATGTCTGTAAGGTGACTTTTTGAGGCAAGTAGGTCAAGGGATCATTTCCATGCTGGGGTAAATAAACTGAAGTCAGGGGAGATAAACAATTTGTTCAAAATTACACAGCTACAGAATCCAGGTTTCTAATTCATGGGGCAGAACCCTTCACACACATCACTTAGAGCATACTTGGCAAACAGGTTATAACTCATTTGCTCTCCGGAATGTCCGGTAGCATCTGCTTGAAGGGCTGCATTGAGAAGGACTACGGAGCACAGCAAATGGGAGAGCACTTCAGTCCATCAGTAACACATGCGGGGTGGAAGAGAGGGGAGCAGCCGCTGCTCAGGAAGCCCCTGCCCTTCCTGAGTCTGGCTGCTCGTCCCTTAAGCGGCTACAGTGTTATACCTGGGATCTTGGGAAATGCTATGAGAGGCTGAGGCTCTGGAATAGTATCTGTAAACGTGGAAATAGTGCCTACCGGGTCAGGCTGTTGTGAGGATCATAGATGATATGCATATAGCAGTCGGAACGAGGTCTGCTATACAGTAGGTGCACAATAAACGGCAGCTCCTGTCACGTGTTCCCCGCACTGTAAGCCACACACTTACGTACTGCAACCCGGTATTGTCGGATTATAGAACTTCGTGGTGCTACAATTCCATTCCTAGAGCTCAGCAATTTTGTAATTGCTAATCCATGTGCAACACATTGATGGTAACCTGTTACCCCAAGGAGCCCACCCTGGTGAAGGAGAGGGGATAGTAAGAGCTTTTTGCCTCATCGGCATCCAGACCAACTCAACACATGACCCAGCACTGGTCTCCAGAGCCCCCGTCACCCCAGACACTTCCACATGCCTTCAGTGTCAAATCCAGAAGACAAATGTCCTCTGGCAGCTTTTTAATTAAGCCACGGCCAGTTAATCTGGAATAGAATGATCTTGTTAAGAAACCCACACATTTTACAAAATGAAAGCTGAATGGATTATCAACGTGGATTTGCTTTTCAATTTCTGTTACAGGGGGAGGTAACTGGTCACGGGCCGCAACAAAGAAGGAGCGTGATGTTTTTAAATTCTGGGCCTGAAGCAAAAATTTCACAAAGGATTGCTTAGTCATTTGTTCACTCGCTTTATGCTCACTGAGCACTCTGATGGGCGAAGCGAGGCTACAGGTCTGGGGAGACAGCAGTGAATGAGCCAGTCATGCTCCTTGCCCACTAATGGGGAGTAAAAAGAAAACAAAATAATTACCGATTATGATCTCTGCTGTGAATGAGGCAGATGAAGAGCTGAGACGGAGACTAGCAAAGGAGACCTAGTTTAGAATGATAATTTAATTTAATATTTTGCTTTCTGGTTTTTGGTTGACCTTTTCATCAGACATGAGCCCATGAAGGCAAGACTTGGTCTGTCCGGGTCACATTTCAGAACCTGGTGCAGTATCTGGTGCATGGCTGACACCCCTTACAATAGTATTTGATTGTTTTGTGGATGCCCTTGGTCCTGCTCCTTTTGAGAAGCTTGTTGTCTTCACCAATTACCCAGTTCCAAGAGGGGCGCAGGTGGAGGGAGTGGAGGGGATCAAATGGGCACCCCTTCCGCCAGACTGGCCAACCCAGTCAACTCAGGGGATGAGGTCCCACACACGCACTGCACACCCCACACAGGAGCTTCACAGAAGAAATCCTCAGTGGGAAATTTAAATCCCGGAGACACAGACAAATGAGCATCTCAGAAAGCAGAGGGTGTGACAGGACACTGCACTCATTTTGAACTTCACCAAAAGGATTGATAATGACAATAATCAGCTTTAGCCTATGAAACACTTACTACATGTCGATCACAGAACTAAATCTTCACATGTGTGATCTGATTTAATCCTCACGACCACCTCAGGAGGTGGGCAGGAATAAGTATTATCCCCATTTAGCAGAGGAGGACATGGATGCTCAGAGAGGGGCAGGGACTTGCCCAAAGTCCTATAATGAGCAAGGGCAGAGCCTGGATTCATTGGGCTCCAATCTATGTGTTTCCCAACTGCACTGTTCTGTCCCAGACTCTGGAAGGTCTAGGAAAGTGTTGAGCACAAGGAGTTTGGGAGGAAACACCTTTATAACTTATTCTACCAAAGAACTGGCCTTGGGGCACCTGGGTGACTCAGTCACTTTAGTGTCCAACTCTTGATTTTGGCTCAGGTCATGGTCTCAGGATTGTGAGACCAAGCCCCACATCTAGCTCCATACGGGGTTGGAGGCTGCTTAAGATTCTCTCTCTCCCCCTCTGCCCTTCCTCCTTCCCTCTCTGAGAAAGAAAAACAAAACAAAACAAAACAAGAATAGACCTTGAAGCTAGTACACCTAGGCAACATTCTGAGGTCCTTTCTAGTTTTAAAACTATCACTGCCTGCTGTCAGGTAGGCTACAGATGAACCAAGTCACCATTTTACTTCCCCTGTGCATCAGAAACCATGGGCAGGTTACTGGGGGGAGAGGCTGCTCCTAGCCAGGAAGGACACAGTGTGACTTGTCCGCATTTACACACTTGGCCTCGCATGTTCTCATCAGCCAACTGGAGGAGCCATGGACCCACCCTGTTATTCTTGTTCAGTTTACTGAAGCGAGTACACAGTCCACTTCCCTCTCAACCGTGAAAACAAAGTGCCTTGGGTGCTGTCATCTACGCTGATTTGAGCACATGACTTTAAACCCCAGTGCCCTGTGCAGCGGGGCTATGAATGATTTTTGAATGAGTGACTGAAAGAAAGAATGAATAAAGGAGACCAGTGTTTCCGAGGTGACACCCTTCCCTTCCGCTAACCACCTGGCTGCCAAAATTACATCAAAACCTCAAAAGCAAAGATCACTGAAAGCTGACATGCTTCAACCTCAGATTTCCCTGGAGACTCAAAACCTTCACATTTAAGCTACAACCCCTGCTTTTCAAATAGGAAAGGTTTTTGTTTGTTTGTTTGTTTTTTCCTTACCAGAGAGGGCATTTATTTTCCTTAAAATGCATAGACATTTAAAGAAATCATGGCTGTTCAAGCATTGGTCCAAGTGGGATACTGGGGACTTCCACTCCTCCTGTGGGAAAAGAATGGCAGATCTGTTCAAGGGTGAGGCACACCCATGACCAGAGCATCTATCCAGGCACTGCCCTCCACAGGGGCATGGAGACTCAGTCTCTGTGCTTCGGGAGCAAGGAATCCAAGTATGATAACACCTCAACTGAAAGGGACCAGTCAAAGGAACCACATTATAAGTGAACTTAATGGGGACCTGAACCCTTTGTCTGAACACCTGGGTGCCTGTCTGGGGCAGGCAGGAAAGGCAGGAATTTATGGGAACAGAGGGTCTGAATGTACAATTTGATTCCTTAGCCCTGCAGGTTACATAGGCAGGCAGGCACTTTCTAGAGGTGCTTGGGTGCTGGAAAAACTCTCTCATGCTCTTGAATCAAAAAACAAGCAGGAGGCTCCTTTGTTAATTCGCAACAGAGCAAAGCCCTCGGTATGTTTGGATGTGAGGTCTGATGGAAATATGGTTATGTCTGGATGGATTGAGTGGACTCTGTCTGAGACTTACCACTGGTAACACCATTCTGCTATGTCGACCTTAGATCTTCACCTGTGCCCCTCCCAACCCACTCTCATGAAGCATCACTGTTCTCCAGGCCACTCAATGGCCATCTCCTTTAGGTCCAGTTACCTTCTAATAGCACAAGGCAGACCACTAAATCTCATGTAAATGGTCCAGAAACAACTACTTTTTCTGGTGTTCTGAGTAAGCTCTCTGTGGAAAGCACTGACCCTATCCTTAGCTGATCAATGTTCAGAAGAGCTGGTCCAAGGGATGCCTGGATGGCTCAGTCGGTTAACTACCCAACTCTTGATTTTGGCTCAGGTCATGATCTCAGGGTCATGGGATTAAGCCCCATATGGGGTTTGCTCTCAGTGGGGAGTCTGCTTCTCTCCCTCTCCCTCTGCCTCTACCCTTCCCCGCATATGAGCTCTTTCCTCTCTCTCTCCCTTTCTAAAAATAAATAAATACATAAATCTTAAAGAGGAAGAAGATGATGATAATGATGAAGAAGATGGAGGAGGAGGAAGAGAAGAGGAAGAAAGAGAAGGAGAAGGAGAGGAAGAAGGAGAAGAAGGAGGAGGAGGGAGAGATAGAGAAGAAGGAGAAGAAGGAGAAGAAGAGTTGGTCCAAGCTTGAATATCTTATCCTTACTGGGCTCAGCTTCCATTCTCTCTAGGCTCAAATCTTGGGATCCTTTGAGGTGTTAAGCCTTAGAATCCAAGGAGCATCACCGGGTGCTTTCTAATACACAAGGAAAGGGAAGTGCTAAGCACTGTGCACACTGTTTAGAGGACTGTTCCAGTTAAGCTTCTCTTTAACCCAGTTTAAATACACACTGCTGTTCGTTTTACAGTGAGGGATACTTGAGCTCACTCAACGTCACAAAACTAGTAAATACTAAGAGAGGGATTTCTCTCTGGGCCAGCCTCACTCCCAAACCACTGATCTTTCTGCCACACAATGCTGTTTCTCTTTTTATTTTTGTTTAAAGATTTTATTTATTTATTTGACAGAGATCACAAGTAGGCAGAGAAGCAGGCAGAGAAAGAGGGGGAAGCAGGCTCCCTGCAGAGCAGAGAGCCCGATGTGGGGCTTGATCCCAGGACCCTGAGATCGTGACCTGAGCTGAAGGCCAAGGCTTAACCCACTGAGCCACCCAGGCACCCCTGTTTCTCTTTTTATATTGTTTAAAAACAACATGTGCTCTATTTAAATTAACATATCACGAATGTGTCATACATTTAAATACTTATTTAAAACAATACACGTTTTAAAACAATATAAAAAGTCTCCCAGGGCATTTGTGAGCATGTGTACCTGAAGGAGATTAGGAGCACAAAGGAGACAGACCTGAGTTCAAAGTCCAGTTCCACCATTTGCTGTGTGGTGTGATCAAGTTACTTCTTCATCCCTTCATTCATTCAACAGTTATTTACCGAGGACCTAGCATGGGCCAGGCAGTTTCCAAATGTGGGGATGTGTAAATGTCTATAAAATGCTTCTACAGGCTTTGATTTCTCCATCCCAGGTCTCTTCCAAGGACTGAAGGACAGAAAATATTTTGAACCGGGCCAGGCAAATGGAAAAAGATTAAAACAGGGTCATTATTCTTGCTACTGTGGCTCTCACCCTGATTACTATTATAACTGTGGCCACTGCTGTTTTGTTGTTATTTGACATTGCGAGGTGGGCATGGTGGGCCCCAGAGATGGGGATCCCGTGGGACGGTGGGTGACCTAGCGGGGACACGGCCTGACCCTTCTCGGACCGCCCACGTCACACGGGGGGTCTACGTGGACTCTCTCCGGATACCTCTAGTCACGTCTGCAGTGTCCCCACTGCTCTCACAGAGACAGGGCAAACGCGAGGCCTGACTTCATTTTAAAGGGCTGAGATTGAATTGATTAGTGTTGGAACAGCCCTGGGATTTAATCACAGGGTTTTTCTATTTAATAATCAAGTGACCAGAGCAGCAAAAATGCACTGATGGAGGGAGTGAAGCTCCCGACCTGACAGCAAATGGCTCCTGATTAGTCGTTTGTAATTATTAAATTCAAACCAGATCTCAAACCTTTTTGATTTATCTCTCCGCTGGCAAACAGCATTGGTGGTTTCGGAGGCTTAATGCCTCCCTTTCATCTGCGCCTTCTTCGGGGAGAGATTAGCAGAAGGATTTTGTGTTCTTGTACTTGCCCTTAGCTGGAGCTGGACTCCCTAAACTCACGTTCGAGCAGGGCATGGATCCACGTTCTGTTTCTCTCTTGTCTGAAGCTCCATGGGCGAGCCAGACAGAGGGATCCTTCCTCCATTTTTAATACGCTATTGGTGGGTTTTCCTCCTTATTTTTATTTTTATTTATTTTTTAAAAGATTTTATTTATTTATTTGACAGAGAGAGAGAGATCACAAGTAGGCAGAGAGGCAGGCAGAGAGAGAGGGGGAAGTAGGCTCCCTGCTGAGCAGAGAGCCCAATGCGGGGCTCGATCCCAGGACCCTGAGATCATGACCTGAGCCGAAGGCAGGGGCTTAACCCACTGAGCTACCCAGGCGCCCCTTCCTCCTTATTTTTAAAACATCCTTCTCTAGCACCAAGGAACCCTGAGCCTTTTTTCTAGGCTTTTCAGTGTCCTCACAGGGTAGCAAACCTGGAAATCATGATGCTCTCTGAACTACAGGGTGCAGATGCCATGAACTAAGCCTACAGTTTGGCGACGTTAAGGGGGCACTAAAGTCAGTTATGCCCTTTATTTGTTGCAGAACCTTATGCACATCATTTCACCTCTCCACACCTGAATTTCCTTGTCTATAAAATGCGAGTACAAATGCTACTACGAGAGTTAACTAGATTAATGTGGGTAAAGAGCTTAGCACAGTGCCTGGCACACAGGAACATCTCAAGTATTTTTTGGTAAAGATTTTTGGTAAAGATTTTATTTATTTATTTGACAAACAGATCACAAGTAGGCAGAGAGGCAGGCAGAGAGAGAGGGGGAATCAGGCTTCCTGCTGAGCAGGGAGCCCAATGCAGGGCTTGATCCCAGGACCCTGAGATCAGGACCTGAGCCAAAGGCAGACGCTTAATCGACTGAGCCACCCAGGTACCCCAGGAATGGCTTAAGTATTAACTCATTAGTAGCAGAAGCCATTGCAGCAGTAACAGCAAGTGACACCAAAGGAAAAAAGAAATCACAGAGAAAATACATAAAATGTATAAATGTCTACCCACTAACTTGATTTTGGCAAACTGAGAAAAGCCCCAATTATTGATTTTGGCCATGGAACACCTGGCCCTTAGCTTGTTTGGAAGCAGAGATGAAGTCGTCTTGGCCAATGAAAGGTCCTTCTCTCCCGTGGGAAGAAAAACATGTTCAACCAGACAAATGGGAGGAGGGAAAAGCCAACCAGCAGGTTGCCACCACCAGCCCTGCTAAGCAATGGGCAGCGAGATTCACTGTCATTTCTCAAAGACCACTTTTCCCTCCAAAACGCTCATGGCCAGAGGAGCAGGTAAGAAGACAGAAAATTTGTCTACCCAGGGCAGAGGGCTGGTGAGTATGTTTTCCAGGAAAATTATCCTAGAAAAACTTCATGATGGGGAGCAGTTTAAAGTGGGAGAAGGACTGTCACTCACAAAGATTTTCAACAATAGGATTTGACAAGAACCACAAAATTGAATTAACACAGCACTCTTTTCTTGACCTTCTAATAATGACTATAATTATTTCATTTTTTTTTCTGCTGGATCTCAGGTGCACTGAGTCGGACTAATCACTGAAGTCCTTGGCTCCCCAGCCCCTTTTTAAGTGTTTTTATTCATTCTTTTTTAATAGCTAATGAACTCCCATTTATTAAAGTTCTTTGCATATGGAATGGTTTGAAGCCCTTATCAACAAAAATATTGTTCATGTAGTTTAGGGAATGTCCAAACAATTGCTTTATTTCTAGCTAATTACTCTATGTAACCAACCCATCAACTTAGATAGTCCAACTGTACAATTCAGAGTCAAATATGTTTATGGCCCGTGGTAATACTGGGAATCCAATTTTACAAGGAGAGTTTCTCCTTTCTTTACTCATTTTACTTTCTTTACTCATTTACTCATGTTCCTGCCCTTCCCTATCTAGAAAGTCCCTAAATGCATCCCATGTATTCCCAAGTAGGTCCCCAGCTGCTAACAGGCAAGCATTTAACCATAGGGAGAGCAAGGCTTCCCTCTAGCCACTGGCCTCTGGACCATCTACTTCTGGGGGCACCCTGACATACAAAGCAGAGATGAAGAACATCAGTGAAATGGCTGTGCTGCTAAGATGCTCTGTAAATCCTGAGAACTCATCAGGACCGCCCTTTATATATAAAAAAGTTTCCCTGGCAGAACCATAAGGTACTGCCTATCAGATTAGAACTCCTTCTCCCTCCTTCCCTTTCCTGGGTTTATAATGACAACTGTCTATCAAGAATCCACTGTATGGGGGCGCCCGGGAGGCTCAGTCGGTTGAGAGTCTGCCTCTGGCTTAGGTCATGATTCCAGGGCTCTGGGATCGAGTCCTGAGTCGGGCTCCCTGCTCAGCCAGGAGCCTGCTTCTCCCTCTGCCTGCTGCTCCCCCTGCTTGTGCATGCTCTCTCTCGCTCTTTGTCAAATAAATAAATAAAATTAAAAAAAAAAAAAAGAATCCACTGAATGCTGGGTACTTTCCCTATGTGACATCCAATCTTTACAGCAGTATGAAGAAATGATTACACAAGAGGAAGTTGAGGCTTGAAGAGTTTAGATGGCTCATTAAGGCTGCTCTGTAAGTGTACAAAACCAAGATTTTATATCAGCTCTGGCTATCTGTGTAGCCAGTACAGCTGGCCCACATCCCCAGGAAGTCACTATGCCCCTGCATTACTGGGCTTTCTACAGGCCAGAAATGCCGGGGATTTAATGCTTTCCAGAGCAGCCCTCAACCTGTGATGTACTGGAGTTGGTATGTACATAGCCCAGCTTCCTAAAGTTTGTGTGGTCTCAGTCCACCTAGGGGTTTAAAAACCTCTCATGCCTGGCTTTCCCAGGGATTCTGAACATTAGGAGTTTCAAAAGCACCCCAGGTAATTCTAATGTGCGGCAAAGTTTGAGAACCATGGCCTCACATAGTGTCCCAGAAGCCCCCCACAGAACTGAGCTCCAGCTGCCCACAAAGCTAACCTGTTCCTGATTCCTTCCTGTACCAGCTTCCTTCCCTTCCCTGCTTCTTCCCTGCTCCCTCACCAGGGTTTCTGGAGATCACTTCCCGAATAAACTACCTACACTTGTATCCGGGTCTGTTTTTGTGGGACTGAGCAGAAGATAAGCTGAATACAGCTCTGTGCTTCTGACACTGGAAGTGTAGCAGGAGGGAGATGAAGCCACAGAATAAACACACTTCATCAACTTGACTTTTCAGGAAGCCATGCCAGCCATTATTTGTATATTTCAACAAGAACAGAATGTCAATCTACATGAGAGTTTAAAGATACGTCTGGGAAGAAATTTAAAATCAAGTGACCTTCACATCAATCTTCTCTCGTACAAGACACACAAAGGGCTGAGTTCGCTTCCCCTCTGATCAGAGGTTGGGAAGGGTCCAGACGCTAGAGAGAGTCATAGCTCCTCCTTCTCCTGGCTGCATGGTCCACCCACAGTTCTCCTCCAGCAGAGAGGAGTCCTGGTAAGGCTCTACCAGGGGACTTCCATATACTTTTACCGAGATCCATGAACCAGGATGTTTACTGTAGTATTAGTTACAACAGCAAGATACTGGGAACAAAATGTCCACCAAAAGAGACTGGTTACATAAAACTAGCCCATCTGTATAATAAGAAATACAGTCTTATTAGAAAGAATAGTGTAGAGCCATACAATATATGGAAGGACCTCCAGGATGTACTGAGTCACCAAAATGATAATAATAGAATAATAATAAATAGCATGCACAGCATTTTTTTTCCTGCTGTGTCAAATTCTTAAAAATTAAGAGAACAAATACATACTCTCATGTACCTATACACATACATCCTGATATATGTATTAAACTTTTTTCTGTAAGGAAGCACATGAAACTGGGGACAGAAGTGATCATGTCTGTATGTCATTGTATTAATGCCATTATAGGTCATCTGGGTACTGAGACAACTGTCCTTTCAGTGATGGTTGTTTTCTTCTTTACATATCTCTGTACTAAAGCAAGATGACATACTGAAAACTTTTTTGAAAAATAGATTCATGTATGGCTATCAGACACAAGAAAAAATGTTCAACATCACTAGCCATCAGGGAGATTCAAATTAAAACCACATTGAGATACAACCTGACACCAGTTAGAATGGCCAAAATTAGCAAGACAGGAAACAACGTGTGTTGGAGAGGATGTGGAGAAAGGGGAAGCCTCTTACACTGTTGGTGGGAATGCAAGTTGGTGCAGCCACTTTCAAGAACAGTGTGGAGATTCCTTAAGAAATTAAAAATAGAGATTCCCTATGACCCTGCAATTGCACTACTGGGTATTTACCCAAAGATACAGATGTAGTGAAAAGAAGGGCCATCTGTACCCCAATGTTTATAGCAGCAATGGCTACGGTCGCCAAACTGTGGAAAGAACCAAGATGCCCTTCAATGAACGAATGGATAAGGAAGATGTGGTCCATATACACTATGGAGTATTATGCCTCCATCAGAAAGGATGAATACCCAACTTTTGTAGCAACATGGACAGGACTGCAAGAGATTATGCTGAGTGAAATAAGTCAAGCAGAGAGAGTCAATTATCATATGGTTTCACTTATTTGTGGAGCATAACAAATAACATGGAGGACACAGGGAGATGGAGAGGAGAAGAGAGTTGAGGGAAATTGGAAGGGGAGGTGAACCATGAGAGACTATGGACTCTGAAAAACAATCTGAAAGTTTTGAAGGGGTGGGGGGGTGGGAGGTTGGGGGAGCCAGGTGGTGGGTATTAAGGAGGGCACGTATTGCATGGAGCACTGGGTGTGGTGCAAAAACAATGAATTCTGTTACACTGAAAAGAAACTTAAAAAAAAAGAGCAGATAAAAAAAGATTCATGTAGGTAGATTGGAATTGGAGGCATCAAAATGAATTCATGTTTACACACACACACACACACACACACACACTCTTATGTTTTTTCCCTACTATCTACTAAGAGGTGTAAAAGCATTGATACCCTAGCTGCTTTGAACACACCCAGAACCCAGATCTTGGTTTCTAAATACCATTCTCAGGGGCACCTGGGTGGCTCAGTGGGTTAGAGCCTCTGCCTTCTGCCCAGGTCACGATCCCAGGGCCTGGGATCGAGCCCCACATCGGGCTCTCTGCTCAGGGGCGAGCCTGCTTCCTTTCCTCTCTCTCTGCCTGCCTCTCTGCCTACTTGTGATCTCTGTCTGTCAAATAAAGAAATAAAATCTTTAAAAAAAATAAAATAAAAAAATAAACAAATACCATTCTCCACTAAAAGGACCCAAGGGAAAACTTGGAGAAAAGGCTGGTTCCAGAGCTAGGGCAGGGAAAATACAAGATGAACCTGGGACATCTTTTTGTATCAGGAAGGAATGAAGTGCTCTAAGAATGATGGAGAGAGTCACCAGCTTGTAGGGATCTCACCAGTCACATCTGAGACAATCTCAGCATCAGATGAATGATGATTGTAATAGACCATAACCCACCAAATAAAATAGGAATCCAGGAGCCCATGCTGACATAAACAATTGAATGAATAAATGGCTGAGAGGGGGAATCTCTTCTGTACAGTTGGAACACTAATAAACAGACATGAGATGATGGAGCATCAGCAGGTGCTAAAACTAGCAGGTTAACATTTCATGACAAAGAGGAGTCTTTAATAGCTTCAATTTACTTTTTACCGAAAAAGGGAAAAAATCAGAATTTCACAATGGAGAAACTTACAAGATGCCGCTTGAACTAAGTAATCAAAGCTAATGTCACCAATCCTGGGACAAACTGGTATCACAAGTCCTCCGATGTGACTCACTAAGAAAGGCACCATATCACTCCTATAAATATTCCTGTGAAAAATGTCCAGCCTAAAAAAAGTATGCTCCCATAACTCTAGATACTTTTTAAATGCATAATTTCAATCTAAACATCTAAGAAACATTTGATAAACCCACACTGAGAGACACCGTATAACGTAACTGGCCTCTATTCTTTAAAATTCTCAAAATCAAGAAATACCAAGAAAGCCTGGGGAACTCTTCCAGATTAAAGGAGGCTAAAGAATACCTAAGAGTAAATGCAATGCATGACCTGGAATTGGATTCTGGACCAGAAAAAACAATAGCTGTAAAATACTGTGACCATTGGCAAATTTCTAAAAAGAATGGGTTAGTTAAAAAATTCTGTCAATATTAAATTTCCTGTTTTTGATAATTTGATACTATAAGAGAGGATGCTCTTTTTCTTGCACTGAAGTATTTGGCATAATGGGACATAATGTCTGTAACTCTGTCTCAAACGGACAGAAAAATAATTTACATGTATGTATTATATAAATGTATACTATATTTATGTATATACATATTCTCTGCATGTGTGTGTATATACAGATGTATGTATATGTATGTATAAATATCCCTCCCCTTGAAACAATGTATATGAATATGCCAACCACCTCTCTTAACCTAGCTCTTCTGAATGTTGCCTCAGGAGGCGCCTGCAGCCTCGGGAAAAGCCATAGACTGTCCATGTGCCAAAGACCTCTTATCCAGAGTCCATTAGCCCCAGTTTGCAGAGTAGTCATCGCTAACTTGAGAATAATGTTCTTGGCAAAAGTCTGCAGAAAAGCCATCAGGACAGTAATGTGAAAGCCAGTTAGCATTTCTGATGGGATCTCTGGAAAGATGTTGGCTGTGATTAGAGCAACATTTTCCTTCTGCAGCCGTCTTTGAAAGTGGAGGAGGGCCTCACCACAAACCCAAATTACAGGAGGGAGGTGAAGGGCCCCCAAATACCAGGGACATGCAAGTATCCAAGGCTCCCCTTTTTCATGGCACTATCAGGTCCTGTCAAGTTTTGAGTAAAAAGCAAAAGTTGCGGTGAGCCACCGAGGAGCTGCAGGGAGTGGGGGGAGTACTCTGTGCTAAATTTTCTAATCTGAATTTTTGCTTCAAAAACCCATCCCAATCACTTTTATCCTGAAGTCTGAAACCAAGGTCTGGATTTTGCAGAATCAAAGCATATTTATCCAGCATTTAATCTATGTCCCAGAAAATCAGTGTTTTGTGAAGAATAGAATTCTTTCATGCCCAGAACTTCCCTGGACATTTCCAAGGGGTAACCCAACACACAGAAAAGGCTCAACAAATGTTTGTACACTGACACATGTGAACAAGTGAATACAGTTGCCCACAAAAAGGCAAGTATAAGGCCATAGACTTTCCTGTCAGGAAAATCAAAATACCAAGAAGTCCATCCATAAAATTTCATTTTTGTTTCTCAGGTCCACAGTATTCAATTCTGACAACAGAAACCTGGGAACAACGAAACTCACATAAAAGAATTTCACTGTATGGGTCCATTCATTCAACAAATACTTCATTGAGCACATATTATGTGGTAGGCATTATGCATGTTAGATACACTGCTTAACAAAAGAGAAAATGGTGCCTGCCCTCGGAAACAATACAGTCTAGTTGGGGATGGAGAGTCAAGTAGGGGACAGATACAATAAACCAGTAAGCAAAAAACAAGCTAGTTTTAGTGTACCAAGAGTTATGAAGAAAGTAAACCAGGGTAATATGAAACCCGTGAAAGGGAGTGGAGGCAGAGATACTAGAGAGAGATGTCAAAGAGACTGCCTGGAAGACAGACATTTGGAAAGAAACTTAAGTGACGGCATTGGAGCTAACCCAGCAATGATGTGGATATGTGAGGAGGAAGAGTTTCTTTTTTTTTTTTTTAATTAATTTATTTATTGAGAGATAGAGCAAGCATGCATGAGCAGGGGAGAGGGGCAGAAGGATAGGGAGAGAGAGAATCTCAAGCAAACTCCCTGTTGAGTATGAGCCCCTCCCCCACAACCCCCCCGCAGTCTCATTTCATAATCCTGAGATCCTGACGTGAGGAGAACCAGGAGCCCAACGCTTAATCAACTGAACCACCCAGATCCCGGAGAAGGAAGAGTTTCTAAAGGCCTCTCATCATTAAAGGTTCCAGTTCTCTCCTCTCCCAAGTTCCCCACACAACACCTGACGCTTTTTCTAACGGATCAGTGCCCTGGTACATGTGGGGCTCCCATACCTGATCCCTGTTCTGGTTGGGCAGTGCCCAGGCATGTGATCATTTACATGGAACTGTGGCAATTTTCCTTCTCAGTTTATTTAAAAAGGAAACAGGGGTGAATATCTACTCTCCCTCCTTTGTGTTATTTATAGCCATGAAAAAAGTCCTGAATTTCTGAAGACTTGTTAATTTCCTCTAAGACCCTGTACAAAATCAGGTTGTGGCCCACCTCCCATCTCCACCCTCGTTCTCTCCACTCTGAGCTCTGGCCTCCTATGATCCCAGTTCCTCTTCCTCCATGCCCCCTCATGCCTGGAGCCCTCTCCCTTTCCCCCTTTCTCACAATTAACTCATCTTTCAAATGCCAGCCTCTTCAAGGAAGTATTCCAAGATGGTTACAAACCAGATCGAATCTCCCAATTATATCCTCTCAGCATCATGCGTTTCTTCTTTGTTGTACTAACCCATCAAAATGTCGCCATTTACTTGTGTGATTCCTTGATTAATGTCTGTCTCCTCCCTCAGAGCTGAGTTCAGTGAGGGCAGAAACCAGATCAACTTTCACACACTGTGGCACCTCTAGCACCTTCCACTGTGAGGGAAAACAGAGTTTAATGCTTTGCTGTTAGTATCCTGAAATTCTTAGAAATTTTTAAACAATTTTTAACATTAAAAAAATTTAACAATTGTTTAAATGTCCAGAGAATTTTTATTCTGCTCTGGACCGCACCAATGATGTAGCCAGTTCTGAAAAAGGAAGAATGTATAGGGACACTTCTGTGATTGGTACTCACTCTGAAGCCACTTTCAGGTTCTGAGGCCACCATCCCTAAAAACCCAAAGCAAGTTTGATGTCTAGGCATCCATGTATTCAAATATTACACAGATATTTATTGGGCGACTCTACTTGCCCATAGAGTGGAGCCTTTCCAAGCGCAGAGCCCTGTCCATGAAGCTGGCCCTACTCCTGCCTTTCCCTTGGAGGTCCTGATCCTGTGTCGCTTACAGATGCTTCTGACTCTTGTGATATATCCTGGGGTACAGGTCACCCTGGACTTTACCACTCTCCAAACAGCCTAGGTTTCATGGGACAGGACTTTCCTGGCATGGGTCCAATCCTGAAGACAAGAAATTCTTTCCCCATTTGAACTTTAGTTCTGCCTTTTGGCTCAAGTCAAAACAGAAACTCTATCTTGCAGAAGCACCTTTTTAATCTCCCTGATTTTGAAGTCCTGGTTCTCCTCAGGATTTTGTAAGAGTTTGCCAGAAATGGCTCCCTGAGTTTGGCAACACTTGCCTGCTGGGTTTCAGCCAGGCCTTTCGTCCCTGCATCTATAAATGTTTACGTCAGGAGTCACAGACCCACAGTGTTGTTCAACTCACTGGACATCTCCCACTGGCGAACAACCGATGAATGCCACACAATGAATTAAATTTATAGGCAAATTCAGGAACACCAAGTTTGTCAGAAAATCATAATACCATATCAAAGGAGGGATAGCGAAAATGGAGACCAATGATACTCATCAGAACCAGTTATCACCAATATATTAGGGAGAATGCCAGAGAGAATTGAACATTCAATATATTTTTGAATTCAGAGAAAGAAAAGTGATACATTGCTTTAAACCATTTGGGTATATGCCTTGGGGTAGTGTTTCCCAAAAGAGAGGTCTGGTGGTGCCTCGGTGGTCTATAAGATCATATTAGGCAGAGTGCTTAGCAGCTGTCTTAGTTTGGGCTCCACTCAAAGCGATCCCAGGGTAAAGATTTAAGTATAAGGTTTTTATGTGGGAGACAATCCCCAGAAAGAACTGTAGGGAGTGGGGAAGTGAGATGGAGAAAGGAGGGAAGCCACTTAAGTGTGTGGACCAAGAAGATGATGGATCCAGCCAGAAGCAGCCAGAGTTCAAACCACTGGGGACCTACCAGGAGAAAAGTTGTGCATAATTTTCCACTAAGGGATGAGGCGAGACAAGTACTCAATCCACTAACTCCTTCTTCTCTTTGATGCTGAAGGGCTTCTCAGGGTGTTAACCCCCTTGCCTGGAAGTCCCCTCAGGTAGAAGGACACAGAAAGTCATAGGTGGGTCCAGAGGACTCTGTAGGTGATATGGGTGGAGCACCAGGAGAGTCTGCTTTCCCCACAGCAGATCCCATAATAAGAAAGTCATTATGCAAGGTACCTGGGTGGCTCAGCCGGTTAAATGTCTGCCTTCCGCTCAGGTCATGATCCCAGGGTCCTGGGATCGAGCCCCATGCTGGGCTCTCTGCTGAGCGGGGAGCCTGCTTCTTGCTCTGCCCCTCCCCCTGTTTGTGCTTTCTCTCTCTGTTTCTCTCAAATAAATAAAAATATTTATTAAGTCATTATGTTTTGAATTCATTAGCCAATCTAAATCCATCAAAGAGAAAGCCTGAGTTTAGGCTAGCACACCCTGAATGCCCACCTAACCTTACCATCCACAGTCTGTCTCTTCTGGGTGCAGAGGCTCAGGTAACAGCACCTAGACAGAATAGTTACATTGTTTTGTGCATATTTATTTGTCTTAATAGTTCCATTCTATTTTTGGCAAGCATACTGGTTTTCCATTTCTTACAATAATATAAACTTCCTACCAGAAGTAAATATGGAGAAAAAACTATGTTGTTCTGTAAAAAATTGCGAAGTATTTTTCATTGTGAAGGGCTAAGGTAAAAGGTGATCCATGAATGAGTGAGGTTTAGGAAACACTTGGTGGAAAAATCCCCCTTGCAACTGTCATACAAAGTAACTGTCCTTGTGTTTTGCCTGTAACAAGTACAGAAAAAGCAACGCTGTGAGGCCCGCCCCCTGGAATGACGGCAAGGGTACTCCTTTTTCCCGTGCCTTCTGGAGAGGATCTGTAGCCTTCTGTCTGCCCAGTCATGGATTAAAAATGAAATTCATATCTAATAGGTCTAACTTTAGCCACAGGAAATGGGAGTGCTTGGGACCCAAAGGGTAAGCCGTACTTTTGTTTGAGGATGGGCACATTATCTTTACTGAACCTTCTTCCTTCCCCTTTTTGGGAGGGAAGGGGGCGGAGGCGAAGGTTTGGGGAACAGACAGGAAGGGAGGCCTGCTGGATCTGTTTCCTGGTCTCCTTTGTGGGAGACTTCTCCCCCTTTCTGCCGTCCATCCCGGCACTCAAATTTATGCTACATCTCATTAGGACCAAGCAGTGCCCACTTAAGAAATGTTTTATAAAAGACATTTTGAGGGCAGAAACCACCTGAATGAGGAATTTAAAAGCTCTATGTTTGCAAGCATCTAGACACCTTGACGGCAGATATGAAACGCTTCCGGGAAAAAAAAGAAAATTTAAACCTGGTTTTTTAAAAAAATGTGTATTTGTCTAACTTCTCCAGCTTTACTACAATGTACAAAATTTGCAGAAATCTGTTTTATAAGTTTTAACAGAAGCTGACAGATCACAGTGATGCTATCTTTCTCATAAAGATATCTGATGCATAAGTAGTAAAACAGCGAACAACAAAGAATTTTTAGCTAGTTGTCTTCTATTTTTTTTTTTTAAGATTTTATTTGTTTATTTGACGGACAGAAATCACAAGTAGGCAGAGAGGCAGGCGGGATGGCGGAGGAGGGGGAAGCAGGCTCCCTGCTGAGCAGAGAGCCCAATGTGGGGCTCGATCCCAGGACCTTTCGATCATGGCCTGAGCCAAAGGCAGAGGCTTTAACCCACTGAGCCACCCAGATGCCCCCGTTTTCTACTTTTTAAGATCATCGAACTAGCTCTGGGACCTCAAGCATGTCACTTTCCCTCCCTGGATCTCGGTTTCATTATCTGTGAAATGAGAGGGTAGGATCAGGTGACCTCTGAAGTTTCCTTCTGACATTGTTTGGATGTGACAACATGTGGCCAAGAAGAATGCTGAATGGGAAACATTTTCTAGACATTGATAAAAGATTGTCGATTTTCCTCAAAATCATGGGGTATAATCTTATCTGTAAGCAATATTTTTGAAACATAAGGTCTGTGTGCAGACCCCAGCACAGCCTAGCGAACCACACAAAGAAGGTGGCCCACAAATGGGTACTGAGTGAATGGACAGAGGCACCTTCCCTTGGCACCTTTTGAGGACCCAAGACTAATGGCAGGAGGATCAATGGTCAATGGAAGAGAACAGAATATGCAAGATGTTAGGAGAGTGAGCAAGGGAGAAGACAGGAGAGGGAAAGACAAACATACATACATAGTCAATGTTCGTTATTTGCAGACGTTATGTTCTATAAGGTCTCCTTGAACCATGAGCAACTGAACACAGGGCCAGATTTCTGCAAGCTTCGGGTCACAACATGTTCTCTGGCTAATCAAGACATAATCTTGCTTTATGTGTGTTTCTACTTATAGACACCCTCTTTTTTTTTTTTTTTTTTTTTTTTTAAGATTTATTTATTTGACAGATAGAGATCACAAGCAGGCAGAGAGAGAGAGAGAGGAGGAAACAGGCTTCCCGCTGAGCAGAGAGCCCGATGTGGGGCTTGATCCCAGGACCCTGGGATCATGACCTGAGCCGAAGGCAGCGGCTTAACCCACTGAGCCACCCAGGTGCCCCTAGACACCCTCTTTAATATATATTGTAGAGTCACTGACATTGAACTCACAGCCAACAGCACTATAACTTGTACCTAAAGGAAGCCTACTGAACATATAATTCTCTGCAAGGCACCCGGCAGCCATCCTGTGCTTAGACAACACTCCATTGCTGCTCTCAGAGAAACTACATCTTTTTTTTAAAAAATATTTATTTATTTATTTGACACAGAGAGATATCACAAGTAGTCAGAGAGGCAGGCGGGGGGGGGGGGTGGGCGGAGCAGGCTCCCTGCCAAGCAGAGAGCCCGATGTGGGACTCGATCCCGTGACCCCGAGATCATGACCTGAGCCGAAGGCAGCGGCTTAACCCACTGAGCCACCCAGGCGCCCAGAGAAACTACATCTTAAATAGTGACATGAACAGTAGCATAAAATTGTGAAAAACATGGTACTAAACAGACCACCAAAAAAGACACATGTTTACAGTATGAGAGTGGGAGCAAGAAGGCCGAACGTTACTTTGACTACTGGTCTCAGGTGAGAAGGTACTTGTCAAGTCATTCAAATGTTTTGCTTCTCTATGCCTGTCCATGAATGACTGTGAAAGAGCTCTGGGTATCGGTTTTGGGGTTACAAGTATATTTTAGCAAGCGGGCAAATATGGAATTTGTGAATGGTGAGGACGGACAGTATGTATGTCTATTTATATGACTGTGTGTGTGTGTGTGTGTGTGTGTGTGTGTGTGTGTGTGTGGACAGAGAGAGAGAGAGAAGTAAAAAAAAAAAAAAAAAAGGCATGAAATGAGGAAATGAGTATTTCACCCAAAAGAGCTTTTGAGTTCATGGTGGGGTCAGGCCCTGCACAGAGTGAGAACAGTGTTACCCATGTTGCCCCACACCCTTTTTAATCAGAGAGACACAAAGATGTTCAGCCCGCACTGACTATATCATTTGCAGAACTCAGAGCCAAATGAAAACATAGGGCCCCCGTCCGAAAATTAGTGAGTTTCAGGTCAGCTACAGCAGAGCACTTAACCACACAGGGAGCCCTTCTGTACACAGGAAGGACCCTATGCACCTGAACAGGTCACAGGCTAGAGAAGCAGGCCCTGGCTCCAGGCCCACAGGGAGGCCTATGTTGGATGAGGACATGTGCCCAATTCAAAGACGGCCCTCACCCCACACTACTACAGTTGTTTGCCCAAAGCTTCAGGTCTTGGATTCATGCCTCCAATTGGGCTTTACCCCAAACACCAGCCCAGGCAGTGCAGAAAAGCCCAATTTCTCCTCCTTCAGGGCAGATCCATCTGGCCCCAAATTACAGCAAACACCACAAGAGCAAGCAGGGTTGACAGGGTGATTTCTATCTCAAATAAAGAGTGGGGGTCCCCAATTTTTCATTCTTTTCCTTATCCAGAGAACCAGAGTACAGAGCCTGCCTCTGTGCATTCACACATTCGCACACAGAAGTACGTGTGTTTTTTGGAGGCAGAGACTCTGAGTCATTCAGACTTTAGTAGCCTACGCTCCAAAGTGAGGAATGCGGGTAGCACTGATGGTGGGCTTGGGGTTGAAACAGGACGCCATTTCACACACATGAGATTGGCAAAATTAAAAAATCTGACAGCATTAAGGGTTGAAGAAATGGGGACTCACACAAGGTTAGAGGGAGGGTCACAGATGGGGGCACAACGTGACAACTTCCGGTCAAGCTACAGATGTACATTTCATCCTACCCAGGATTCCACTTGCATGGAGCTACTCCAGAGTAAGTCTCATAGGTGCTGGGCACTGAGCAACCCATGCACGGATGTTCGTAACAGCAAAGCACTGGAAATAACAGGAATATCTGTTTGTGCAGAAGTGGAGGACAGGACATGCACCATCAGGACTGTCAGTCAAAACCGATCCATCAAGCAAGCTCCCTCTTTCACCCATACCTGCCCAGACCATGTCTTCGCTCTCAGAGAGATACTCTGGAATGGCTAGTGCACGCCTCCTATCTCATTCACATTTGGATAGTACATTTGTTTTCCTAGAGTTAACTCTGATCCCACCAGAATCATAAGCACCCCGGGCCTTCTTGCTTTCACACCACTGGTTTTCAGACTTTTTGGTTTCAGGACTCCTTTACAATTTTAAAAATTACTGAGGGTCCTATTGGAGAGGGGTGTGCTATGGTGAGTGCTGTGAACTATATAAGGCTGAGGAATCACAGACCTGTAACCCTGAAACAAATAATACATTATATGTTAATAAAAAAATTACTGAGGGTCCTGAGGGGCTTTTGTTTATGTGGGTTACGTCTATTAATATTTACAGTATTAGAAAAAAAACAGAGAAATTAAAGGAAACCATTCTTGGGGCGCCTGGGTGGCTCAGTCATTAAGCATCTGCCTTCGACTCAGGTCATGATCACAGGGTCCTGGGATAGAGCCCCGCATTAGGCTCCCTGCTCAGTGGGAAGCCTGCTTGTGTTCCTCTCTCGCTGTGTCTCTCTCTGTCAAATAAATAAATAATATCTTAAAAAAAAAAAAAAGAAAAGAAACCATTCTTTTAAAAAGTAGTAAATGTATTACTTGCTACTCTAATTAACATATTATAATGAAAATTAGGGGCACCTAGAGGGCTCAGTCAGTTAGGAGTCCAACTCTTTATCTCAACTTAGGTCTTGATCTCAGGGTTGTGAGTTCAAGCCCCACGTTGGGCTACACTCTGGTCATGCTCCCTACATAAAACAACAACAACAACAACAAACCGCATATTTTAATGAAAATTAACTAGGTCTTCAAAAACAAAAACACGGCGAGAAGAGCAGCATTGTTTTACACTTTCACAACTCTCTTTACTGTGTGGCTGCATAGGAAAGCTGATTCATATACTTGCTTCTGCAATCAAGCCACTGTGATTATTATTTTGGTAGACACATATAAAGAAAATCTGTTCTGTAGTGATATAGTTTGTTTCAAGGTCTTGGAGACTCCTAGGGCTCCATGGATCACACTTTGGGAATCACTGTTTTAAATCATTCTCCACTTTGCCCAAAGTTGTCTTCTACATGAACACAATCATTTCATTTCCTGCTTCTTTCAAACTGCCAATGGCTACCTATAGTCCAAAGTCTGCCCACAAAACCCTTCCCATTTGGCCATTCCCATGCCTGTCTGAACTCCATACCACCTTATTTTATATACCGAGTACTCTGCCCACCAATGGCTACATACAGATGCCTGAACTGTCCTGCTTGTTCATGTCTCTGAGCCTCAGCCTTCCTCCTGCCATAAGGACTCCTGCACATCTTTTATAAGTCAATCCAAAGACCACCTCTGCTAGGAAGCCTCTGTGATTCACCCTTCTCTTAGAGTTTCCTCTTTTTGCATCTTGTTTAATTTTTGGCTAGGTAATTCAAGTGCATGAGATTAAATTCCAAAAAGATATACTCTACCATGAAAAGTAGACCTCTCTCCCCTACCTCAGCTATCCCTCCCTCCCCCAGGAGGCAACCACAGTAATAGGCTCCTTCTGCCTGCTTCCAGAGCTGCTCTAGACAGACATAAGCAAATCATCTCTTTCACCCAAATGGTAACATACTATACACACTGCTCCACACTTGCTTCTTGCCATATCTCACACAGGATTCCATGCCACCAAACAAACACTGGCCTTGTTTTCTCAACAGTTGCCAATTGCATTTCCAAATGTACTATAACTTATTGATCTAGTCCTCCATTGGCAGGGTATATGTGTGGTTTTTTATCATTTGCTGCAGCAAATATCCTTCTAGCCGACACGCATAATGAACCCTATAGCATTAACATCCAGCACTGGGGCTGCTGGGCCCAAGGGCATATATACTTGAAATATGATAAATACGGCAACCTGTCCTCCATAAGAAACATTCTAATTTATCCTCCTTCTGGCCATGCATGAAAGATGCTGTTACCCTCACCAAACAGTGTTATCCTACTTGTTAATCTCTGCCAATGGGGTAGATGAAAAATGCTACCTTGTTCAAGTATCAGTTGATATTTCTCCAACAAGATCAAATCTCTAGAGTTGTACTGTCCACATATGAGAGCCACTAGGCATATGCGGCTGTTTAGATGTGATTTTAATTCATTAACATTGAATAAAATTTAAAGCTCGGCTCCTGAGCTGTACCAATCACATTTCCAGGGCTCCGTAGCCATCTGTGCCCACCTGTCTCCATAGGAGACAGTGCTGATACCATCACTTGAAATGTGGCTTGTCTGAACTGAGACGTGCTCTATGTGGATAATATACACTGAATTGCAAAAAAAGAGAGAGAGAGAGAATGCAAATGTAAATATCTTCTTAATTTTTATATGGACAACATGTTGAAATGCTAATCTTTGGATATACGGGCTAGATAAAGTATTGCAAAGAATTTCGCCTCTTTCATTTTTCTTCCAATGTGACTACTAGGAAATTTTTAATGACGCATGTGGTTCGAATTCTATTTCTCTGGGAGAACAATGCTCCAGAGGGCACAGTGCTCTTTTAGGCTTGGTTGTTAGCATTTTCCTTTGTAACACAGAAATAAGTGTAGTCACTATCGCTATAAAGAAAAACAGACGCATCAGACTCTCTTCTTCCTCTTTGCCCTTCCCCGCCCCATGCAGACAGGGTGGGCAACAAAAAAAGAAAGGGCACAATGGTCCTGATCATGAAATGTCAGCCCTAAAGCAAACCAATGCACTTCCCACCTGGGCAGTCACAGGCAGAAACCAGTGGCATTGCTGACCCTGAGCAGGGCCTGATTTCCTGTGGCTCTTAAAACAATGCAACAGAGAACAAAGTGCCTTCAAAACAAAGAAAGAAGAATGGCTCCAAATAAGATTTCCAGGACTCCGCAGGAACAAATTCCTCCCCTGCACCAACCTAACCCGCCTTCCACCCTTGCTTTGGCCTGGCCCCTTAACTTGACAAGTGTCCGTGTCTCAGCCCCAAATATCCTGCCTTCTCAGCAGCTGTACACATAGTTCTGTGTGATGACTGGAGGACGAAGTGGGAAGGGGACACCAGGCAATGAGGCGACAAGAGCTCTGCCCTAAAGGGCTCACATCACAATGGCTCTATGGAGACAATGGCATATATGTTTCTGTCATCTGTGTCTTTGACTTTGGATACGAAAGTCAAGAAAACTCAAGTTTTATAACATGATCCGTAAATCTGATAGATCAGAATGACATTGTTTTCTAATCAGGTACTGAGGGAACAAAACCCAGTTGTATCTGAGCACAAGTTATCTGCTTGGAAGAAAACATTATTTTATTATTATTACTGTTATTATTGCTGTTATTGTTGCTGTTGTTATTATTATTATTAGCTCTGTGCCTTTGGGCAAGTGAACTAACCTCTCTGGGTCTCAGTTTTATCATCTATAAAATAAAGGGATTGCTAAAGAAAATGAAAACACTAATTCAGAAAGAGATACACACCCCCATGTTTATTACAGCATTACTTACAATAGCCAGGATATGGAAGCAACCCAAGTGCCCATGGACAGATGAACGGATGAAGAAGATGTGGTACACACACACACAAACACACATGCACACACCCCAGAATATTACTCAGCCATAAAAAAGTGAAGTCTTGCCATTTGCAACAATCTGGATGGAGCTAGAGAGTATTACGCCAAGTGAAATAAACCAGAGGAAAACAAATACCATATGATTTCACTTATATGGGGAATTCTGAAAAACAAAACACTCTTAAATACAGAGAACAAACTGGTGGTTGCCAGAGGTTTGTGGAGAATCAGTGAAGGAGGTGGAGGAGAATCAGTGAAGGTGGTGAAGGAGACTTGGGGGTACAAACTTCCAGCTATAAATTAAATCACAGAGATGAAAAGTGCAGCACAGGGAATACAGTGAATAACCTTGTGACGACTTTGTATGGTGACAGATGGTGATTACGATCATCATGATGAGCACTGAGCAATGAACAGAATTGTCAAATCGGTATGCTGTGCACCTGGAACTAATATAACATTGTACACCAAATGTACTTCAGTAATAAATTGTTTAATAAAAATAAATAAAAAGGGGCTGGATTATATGAGCTTTCCTATCTAATCCTGTCCAAAAGTTTTGTGACCCGATGCAGACGCAGACAAGATATCACTAACCCCTTTGTCCTCATTCTCTCCCTCACTTAAAAAAACTCTCATTAGACCAGCCATTAATATGAGCCAGACCCTGATCCTGACACTGGCATATAAATACGGAAAAACATCTCTTCCAGCAGATGAAGTTCTTAGGGGAGGAAAGAGAAGGGGAAGGGGACAGGAATGAATACTTACAGCAGAGTTCTTTACCTGGGGCCATGGACCTGCAGAGAAATTTTCACATCTCTGAGCAATTTTCTGAAGAGAATGTTAAAAAATGCATGTGACCTCTCCAAAAGCAGAGGGCTAGGGATTTAGAGAGAGGATGACAGGCCAGGTACCATGCTAACGAAGTTCTTAATATGCGATGGGTGCTTAAAGAGTTAGTAGCCAAGGCAGGGCACAAAGGGTGTGGGAGCAAGCACACGAGGGGTCTGAACCGGAACCTTTCTGGAGCAAAGCCTGCCTCTTTCCCCACATCAGGGATGATCTCGATTAGAAGCATTTAACAGGCCAAAATAGTATCCTACTTGTTTGATCTGGGATGATTGCACCTGCCCAACCAGAGGCTGGAGGATGAATGGTGATGACCTACGAAATAGTCATCACTAGTCAGCACTCCAGAGGTACCACAGGGACTCATCCATCAGACATCTGCACCCGACCTACAGCATCCCACGCCTTGGGCTAGATGTTCTCATTATCTTCTTCATTTATTGTGACTACATTTATCCTCCCCCAACATAGCAGAGTGCCCCACATAAATGTGGGCCGAGTGAGTAGATAGTGATGGTCCTGAAACGGATTAATTTATTCTCCAGCAAACTTCTATATTCTCTCCTGATCTCCATGGTTTTTCACTGTCACTTGCTCTGACCAATGGAATGTGGGTGGAAGGGACAGTGTACCAATTCCAAGCCCAGGCCTTAAGGGACATCCTATAGTCCTGCTTGCTCCTCTGGGGGCATCTGATCTCCACAGGGGAAGAATACTACATATGGGTAGCTAATGGACCTGTGTGGGGCAGACCTCCCCCATCAACCTGCACAGCTATGAACATAAGAACAAATGCTTATCGTTGTTTGCCACTGAACTGGGGGGTTTATTACTCAGCAAAAGCTGACTGAGATGGTCTCCTTGACCCACATCCAGAGATTTCAGGCAGAGTGTGAACTTGGCTTCTCTTACTTCTCATTAAGGACGGATTTCAGGGGCACCTGGGTGGCTCAGTAAGTTAAAGCCTCTGCCCTCAGCTCAGGTCATCGTCTCAGGGTCCTGGGATCCAGCCCCGCATCGGGCTCTCTACTCAGCAGGGAGCCTGCTTCCCCCCTCTCTCTGTCTGCCTCTCTGCCTACTTGTGATCTGTATCTGTCAAATAAATAAATAAAATCTTTTTAAAAAAATTTTTTTAAAAAGGAGGGATTTCAGCAGCTAGATTATTTCGTGTCCTTCTCTACCCCATTTTCTCTGGGCTGGTAATGTCCTATTCAAAGAAGATAGAAAAGGCTATAAAGACCCATAACTTGGGCATCTTGCACCTGGCACAGAGAAAGGCACAGGGCTGGTTCTTGGGTACCGCTTGGTGAATGAAAGCATAGGCTGACTTTGTTCATTTTGGGGGGAATGAGCATTGTGGACACTGGTAGCAGGCCGAGTCTCAGATGCTCAGACCCACAGATGCTGTGGTCCCCCAAAGTACAGGAAGTGGCCAGTGAGAGACACAATAACACTTAAGCCCACATGCAGTAGACTTGGACATATTTATTATAATGTGTTTTAGGAAACACATTATAGCATTTAGAAACCAAGAGTCGGATGCCTAACCGACCGAGCCACCCATGCACCCCAATCATAGCTAGCTAGCATTTCTGAGCACTGACACAAGATGCACTGTTTGAACTGTTTCACAGGTATTATTTTATAAACTCCTCGTGGTAACTGAGACAGATACTACCGTGGTCTCCATTTTTGTAGGTGAGGTAACTGAGGCCCAGAGAGGTAAAGAACCTGTCCAAGGTCAAGTGCAGTGAGGATTTGGACCCAGATGGTCAAGCTCCAGGATCCAGGTTCTTTTTTTTTTTTTTTTAAAGATTTTATTTATTTATTTGACAGACAGAGATCACAAGTAGGCAGAGAGGCAGTTAGAGAGAGGTGGGGGAAGCAGACTCTCCGCTGAGCAGAGAGCCCGATGTGGGACTCCATCCCAGGACCCTGAGATCATGACCTAAGCTGGAAGACAGAGGCTTAATCCACTGAGCCACCCAGGTGCCCCAGGATCCAGGGTCTTAAGAGCAATGTCTCCATTGGAGAACCTGGCACCCAGTGAAGTTCAGCATTTCCCAAGACTAACTGCAAAACTGAGACCTTGAACCCCAAACTCCTGACCCCCAGTGAGCAACTATCCTTGCCCCATGAGAAGCAAGCGCTATGGCAACAGCACCTGTCGTTTCTGGCGAGGGCTGGGTGGGGTCTGCAAAAAGCACAGGGGAGAGTGGTAAATGCCACCAGGGAGACTTGGAAGGGATGAGATGGGGACATAAACAAGGCTGCCAATCAGACACAGATGCTCAACGGGTATGGAATATGGACAGAATTATCCAGAAAAAGAGGGCTGACAGAGCAAGGGTTTTGGCACACAGGGGCTGGATCCAGAGCTCTTTCCAAGAGACCCTCCCACCCGTCTGCATCGGGAACTGGCTTTCTCTGACATCCACATAGTCTATATTTAGGTCCTAAAGTCACCCATTGTTTCTGTCTGGGTGGACACAGAGGGGTCACCACCCTAACCTCGCCCTCTCCGAGTCATACCTCTGTGTATTCTATCAAGGGAGGCCTTTTTGGAATCTGGTTTGAATCAACTTCCCCTTTCATGGCTCCCACTTGGTGTTCTGGACAAGCTGTAAAAACATGGCTAGAATCGGGGCTTTACAATGAAGTACTGACCTTCCATCGAATATGTTTCCTTTCCCTCAACAAAACCAAACCAGGGTCACGTTTATCTCTGTGGATAGACGTTTCACAGCCCTGGTATGGCGAAGTCTTTAAACACTCAGGATTCGTGTCTCCGGTGCCCATCGACAGTCTGCGGTCAGTAAGACCGGGGTCGTGGATCACATTTGCTGAGTGCTGGCTCTGTGCAAGGCACGGTGATGGGTCTTTTCATGTATTCCTCATGTCAATCTTATTAAGTAGACACTATTTATCATTTCCTTTTTTTGCAGAGCAGAAAACAGACCGAGCGACATTTGGTAATATGCTTAGGATTGCATGGCTAGTAAGAGCCAAAGCTGGGACGCAAACCTACATCTGTGTGGTCCTAAAACCCAGGCCCTCAATCATTACACCCTAGCATTTCTCCACTGATACAGAGCTCCCTTGGCCAAATCTCAGAAGATGGATTTATGAGATCTTTAAAGGGTTTCTCCCCTCCCTTTCTCCCCACCATATCCATTTGCCAACTGACCTCCCACACTCAGCCCCAATTCCTCCAGATCCTTTCTCTGGAGACTCTCAGAACCAAGAAATAAAAATGTATTCAGTAATATTTTCAAGAACAAAATAAAGGTCAACTGCCACCAACCGCCAGCCAATTACATTTTGAGTGCCAGCTGATATCCTTGGGAAATGTATGTTTAAACGCACTCATTTAACTTTGAAATAGGAAAGATATGAAACTGTGACTTTTTGTATAAGATACTTGCATAACTTAGATTCATAACAGAACTAAAATGAATTTAGGGAAACTTCCATTTGACATGTAGGGAAACCGAGTCCAGAAAAGGTAGTGATTTGTCTAGATACCTCTTAGGTAGCCACTAATTGGACCATAGCAAACATTCATCCAAACAGGCTGATTTGCCAAAGGACAGGAAAGCAAAGCATTGCGGAAGATGCTGCAGGTGACAGGTGCTGGCGAAAGGGCTCCATTGTTGAAATTCTCAGGCAAGACCTAATAGCCAAGAATGTCAATTCTGGATCCATTCTGCCTGAGTTTGAAGCCTGATCCACCGCTCCCCAGCTAGGTGACTTTGGGAAGATTATTTATCTTCTCTAAATCTCAGTTCTACCACCTACGAAATGGGGATAGTAAAAATAGCCAGCCCTACAGTGTTGCAGGAATTTCACGAGCTCATGGGAGCAAAATGTTTACTCATGTGACAAGTATCTAATAAATGTTAGCTATTGTGGTATTACTTTTTATTTATGATGCATTAGCTATCACTAAATTGTAGTAAGTCATTTTACATGTTGCCAATTTCTGTATCTCAAAGACTCAAAAAGGATTCTTTATCAGGTGAGTAAACAGCTGGATAATTCAGATGGGAAAGGAGAATGACAGTAAAACCATCAAAATCACATGAAAAGATTAAAAATGTATGTCTAGAATGGTCATGTATGAGAGTTGGAATTAGCATTACAAAAATCAGTCTCAGAATTCTGGTGAGAGTGAATAGAAAAAGCAATGGACAATTTCTTTTTCTTTTTTTTTAAAAGATTTTTTTAAAAATTTTATTTATTTGACAGACAGAGATTTCAAGTAGGCAGAGAGGCAGGCAGAGAAAGAGGAGGAAGCAGGCTTGCCGCTGAGCAGCGAGCCCGATGCGGGGCTCGATCCCAGGACTCTGGGATCATGACCTGAGCCGAAGGCAGAGGCTTTAACCCACTGAGCCACCCAGGCGCCCCTGGACATTTTCTTTTAAAAAAATAGGGGTGGCTATCCAAAGCTTTAATGCCCACCCACAAACAAAAGGACAGAGGGAGTAACCTTCAGGCTTCCTAACCATTCTTCAGCCCGTAGAAATGTAACACTTCCAGCCATTCCTCCAGACATAACCAAACCAGGCACCCACACTCTTAATGAGAACACCAGTGAGTATGAATCTCCCCTTACAATATCTGGCTTCATCTTCTCAAAGATGAACACATTCACAACATAGGACTCACTATAAGGAAACCTACAAAAAAGTTCTTCTGAGAAGAAAAAACTTCCAAAATTTTTTTCGGCCACCTTTCAACCCAAGGGAAAAGAAAAGATCTTAGAAATCCACTCTGTGACTTAAACATAGGACTCACTATAAGGAAACCTACAAAAAAGTTCTTCTGAGAAGAAAAAACTTCCAAAATTTTTTTCGGCCACCTTTCAACCCAAGGGAAAAGAAAAGATCTTAGAAATCCACTCTGTGACTTTAAAAACTCCACAAACAAAAAATACCAGAAGGCAGATGCATCCTTTTTTTCACTCTTTTTTTCCTGATTAATTGAAAACAGATCTCTTATAAAAATTAAAATACTAGCATCGTGGAACAAAGAGTGAAAGACACTCCCGTTCCCCCTCCTCCCACTCTCTCTCTCTGTCTCCTCCAATCACAGATGCTAGAGGAAGCACTGACAGCTAGGCACTCACTTAACTCATCATCTCCAACCAAGCCACCATTGTGGTCTTAAACACAACCACACAGCTCTTTTCTGATTCACACTAAAGTGAGAGAGAAGTCCCCCTCCATCATCCCAGGTGTTTTTAACAGCAGCTCCCTGCCCATTCGCTTGGGAGGTGAAAGCTTTGCCCTCCCTCCCCTCAGCTCCCAGCCCTGCCCAGCCAGGCATGGAAGTGGGGTGCCCGTCCATCCCTGACTCTGCCACAGTGAGCTTACCTGAGCCCGGACAAAGAAGCAGCACCAAACCATGGGGCGCTCTGGCCTCATCCACGCAGAGTCCCCCGCCCCTAACTCCGACGGAGCCCTGCAGACGGGATTCTCTGAGCTGAGCAGAGCATAGTTTCCCTGAAGGAACTCCTCCCTGCCACTTGGGCTGCATGACAGGAAGTGACAGGGGGCCATCAGTTACAAGTGTCAGAAGCGGAGACCACACCAGCCAAGAGCTCCCCACCTCCGGCGGTTTCCTCGCCTGCTGCTGCTTTTTCAGAGCGCTCTGCCTTTGGGCATTCGGAGGCACTCCAGAAACCCAGTGTCTGGCTGGGCAAGCCCCAGCCTGGAGGAAACAAACAATGCTCACTGGGTCCCCACCTAAAGCCATTTGGGGCACTCCGGCAGCTCCAAAGAGTTCGTGGCTAGGACATCGGGCTTCAAGTCTAGAACTTTGCAGACCCGACCTCAAACATCAGCGTGAGACAGAGAAAAGGGACACTGTGAGAACTTTGTTCAGAGCAGAATCAATAGAGCCAGCAGCCCTGCCCAGGACACAGAGCCCTCACTGAATCGCCAAGTTCATAGCAACTCAGTAAATGAGAGTGATGTTGAATACCACACCCATCCGTTTCTTTTCCTTCTTTCTTTTTTTTCCCCCTTAGGCAAATCTTCTCTTCAGAGCCCCCTTCCAAACAGCTCCCTCTGGAAACCTCCCTTTCAGCTGGTCCATCACAGAAGGCCTGACCGCTCTTCTCAGAATTAGTATGGAAATAACTCATGGCTGACATTTCTCACTTTACACAATGGGATCTCACCAGAATGAACACCTTGCCCGGGTCACCTGCCTTTCACAAACTCAAGACTCTCTGGTTGAGACAAACTGTCTCACAGGGACCTGCAAAGTTTCAGGTGAAATCCAGTCCTGTTCGACCCCGCTCCAAAAAAACTCGATGGCCTCACCCTCCCTGCATGGTGGTGGTGGCGGTGGGTCTCAGATCCCAGGAGACACATTGCCAGCACAGCCTTCAATGATTTATTTTTAGTTTCTAGTTTTCTAACTGAGTAGTATTTGATTGGCAACTTTTAGCTGCAAAGATTTAGGCAAAAGTCTCCTGGGGGTGTTTAACAAATGCACAGATTTTTAAGAGCCTTGACTTGTCTGAGCCCTGAGTGAAGTGGGAGACCCAGCAAAGAGAGAAGAAACTTCCTTCTAAGACAGGACCCTAGAGCACACAGGGGAGCAGGCTCTACCCATTCTCTCACAGCAGTGACTTGCTCCCTAACACGGGGCCTCTGAAGAGTGCCTCGTGCCCTGCAGACATTACAGAAGAAGGCATCGGGTTCTGGACAAACAAAGATAAACCACTCATGACTGAAGAACAAAATAAGTTCTGGGATTTGCAAAAGAGTATTGAGGGGCCAAGATGTAACCGAGCCTGGCCAATGCATTTTTTTAAGGGACAAAGTCTGGAAAGGCTTCTTAGAGCAAGAGTCATGCGGGTAGAATTCGGAGAGGTTTTCTAGGCAGGAGAGTCAGCAAGGGCAATAGCAGGGACGTGCAGACCCATGGGGTACCCGGCAAGAAAAGCAAATGCATTGAAAGCCCTGCTCCCCGACAGACTCAGGTCTCGCTTCGAAGAGCTTGAAGGGGTCCTATCTGTTTGAAGAAAGAAGGAAGTGAAATCACCATGAAAAAGGCTCAGCCCTTTTAGGCAACCATCTGGGTCACCTCAAAGCCCACATGTGGTAACTACCAGGTCTGGCACTCAGGAAACAGTCGGCCATGTGTGCCAAAAACAGCAGTGCCCACAAAAGGTGGGTTTCAGCTTCTCCTTGGTATCCCCTAGTTCCAAAAGCCTGACTCCCCACAAAGCAAGCCAGGGTGGTGCCTGGTTGGGGTGGGAGGGAAGGCATTCCTAAAAAGGCCTCTCGCCTAACCTCCTGCACAGAAGGGGGTCTGAATTTGTACAGGCCTAAAAACAAGGTGAGATTAGGCAGCTCAGCTAATGAAGAATGTCAGTCTCCCGAGGGCCAATGAGGTTCTCATAAGCCCTGCCACTCCTCTCCTGGAGGATTTTCAAACACGCCACTGAGTGGAGCCCCAGCAGCCAAGGCCAGGGTCACCCCCAATGAGGGTCTAAAGGGAATGTAAAATGATCACTAGACTTTACTTCTTCTCTGGGGGAAGGAGGCCACAGTCCCATCAACTGATCCAAGAATGATTAAGACTGACTTCTGGTTGCTGACGATGAACGAGAAAGAAGAACCGAAACCCGTGGGCTGTAGCACTTCGTGGAAGAGGTGAAACTGAGTGGGTCCCAGGGCAGGGAGCGGTGAAGAGGGGGCACGGGCGGGAGAGCCACCAGATACCCCCTGCAGGGGAAAAGGGAGGAAGGAACAGGGCATGGCCGTCTCCCCGACAGCCCTGCTTTGACCAGAAGCAAGAACTCCAGGAATGAAAATGGTCCAGGTAGAGGGCATCTTGAAGGAACATTTCAGTAATAAGAGGCTCCTGCCATGCAGAGTTCACATTCATTTTTAGCTTCATAATGGAAGTTGATAAAGGAACAATAAGATGGGTTTTCTCTACAGGGCACCTAGGATACAACCAAGTATTCAAATAGTGTTCAACCAAGTATTCAAAATTTTTCTATTTTAAAAGTAACACGGGGGGCACCTGGGTGGCTCAGTGGGTTGAGCCTCTGCCTTCAGCTCAGGTCATGATCCCAGGGTCCTGGGATAGAGCCCCATATCAGGCTCTCTGCTCAGTAGGGACCCTGTTTCCTCCTCTCTCTCTCTGCCTGCCTCTCTGCCTATTTGTGATCTATCAAATAAATAAATAAATCTTTGAAAAAAAAAAGTAACCTGGTGTCATTATAATACATTCAAATCATACAGAAGTATACAGTGTAACAAGTGAGTCTTCCCAAAGGCCCTGCTTTTTTCTCTACCCCAATCCCATTTGCCAGAGGCCCTGATGTCAAAGCCAGCTGTAGATAAAGGGGTTATAAACCCAAGTGCTTTCAAGGCCGGGGACAGGTACCTGAAAGAAAAGCCTGGGTGAGCCCCCAAAGCTTATGGGGGTCCCAAGGGACTACTGGCCCAGGGGTTACCAGACATTCCAGTTTTTCAAGAAAAGCTACAAATCCCAGGTTATATGTATAAAATCTCACAATGTTTAAATGCTGGCAACAAATCCATCATTTTGAAAAGCTCAACAGGCCACACAAAACACAGATGCTGCCTGGATATGACCCAAGGGCCACCAGTTTGGCAATCCTTCTAGACATTTCCTTCTGTCTCAATGCCCACAAGTTGTTATGTATAACATTTTATTTTTTTATTTCTGTTTTTCAAAAATGGAATGGTAACAGTATTCTACCACTTGCTTTTTTCACTTGACATCCAGAGCCTCCTTCTACATCATACACATTTTAGACTCATATGTGGAGCATCCCACAGTATGGAGGAACCTGATTTGTCAGCCCCTAGCCTGTGAACTGTCTGCCAACAGGAGAGCTGCTCTTGAAATCTGGCCTCCCAGTTACTTATTAACTCTGCCACCACTGAGAACATCATTTGTGATGAAAGTGCATCTATGTGCAGATATTAAAACATCCTAAAGCCACAGTTAGGGGCGCCTGGGTGGCTCAATCAGTTGGACGTCTGCCTTCGGCTCAGGTCACGATCCCAGGGTCCCAGGATCGAGCCCTGCATCAGGTTCCCTGCTCTGCGGGAAGCCTGCTTCTCCCTCTCCCACTCCCCATGCTTGTGTTCCCTCTCTCACTGTGTGTCTCTCTGTCAAATGAATAAATAAAATCTTTTTTTAAGCCACAGTTACTAAAATTATAAATGGTGACTGCAGATTTTTGATGTTTTAATAGAAATTGCCATGCAGTTTTTCACTTGACCTTCACAAGTATCCTGAGATAAGCCTCACCGTTCTCTCTACTGCACACATTTTTTTTAAACGGAGGCTCAAACAGGTGGCAGGAGCCTGCCCAAGAGGGCCTAGAGGTGGCAGGGTCGGGCTTGGGGCCTGGGTGGGCTGACTTCCAAGCCCCTGGTGCAGCCTGGAGCAGACCTCCAGAAACCTGCCCCAGAATATTCTGGAACTTGACATATGGCAAATGTTGGACTGCAAACCACAGGAGGAGAGAAGGATCACTAACAAATAAGATAATTCATTTCTTGGAAAGGAAAGCCTCCTTTAAAAGCCCTGCTTCACACTGTCCAAAATAAATTCTACCTAGATCAGAGTGAAACATTAAAAAGAAAAAAAAAAACCTATGAAATTCTGGGGGCGTAGGTTCTCAGGGTATAATATTTTTCTCTAAGTGTGTGGAGCTGAATCATTATATATTTAAAATGGGGAAATACCCATAAGGCACCTATCATGCAAAAAGTGGCCCCTATTTCCCCACATCTGGTTAAATAACCACGTTACTAGCAAATTCTTGTTGTATGCAGAAGACACCAGGGCCAAAATGTGGACCCAGCTATGGTGGCACCACACGCTTCCTTCTGGCCCTGCGACTCAAACGGATGTGCTTCCTGCACGGTTATTCTATGTATTCCACCGAATTTTCTGTTGAGCAGTTTCAAGCAGCTTTCTCACCAAAAATATTATAAGAAACGTATTCATCAGGGTTGTGGTCGTTTCATGTACATAAGACAAAATGGTGAGATTTAGTAGAATTCTTCATTAAAAGTTGGTGACTAACGGTGGTTTTCTCCATGTGAATTTTATTCTGGTTCCTCTGTCTCTTCCCTATTTGTACCCAAGAAGCCATAGATTTCACAAAAGCTCAGTGATGGCCGAGAATTTCACGGTCTTTGACCATATTCCATTGATGCCTTACATTTTTATTTTCTTATTTTATTTTGTTAAAGGGAGAAGGCGGGGAGCACCTGGCTGGCTCAGGCGGTTAAGTGTCTGTCTTTGGCTCAGGTCATGATCCTGGAGTCCCAGGATCGAGCCCCACATCAGACTCCCTGCTCAGGGGGCAGTCTGCTTCTCCCTCGGCCCCTAACCCTACTCTTGTGCTCCCTCTCTTTCTCTCTCTCAAATAAAAAAAACAAATCTTTAAGAGAGAGAGAGAGAAATAACACACATGAGGGGAGGGGCAGAGGGAGAGGGGGAAAGAGAGAGAACTCTCAAGCAGACTCCTGGCTGAGCATGGAGCCAATGTGGGGCTTGATCCCACAATCCTGAGATCATGACCTGAGCTGAAATCAAGAGTCGGACACTTAACCAACTGACCCACCTAGATGTCCATGATACTTCACATTTTAAAATAATCCCACAAACCGAATTGAAAACTAGGCGATGAAACAATCTCATGAAAACGGGATGGCTTCACGGACCAAATTAAAATAGTATACTGCGTATCGATTTAACCAAGATCCTAATATCAGAAAATCATTGCTTCATGTATCTTAGGTTTTGGATGCTACTGTCAAATTCAAGTAAGACTAAGAAAAAACAAAAATTTATGTTGCGGTGGAGAGGGGAGGTACGGGACTACTCACTGTGGTTACTAGGTTGGCAGGAAGGCATCGTGCATGGCAAGTCAGTGAGAAATAAAAAGGGCTTCAAAATATTTTGAGCCTGGGAGTTACCTGTGGTCATGCATTCTTATCAAATGTCTTCATATCTACTCCCCAGTGCTGGAAGTGTGGTTAATCTAGTGCAAAACTTGAACAACTACTCTGCCCCCTTCACTATGAATCACCAACAAATGGGGGGTCCAGACCCTGTCCTGGGCTGGGGCTGCTTGTACACAAGACGGTTTAACTCAAGAGACTTGGACATTTGAAAATGTTGATGCTCTTCTAGAGCTCTGCTTAATATCCCAGCTCAACGAGATTACAAAATGATGAGAAGAATGTGGGAGCAAACCTGGCTGCCCAAGGTCAAGAATGAATAAATAGAAAAGTCTTCATCTATGGTTTCAACACAAGAACTAAAAATAAATGAGGCTCAAACATGGAAGTCTCAACAGATTGCTAATCATGGCTAATCTTGAATGCTTATCTTGCTGTTTTGTCACAAGCGACTGCTTGAGCACTGTATTTTTCCTCTCTAAACAGACCTGAACTTTTATAATCAAATTCCTCACATTACTTTGGCAACCGACACACAGACTGCTATTTTAAAAAGCGAATCAGAAATAGGGAAAGCTGCCTTCCAGTGTGTGTGGCGAAGAAGCAGCACCCTAGGGCTCCCCCTCCTTCATGAACACCAGCAAGGGTGGCCTGAAGCACTTCCACAGGGAGCCAACAGGGGTGTTAGCAAATATGCCTATTCAATTTATTGCTCAGAAACGTGGACACCCTGAGTACAGCTTTTTCAAAGGATCGTCTCTTTGTTACACTGTCAGTTCAGAGAGAAACTCCAGTGGGTTGCTGACCTCTGCCAATTCTTAGGAAAAGGAAAGGTTTAAAAACTGATTAGCTGATATCTACCAGCCAGAGAGCTTCCTTACTTGGAAATAAGAGTTACTATTTGGCCGTTATACTGTCAAAATTGATTAGAAGTGGAAAATGTGAATATGAAGGGCGTGGGGTGGTATTCCTAGCACCTGAATATCTCAGGGGGATTTTAAACAGTAATTTGCTCATTTCAAAGAACAACCCTTGCCAAACTGAATTTCTGAGTTAGAAATACATAACAAAGGCAGGAATCATTTCCACAAAATAGTTTCTCAACCTTATTTTTAATCCAGATATCTCCTTGAAGATAATTTCTGGGAACAACTGGCTGGCTGAAATGATGACCAGTCAATTGACAGAGTAGCTTTGTGTTCTCTGGCTCTGCCATTTGCTAGTTGAAGACCTGGTAACTCCCTTAACTCCCCTGACCCTTAGTTTCCTCATCTGTAAAACAGGAATAATGACTTCATTATCCCTCACAGGGTTGTAGAGAGGTCTATAGGAATCTCACTGATACATGTGTTTCAAAGCAGAACTGCAGATGATGGAAACATTGGAGTCATTATACTATTCTTTCTATTTTTGCCTAAGTTTAAATTTTTTCATAATAAAATATTTTTTAAAAGACATTTTTTTTTTTTTAAAAGCCAGTAGTAACATCTTGGAGTTGTTTTTTTTTTTTTTTTTTTTTTTCCCAAGCAGAAAATGTTCCTCTTAGCAAGTTGAAAAGTTGGTACTAGGGGTGTCTGGGTGGCTCAGTGGGTTAAAGCCTCTGCCTTCGGCTCAGGTCATGGTCCCAGGGTCCTGGGATCGAGCCCCACATCAGGCTCTCTGCCTGGTGGGGAACCTGCTTCCTCCTCTCTCTCTGCCTGCCTCTCTGCCTACTTGTAATCTCTGTCTGTCAAATAAATAGATAAAATCTTTAAAAAAAAAAAAAAAAGAAAAGTTGGTACTAAATCTGAGCTAATTTGATTTTTATCCTGATTTGAATGAGAGCTGTCAACTAGGTAGCTAATAAGAAAAAGACAATGGAATTTTGCAATTTCCCATTTCCATTCTTCCTTCCAATAGGCAAAATAAAAATATGAAGGCGGTTAAAGCTTAAGTTCTATTTTACTTTTTTTTTTTTTTTTAAGACAGGGAAGGAGAAGTGGGGGTAGGGCTGAGAGAAAGGGAGAGAAAATCTTGGGCAGGCTCCACGCCCAGCACAGAGCCTAGCACCGGGCTCAAACTCACAACTCTGAGATCATGACCTGAGGCAAAATCAAAAGTCAGATGCTTAACCGACTGAGGACCCAGGCGCCCCCTACTCCCATTTACTTTTCCAATGTTATAATGCTGACTTCCTTGAAATCCCTGTCTGTCTAAAAAGTTCAAGGTTTCTATGAAAATAGCCCCCCAAGAAAATAACAAGAGATTGAAAAGCGTGTGTGCTCTCATGACTCAGAGCCTCCATTCTGCCTACACCACAGCGAAAGTGGTTTTTTGTTTTATTTTGGTTGGTGTGTATCCATGTGTACTCAAAGAGTAAATATGGCCACTTTTTTCTTAAATCAGAATCAGAAGGGAATCAACCGAACACTGGAAACCAGCAAACCAAGCGGTGGGGGATTCTCAGAAAAGGCTTCCAGCTGCCACCAGAGGGAAGTGGATTCTGGTTGGAAGCTCAGAGCCTTCTCCCAGTTAGTGCTCTGCCGGGGAAGCTGTCCCTTTAAGTCAGACTTCCTGGTAAGGCTCAGAGATTTCCGCCTGCAGCTTCCTGGAGACGGTGTAAGATAAACAATAAACCTCGCAGCAAAATCTTGGACAATAAGCCCCACGTGGCCCTAACGAGAAGCAATTATAAGGGCTGACAATGGCTAAGGCATTTCCAACAGGAATGCAAATCTGTGATAAACACGGGGGAAGCATGCTACCCCACACACCTGCACGAACTAAACTAATTAAAAAAAAAAGTTCTTAGCCTCTCAATAGACCGAGAAATAGCTGCTTCCAAATTTGGCACTATTTTTCTTAAATCATTGTCTAAGAGGAAGGCAGTCTCCTCTTTCTTTCTTCAACTGCTACCACCTATTGGTGAGAGCTGTTGAGGCCAAGGGACCCCATGAGTCACCTACTGCACGTGTCTCTGTGAGGGACATTTAACCCTCCGGATACTCTGCAGTTCAACTGTCTTCCTGGGTTTAAGGAGAACACACATTTATTCGGCTGAAAGAGATGAGGATGCCACACACTTTCTCTCCCAGCCTCCCTTGTGGCTCGGGCAGGAGAGCATGAACTAGGCTCAGCCAATCAGATAATCCCACCCCAGATGGGATTATCTGATTGGCTGAGCCTAGTTCATGCTCTCCTGATGTGGCATCAAAGGGTGGCATGCAAAGAGCAGGAATGCTGCAGACGCTATTCTTGGGGGGGGGGGGGGGTGTGTGGTGGCAACAGCTCACAGAAGCAGCAACGAGGGTCACTGAGCAGCCACATTACTTGGCACAATGTAATTGTGCCCGTGCAGCAGTGGCAGCAAGTGTGCTTGTAGGAAATGTATAGTGGTGTAATCTGAGGTTGTTCCGGGTTCCCTAACCCTTCCGGAATTCTCTGAGCTTCCTATATCCTGTAATAAATTTCTCTTCTGCTTAAATCAATCAGAACTGGGTTTTACTGCTAGGGGTTAGCTCATACCCACAGAACACAGGACAGGCTAAAGCTGAAGCAATCCACAACCTGATCCTGCAGACTGATTCTAAGTACAAGGATTGAATGGCTTCTTTCACATTTCAAATTCAATCCAAACACTGTCCCTTGGCCCACAGGGCCCTGCATCAATTGGCCCCTGTCTCCCTCCTAAGCCCTTATCTCATTCTACTCTCCTGCTTGCCAACTACCAAGCTCTAGTCACACTTTCTATTCCTCATTAAGCTCTTTCCTGCTCCCAGGGCCTTAGCACTTGCTCTCCAGAAAACCCTTTCCTCCAGATCTTCATGTTACAGCAGCATCTCTCTCACAGTTTGGTCCCAGCTTACAGGAAGCCTTCCCTGACCAAGCTGCCTAAAGGATCACACTCCCCACCTCACCATCTCATTCCCTATCTTGACACCCTCTTGATTTTCTTTCCAGCACATGCCCTGTGATTAATTGATCTATTAATAACTTTGGCAACCACAATTGATTGGGGGCTTGCTATGCACTGGACATTAAACATTTAATTCTATGACCATTATGAGATAGGTACTTTTATTATCCTTAGTTTATAGATGAGGACACAGGCTCAGAGGGGTTAAGGAAGTTGTCCAAGCTTGGCAGTGATGGAATAGAAGTTTGAATCTAGGTCTGCAACACGGGATCCTTACCATTGTGCTCATTCAGGCAGTTGTCTGACGGTGACTAAATGAGCATTAACCACAGTGTAGACTCTGGAGCAACAGGGCAGATCCCACTCTCACGGAGCTGACAGTCTGGTGTTCCAGCCCTATCATCTGGAATTCTCTCTATTATCCACAGACCCTGCTGAGGAAAGAAATGCAGCTGGGCCTGTGTAAAGAGGGAGCAGGGGTCCTTCATTCATAGAAAAGTGCCCAGCTCAGCGCTCAAAGTGTTGGGCATACAAAAAAAACAAACAAACAAACAAAAAAAAAAAAAACAACCCCCCCACACACACAAACAAAACAAAACAAAACAAAAAAACAAACCCTCATGGGCCAGAGGGAATGCAGACCTGCAAAAAATGTTTGCTGCTCATCCTGTCATGTTCCATGGCCTTGGAACACTAGGAACACTGAGGAAACAGCCAGGGACAATACTCGGGTCCCAACAGAAGAGCCATTTGAGCAGGTCATTAAGGTTGGGTAGAGTTTTGCTAGGCTGAGGGGAGGGGAGCCACAGTGAAGGAGAGAGGGGGGAGATGTTCAAAGGGCCATGGGAAGCATGGGGTGGTTAAGCTGGGAGAAGAGAAAGTTGCAACCAAGGGAGAAATTCCAACTCCTCCCTGTTGAAAATGGAGAATGAGAGAAAGATTTTCAGTAAGAACAGATACACCATCAGATAGAATTCTTTTTGTCAAAAATAGTGGCCATGACTATCTAATATGGGCGATATTTCCCATGTTAAAGTACATATACATAAATATATTAGCTAAAAGCCAGGAATTTAACAACAAAAACAAAATTCCACTTCTATGCTTCCCAACTCCCTCTCCTTGCTAAATGAGAAGTGAGAAAAATTTCCTCTCCCAAGAGGAGTTAAGCACAGCTATTCTCTCCCATAATGTGAAATTACACAGAGCTCTCGTGTCAGTAATTTATGGAGCGAAGAAGGAATTCCCCTGCTACTTGACTTTACAATTCCAATCACCTCTGGCCAGATTCCTCCCATGTGATAACAGGAACCTTACCCCTGGGTTGTGTCATTAAAACGAAAGGCTGATTTTTATTTTTTTAAGAATGTACAAGGTTGGGGCGCCTGGGTGGCTCAGTGGGTTAAGCCTCTGCCTTCGGCTCAGGTCATGATCTCAGGGTCCTGGGATCGAGTCCCGCATCGGGCTCTCTGCTCTGCGGGGAGCCTGCTTCCTCCTCTCTCTCTCTCTGCCTGCCTCTCTGCCTACTTGTGATCTGTCTGTCAAATAAATAAATAAAATATTAAAAAAAAAAAGAATGTACAAGGTTGAGGCACAAATGGCCTCCTGTGTTGAATGAGCACCTGGGAGCTGTGAGAGGAGTCCTCAGAACCACCCTCTGGGGCGAGGTGTGACCAAGCACACAGTGATAGGCCCTAGGAAGCAGTCTGCTAAGTTTGGAGCTAAGGAGGTCTGGGAACCCTGAGGCCCACCAAGGTGGCAAGGGTACAACATCTGGAAAGTAGACTGGAAATCAAGGCAAGCAGTTTAGCTTGGGGGTTAGGAATGGGATGTCCGAGCCAAACAACCTGAATTCAAATCCCAGTGCTATGCTTACCATGTGACCTCTGGCTACTGACTTTTCTTTACCTCCATTTTATCTTCTGTTAAATGGTGGTAATAAGAGTAAGACACCCACCACAGGGAATGCAAGCTGGTGCAACCACTCTGGAAAACAGCATGGAGGTTCCTCAAAAAGTTGAAAATAGAGCTACCCTATGACCCAGCAATTGCACTACTGGGTATTTACCCTAAAGATACAAACGCAGTGATCCGAAGGGGCACATGCACCTGAATGTCTGTAGCAGCAACGTCCACAATAGCCAAACTATGGAAAGAACCTAATGCCCAACAGATGAATGGATAAAGATGTGGTATATATATACAATGGAATACTATGCAGTCATCAAAAGAAATGAAATCTCGCCATTTGCAATGATGTGGATGGAACTAGAGGGTATTATGCTTAGCGAAATAAGTCAATCGGAGAAAGACAACTATCATATGATCTCCTTGATGTGAGGAAGTTGAGAGGCAACGTGGGGGGTTTGGGAGGTAGGAAGGGAATAAATGAAACAAGATGGGATCAGGAGGGAGACAAACCATAAGAGACTCTTGATATCACAAGACAAACTGAGGGTTGCCAGAGGGAGGGGGGTAGGGAGAGAGGGTAGTAGGGTTATGGACATTGGGGAATGTATGTGCTATGGTGAGTGCTGTGAAGTGTGTAAACCTGGCGATTCACAGATCTGTACTCCTGGGGCTAATAATACAATATGTTAATAATAAAAAAAATTTTTTTAAAAAGAGCACCCGCCACACAAGGCTATATAAATTTCTATTTTAATATTATATAACATATTATACATAACATTGTATAATATAGTAATATAATAATAGTACTATGATCTACTTTAACCCAATTAAAGAGAGAATTTTTCAGGGCACCTGGGTGGCTCAGTCAGTAAAGCATCCGATTCTTGCTTTCCGCTCAGGCATGATTTTGGAGTCATAAGAGCGAATCTCACGCTGGGCTCCGTGTTCAGCAGGGAATCTGCTTGAGGATTTTTTCTCTCAACCTCTGCTCCTGCCCCCAATGCCACTCTCTCTCCATCTCTAAAATAAATAATTTTTTTTTTTTTAAGAAAAATTGTCAACAAAAATGAGGGATCTGAGGAGTGGAGACCTGAGAGCAGATGGCTGGGCAGACTTTGTGCAGTGATTTCTGAACACCTCGAGGCAGCCTGACGGTGACACTAACATGGAACCTGGCAATTTGCTGAGCCAGAGTTCAGGCCCCACCACGTCTGGGCCATAGGCTTGAGAGAGTCACTTAGCCCTTAAAATCTTCATTTCCTTGTCTCTGCAAAGGGGATAACGATAGTACCCCCTTCATACTTTGAGCCAAGCCCTGGTGCTCAACTTCACAAGCATTTTTCACAGATAATATCCCCAACAACACTGTGAATCACATACAATTATGATGTCCATTTTACAAACAATAAAACCCATGGCTCAGAGATGTTAATCAAAGCACCAAAGGACACACAGCTAGAGTGACCTGCAGGAAGTCTGACCCAAGCCAGCACTCTAAACTCTTGTCAATTCTGCCAACGTGTGAAGCATGAAAAAGGTGCACCAGAGTCCCTTTGCAGGAAGAAGGGGTAACTGATGTGTGCATGGGAATCGTCCTTTTAGAAGGGTGTGTATTTGCCTGTCCCAGATCCCTGTCCTTATGGCACCTGGTAGACCATAGATCTCCCCCTTGGTCAGCACCTCCTATGTGCCAGGCACTGTGATGAGTGTCCATTCCATCATCACCATCTCATCACCAGGGCAACCTTTCCCGAGGCCAAGACTGGAGGGCACTGAGGCTCAGAGAGGTTGAGTTCCTGGCCCACGGGTCACAGTTTGTCCATGGTGGCACCCCAACACACATCTGGGTCTGTCCTACACCCACTCAGACTTGGGGATGGGCCCTTAAATGTCCTTCAAGCGCCCCTCTCCCCCTCATTACCTCCCACTCAAAAAGCACAAAGCTGCTTATTCTGCACCAAGATAATGACCACGGGGGTCAAGCTGGGCCAAGGCACAAACTATAATTACCACAGACAACGATTTGCATTCCAAATCTGAAATGTGCTCAGGGCCTCACTTGAGACCTGTAATCAGCTTAGCCTCTGCCCAAATCTCTCTCGTTATGAAGACATACTTGACACACTGGGCCACAGTGGGGTTTGGAGAATATGCCTCTGCCCCCAGTGACAGTCACCTGAGGAAAAACCATGCCGTGAAGGGGCCAGGGTTGAGTGGGATTTAAACCCCAGAGAGATCACATTCCTCCACTGCAGAACAAAGCAAACAGTAGCCAGGACAGCAGACAGGCAGGGCAAGACCAGTAAATAATTAAAGGCAGGAAATGCATTAAAAAAACGCATGGGCCTCAGTGCCCAGAGGTGGAAAGGACCCCCTCCTCTTTATTACAGACTGCTGTCTTGTCCACAAGTCACATGTCCAGGTGTGGTGACTCTTCTCCCCAGGACGACACAGGACACCTACTAGATCAGCAAAAGGCACATTATGAGAAAGAAAAAAAAAATACAGTACTGCATTAGAGAAAGAGTTCCGGGAAGACCTTTCCATGCTATGATGTGGGTACTCCCAGGTGTGGAAGGAGGGTACAGCAAGGCAAGTGGTGATACCAGAATTTTCAACCCTGCCTCTGGCCTCTTTTTACTATGTACAAATCACAGAAGGATTTGTACTAAGTGGCTAGGGTCCCAGGGATGGGTTCACTGGAATTCACTGTGACTCTGCTTTCTGTTAGTAGAAACAGAGGACAAGGGGCGCCTGGGTGGCTCAGTGGGTTAAAGCCTCTGCCTTTGGCTCAGGTCATGATCCCAGAGTCCTGTGATCGAGCCCCACATCTGGCTCTCTGCTCAGCAGGGAGCCTGCTTCCCCCTCTCTCTCTGCCTGCCTCTCTGCCTACTTGTGATCTCTGTCTGTCAAATAAATACATAAAATCTTTAAAAAAAAAAAGAAAGAAAGAAAGAAAGAAAGAAAGAAAGAAAGAAAGAAAGAAAGAAACAGAGGACAAATTGCATGTCAATTTCCATCACCCTGAATCCTGACCAAAGACTTTCACAGGAAACCTCTACTGCAGCTGATAGGTATCTGCAAGCTGAATGTAGACAGCCCTAGGAATCAAAGCATTTCTCAAACCTTCATGGGCCACACATCAGCTGAAGATCTTGATAAAATGCAGATTCTGAGGTCTGGGGTGGGGCCTGGGAGCCTGCATTTCTGTTGCGCCCCCAGGTGCTATTGCTGCTACTGCCGCTTTGAGAATCTTTGCTACGAGACACTGAGTGGCTGCAGAAGACCAAAAAAAAAAAAAAAAAAAAAAACCACCATACTTCCTGTGTTTCTATAGTCACGGTGCCTAGTGATGATTTCCTTCTAGGAGCAAAGAAGTAAACTCAAGCCCTAGATATCTTTAAAATTCTTGTCTCCAAGGTATCTCGTTGGTGGGGAACAGGATGACTGTTCCTGAAGGAAAAGTTTGTTCAGATGCTATTAACTAAGGAAAATCCAGGAGCTCTTCCCTTGACTGACGTTTCTGAAATAGCACTGAATCCTCTGAGGTGCAAAGGACCTGAGGCATCAAAGGACAACATAGCTGAGCTGAGCATCTTGCCTTGCCAGCGTTCTCATTCAGGGATGCCTGTCCCCCATTCGGCAGTGTGGCTGGCCAGCCCACTGCAGGTGCAGTCATGTTCTAGAAACCGGGTAACCTGCTAACCCAGCCTATCAGTTGTGGCTGGGGGCACCTCAGCTGCTTGAGCATGACGCCAACAGTCACAGACTACAACTTCCCAACCAGACAGGCCCCTTAATAGAACCATTCAACTAATCCGATGCATTTTTTAAAAAACTGGCTGGAGCTGGCTGCCCTGTCGCATTATGCAAACAGTACACAATGAATTGCTGATAGTATCTCCTCACCATTGCCAACATAAACCCTGCCAGGGGCAGCAGAAATAAGCCCGGTGACTATAAGCAACAATAGTTGCATGAAATTGTTTAAATAAACATGACCAACCACAGGTAAAAATGTTTTTATCTCCTCCTATGGCCTAGCCAGAGACTTCTGCAATTGAATTCTTGTAGAAATAAAACCAGGAACAGGGGTAAGAAACAGAAGGTAGCTGAGGGGAGAATGCCAACTTCCTGTTTCTTCCAGAAACACACATGGAGATATCAGTTTTTAGAATAAGCAACTAGAACTCATAAAACCAAATTGATTGACTTACAGTTTCTGTTTACTGCCTCACTGTAGGGATCTTCTTTCCTGTTCTTGTCTACTTGTACACTCTCATGCACTTTTTGACATTTGTCCTTTGATTTGGGTAGTGGAACTATTTCTTAATATATTAAAGAAGTCTGATACCACCAAATAACATAAAATTACACATAAGAGATCCAATAGGCAATATTAGCCTTTAAACCAAAGCTCTAAAAGAGCACAATAAAATGCAAGTGGACAAGGAAGGGAAATGAGCATTTTTTTAAGGCAGAGAGATCATGTTCAAGTAGGAGGACGGTCAATGGAGGGAATTTGGTGAACCACGTCAGAATGACTCATGAAATAAGATGGAGAAGTCACTTCCTGAGCAAAAGGGGTATCAGGACAAAAGGAAGACTGAACTGAGGACAAGGGTTTTAATGGCACATATGTAGGGCCTCTTAGTCATTCTGGATAATGAGATGAGCACATTTTAAAAAGAAGGGAAAAGAAATGACATCAAGACCATAAGAATAAGCAACAGGTTTTATTATGTTTCAAGAACAGCAACATCTTGGCCGTTCGTACCAATAATGCAGACTTGAAAAGACTATTTCAGTCTAAAGCTCAAGTTGTTCCCTTCCTTGAGATGTTTTAGAATTTGGTGATAATCTATTAATGCATGGCAAAGGTTTGGCCCAAGAAAAACATGTTTGATTTTAATTATACAAGCTGTAAGATAGGAAACATACTTTGGGGTGAAGGGTATTTTTAAAAAGCCAGTACCTTTTTGACCCCCAAATTACTAAGCCAACTTTGCAATCTGTAGCCCTCTGAGTTTCAAAAATAAATGAAACCGAAGACGAAGAATGCAAGGCTACCATATTAAGCATTTTTCTCTAATTTTCCAGAAGTGGCATTCTAAAGTATTCCCCCCAAGCCATCATCCAGAACCCATCAAAATGATGTCTACAATAACCAAACTATGGAAAGAACCTAGATGTCCATCAACAGATGAATGGATAAAGAAGATGTGGTATATATACAAAATGGAATACTATGCAGCCATCAAAAGAAATGAAATCTTGCCATTTGCAACGACGTGGATGGAACTAGAGCGTATCATGCTTAGTGAAATAAGTCAATCAGAGAAAGACAACTATCATATGATCTCCCTGATATGAGGACATGGAGAAGCAACATGGGGGGTTAGGGGGATAGGAGAAGAATAAATGAAACAAGATGGGATTGGGAGGGAGACAAACCATAAATGACTCTTAATCTCACAAAACAAACTGGGGGTTGCTGGGGGGAGGTGGGATTGGGAGAGGGGGAGGGGGCTATGGACATTGGGGAGGCAAACCATAAGAGACTATGGACTCTGAAAAACAACCTAAGGGTTTTGAAGGGTCAGGGGTGGGAGGTTGGGGGAACAGGTGGTGGGTAATAGGGAGGGCACGTTTTGCATGGAGCACTGGGTGTTGTGCAAAAACAATTAATACTGTTACGCTGAAAAAAATAAATAAAATGGAAAAAAAAATGATGTACCCCAACTTAGTAAGATGCAATTGAGTCACCTATTAATTCTTTGGAATATTAACTCTTTGGGGGATGATTTCTTTCTTGGCTGAGTACACAATGTTCATTCTTATTAAGGTGCTTTCCTCCCCTCTCAAATATCCAGTAAGATTTATGGATTTGTTGTTGACATTAGAAAAGGAAGACAAAATTCCTCCAAGTTCACCTTCATCCAGTTCTCACATTTGAAACTCCTCCATAAACAGATGTCTTATTTTAAAATTCCATCTTAAGTAACCACGGGATTTGGGCCAATTCATTGAATTCCTGACTTAGATTTATTCCTCTTGCCTGTTGGGATGATGTTTATTCTTAAACCTAAAACCTAAAACTCCACTTCAAAATTACAGTTCAAATAGCTGTCTTCTCCCCTCAATTTTTCTTCTCAATTATGAAAATTATGTACGTGCACACACACCCTGTAGAAACTTGGAAAAACCAAAATAAAACAAAGAAAAACGTCATTTCAAGCTCACTTACTGGGAGGAAATCATTATTAATATTTTGGCATGTTTAATTTTTTTAATAGCAGTATCATTATTATATATACAATTTTATTTCCTGCTTTTGAAAACATAAGAAACATTTTCACTGACTCACACTCTTCCACGACATCCCCTTATGGCTGCATAACACACGCACTTATGAATAAAACACGATTCACACTAACCCCAAATTACTGGACATTAAGACTTTTCCACTTTTTTGTGTCATTACAGTGATCGCTGCACTAAATACTTTTGTGCATCAATCTTAATCCACGTGTTTGGTGACTTCTATAGGATAGATGCCTAGAAGCAGAATTATTGGGCCAATGGCCATAAATATGTTTATGTTTCTTGACATGAACAGCTTTCCAGAAAGATGATCAAGTAACAATGCCCCCGAACACCAGTGAGGGCATCGGTCCTACCTCATCTTCACTAGCATTCCAAATGACCACTTTTAAAAAGGCTGATTAAATCTGCAGGTGAAAAGCAACATTTTGAAAAATTTCAAATCCTCAGACTGACCTGCTGAGGTCAGTGATTTTGAATGTTCTCTCAATATCAAAATTATCTTCTTTCATCCTTCAAAACAAGATGCTCATTTTCCCCACATATAAAAATGCAATAGAAATCACAAGCATGAGAAGAATGTAGACATTTGTTGGATATTTTCATTGGGCAACTAAGGTACCATGGTTAAGGAGCCAAGAACAGCCAGTTCGATGTACCAGTCTGTGACAGGACAGAGAGACAGCCTGTGTAGAGAGATGCTCGCAAAATAAATTCAGAATTAAATCCACTGCCAAACTTCACATGATACGTAAGATTTGAATTACTGCAAGTCAATACCTATCAGAACAAATACAGTAGAATGTTCAACAATATATGCGGATTACCATTTGAAACTTGTTCAATAGCTTTTTGTGTAAGAAATTTTCTTTCCTCCCTCTAAATCAGTGCAAATTCCCATATACATCAAGGGTGTCTTTTTTTCGTTTGTTTGTTTAATGGCCTAGCACATGTGAAGAATACATGGTCCAGAGTCAGTTTCCCACAACCCAGGGCCTGTGGTGACCACTCTATAACTTGGAAAAATAGTAGATAAATGGAAAGTTTTTCTACTATCTCAGAAATGTTTTGGTGTATTTTTCCCACATCTTCTTTCCAGGGAATTGGCCCCACTTTCCCCACAGTTCCTGCTGAGTGAACAAAAGAAAAAAATTGGTAGCGGGGGGGAGTATTTATTAAATACTTGGTATGAATTATTTCATTTACTCCTTACCAGAACCTGATGAGCTAGATATATTTTCAGGTGAGGACTGAGTCTCAGTGAAGTTCATTCCTTATCCAAACTGGTGAACAGCAGATGCACTGACCCTGACTTTCTAGCTGCACATGACTGGACCAAGGAAGAAGGAAGCCTTTCTAAGAACTGGCCAGCAGCCTGCCCACCACTTGGAAGGCCCAGCCAGAGAAAGATGGGCTGATACGATCAGAGTTTTCTTAGGGAGTTGGGGATGGGGCACCTGAGACCACCCAGCAGGCTGCAGGAGAGCAAGCTGCTGAAAGATCCCAGCCAAGTTGAGTCAGATCAGGCCAAGGTGTCCCATGCATGGAGAAGACATTGGGAGCAGGACCTATGCATCAGAAGGGGAAGGTAGAGAAAGGAAGAATGAAACTGACCAGAGAAATCCTGGGTTCCTGCTATTGTATATTCTCTCATTAAACAGCTTTTTTCTTGAGGTAGTAGAACAAGTACCCGGGTTTTGTTGGGGGTTTTTTGGAGGGTGTTGGTTTTTATTTTTTTGTTTTTCTTTTTGTTTGTTTTCTAAAATGTCTACCAAGGACAAAGTCATGGTTACCAAAGGGGTGGTAGGTAAGTGAAATGGGCAGAGGGGATTAGGAGTACACTTTTCATGATGTATGGAAGGGCTGAATCACTAGATCGTGCGCCTGAAGCTAATATAACACTGTATGTTAGCTATACTGAAATGAAAATTTTTTTTAAATTAAAGAAAGGTAGATTGACAATAATTAATTAATTAATTACAAATAACCATCAAAGAATCTATGGTAGAGTTGCTCCTCACTCAGAGCTGGGGCTTGCATCAGCATCTACCCTGTCTAGCACGTCAGCATAACAACCTCCTGCTGTGTGCCTCTTAACGTGCCCCTGAATGCCAAGAAGCTGGCATCCCTCAGGATATTTTCCTGCCCAAAAGTGTGTACCGTGAAACAAACCAAGTCTTTAGCCTTACCACTTTATAAATATAAAAGACAGAGGAATAAGTTAAATGACATCATAAAGAAGCAACCAGATAAATTTAAATGTGAGACATATCCCACAAGCAACTGGGCTGGTCTTTTCAAAAAGTCAATGTCATTTTAAACAGGAGGGATCGTGATGAGGGAAGTATTTGAGAATAAAAAAGACTAAAAAAGTAGTAATGAAATAAAATCATGGTTCTCAATTGGATTTTTAAAAATCCAAACAGAAGTAATGCATGGCTTTTGAATGGTTTGGAGGGAGAACCAATTATAAAAGACAATTGCAGAAATATGAATATGGAATGAGTCTTAGGAAATGTTGGGGAATTTTTAGTAACTCTCATAGGTTTGGTAATATGTTTACTGTAATATAGGAAACCCTTATTGTTAGGACACATATACTGAAGTATTTAGAAGTGAAGGGTAATGGTATCTGCAATTGAAATGGCTTAGTAAAATAAGTCCAGACTGCATAAACAGCTACAGATAGATACATACAGCAACGGATACATAAATAGATACACAGAGCAAAATACGGGTAATTGTTGATTCCAGCCAGTGGGTGTTCATTGCTGTCATATTTCAACTTTCCATATGTTTGACATTTTTCATAATAAAAGTTGAAAAAATAACACAGAGAATAAAAATAATAATCATGGAAACTCCTTAGGAGGGCACCAGGTAAAGTCTGACATGCCTTCTCTCTATAAACCATACTCATCAGTTCCTACCCCACCGCTAGAACAAATACTGCACATAGATCTTCAGTTTCTCCCCTGATAACTATTGCTTGATTTTAGGAAGATGCTACATAAAAAGTCCACATCAAGACCTAGAATTACCATCTCCCACTGGGACTGACAAACAGCACAGCGAGTTCACCAACCCATCTAACACTGAGTTCTAAGTTCTCTCCCTACCCCCATTTTTAATGAACAGGTTTAGTTGAACCTGTGTTAATAAAATGCATTTCCCTGATACCACTCCATGACACCTTTTACAAATCAGAGCTATGATTTTAAACAAATCCTTGTCTGTCTCTAAAAAAGTAATCAGCCTCATTCCTCCTTTTTTCCTAAATGCGATCTTGGGTCAAATCAGCCCTGAAGATACAAAAACACATCATGTATTAGCAGCGTTGTGCACAGAACATTTCCTCCTCCCTCACTGTGTGTTAACCAGGTCAGGGCACTGGTGGTCCACACATTGCCACTGCAGCATCTAATCCAGCTGGTTTCATTACCAGCACCTTGTAGAAGCAGCAGTAATGATCATGCACGAAAAGGCTGATCCAGGAGTTGTATTCATTGAGACTTCCAGAGCTGAATGGCAGAAGGAGAGAGCCTGCATAAAGGAAGACAAGTGTCTGGTGCCCGAAAACCAAGTAAGAGAAGAATTTTCATCATCAGGCTTATATAGGGCAGCACATCTAGAAATGGGCTTTATGTAATCAAGAGGGAATAAGCAATAGTTTTAGAAAATATTTATTTCAATTACTGAAGATGAAAAGGTTTTTAAGACTTATTCATCTGTAAAAACAGAAATAGTTAAGTATAAATAAGTGGTTAGTAAGTAGAACATGTATATGGCCCACATAGATAGGAGAGGGTGCAGGGAACAAAAGAACCTAATATTCATAAAGCAGCTGGTTACTAAGTGTTTGTGATGCATGGTGAGGAGGTGAGGTGAGCCTGGAGAGGTACTAAATATAGGGGGGCACGAAATACATCTGAGCACTTAACATACATAAGACCTTACTTTGGCTACCCCATTGGAGATATTCATTCTGGCTCCATGTGTGAATTTCAACACTGTGTCATCACCATCCATCACATCATCCATGAGGAATGCCAAGGCAGTATGTAGAGAGAAAGGACATATCGGCATTCTGGACTCCTCGATCCAGAGGGGATCCTTCCATCCGGCCTGCATTCTCTCTGCAGTGTGTTAATTTCCTCCAGCGTTTACCCCCCTGCTTTTCATTGTGTGTTGGTTTAGTGAACAGTGTGGTTTGAGCACTTGAAAAGGGGGTGAGGGGGTACACAGAGTCACAGTGAGCTAAACCAAATTCAATCCATTGAATAGACCACTGACTGTGAAGAGGAAGAAGTCGATAGGAGAGAAGGAAAGTCAGTGACAAAACCTTTTCCAACCACCCCCCATGCAAAAGGCTTTAATTCCGACCCCCAGCTTTTCACGTGGGCAGGAAATAGAAAATATAATCTAACAGGGAGGGGAAAAGGAAAATGGAGGGGGAAGTTTCAGCTTCAGAAAAGGGATTTTCCAAATAGGTGTATCCCCTTGGTTCACAACATTACCATCTCCTCCCACATCTGCAAATAGCAACAGGGTCTTTTGAAGGTGACAAGATCATTGCCCTATTACTGTTTGTGTAATGAAAGCTAAATTTGATTAAAATGAAAAATTAAAAAATAAAAAATAAATAAAATGAAAAATTAAAAGTTCTATGAGAAGTCACAAATTTGGCAAACTACAAAGCAACATGCGACTGAAACTTGGGCTATTTTCTATTTAAAACCCAAGATCAAGCTCCAATAGTTTCCAGTATTATAGAAACAGCCTTGAGCCATTTCAGAATGCAGTTTTCCAGGATCTGCTATTATTTCAATTAATCCAGAAGACAATTATGTCTTGGGTCTTACCGGCAGTCTATTCTTGCCCCCAGGTTAGACCTTCATGGTTGAAACAAAACAAAACAACGTAACTAAAAGGACCACTTCAAACCAAACATGAAAGAAGAGGAGTTTGTTTTGTCCACCTGAGAGCCAGACCCTGAGAATCAGGATGACTATCCTTTAATGTGGGAGGAGAAGACTTCTGTAGACAAGAATTGTTAGTATCTGCCTAGTGCCTCTCCCCTTCTTCTGGAAACTGCCTCGTTCCTCCCCACATCACTACTGTTAGCGTAGGAGGCAACACAGTGGTACAGCAAGACTCCACTTCCGGGGCCACTGCTGACTGGTCCAGGAATATCCACCTGACCTAAGCTGGACCAATCAAAATACCTCCCTAGTAATCTTGGTTCAGAGAGCAAAGAGGCTGCTCTGTGCATATGGTTGCATTTCCACAGCAGAGAGATATGGAAGAAGTCGGTCTGCAGAGAAAATGCAGCAAATAACAGAAGAATCCAAAATACTCCAGGGTTCCTGGTGCCCAGTTCCAGTGGCTTCTAAGGCCCCACTTCACTCCATGAGATAGTCCCCCAGACCTCTGTAATTTTTTTTAAGATTTTGTTTATTTATTTGTTTATTTACTTAATTTTTTATTTGTTAGAGGGAGAGAGAACAGGCAGGGGGAGCAGAAGGCAAGAGGGAGAAGCAGGCTTCCTGCTGAGCAGGGAGCCCAATGTGAGACTCAATCCCAGGACCATGGGATCATGACCTAAGCCGGAGGCAGATATTTAAGCGACTGAGCCGCCCAGGCATCCCCAGACCTCTGTGATTTTTAAAACTTTTCTTGTTTAAGCCAAATTGAGTTGTTTCCCTCACCTGCAACCAAGATTTCTTAACCCAGAAAAATAAAGTCAAAATTATCTTTACCCTGCGTAATTCTGGAGCACAAAAGGGAATGATTGAATAACGACCTAAAATAAAGGCATCTATAAATTCTGCCTCCAAAGTTCAGAATTTGTTCTACTGTCATAAAAGCCACTATGTCCCCACAGACCTCACACATGACCAAAAAAAGAAACTGCTTTTGAATCTAAAACTGAGCTTCAGTGTGCCTGACATATCGTTGTTGGTGTCAGCAGACGGAAGATGACAGGGGCTTATCCTCACAGGTGTCAGCAGCTGCTGGCTGGCTGGCTTCTCTGCTGCCTGAAGGGAAATGAGGCAAGAGGGCCCAGCGGAAACCAGAGACAGTTAGTTTTTCCTTTTGAGGGGGCACCTCACACGGAAAAGGCATCTCTGAAACACGCGTATTTAGGAAACAGTCATTTCAGGTGTAAGAGAACTCTAGTTACAAGGAGCTAGTATTTTCTGCACACTTAACCAGATGGAAGCATTGTTCAGATCACATTACACCCATTATAACTAAGTCTCAAGTTTTGAGAAATGGCATTACTGTCCCCATTCTGCCGATGAGGACTTGATGCTCTGAAATGTGCCTTGTCTTGAGTTTCCAACTGGCATTGCGCCTTCAAAGCAAGTGCCTTTTCACAACGTATGCCTTTGTTGTGACGGCCAAGGACTGTCCACTAAACTCAGAGTTCACCCTGTGAGTGCACTGAGGCAGCCTTGAGCCTATTGGGGGTGGAGGGTGGGGGAGGGTGAGGAGGATGGTGAGACAGGGTGGGGGCAAATGTCTTACAGCGGGATAGGTCCCTGCCTCTTCTATGCACCCAGATTCGATCAGCCCCCAGATGTTCTGCCAGAACACATGTTCAGTGATGCACCCTGATGTTCTCTAAGCGCCAGAAGCTTTTAAAATAAGCCTCCTCTTGCTTGTGGAAGGAGTTCATGTTTAATTATTTTAAGTTTTGTTGTTTTTGCTAATTATAAAAGCAATATATGCCCTCTCTCAAAAACTCAGACATTGCCAAAAATGTAATTACCATAGCAACAGTTCCCCCGTACCACCCCAGGTTGTCAGTCAACAGTGCTATTCCTTCAGACTTTTTTTGGTGTAATAATATGTTCTCTTCCTATACAGGGCAATTTTGTTTTTGTTAGTTTTCTTTTTCTTTACTTACTGGTTTAATCCTAAACATATATGTAAAACATATAGTTTTACACAGTGTGCTTCTACATTACTCACACTTTCAACCATCACACGGCTGAGAGCACAGGCTGCCTGGGTTCAGAAGCTGGGTCCACCACTTTATTGCTGTGCAAACTTGAAGATGGGTAATTAAAATTCTGGGCCTCAGTTTGCCCATCCAGAAACTGGGTATTATAACAGTATCTGTCTAATAGGGTTGTTGGAGGTGTGATGACTTGTAAAGCACTAAGAACAGTAGCTAACAAATTACAAGAGATAAATAAATGAAATACATTATTATAGTATTGTTTTTATTTATCTTGTCATTTTGAAATATTTCTATTTTGTTTATTTTTTAGAAGATTTATATTTATTTGAGAGATAGAGAGAGAAAGAGCAGGGGAAGGGGAGCAGAGGGAAAGAGAGACTTCAGAGTGAAGTCCAAGCAGACTTCACACTGAGTGCAGAGGCCAATGTGGGGCTTGATCTCATGACCCTGAGATCAGGATATGACCTGAAACCAAAAGTTGCATGCTTAACTGACTGTGCCACTCAAGCACTCTTAAAAATATTTTTAAAGTATGAGTTACAATGAGCAACTTGACTTTGTTTGCTGGTCATATATATTTTCTCTTCTGTGCTATTTATTTATACCCTTCAACTACTTTCCTTCTGGGTTTTCAGATTTGTGTTATTGTTTTGTAAGAGTCCTCTGTATATTAGGGAGGTTAGTAATTTCATACTGAGGAGAAGTTCCCAAAGGTACAGGCAAGGAACATGGGCTTTGGAATGAGGCGAGTTCAGGTTAGAATCTGTCCAGTGACCCTGAGCAAGCTGTTCCACTTTTAAACCTCTGCCCCCAGCCCCTAGTGTACACATGTATAATCTCCTCTCCTGAGTGCAGGCAAAACCAGAGAATGTGAGGAGGTATCACCCCGATGATTAGACTACGAATCACTGACTTTTAGATCAAAAGGAAGGTGATCTGGGTGGTGATCTAATCTGGTGACTCCTTAAAAGGAACTGGGCTCTTTCTCAAGTCAAAGATGGGCATAAGCTTCACTCTGTGAAGCAGAGTCTCCATGGACGGCTTTAAAGACAGAGGATGCCAACGGGCAAGGACCTGAGAAGGGCCTCTAGGAGTTAAGAGCCACCCCTGGCTGACACTTTGCAAAGAAATGGGGATGTCAGTCCTAAAACCGCAAGAAACTGAATTCCCCCCAAGAACGTGAATAGGCTTAGAAGAGGCTTCTGTGACTCAAGTGAGACTCCACTCCCACTGACACCTGCATTTCAGTCTTGTGAGACCCTAAGCAGAGAAGCCAGCACACCGTGCCCAGACTTCCGACCTACAGGACTGGGACCTAATGAACAGCTGGGGTTTCAAGCTGCTAAATTTGCGGTAATTTGTTGCACAGTGATCAAAAACTAACACACTCTATTCCTCATCTGTGAAATGAGGATGAGGCTCTCGGGATTGTTCTGGGAAGTAATATATGCATAAAGCACTCCACACAGTGCCGGGTGTGACCTACATGAATGCCAGGGGCTAGTAACCTGGGAGGAACAGAACTGTTATAATGGCATTCATCGAACAAATACAAAACCGGGTAACAAATTATCTTTTTCATAAAAAAAAAAAAAAAAAAAAAGGAGGGAAGATCAAACCTTTCAAAAAAATGAGGTCCAAAGGAGTAAAAGGGAACTAAAAGAGATTCTGGGTGATGAAGTTTACCATAGCATACTCACTCGTTCCTAACATTTTTAAAAAGATCTTCATGTCTAACTTCCTTTGAAGAAAAGTCCATGTCACCAGCCTTGTTTAAAGAGGCAGTACGTGGGATGCCTGGGTGGTTTGGTCAGTTAATTGCCTGGCTTCAGCTCAGGTCATGATCCTGGGGTCCTGGGATCAAGTTCTGGGTGGACTCCGTGCTCAGCAGGGACCCTGCTTCGCCCTCTCCCTCTTCCCCTCCCCCCTGCTTATGCTCACTTTTTCTCTCTCTCTCTCTCAAATAAATAAATAAAATCTTTTAAAAAATAAATAAAGAGGCAATAGCCCTAATGGCCTGGGGACAGACAGTCCCGGGTTCAAATGCTGGCTCTGTCACTTACCACGGCTGTGATTTTAGGCATGTCAGAACATGTGGGGCTCTGTTTCCTCACCTTGACCTACATCTACCATGCAGGACTGCCATGGCCTTGCCTGGAGCTGATGTTCAGCAAGTGGAGGTAAATATATCTAGTGAGACTGCAAGAGAGAGAACGCTGTGCCCCCTTCACTGCAGGGGCACAGGGTGGAGTGTGAGGTCGCAATAAACACTGGCCTGGTCGTGCATGTATTGAGTCTTAGAGACTGTCACTCTACTAAGCTGTGAATTTTAGAACATTCCAGGGTGACCTTCAGGAAACATTCAGTGACACTGAGGTTCGGGCACTTGCTTCCAAACACAGCACCTGGGATGCATCAAGGCAGCGTGGAGCAGGCACAGGACCCACCGCCTGAAAACCAGGTTCTAGCTCTGACTTCTTGGGAAAGACCAGAGAGATCTGGTAACAGTACCAAACTCTTCCTTGGAGTCAATGACCCTTCCTTACCTCAAGTGGCTCTCGTGGTGCTGTCCTGACAAAACCCCGTCTGTCTAGCTCCCTCAGAGGGAACACATGACCAAGGCTTGTCTATCTTCTTGGTGACAGTGATCAGCCAAGACGTAGCTATGTGACCCAAGCCAGGGCAGTCCGAGTCATTCACTAGGATTTCATATGTGGACCCTGGAATCAAAAGCTTCTCCTTCCTCTGGGAACGAGCTGTTATTTCTGGTCATCTGTTCCTTCCAAAAGAGTTCAAATGTAGTATGCAGGATAAAACCAATATCCCAAGAGTAACAAAGCTGAGAGGGAGTATCCCTGGATACTGTTGTACCTGAAGCCTACCCACCTCAGTGTCCCTTAGGCACATGAGCCAATTAATCTCCCATTCCAATTAATCTCCCATTCCAATTGCACTACCTTTAAGTGAATTTCTATTACTTGCAATCAAAGGAGTCCTGACTAATATATTAGATTTTATTTTCCACATCTGGAAATTAAAAGGTTGGGGCTATAATGCCCGAAGCTTCAGAGTCTAGAAATTTCTCCCCATATGACCTGGGTAAGAGTAAAGACCAGGCACTGGAGAAAGAGACAAGACAAGCAAAGGTCATGAAATTTGGTTGCTATTTAATGGAAAGGTCAGTTCTAACACCTAAACGATGCCTTGTAATGGAGCAGTAGGGCTTGCTAAGTATTTCCTAGTTAATTGGTAGGCAATGGTAGGAGATTTGTTCCTAAGATTTCCATACTTCTAGAGTGAGTTTCCTCCCCGAGTCTGTCACTCTTTCTCACCTAAACGGAGGAGCTGTAGCAAATATTTACATAAGGAAGGGTGGAAATTCTGAGCTCAGTACTGCCCTGACCAGATGGGGACCAGATGTGCAGTAAGCACCTGACGGAAGCACTTAGCAACAGTACTGCAGGGTCCCACCTTCTTATAACTGTCATTCTGCTCTGGTTTTACTCACAATGTTCCTACCATAAGTGCCCCCCACAACCTCCTCTTGGTTTCTTTCTATGAGCATATGCACAGCACTCATGGGTCTGATGAGAGATGGGCATGACCCGACCTCTTGTTCAGGAAGGTGGGGGAGTCGGGTTGGTACCTCCAAGGGCCTCTGTCTGCTTAGACAAGGATAGGAATCAAGAGACACAACCTGCACTTAATAAGGACAACTCCTATAAAGGGCTAAATCACTTGGTAGGTAGAAAGAATGTCATCCATGGGTCACCAGCTCTTCCTAAACCTCTCCACAGCCAAAAAACTGTAGCCCCCCAAAAAAGGAAAACCACAAAGCCTACTCCTAATGCCTTGAGGAGTAATGCAGATCTGCAGTGAAAGTTTCTGGTTTGAAGACAAGAAGTCTCCCTCTTGGCTTCTTCTCTAGAGTGATGTGGTTCCTTGTCCTCTCACTTTTTACCATCCATCTTCTCCAACCACTTCTCCCCACCCCACCCCCAAAATTCACCAATGCTCAGAATATAAGTGAACTAACATAGGGTCTTTATTTTTTACATGCCAAAGAGGAATGGAATTACAAACGCTTTTAATGGTTTCCTCTGCCGCAGATATAAATAAGGGAAATTTACTAGCGCACAGATTCTAAAACATTCCTTTCTCAATAAAGAAGAAAATAAAGCATTCACAAAAAGCATGCCCTGCCCTAGGACAGCATGCACAGCTCAGTCTAACAGGCCTGGGAGTCACATTTCATTACAGAAAATGTATTAGCTAGATAATGCCTCAAATGTTCTCATCCTGGCATTCTGGGTCCTTCTTGCTCTTCAGTTCCAATTACCATAATGATGGATAGAAAGCATGATCTGGCTGGGAGTAAGGGTATTTCTACTTGGTAGGGGTCCCTCCTACCCTCTCCGTGTCAGGGAGGATTATGCTCCAAAAGACATAGAGAGATCAGTTTGGCCAATCCGGCAACTGATCAAGGCTCAGACCATCTCCCTTGGGTGTATCTTGATGTCAGTTTGTCTAACTTTACCAATGAGCCCCAGGGGCCAGGAGAAATCAAAGCAAGGACAAGGGACCAAAATAAACACCACAGCTGACCTAACCACCTAACAGACTCTACTCATGCCAACAATTTCAACTATTTGGAAAAAAAAAAAAAAAAAAAAACAACCTTATTAGCTGGCTAAGAATTTGAGGGGAGATAGGAAGCTGAAATCAACAATGCATGAGATTTTGTCCCCTATTTGGTTGCAATTAGCCAGGGACAGTTTGTTTGTTCTTCTGCAATGATTCCCTAATTTCAAAGGTTACCATGCAGGGATGAAGCTATCAAAGGGTCACTTAAGCCAAGGATGTACCTAAAGGTTCTTTTGAGCAGCAATTTCTATAAAACAGAGTTGTGCTCAAAAATTCACAAAACATTTTCAAAGGGAAAACAGTTGGAGAGGTCTTATAGCTAGAGGTATGGTAACTAATTGTCCCAGCTTGCCTGGGACATCCAGTGCTAAAACCAGGACAATGGCTGGCAAACTTGGGTGGTTGGTTACCCTAGATGTACCACAAGAGTTAGCTAGTGACCACTGCTGAAGCAGAGGGAAGGGTAGGGTCTCCTGAGGGGAGGCCAGAGACAGAGAGAAAATAAATGTCTTCCCCAAAAGGCCCACTTGCTCATAGGAGGTCTAATTTCTCTACAGTTCAACATTGACAATAAATGTCAACTATTCCAAAGTGTGTACAAACTATCTTGTCAACAAGGATTAATGAGCCATGACTACGGGAAATGCCACCAATGCCATCAACTCACCTTAACGTAGTCTCCAAACACAGCAACACATCAAAGGCTCTGAGAAGTCTTGCAGTGGTGAACATACTTAATTAGGTGCTCTCAGTGTGCCCCAAGTTTATTTGACCACACAAGGTTTTTCCCACCTACTGGTTATGATCATCCAACTGAACACACTCAAAGGAATGGGGATCTTATCCATAAAACCATAAACAGTTTAGGAGACACACGACTTACATTCCATAAGACATGCCCATCTATTTAAGAGGTCAACACATTTCTCTTTGTACTCAGTGAAAAGCATATTGTAAACGTAGCGAAAATAGAGCCATGCTCTATATTTATTTTTAACAACACACTTGGGGAAAATGACTAAGATCTACGCAGGAGACTAAAGAGGAACTCAACTAGAAAAAACAGTGCTGAAAAGACCAAAGACGTGAGCTTGAAACACAGTTTCAAGTGGACTTTATGTCCGATGGATGTGAAAGATTTATTTATTCATTCAACAAATTGATTAAGTATGTAGGTACAAGGCCCGGGGATCCAGCACTGAGCAAGAGAGAATGACAAGGTCTCTACACACCGGATGCTTGGAGCTTCTAATCTTACATTTCCATGGGCACTATCTTATCCCAATAATGAGAAGGAAGTGCAGGGGTCCATAGGAGGTGGCTGAGCCCAGAAGGCTTCCCCACCACAGGCGATGTCAAGGCTTAGACCTAAGGGATGAAGTGGGTGGGCCAGTTGCAGTGTGGACAGGAGTGTGGACAGGAGTGCAGTCCTGGACAGAAAGGGCTCTGTTCTAGGCAGAAGGAACAATTCAGGCAAACACCGGTGGTGAAACAGAGCTCTTACCATTCTTTACATACGCCACAGTCTTTTTCCTAAGATCAGAACTAGGATTCATTTTAGCACGTGGCAGGGCTTCCATACACTTTATTATTATTATTATTATTATTATTACTACTACTATTAATATTACTATGTTAAGGAAGAAAACTTTGCATCAAGAGGAGATTAGATCTGACTATACAATTCTAAGGGTCTATGGTTTTATGATTAGGAGATTTTTATGATTTCCCTTAAAAATCTGTTTAGAGCTTACAGACTTCTCCTTCTGGAAAACAAAGCTCCCCATGAAGTTGTAAATCTACATATTAACAGATGGTACATATCCGATTTCTTTTTTCTTCGCTGTGCACTGGGTCCCTCCAGGTTCCCAAGAAAACAGGCACAATGCCTCCCCCTCCTCTACTCTGACTTGGCTTCTTCACCAGATGCTTCCAGGAGCTCTAGACCTACAGGGCAAATGAACATCAGCAGGTGCTTATAATTGAGCCACTTACATTTCCTAACTAAGCCACAACCACTGATACAAAAGTGATTTCTCCAAGTGCTAAAACACAGCTTTTTTGGCAAAGACCAGTTAGTAGAGCCAACCCCAACAGCCCCAGTATCTAGAGCAGACAGAAAAGGGTGTACAGCTGTGGGACCACACCCGGGGAAAACACTTACCCCTCTGAAATTCCAGGCTTTAGGGGAGGGGAACATGGGGAAGTTGTTTTGCCGCTGCCTCCTCGGCCTAGAAGAGGAGAAAAGACAAGACAATATGCTCGTCATGCATGGGTTCGACACTCAGGAAATCACCGACTTCAAATGTAGTTTCATCAGAAAGAGAGATGCCTGGAGAAATGGCCCAGGCTGATGAGGCAGCTGGCCTTTCCTACAGCCCCACAAGCCTTCGCAGCCCAATGCACCCCGAACTCCTTCCCAGTCCCCCAGCACAAGAGCTCCAGAGTACCTTAGAAATAGTCAAGCACCCCCTCCTTAAAAAAATCAAATCGAATCTAAAATTCAATCTGGTTGCAATCAAAGGGCCAGATCAAGCTCCCGATCTTGATCTTTATTTCTCACACACAAGCAATTCCCAAACGGACATCATCAGCTGGTGTTTGTTTATAGCTTCAGCTGTGCCTGGAACTCTCCCTGGTGCAAGCCGCACCTGAGCTCGACTTCTAGGAGGACGCTCCACAGGACACAGAGCCGCTGCCTTGCCAGCTGGGACCGGTTTCCTCAATGATTAACCTCACCCCATAAGTCGGTATCCTTACAGGTGACAGAGGCAGGCTCTGGTGGGGTCAGCCCCAGACATGTGTAAACAGCACTGGGAAGGAGAGCAGCAGCAGCCGCGGGGCTGGGCAGCTCTAGGCTCCCCAGCAACACACTTTACTTCTGTCCCAGAGAGTGAATCCAAGGCTGAAGCTGCCAGCAGACCTCCAGAGACACCACTTACAATGTTTTTACGGAGTAATAAATTACTCCTCCCAAAAATGTTGTGTCTGTCAATATGGAACTCAAATCTCGTGTTTGTTTAAAGTACCACCTCCCTGGAAAGCATTCCTGAGAATGGTCCGTCTTGGACTTGCCCTGAGGCTTCAGTCACTGATGTGCAAAAAGGCACAGATGTTCCTCTGGTTCACTGATGTATGGAAGAGGGACCAGGTTGTCGGTTTTTCACATGATAGCCACACCTTTCCTTCGACTTCCCTGCCATAATCAGCAGTGATGCCAGACAAAAGTGACCACTGCACAGGCTTGAGTCAGCCTCGAGCAAGAATCTTAACTGGCTCTACCATACAAAAGAGATGAATAAGCAAAATGCAAGGGGAATTATCATAAGAGCAGCAGCTAACAGGTATTGAGTCCTTAAAACAGCACATGCTAAGACTTTATAGAGTTAATCTCATTGATTCTCAACAGCATGAGCTAGGGTTCGTCATTGCACCCATTTAGTAGATAAGAAAACGGAGACCTAAGGATATTAAGTGCAACTATCAGCACACAGGTGAAATCAAGATTCTGATCTCAGCTGTCTGATCTCATATCCCACGGTGTTTTGCCAGGTGTGTGACCCTGGCCATGAGGCTTCATCTCTTGGGCTTTCATACCGCCTCTGTGCAGAACGGGAGAAATGATAACCAGTACATACATAGTCAACATGGGATGAGGGTTCTAAATCCAAGTCTGTCACTGCTAAGTTCTCGAAGACGTCAGCGCAGAGCCCCTTCCCCTCCTCCCAAATTCTGGCTCCAAGTACAGCCTTCGACCAGGGGCACAGGACTGACACAGGAAAGCTGGGAGAACTCACCAAAAGCTGCGTCTTTATATCCAGCCCCACTTCTGCCTCACCCTCCTCCTCACCCACACGTACGACAGTAAAAACCAAGGCTAATAACACCTCAAGACACACAGAACACGTGGGTGGTTATTTAAATTTAATACACTTCTCTATTAAGTAACATGTTGATCTAAGTTCTTCTAAAAAAGCATTTCCCCCTTGAGAGAAAAAAACCCAACAACTTAGAATTTAACAAACATCTCCCTGGATACTGTCTCTCCTCTCCCAGGTTATAATTGGGCTTGGTTTCCCTAATTATTTGATGAGCTTCATTGCTTCCAAAGCAACCACATACAACAAGCAGAACATTGTGAGTAAATGGGCCCTTGTTTTATACGTTGCGGTCCCCAGAAAATTATGATCACAATAATTAACAGCGATTAAGTTACATGATGAGCCTGGGACCGTGCTAAACACTCTGCCTACAGAATTTAAGTCTCACAGTAGGATGGGTTGTTATGTTACAGAATATAGCTAGTACATGAGGTACAGGTAGTTACAATGGTGCTACATAATATTTATGTATAAATGGATACGTACAAATTTATAATATATAATACATTAGAATAGCAATATTTTTTAAAATGCTTTTTATTTATTTAAAGTAAGTTTTATGCCCAGTGTGGGGCTTGACCTCAAGATCAAGAGTCACAGGCTCTACCAACAGAGCCAGTCATGTGCCCCGGCATTTGATACTTTGAAATAAATACTCAACTTTGTATCATAACATTTGCATATAATATTATGGTATAATGGGGGATATTATCATTATACCACCTTACAGATGGGATAAACTAGGACTCAGAGAGGCTAAGCCACATGCCAAAAGTCACATAGCCGGTAGGTGGCCAAGCTAGGATTCATAACCAGATGTGTCTGCCTCCAGATTCAGAGGTGTAGCCCTTCTCATACAGAAAGAACCCCCACCAAACAGGGCACGGCGTGCTTTTGGAAGAATATGGCCTGGGGATCCCTTGGGGGAGGGCATCAACATAGCAGGGCCTTACACTAAGAAGCCTCATAGGCAAAGAAAAGGGATCAGAGCAAATCTGTTGATCCAGGGCCTTCTCAGGCAATTTGGACACACCCCTCGTGGCTGAGGAAACTGCCAGGTAACCTACCAAGAGAAGGACTGTCCCTAATTGTAGACTCCCTGCAATCCTTGTATTCCATCATCAGTCAGGCTACCATTTCATTCACATTAGCTGGGACCCCTGTAACAGTCTAATCTGGCATCATAAGAGTCTCCTACTAGTATCCTCCTTCTTCCCAGCCAAACACAAGCACCCAGGTGGCTTCAAAGGATGGCTTCAGGAGGGGCAGCTGGGTGGTTGTCAGTTAAGTGTCTGACTGTTGATTTCAGCTCAGGTCATAATCTCAGGGTCCTGGGATCCAGGCCTGTGTTGGGCTCCCTGCTCAGGAGGGAGTCTGCATGTCTCCCTCTCTCATTCCCCCGTCCCTCCCCTTCCCATGTCCCACCTGGAACACACATCCTGCTCACACATGCATGGTTAAGAAGCACAGCCTGTGGGGCGCCTGGGTGGCTCAGTGGGTTAAGCCGCTGCCTTCGGCTCAGGTCATGATCTCAGGATCCTGGGATCGAGTCCCGCATCGGGCTCTCTGCTCAGCGGAGAGCCTGCTTCCCTTCCTCTCTCTCTGCCTGCCTCTCTTGTGATTTCTCTCTGTCAAATAAATAAAATCTTTAAAAAAAAAAAAAAAAAAAAAAAGAAGCACAGCCTGTCCTGCAGATGTCAGGAGGACAACGCTGACCAGTAACCACCCACTTCCACGGAGGATCCCATGGGAAGCTGGGGTGGGCATGCAGTGGGAGAGAAGCTACCGAGCCAGGACAGAGAGCTTCTTGCCTAGAAAGAGGCTATAATACATAGGAAAGGTTGGGAAGAAAAGTTATAAACATTCCATCCTCCAGAGAGCTTATGGTAGACATGGAGAAATGCCCATGGGAGAATCAAAAACTCATGATTGAAGATGCATTTAGGGAATGATCTCAAATTCAGGTGTGTGTGTGGCTGGACTCACACAGAATAAGCTCAGTAGCAACAGGCCTTGGGGTTAGCAACAGAACAGAGTATTTCCCACCACAGGAAAACAAATACAACTTTTTCCCACCACGCTGGGAAGAGGCTCAGGCAAAGACATTTGAGAATCACTGCAACAAGCCCCTCCCCCAGAAGATCAGCAAGAATATCCACCCAAGACCAAGTTTACTATTCAGTGAGAACTGCAGAACTCCAGAGCTAGGGAAAAGCAACACAGAGTTCATGGCTTTTTTCCATGATGCATTAGTCTTTCAAGTCTTTTTTTCTTATTCTATTTTTTTAACTTTTCCTCTTTCCTCTTTTAACGTTTTTTTAAACTATTTTATCTTAACTATACCGTTGAAGAAAAATCTTTTAAATTTTTATTGTTATAGTCATATTTTATCCCTTCATTGTATTTACCTTATTTTTTGTATACATATAGGATTTTTTTCTTTAAAATTTTGGCATACAATTTCTCCAATAAATCAAAATATACCCCAAATCTAGCACATGGCTGTGTGCTAGTCTCCAGCCTGATCACATTCTCTCCTCTCTTTTTTTTTTTTCCTTTTTTCCAACCAACTTATCTTCTCAATTCCTTTTTTAGAATCTTTTTTAAAATTTCCATCTTTACAGTCATATTCCATCCCTTCATTGTGTTTATCCTTATTTTTGTATATATATATATATGTTTTTCTTTCTTTAAAATTTTGGGGGGTAGTTTCTTCTAAGAGACCAGAATACACCCAAAATCAAGTGGGTGGCTCTGTTCTATTTTTTTTTTAATTTTTTTTAACTTTTAAATTTTTCCCCCTCTTTCTTCTCCCCCCAGTTTCAGGTCTCTTCTGATTTCGGTAGGTATAGCATATATATTTCTGGGGTTGTTGCCACCCTTTTAGTATTTGATTCTCTCATTCATATATTCTTATCTGGATAAAATGACAATGTGGAAAAACTCACCACAAAAAAAAAAAAAAAAAAAGAACAACAGGCAGTATCAACGCCTAGGGATTTAATCAATACAGACATAGTAATATGTCAGAACTAGACTTCACAATGATGATTATCAAGGTGCTAGCTAGGCTCAAAAAAGGCATGGAAGATATTAGAGAATCCCTTTCTGAAGAAATAAAATCCCTTTCTGGAGAAATAAAAGAACTTAAATCTAACCAAGTTTAAATCAAAAAAGCTATTAATGAGGTATAATTAAAAATGGAGGCTCTTATGCTAGGATGAATGAGGCAGAAGAGAGAACAAGTGATACAGAAGACCAAATGACAGAATAAAGAAGCTGAGCAAAAGAGAGACAAACAACTACTGGACCACGAGGGGAGAATTTGAGAGATAAGTGATGCCATAAGATGAAACAATATTAGAATAATTGGGATCCCAGAAGAAGAGGGGCAGAAGGTATATTGGAGAAAATTATAGTAGAGAAGCTCCCTAATATGGCAAAGGGAACAAGCATCAAAATCCAGAAGGCCCAGAGAACCCCCCCTTAAAATCAATAAAAATAGGGCCACACCCATCATCTAACAGTAAAACTTACAAGTCAGTGACAAAGAGAAAATCTTGAAAGCATCTCAGGACAAGAACTCTGTAACATACAATGGTAGAAATATTAGATTGACAGCACACTTATCCACAGAAACCTGGCAAGCCAGAAAGAACTGGCATGGCATATTCAGAGCACTAAATGAGAAAAATATGCAGCTAAGAATACTGTATCCAGCTAGGCTGTCATTGAAAATAGTAGGAGAGATAAAAGGCTTCCAGGACAAAGAGAAATTAAAAGAATTTGGAAACACCAAACAAGCCCCACAGGAAATATTGAAAGAGGTCCTTTAAGCAAAGAGAGAGCCTAACAGTAGTAGACCGGAAAGGAACAGAGACAATGTACAGTAACAATCACCTTACAGGCAATACAGTGGCACTGAATTCATATCTTTCAATAGTTACCCTGACTGTAAATGGGTTAAATGCCCCAAACAAAAGACACAGGGTATCAGAATGGATTAAAAAAACAAGACCCATTGATATGCTGTCTACAAGAAAATCATTTTAGACCCAAAGACATTTCCAGATTTAAAGTGAGGGGTGGAAAACAATTTACCATGCTAATGGACATCAAAAGAAAACTGGGGTGGCAATCCTTATATCAGATAAATTAGATTTTAAGCCAAAGACTATAATAAGAGATGAGGAAGGACACTATATCATACTTAAAGGGTCTGTCCAACAAGAAGATCAAACAATTTTAAATATCTATGTCCCTAACATGGGAGCAGCCAATTATATAAGCCAATTAATAACAAAAATCAAAGAAACACATTGACAATAATACAATAATAGTAGGGGACTTTAACACCCCCTCTCACTGAAATGGACAGATCATCTAAGCAGATCAACAAGGAAATAAAGGCTTTAAATGACACACATTAAATGATATGGACATCACCGATATATTCAGAACATTCCATTCCAAAGCAACAGAATACACATTCTTCTCTAGCGCACATGGAACATTCTCCAGAATAGATCACATCCTGGGTCACAAATCAGGCTTCAACTGGTATCAAAAGATTGGGATCGTTCCTGCATATTTTCAGACCACAACATTCTGAAGCTAGAACTCAATCACAAGAGAAAAGTTGGAAAGAACTCAAATACATGGAGGCTAAAGAGCATCCTACTAAAGAATGAATGGGTCAACCAGGAAATTAAAGAAAAATTGAAAAAATTTTATGGAAACAAATGAAAATGAAAACACAACTGTTCAAATCTTTGGGACACAGCAAAGGCAGTCCTGAGAAGAAAGTATATAGCGATACAAGTCTTTCTCAAGAAACAAGAAAGGTCTCAAGTACATAACCTAACCCTACACCTAAAGGAGCTGGAGAAAGAACAGCAAAGAAAGCGTAAACCAGCAGAAGAGAAATAATAAAGATCAGAGCAAGAAATCAGTGAAATATAAACAAACAAAAAAAAAAAACACCAAAAAACCAGTAGAACAAACCAACAAAACCAGGAGCTCATTTTTTGAAAGAATTAACAAGATTGATAAACTCCTGGCCAGACTTATCAAAAAGAAAAGAGAAAGGACCCAAATTAATAAAATCATGAATGGGGGTGCCTGGGTGGCTCAGTGGGTTGAGCCTCTGCCTTTGGCTCAGGTCATGCTCCCAGGGTCCTGGGATCAAGCCCTGCATCAGGCTCTTTGCTCAGCAAGGAGCCTTCTTCCCCCTCTCTCTCTGCCTGCCTTTCTGCCTACATGTGATCTCCTTCTCTTTGTAAAAAATAAATAAATAAATAAATAAATAAATAAATAAAATCTTTAAAATAAAATAAAATCATGAGTGAAAGAGGAGAGATTGCAACCAACACCAGAGAAATACAAACAATTATAAGAACATATTATGAGCAACTATACACCAGCAAATTTGAAAATTTGGAAGAAATGGATGCATTCCTTGAGACATATAAACTACCAAAACTGAACCAGGAAGAAAGAGAAAACCTGAACAGACAATAACCAGTAAGGAGATTGAAGCAGTCTCAAAAATCTCCCAACAAACAAGAGCCCAGGGCCAGATGGATTCCCAGGGGAATTCTACCAAACATTTAAAGAAGAATTAATACCTATTCTCCTTAAACTGTTCCAGAAAACAGAAATGGAAGGAGAACTTCCAAACTCATTTTATGAGGCCAGCATTTACCCTGATCCCAAACCAAAGACCCCATCAAAAGAGAGAATTACAGACCAATATCCTTCATGAACATGGATGCGAAAATTCTCACCAAAATACTAACCAATAGGATCCAACAGTACATTAAAAGGATTATTCACCAGGGCCAACTGGGATTTATTCCTGGGCTGCAAGGTTGGATCAACATCCGCAAATCAATCAATGTGATATAATACATTAATAAAAGAAAGAACAAGAACATATGATACTTTCAATAGATGATGAAAAAGCATTTGACAAAGTACAGCATCCTTTCATGATCGAAACTCTTCAAAGTGTAGGGATAGGGGGTACATACCTCAATATCATTAAAGCCATCTATGAAAAACCCATAGCGAATATAATTCTCAATGGGGAAAAACTGAGAGCTTTTCCACGAATGTCAGGAACACAGCAGGGATGTCCACCACTATCACCACTGTTATTCAACATAGTACTAGACGTCCTAGCTTCAGCAATCAGAAATAAAAGTCATCCGAATCATCAAACTCTCATTCTTTGCAGATGATATGATACATTATGTGGAAGACCCAAAAGACTCACTCCAAAACTGCTAGAACTCATAAAGGAATTCAGTGAAGTGTCAGAATATAAAATCAATGCACAGAAATCAGTTGCATTTCTATACACCAACAGCAAGACAGAAGAAAGAGAAATGGGAGAAATGGAAGTCAATCCCATTTATAATTGCATCCAAAATCATAAGATACCTAGGAATAAACTAACCAAGGAAGCAAAAAATCTGTACTCAGAAAACTATAAAGTACTCATGAAAGAAACTGAGGAAGACACAAAGAAATGGAAAAAACGTCCCACTCTCATGGACTCGAAGAACAAATATTGTGAAAGTGTCTATGCTACCTAAAGCAATCTACACATTTAATGCAATCCCTATCAAAACACCATCAGGCTTTTTCAAAGAAATGGAACAAATAATCCTAAAATTTATATGGAAACAGAAAAGACCACACCTGGGTGGCTCAGTCAGTTAAGCTGCTGCCTTTGGCTCAGGTCATGATCCCAGGGTCCTGGAATCGAGTCCCGCATCAGGCTCCTTGCTCAGCAGGGAGCCTGCTTCTCTCTCGGCCTCTGCCTGCTTGTGCGTGCTCTCTTTCTCTCTTTGACAAATAAATAAATAAATAAATAAAATCTTAAAAAAAAAATTTAGAGAAGGCCCCGAGCAGCCAGAGGAATGTTGAAAAAGAAAGCCAAAGTTGGTGGCATCATAATTCCAGACTTTAAGCTCTAATCATCAAGACAGTATGGTACTGGCACAAAAACAGACACATAGATCAATGAAACAGAATAGAGAGCACAGAAATAGACCCTCAACTCTACGGTCTAGTAATCTTCAACAAAGCAGGAAAAAACATCCAATGGAAAAAAGCAGTCTCTTCAACAAATCGTGTTGGGAAAATTGGACAGCCACATGCAGAATGAAACTGGACAGTTTCCTTATACCACACACAAAAATAGACTCAAAATGGATGAAAGACCTCAATGTGAGAAAGGAACCCATCAAAATCCTTGAGGAGAACACAGGCAGCAACCTCTTCGACCTCAGCCACAGCAACTTCTTCCTAGAAACATCGCCAAAGGCAAGGGAAGCAAGGGCAAAAATGAAGTATTGGGACTTTACCAAGATCAAAAGCTTTTGCACAGCAAAGGAAAGAGTCAACAAAACCAAAAGACAACTGACAGAATGGGAGAAGATATCCACAAATGACATATCAGATAAAGGGCTAGTGTCCAAAATCTATAAAGAACTTATCAGACTCAATACCCAAGAACAAATATTCCAATCAAAAAATTCCTGCAAGGAAGACATCCAGATGCCCAACACACACATGAAAAAGTGCTGCACGTCACTCGGCATCAGGGAAATACAAATCAAAACCACAATGAGATATCACCTCACACCAGTCAGAATGGCTAAAATTAACAAGTCAGGAAATGACAGATGCTGGCGAGGATGTGGAGAAAGAAGAACCCTCCTACACTGTTGGTGGGAATGCAAGCTGGTGAAGCCGCTCTGGAAAAAAGCATGGAGTTTTCTCAAAAAGTTGAAAATAGAGCTACCCTACAACCCAGCAATCGCACTACTAGGTATTTACCTTAAAGATACAAATGTAGTGCTCTGAAGGGGCACATACACCCGAATGTTTATAGCAGCAATGTCCACAATAGCCAAACTATGGAAAGAACCTAGATGTCCATCAACAGATGAAGGATAAAGTAGATGTGGTATATATATACAATGGAATACTATGCAGCCATCAAAGGAAATGAAATCTTGCCATTTGCTACGATGTGGATGGAACTAGAGGGTATTATGCTGAGCAAAATAAGTCAATCAGAGAAAGATAATTATCATATGATCTTTCTGATATGAGGAATTTGAGAAGCAGGGCGGGGAGGTTGAGGGGTAGAGAAGGAAATAATGAAACAAGATGGAATCGGGAGGGAGACAAACCATCAGAGACTCTTAATCTCAGGAAATAAACTGAGGGTTGCTGAGGGGTTGGGGGTAGGGAGAGGGTGGTTGGGTTATGGACATTGGGGAGGGTATGTGCTATGGTGAGGGCTGTGAATTGTGTAAGACTGATGAGTCACAGACCTGTACCCCTGGATCAAATAATACATTATATGTTAATAAAAATAATTTTAAAAAATAAAAATTTTTAAAATTTTTAAAAATCGGGTGCCTGGGTGGCTCAGTGGATTAAAGCCTCTGCTTTCAGCTCAGGTCATGATCCCAGGGTCCTGGGATTGAGCCCCACATGGGGCTCTCTGCTCTACGGGGAGCCTGCTTCCTCCTCTCTCTCTGCCTGCTTCTCTGCCTACTTGTGATCTCTGCCTGTCAAATAAATAATATCTTAAAAAAGTTTTTAAAAATAAATTTTAAAAAGGGTACGTCTGAAGATGCCCGGTGGATGCCTGAATCAACGGATATGACTGAACCCCCTACCTGCTATGTTTCCTCCTACACATATGTACCTATTATGAATGGGGCATAGTAAGGGGATGACAACAATGACTCCTAATAAGACAGAATTATAAGAGGGGCACCCAGGTGGCTCAGTCAGTTGAATGAAGGACTTTGGATTTCAGTCCAGGTCACGATTTCAAGGTCATGGACTGAGCCACAGGCAGCCACACCCAGCATGGAGCCTGCTTAAGATTCTCTCTCCCTCCCACGGGCCCCCACCCTGCTCTCTCTGGAGAAAAAAAGAATTATAACACTATATGTAGTAATAAAAGTTACATGAATGTGGCCTTTCTCAAATATCTTATTGTACTGTATCACCCTTCTTGCGATGATGCGAGATGATAAAATGCCTAGGTGATGAGCGGCAGTGAGGTGAATGACGTGGGCACTGTGACGTGGCGTTAGGTGACTACTGACCTTCTGACAGCTCGTCATGAGGAGGAGTATCTTGAAGACTCCTTCTTTAACCAGCAAGAAGGAATGTTACTTATCATTATCACTGGTATGGCTCATGTTGGGTAGCCAGAGAAATCCACGCTAATTCTTATACAATGGATAAAACAGAAGTAAAATAAAACAAAGGCTTCCTCTGCCTTCGGCTCAGGTCATGATCTCAGGGTCCTGGGATCGAGCCCCGCATCGGGCTCTCTGCTCAGCAGGGAGCCTGCTTCCTCCCTCTCTCTCTGCCTGCCTCTCTGCCTGCTTGTGATCTCTGTCAAATAAATAAAAATAAAATATAAAAAAAAATAAATAAAAAAATAAAATAAAATAAAACAAAGGCTTCAAATTGCCATATTTGTGTTAGACAACAACGTGACCACAAATATGAACAAAATGTAACCATGAAAATTGATCCCCTCCATACCCTGTCCAATTTCCTGCCCCTCACCCTATTTCACTTCCAAAGAGTACCATCCTTGCCAGCATTTTGTGTTTGTTTTACATATTGTAATGTCTTAATTCTCAACCCAGGCCAACTTGCTAACAAAATTTACCTTTTACTTCTTTTGTTTTACTTCTCCCTATCCATGAAGACAATTACGAAGAAAGCCAAAAGGCTACATTTTATAAGAAAAAGTAACACAGAATATGGTACCACCTGTGCCAGGGATTTTAATCTGTTTGGACCACTTAAGGCCATGACGGTCTCTTTCAGGTAAATGTCTTCTTAGTTCTGTGTGTAGTACCGATTTGAGGATGGACTGACAGGTGTTTAGTCCAGTGAAGACACAACTCTTTGTGGAGAAGTTCACGGTGAAGAGGTAGTTTGCCAAATAGAAAGCTCCTCCCTCTGGCTCGTCTCTTACACAAAAGCACCAAGGCACCACCCAGAAACACGTTTCCATAGTCCACAGGGCCACACTCAGCTTCATTCCCTCCTGCCATGGCTGCCACCCCCACTCCTTATGTCCTGATACGCTGTGGGGGAAAAGGATCCCAGAACCTCAGAAATAGCCAACTGGTACAAGCACTCAGCACTAGTTGGATCCTCAGCAATAATCCTGTAGAGAGGGCACCCTGAAAGAGAGCCTGCATTTGAAGAGGGGAGCTGTACCCCATCATAGGGGTACAGCTAGTTTGTCCCCAATATTATAGAACACCTGCTATAGGGCAGACACAGTACCAGACTTGGAGACCCAGTTATGTTACATTAATGAAAACACGGGTCCAGTGTCTGCTTTCATGAAGCTTACACAAGGACAATGTGTGTGCGCGTGTGTGACAGAGAGAGAGAGAGAGAGAACATAGTAAGTCTTTAAAAATAAATAAATAAGTAAAGTGGTAGGAGGGGCTTAGTCGTTTGAGGAGCCAGAAGGACGTCCCAGAGGAAATGAGGCCCTCCCGTGACCTGACAGAGATGAGGGCCTCAAGCAGGTGATAAGACAGGGAGCAACAGGCCAGGCCACAGGAAAAGCAAGTTAAAAAGGCAGGAGGTAAAAGGCTGATCTTTGCAAAGATTACCAAAATAGACAAAACTGGCCAAACTGATTGGAAAAGTTAAGAGTCAAGAGTTAAGATGCAAAAGAGAGATGGCATGTTGGAAAAACTGGAAGATAAACCTAACATCTTAAACATCCTAATGACTTAAACATCTATCACTAAAGGACAGCTTAAATTGAGTTACATTCATTCTTTGCAGCGGAAGACCACGTAGGACCATATATTCATGAAAAATCTCAAAAAAAAAAAAAAAGAGAGAAAGGCAATCCAAGTTGCAGGAGCTATGCATGGTATATGATATAATACTATTTAGAATCTCACAAGATAACACTCTGTTGCTGACAGCCGCACATATATGTGGTAAGACCACAGATGAAAAGGTTTTATCAATTGCAGTGAAGTGATTCCTTCTGAGAGGGAAAAGGGACTGGAGTGGGACCCACATGAGGCTTCCTCTCTACCTGAAATGTTCCACTTATTCACATAAAAACTCTGAAGCCCACAGGACAAAATAATGTTTGTTAAATCTAAATGGCGGGTACAGAGATGAATGTTATAATAGCCTGTATTTTGTTATATGGGTGAAATAGTTTATAATTAGTAATAATAAACAAATGAATAAATGATGGCACGGCCATAGAATAAAATACTAAGGCATCCATTAAAGATAATGCCCTCACCAGCAAGGACCATAAAATACACTGTATGAAAAAAGAAGCAAGACAACACATAAACTGATTTGTGTTTACACACAAGCACACGTGCATGCACACTCATATATGTACACACGCACGTACAGAATCAGCTGTGTACGCCGAGTAAGTGCCCTGGAAGGGCACGTGCCCAGCTGCTGACAGTGACTGATTATATGTGTAACCACGGTGGGGGATGGGAAGTAGAGATGTGGACAGCATCTTTTACATTATGTATTCTTAAATCCTTACTATGGAAAAGTATTGTGCACTGAAAATCATGATGTTTACTGAAAGGCCGTGATGGATTGGATGGGAGGAAGCAGAGAGGCATGAGATGAGGCTGAAGAGGCGGCCAGAGCCGGAAGGTGCAGAACTTTAAAGGCTTGGGCTGGGGGCTGGCCATGGGCTGAGGGAGGTCCACGGAAGCTAGAGAGTGGGGCATGACATGAGCTCTGTCTTTGGAAAGATCCCTCTGACTAAAGGGGAGAGAAGACCGCCGCGGGGTCCCAAATGAAGGCAGAGATCGGCAGGGAGGCTACTGCCGACCTCCAGATCCACAGAAGCCTCTCTCATGGGGCAATTTCTGAAGGGACAAAAGTCAGAAGAGTCCGTGCAGACTTCTTTTTCCCATTTTCCATCCCTCCATCACTTGTTTTCTAGAGCAACACTTGTCCAGTGGAAATAGCATGCGAGCTGCATATGTAATTTCAAAAACTTTCTATTAGTCACATTAAAATGGCAAACAGAGGGGCGCCTGAGTGGTTCAGTGGGTTAAGCCTCTGCCTTCGGCTCAGGTCATGATCTCGGGGTCCTGGGATCGAGCCCCGCATCAGGCTCCCTACTCGGCGGGAAGCCTACTTTCCCCTCTCTCTGCCTGCCTCTCCTCCTGCTTGTGATCTCTGTCAAATAAATAAATAAAATCTTTTTTAAAAAATCTTTAAAAGATTTTAAAAAAAAATCTTTTTAAAAAAAAACCTGTTACAGAAACAGGTAAGTTTAGTTTTAATAATATACTTTATTTAGTGCAATATATCCAGATATTATTATCAGTTCAACATGTAATAGAAAAAAATTTAGAGATATTTTACATTTTTTCACATCTTCAAAATCCAGTGAGTATCTTACTGGTGTGCCTGGAAGGCTCAGTCGGCTAAGTGTCCGACTCTCAATTTCAGCTCAGGTCATGATCTTGAGGTCATGACACTGAGCCCCACAGCTGGCTCTGCACTGCGTGTGGAGCCTGCTGAAGATTCTCTCTCTCTCTCTTTCTCCCCCTCTGCTCTTCCCCCCTTCCGCTCCCCCCGCCATGTCTTTCTCTTAAATAAATAAATATCTTTTTTTAAAAAGCCAATGAGTATTTTACTCTTATATCAATCTTAATTGGCACTAGCTATGTTTCAAGGGCAGTAGCAATATATGCCACATGTCTATCATACTGCACAGTACAGTTACAGAAAAACAACACATGGGAACGAACACCTGGGTGGCTCAGTGGTTAAGCATCTGCCTTCGGCTTGGGTCAGGATCTCCAGGTCCTCCGATCAAGCCCTACATCAGACTTCCTGCTCAGCAGGGAGTCTGATTCTCTCCCTCTCTCTCCCCCCTGCCTCTCCCCATTGCTCATTCTCCCTCTCTCTCAAATAAATAAAATCTTTAAAACACAAACACATGCAGTTTCAAAGAGCCTCAGACCTTGAAAATTCACAGCTCTTTGTCTCAGCAGTTAGTGACCAACCCAAATGTATACATTGACACCCTCTTGGAAAGTGAGACACTCTCCAAAATGATTTCAGTATCCATCTGAATTCAGAAAAATGCAGAAGAAAAAAATATTTCTCAAAGGTTTTAGAGATGTAGTCTCTGAAAAAATACAGGAAATTATTTCCAGGTCACATCTTTACTTGAATAGAGCAACAAATGACATTTTTCCCAAATGGAGATTATCCCAAATAATGGGATATCTGTGATCTCATCTTAAATAACACAGAACTACTCCAATCAACCTAATTCCAGAATGAACTAAAAAAAAAAGAGATTGAAATGATTTTTTTTCAACCCATGAAGTGATTATATTTGTAGTACACCTTTTGTGAAATGTTTGTTCAGGTCATTTACTCATTTAGATAAAGGGATGTTCTATTTTGGTCACTGATATGTAAGAGCTCCTTATGGACTCAGGAGCATGCCGGTAGCATTCCCTACAGTGAAAGAAGAGGTTCCCTTTCTTTACATCCTCACCAACAGCTGTTGTTTCTTGTGCTGTTGATTTTAGCCATTCTGACAGGTGTGAGGTGATATCTCATTATACTTTTGATTTGCATTTCCCTGATGATCAGTGATCTTGAGCATCTTTTCATGTCTCTTTACCCAAAGATACAAAAATACTAGTTCAAAGGGATACATACACCCTGATGTATACAGCGGCATTATCAACAATAGCCAAAGTACAGAAACAGCCCAAGTGTCCATTGACTGATGAATAGATAAAGAAGATGTAGTAGAGATATATCTATATCTGTATCTATGGATATAGATATAGATATATAGGAATATTACTCAGCCATAAAAAAGGAAAAAAGAGAATGAAACTTTGCCATTCCAACAACGTGGGTGGAGCTAGAGAGTATCATGCCAAGTGAAATAAGTCAGTCAGAGAAAGACAAACACCATACAATTTCACTCATATGTAGAACTTAAGAAACAAAGCAAATGAGCAAAGGGGGTGGAGGGAGAGAGGCCCAGAGGGATGGGTGAAGGAGGTGAGGGTGAAGGAGGGCACTTGTCCTGATGAGCCCCGGTTGATGTATGGAAGTACTGAACCACCGTCCTGCTCACCTGAAACTAGTATGACACTGCATGTTAACCAACTGGGATTTAAAGAAAAACTTTTTTTTTTAAGGATTTTATTTGTTCATTTGACAGACAGAGATCACAAGCAGGCAGAGAGAGAGAGGAGGAAGCAGGCTCCCCGCTGAGCAGAGAGCCCGATGCGGGGCTCAATCCCAGGACCCTGGGACCATGACCTGAGCTGAAGGCAGAGGCTTTAACCCACTGAGCCACCCAGGCACCCTGAAGAAAAACTTTTTTAAAGGGGGGGAAACACCCTAATGTTTCACTGCTCTGAAAATTAAAAAAAATTTTTAAATAGTGAGGATCAAATAAAGGTAACTTTCAGGCAAAATAAAAGATACATATCTAACGGAAAAAATCCTCATGAAATAATAGTGTAAAACAAAATACCATGAACTACATCAGAAGCGGGAATCGTGTAAATAGAAGCCAGGAGAGTAAGCCCCATGTGCAGCTTGGGAACAGACAAAAATGGCTTAGATGTGAACTTTTATCAGCACTTGTGAGAAATCCGCCCCACACGCCTCTGTTTCAGAGACACATATTTATGTGAATCCTTCAACAGTGATAACAATTCCCACACTCTGGCTTTCTCCACTTCCTTCCATTCTCCACTCCAGGCCGGGGCTCTCTGTGCTCAGAGATTCCCCAGCAACACCCAGTCCGTCCTCTGCTCCCACCTCGTGAGGCATTCTGCTGCCCTCCTCTTTCACCCGGGAGCTTCCTGCAAGGCTTTTATCTTCAGAACAACTCTTCATCAATGCTGTCTTCCAGAAAAAGAACTCTCAATGGTAGACTCTAATGTTTTCCAAGGAGTGCCATGAAACAGCGGTGAAAAGTTCAGGTGCTTAGGAGTGCCTGGGTGGTTCAGTCGGTTAAGCATCAGCCTCTTAATCTCAGCTCAGAGCTTGAACTCAGGGTCATGAGTTTAAGCCTTGATTTGGGCTCCACGCTGGGCATGGAGCCTACTTTAAAAAAAAAAAAAAAAAAAGGAGGGCAGGTGCTTGGAGCCAGATGTGCCATTCACTAGCTGTGTGACCTGGGACAGCTGAATTACCCACTCTGTTCCCTACTTCCCCCATCTGTAAAATGGAAGTAGTATCAGGATTCCCTCACAGAGCTGTTGTGAGGATTAAGTGAGTTAATATATGTAAGGCTCCTAGCAGCACCTGACACCCAGAAGGTGCACTTTAAAAACTAGCCCAGGGTGCCTGGGTGGCTCAGTGAGTTAAAGCCTCTGCCTTCAGCTCATGTCATGGTCCCAGGGTCCTGGGACAGAACCCCGCGTCAGGCTCTCTGCTCAGCGGGGAGCCCGCTTTCCTTCCTCTCTCTCTGCCTGCCTCTCTGCCTACTTGTGGTCTCTGCCTGTCAGATAAATAAATAAAATCTTAGCAGTTTTGGAGTGGAGTCTTTTGGGTTTTCCACATATAGTATCATATCATCTGCGAAGAGTGATAGTTTGACTTCTTCTTTACCAATTTGGATGCCTTTAATTTCTTTTTGTTGTCTGATTGCTGAGGCTAGGACTTCTAGTACTATGTTGAATAGCAGTGGTGATAATGGACTCCAAAACTGCTAGAACTTGTACAGGAATTCAGTAAAGTGTCAGGATATAAAATCAATGCACAGAAATCAGTTGCATTTCTGTACACCAACAACAAGACTGAAGAAAGAGAAATTAAGGAGTCAATCCCATTTACAATTGTACCCAAAACTATAAGATACCTAGGAATAAACCTAACCAAAGAGACTAAGAATCTATACACAGAAAATTATAAAGTACTCATGAAAGAAATTGAGGAAGACACAAAAAAATGGAAAAATGTTCCATGCTCCTGGATTGGAAGAATAAATATTGTGAAAATGTCTATGCTACCTAAAGCAATCTACACATTTAATGCAATCCCTATCAAAATACCATCCATTTTTTTCAAAGAAATGGAACAAATAATCCTAAAATTTATATGGAACCAGAAAAGACCTCGAATAGCCAAAGGAATATTGAAGAACAAAGCCAAAGTTGGTGGCATCACAATTCCGGACTTCAAGCTCTATTACAAAGCTGTCATCATCAAGACAGCATGGTACTGGCACAAAAACAGACACATAGATCAGTGGAACAGAATAGAGAGCCCAGAAATCGACCCTCAACTCTATGGTCAACTAATCTTCGACAAAGCAGGAAAGAATGTCCAATGGAAAAATGACAGCCTCTTCAATAAATGGTGCTGGGAAAATTGGACAGCCACATGCAGAAAAATGAAATTGGACCACTTCCTTACACCACACACGAAAATAGACTCCAAATGGATGAAGGACCTCAATGTGAGAAAGGAATCCATCCAAATCCTTGAGGAGAATGCAGGCAGCAACCTCTTCGACCTCAGCCGTAGCAACATCTTCCTAGGAACAACGGCAAAGGCAAGGGAAGCGAGGGCAAAAATGAACTATTGGGATTTCATCAAGATCAAAAGCTTTTGCACAGCAAAGGAAACAGTTAACAAAACCAAAAGACAACTGACAGAATGGGAGAAGATATTTGCAAACGACATATCAGATAAAGGTCTAGTATCCAAAATCTATAAGGAACTTAGCAAACTCAACACCCAAAGAACAAACAATCCAATCAAGAAATGGGCAGAGGACATGAACAGACATTTCTGCAAAGAAGACATCCAGATGGCCAACAGACACATGAAAAAGTGCTCCACGTCACTCGGCATCAGGGAAATACAAGTCAAAACCACAATGAGATATCACCTCACACCAGTCAGAATGGCTAAAATTAACAAGTCAGGAAATGACAGATGCTGGCGAGGATGTGGAGAAAGGGGAACCCTCCTCCACTGTTGGTGGGAATGCAAGCTGGTGCAACCACTCTGGAAAACAGCATGGAGGTTCCTCAAAATGTTGAAAATAGAACTACCCTATGACCCAGCAATTGCACTACTGGGTATTTACCCTAAAGATACAAACATAGTGATCCGAAGGGGCACGCGTACCCGAATGTTTATAGCAGCAATGTCTACAATAGCCAGACTATGGAAAGAACCTAGATGTCCATCAACAGATGAATGGATAAAGAAGATGTGGTATATATACACAATGGAATACTATGCAGCCATCAAAAGAAATGAAATCATGCCATTTGCGACGACGTGGATGGAACTAGAGCGTATCATGCTTAGTGAAATAAGTCAGAGAAAGACAACTATCATATGATCTCCCTGATATGAGGACATGGAGAAGCAACATGGGGGGGGTAGGGGGATAGGAGAAGAGTAAATGAAACAAGATGGGATTGGGAGGGAGACAAACCATAAATGACTCTTAATCTCACAAAACAAACTGGGGGTTGCTGGGGGGAGGTGGGATTGGGAGAGGGGGAGCGGGCTATGGACATTGGGGAGGGGAGGCGAACCATAAGAGACTATGTACTCTGAAAAACAACCTGAGGGTTTTGAAGGGTCAGGGGTGGGAGGTTGGGGCAACCTGAGGGTTTTGAAGGGTCAGGGGTGGGAGGTTGGGGGAACAGGTGGTGGGTAATGGGGAGGGCACGTTTTGCATGGAGCACTGGGTGTTGTGCAAAAAGAATGAATACTGTTACACTGAAAAAAATAAATAAAATGAAAATAAATAAAATCTTAAAAAAAAAAAACAACCAACTAACCCAATACTGGGGGTGAGCTATGTGATCTGGGTTTACTGCCATCTTTGCACTCCCTGCATTTAATAGGACCTGAATCAGCAGCTGGAGAATGAGTGCTTGGGCTTGCCCTCAGTGGGTCTGTGGTCACAGTGTCACAGAGTAGCCTCATATACACACAGACGGAATGTGAATATGACCTTGCCCTTGAGAGAAGGAGAGCAGCTTCTACAGTTGAAGTCACCCCTGGGCTCTCTGAGCACTGACCATGTATGGATCCTGCATGGGTCCTGAGGCAAGCCTGACAGGGGGTATGGATCTGTATGCATCTCAGCTTTCCCTCTTTCCCAGGCCTCTCTCGGGCTTCACTAGGTCCTAGGTAGGCAGTTTCTGAACAAAAGTTCCTCAAATTCAAGACAGTTCCTTGGCTAGAAATTGATCAAATGAACAAGCACCAGAGGGAAAGGACCCTGGTCATGAGGGCAGGTCAGCCTCTAAGATGGCACCTTCCCAAAGGCATTTAAGTGCATTATATATGATTTTCACCTTACCAATCCCAATATAGTTCCCACGTTGTCTCCTCATCCAAGAGAAAGTACCTACAAAAAGCCATAACTGCCCCCAGGAGATTAAAACCAGAACACTCAGAAACACCATCCCGTCATGACAAATACACCAATGCTCTTGTCCATTTGAATATTTCAAGTCCAAGATGGGCCATCGGTTGCTCATTCACATTTCTGTGTGTTGGGCAGCCACCGTGAACCTTTCTGGAAAAGAGTAAAACCACCAAAGAGAGACAGCAGCCACACGAGGTGACCAGAGCATGGACTCTGCTGTCTCCAAGACCCTGGTTCAAGCCCAGGTCTACCAAGTGATCTTGGGCAACTTACAGAACTTCCCCGAGCCTCAGTTTCCACCTCGAAACCAAATCCAAATCACAAACCGGTGAATCCAGGTCACACAAAGGGCAGCTTATCTTGCTCCGGCCTACTTCATTCTTCTCCGCATCTTCATTCTCTCTGCTTCATTCTTCTCTGCAGCACTGATCACTTCCTAATGTTAGCTCTGAGAGAACGGAACTGTGTTTTCCTTGGCAGCATCCCTTATGCTACAATGATGCCTGGCATATAGTAGACACTCAGCAAATATTTAGAGCTAACATTTAGTGAGCTCTCAGTGTGAGCCAGGTAGGACACAAAGCACTGTACAGGAATTATTGACTTACTCCTCATAACAAGCCTACGTAGTCTGTCTCACCACATCCATTTTCAAGATGGAAATGGAGGCTCAGGGAAGTTTGGGGAGCAGAAACCACATGGTAAGGGCCCTACAGACTACTGCAAGGTCTTAGATTTTAGTGTGAGTGAGATGAGAAGCCCCAGGAAGATTCTGAGCAGAGAAGAAACATGATTAATGTTTTAAAAGGACTGTTCTCAATGCTGTGGGGAGAACACTCTAGGGGCAAGACAAGGGAGGTGGTGCGGGAGTTCCTGCAGTATCCCAGGTGAGGGGCAGCAGGGACATGGACCAAGATGGCGGTGGTAGTGAGCAGTAGCACAATTATGCACATCTTTGAAGATAAGGTAACTGGATCTGCCAGTGGCTTGGATATGGAGGGTGAAATTAGAAAGAAGTAAAAGATGCTCTAAGAATTTTAGCCTGAGCAGCCAAGAAGATGGAGAAGACCCATGGAGAGGAGCAGACTGGGGGACAAAAAATCAAAAGCAGACAGAACATCTGTATTGGTATGGATCTCCAAATGGAGATTAGAGTGATCAGCTGGACACAAGAAGCAAAAGGGTATATTCAAGAGGCATCAGCCTTGAGACTGACGAGCCCCACTTCGGGGAGGGGAGAAACAAGGGAGAGGAATGTTCCAGAAGGCAGGTAAGAGAGTGTTTCAGGGAGGCAGTGCTCAACTATATCGTTAAGTAGGGGATGGAGAAATGCCCACTGAATTCAGCAAAGCAGGGGTGCCTGGCAACTTGACAGGATAAAGTGAATGGAGTTAGGGACAGAGCTGAGAGGGGCTTGTCTCAAGATTACTCAGAAGCAATGTCTGTAGAAAATCTAAGTTGACAAGGACCTTAGGTATTGGCCAGTCCACTGAAGTCATGACAATGTGAGCTCCCTAAGGGTGAGAATGTCATCGGTTTTTTTTTTTTTTAAGATTTATTTATTTGAGAGAGAGAGAGCAAGCAAGCGAGCATGGAATGGGAGAGAGAGAGGGAGAGAGAGAATCTTAAGCAGACTCCCCGCTGAGCACAGAACCCAACATGGGGCTTGATCTCATGACCCTGAGATCATGACCTGAGTTGAAATCAAGAGCTGGATGCTTAATGGACTGAGCCACACAGGCGCCCCCTTCATTGGTCTTTTTGATGTTTTAGTCCCACCCCCTGGACACCTGGCACATGACAAATGCTCAATAAATATTTGCAAGACATTTTTGACATCTCCAGCCAAACAGTACAGCTCAACAGGAACTTTGCATCACTAACAGGATGGTATAGGAGAGGGTGTGGAAACTCACACGCAAATTATCCCGAGAGGGAATACTTCATTCCCTTCCCTTGACTAAAGAAACTAGAATTAATACTACTTGGCATTTATTCAGGACGGAAATAACATGTTTTCCAGTGACTCCTCTCATTGGCATTCAGATCTATATCGTCTGTGGATTGAATGGCTTCTCATTGGCAACACCAAATCTCACCATTTAAGCTAATTGTAAGCTGGTCTAATTAGCAGAAATTACGAATATTTTTAAAAGGATGTTCTGTCACAGAGGTCTTTTGGAATTCCACTTTAGGAAAATTATCGTTTCATGTTCTCAATGTGCTGACCTACAGACAATGTTTCTAAAGCGTTTAGGGGCCACTTTTGAAAGCAAGGGGTGCATTCTCCCTCTGCCCACCTGCGTCCATGTGAATTATGGCACATTTTCAATGGGAAAGGCTTCATTATATCCTAAGGAAATCCACATCCTGCACCTCCAGGTCACAGTCCAGCAGAGAGAGGCCTCATGTCCCTCCGGAAAGGATAATTAGTTTTCTACCCTTTAATCAAGGAGTAGCAGATTGTTGTTTTTCTAAAGTTTTGCCTGGGGAGAGCCTGTTCTTTCCCGAGTGTGTGTTTTTCTAACCAGGACTCCTTGTACGTACCCAACCTCCCTGAGCCAACACTGAGAGGCACTCCCCCCTTATCTGAAATGAAAAACTGAAGCTCTCCACGGATGTCAGCCTCTGGCCCCTCAACTCCACAGATGTGGGGTCAGGTCATGGTCATCGCAACTTCCCAGCACGAATGGCCTTTTACTTAGGGACCAAGAGAATCCTCTATCTTTCCATCATGGAGGGCATGTTTTCAAGGGTTTACTTAAAAAGAAACGTTTATCATGTACCAGATACTAAATGCTTAATAAATATTAACTCACTGAACTTGAGACTGACGAGCCCCACTTCGGGGAGGGGAGAAACAAGGGAGAGGAATGTTCCAGAAGGCAGGTAAGAGAGTTATAAAGTTATACAACTTTATAAGTAAATACTTGTATTATTTCCACTTTACAGATAAGGAAACAGAGGTTCAGAGAGGTTAAGGACTTGTCCAAAATCACACAGCAAGTAGGTGCAGAGCCAAGATGGAAACCCAGGCAGTCTGCCTTCAGAAAACAGAGAAACAGATGTTAAAACCATTGCAGAAGCAGTGATAACAGAGAAAAGGAAAGATGGAAACCAAAGTGCCTACTATGTGGCAGGCTCGGAGCCAATGTTACTGGCTAGTTCCTCTTTACATGAAGTGCATTTTTTCTATTTATTTATTTATTTATTTATTTATTTCAATTGGACTTTAAAAATAACAGTAATAATGATGAGAATCAGAGATTAGTACTATGTGTTGGCTTTTCTACATTAGCAAGTAGAAATCTATGCAGACTCACTAGTATATTTTTACTGTGCGCATGTTACTTTTAGTAAAAGTATAATTTTAATTTAAAAATCTTAATGGCTGAGTTTTCTTAATGTTTTAAAGGGATCTGAATCAAATAAACAACTCTGAGAAGATGTTTTTTAAAAACCACCCTGTATTACGCTTAGCGAAATAAGTCAATCAGAGAAAGACAACTATCATATGATCTCCCTGATATGAGGAAGTCGAGAAGCAACATGGGGGGATTTGGGGGATAGGAAAAGAATAAATGAAACAAGATGGGATCAGGAGGGAGACAAACCATAAGAGACTCTTAATCTCCCAAAACAAACTGAGGGTTGCCGGGGGGAGGGGGTAGGGAGAGGGTGGCGGGGTTATGGACATTGGGGAGGGTATGTGCTATGGTGAGTGCTGTGAAGTGTGTAAGTAAGCCTGATGATTCACAGACCTGTACCCCTGGGGCTAATAAAACATTATATGTTAATTTAAAAAAATAAATTTAAAAAAAACCACCCTGAACTCTTTCCAATTTTTGGTAAAAAATTGTAAAAAGTAAGCAAAGTCTTTGGAATTGTTCTATCAAACGGTATACAAATAAGAAACAGAAAGGGAGAAGATAAATTTGTGTTTTTCAAATCCTGGAAAGCTCTAACTCAATAATTGTATTTATATACACCATACTTTCCTAGTTTCTATCTAACAGGCATTCTATGAGGGTTTTTTCCCCAGGGTAGGGCAGGGGAAAGTCTTCACACTTTACTCAATAATATATTGATCAGTGTCCCCGGGTGGCTTCGTCAGTTGAGCATCTGACTTCAGCTTAGGTCACGGACTCGGGGTCCTGAGCTTGAGTCCGGCGTCAGGCTCCGCACTCAGTAGAAAGTCTGCTTCTTCCTCTCCCTCTCCCCCTGCCCCACCCTCCCACTAATGCTCTCTCTCTCTCTAATTAATTAATTAATATATTGATTAGAAGCTAATAAATAAATCCCTATGTAAGTGGCCTAATGCCTCCAAAATGAAAATTGCAATCCTAAAAATTAGGATTAAAAAACGGGCATCTCTAACAAATGTTCTGTTGATTCTAACTCATTTAAAAACACCAAAATTTCTTAAATTAGCCAGCATCACTTAAAGCAGTTTATTGACTTTCTGATACAGGACCTACCACAGTCTCCAAGGTAATTAGAAACCCCCAAAATGCTGTTTTTGGCAGTGAATGGGGCGACAAGTAAACACATGTTTATTCCCAAACTGTCAGTGAAATGTGGTGGGGGACCACATCAGCATATACAGAGAAAAAGGAAAAGGTAATGCCAAGGGTACCTTTCAAACAGATCATTTCATTACTATGACAAACAGCAAGTCACCCCCAAAACGCTGGGTAATAGAGAGTAATTCTGAGCAAGACAATTCCTCAGAGCAAGAGAAATTCTGAATAAGACAGGGTAATATTATTATTTCAATAATGATGATGATGATGATGATGATAATAATGCTATTAGGGCTGTCCTTATTATGTGGGTTAGTTCATTTAATTTTCATAGGTGCCACTGTAGAAGAAATAGAAGAAGAAGTAGAATAGTAGAAGAAGAAAATAAGGGCCATCGTAGAAGAAGGCTGTGGCACTGGTTAGACTTGGAAATGCTCCATGGCTGCTAAATTAAGAGCCAGACAGCCCAATTCCAGGATGCCTGCTCTTGGGCCCTGGGTCCTGCCAAACTGTCTAAGGGATTTTCTGGTCACCTAATCCACAAAAGCCCCAAACTGGAGGAGGAAAAAATCAACCGTGTAGAACAGTTATGTGCTGCTCGTCCAATATTTTTATCAACTGTGGTCACAATGCACGGGATAGACAAGCCCCAGCCATCCTCTAGGACGACTCATCTTCCAGCACACCAGCTGGGCTCCAGTGGGAACCAGGCAGTACTTGCATCAGCGTTGCCATAGCTACCACCACGGCAGCTGCCCATCGTTGCCCAGGCAAAGCTGCTCTCCCCCCTCGGGAGCCCTGATGCAGGGACACAGCCCCGTGGAAACACGTGTTTTTACCTGCTCCCAATTTGCTCAAGTCTTTACAAGACCAAGAACCAACTGGGGGTTCGCCAGGTCCCTGCTCACGTTTGGACCTGACTACTACACATAAAGGCCAAGGGAGAGATGGGGTTCATGGAGAGGCTGTACAGAACCGAGGAGAGGGTCGTTAACCTCTCAAGGCGCCTCTACGCCTGGCAGGGCTGCCCGAGTTCTGACTCTGGCACTTGCCACCTGGGGATGCTAGACATATGGTGTGCCCCTGGGAACCCATGTTTTAGAATATGAAAAACAAGGATAGTGTTAGATCTTACACCTTCTAGAACTGCTGTGAGATAGAAGTAGTGCCAAGCATGTGAAGGACATACAGAGTAAAAGCAGGATATTGTTGACTATTGTCCCCATTCAGTGCTGCGGGTGCCAGGAGAAGATGGGGAGTCCTCATGCTCTCACTGCTGCCTTTATGCCACTGCCCACTGATACCCAGAACAAGTGCTTCTGTCCACAGCATGGAGGTAGTGACTTGAGGGCTGAACGAAGCCAGCAGACAGTACAGCCCACACACACCCGAACGCAGGGAGACATAAGTCGTCAGTGGGGACCCCAAATTCAGTACTGTTCCCTCACGACAACATGGCTTCCCCGAAAAGACTGATTTATCAAAATAAGCCTACTACATCTATTCAACAAAAATGCCAACAAGTTGGGGCACCTGGGTGGCTCAGTCGGTTAGGGGTCTGACTCTTGATTTCAGCTTGGGTCGTGATCTTGAGGTCATGAGATCTGCCCTGTGTTGGGCTCTGCACTCAGGGGAGAGTCTGCTTGGGATTCTCCTCTCCCTCTTCCTCTGCTCCTCCCCCAGATTGCTTTCAATCTCTCTCTCTCTCTCAAAAAAAATAAATAGGGGCAGTTGGGTGGCTCAGCTGATTGAGCATCTGACTTCGGCTCGGGTCATGATCTCAGGGTCCTGGGATTGAGCCCTATGTTGGGTTCCTTGCTCAGTGGGGAGTCTTCTCTCACTCTCCTCTGTGCTTCCTTTCTTTCTCAAATAAATAGATAAATATTTTCTTAAAATGCCAAGGAGCAAAACCCTTTTAAGATACTGAAGCCATGTATGAATGAACCTTCAGAAATCTTTAAGGCCAAATGATGTCATTCAGAATTTTCTAGAAAATTCTGAAAAAATAATATCCACAATGTTGGCAGTGGTGATTTCTCGGGTTAGGATTGACCCAAGCAACCTGCACTTACTATGTCACACATTCATACACTGTCTGAACTTTTACGATATGCATATGCTAATTTTATAATAAAAAAAGAACAGCTTCTAAAAAAAAGCTGAAATGCTTTGCAATAACACAGGTTGTCCCCAAAAGAAGAAACCCAAATAGTCCAGAAACAAATGAAAAGTGTACACCCTCCTTAGTAACTAGCAAAATGGAAATTAAAATTAGAGCATGGTTGTAATTTTTATAGGATAATACCCCACAGTGGGCAAGAATACGGAGAAACAGACATTTTGCTTTACAATTGTGAATGTCTAAACTGATAGAACGTTTCCACAGGGTAATTTGGCAGCATTTTCCAAGAACATTAAAAGGACCCAGAACTTTATCTTTATAAAAATTAATTTGACAAAATAAACCATAAGCACGGGTTTAGTGACGAGGATACAGCTTTCAGTGTTGTTTCAGAGGGAGGAACGAGGTTCAGCTCAAACAGCCAACAACAGGGACTAGCTAGCTACTGGAAAAGTGCCTTGTAAAGTTCTACGTGTTCATTATGTAAAACACAGGCAAGAAGACTTGCTTATCCCACATTGTGAAACTACAGAATTTTCTGGATCTGGTACTTTTAATCACATGCTTCCATCCCCACTCACTCCATTTTGCAGCTAAGCACACCAAGACCCGACCTAGAGACAGTTTGCCCCCAAGTGGCCGGGACAGATTCATAGTCTCTCCACCTTCCAGAGGGCAGAACTGTCACCTTCAAGGCCAGACCCAGGAGCCGCAGGGGAGTCAAACTATGCCCAGGAGCCAGACAGGGTCTCACTGGGGGTAGAGACATCTCTTCAATGACCTCTTCCCCTAACAAACTACACCCTTCGAAGAGCTCTCAGCCCTCTTCCAGCCACCAGAAGCTGCCCAAGACAAGGAACAGAGCTGGGGTCCGGGAGCCAGGCCCTCTCGCTAACAGCCGCCCTCCAGAGAAGCTCTGCTCCAGGCCAGGTCTGCCTGCACACAGTGCTTGTCATCAGTCCTCAGTCACCCCACAGCAACCCCACGCCTCAGCAAAGTCAGCTTCCCCATCTTCAATCATCCAGCTAATCAGGATGTGAACTCCTTTCATGCCACTGCCTCTTGATGGCGGCTGCTGCTCCCTCAACCACAAAATGTGGAGAAGAACGGCAACCACTTCAGAGGGTGGGCTGGGGGAGTTAAATGAGTCAATCTACAGAAAGTGCCTGGAACATTTCCTGACCCAGAGGAAGCTCTGCGTCACTCTTATTATTTTAGTGAGACTGTAAAGCGTGGTGGTTAGAACACTAGAGCCAGCTGCCTGGGTTCAAATCCCACATCCACCACTCACTGACTGTGTGACTTTGGGCAAGTTACTTAACTCTTCAGGATTCCCTCCTCAGCAAAATGACAATGACGATAGTTCCCACCTGAGCTCCCATGAATGATCACATACACGAGCTGAGCTAATATACTTAGCAGAGTTTAGAACAGTGTCTGTCACATAAGTGTCTGGGCCTGTCCTGTAAGCATAACACGTGTCAGCCATTATAGATATGACACCGCTCTGTCTCCTGTCCGTCCACGGCTGTGTTGGAATGACTCCTCCGCCACCGCCATTAGTGCTTATTCTGGCTGACCAGAACCTGACACGTGTTCTCCTATCTAATCATGACAACACTCTAGGAGCAGTTGCTATTACTGTTCAGCTTTCAGATGAGGAAACTGAGGCTCAGAGAGCTCGGAACTCGCCCCAGGTCACACAGCCAGGAAGCGGTACCGCTGCCGGGCTTTGAACCAAATCAGTTGGGTCCCCGGGCTCTTGCCTCCCATACTGCACTGCTCAGCCCAAGACTCACATGGCTAATCCTTCCTCCTATGAAAGGGTGGGACGTGGCTTCTAGCTTTGAGATGAGTCATGGCCAAGTCTCCCACCAAGCAGGACAGACACTGGCCCCCATAGACATCTCATGAAAAGAAAGGGTAAGTCACCCCAGCACAGTCACCAAGGAGCAATCCCTGTCATCCCTCCCCATCTTCCTGGAGCAATACACTGGTATTCGTCTAACTGGAGAGATGAGACATAACCATTAAAACAGAATTCTGGACTGAGACATCTAATCAGTGTCTCGGAAACTCACGCTGACATCCACACAGCTGGTTTTCCCCACAGCTGTTGATAGTCATGTGCTGTTTCAACAGTGGCCGGCTCCCAGGCTCAGGCTGGGAGCTAAAGCCAGGGTAAATCTTCCATAATCTGCCATTCTGGCCTTTGGAGCATGAAAGTTGTGGCAATGAGTTCATTTCCCACCACCAGACTGAAAAGTTCGTGAAGCTTCCTTGCATGCATGTGGCCAAAGCTGTAGCCGGGTGACACCAGGAGATGACATGGCTTGAGCAGAGACAAGTCTTGTGTCCCCCAGAGCTTCCTCAGCATTTGTTAAAAGAGCTAGTTGTTGGGGGGGGGGGGGACCATCCATGGGGTTCACTAGGATCCATAAGGCTGTATTGTTTCAAACCCAGGAATTTAATGAAATAGTGTCTGTTTCCCACTAATGTGCCTAAAACTCAAACAGATTAAGAGCTGGAAGGATCCTCAGAGAACCAGCCTGTCTACCACCCTCATTTAGATACTAGAAGAGTATCTAAGAGCCAAGAGCTGGCTCCAGGTCACATGGTCTGTTGGTGACAGACTGGGGCCGTGGAAGGTAGTCCCATTCGCAGGCTCTTTTCAGCCCTGGCAAGTGTTGCCAGGATCGACAATTGCTGTTTCTTACTGCCCAGCATTTCGTCCCCCTTCCTCTGCCAATGCCACGCCGGTCTTCAGTTGAGGAACCTCCTCCCCTGGTCTTAAATGCTATCACTCAGGAAGGGCCAACCCTAGTCTCCCAAGATGGGCATATGACCTGGCCTGGAAGAAGGAGACAGGACCTGAGACTTTTGCTGGAGCTAAAGAGAGGCAGTCCTCTAGTGCAGTCGTTGAGCAGACGGGGTGGAAACGTGGAATTGTGTGGGCACTTTGGTCAGAGAGCCCATCTGAGAATGAAGCTAATTTGGAGACAGTGGAGTGGGAGATGGAGAGAGATGAATTCCTGGTGACAGAGATTAGCTATCTGAATCTAGCCTCGGCTGAAGGCAGAACTATTACTGGATTTGCCAACTAAGTGAGTCCTTCTTTTTTTAAATTTAAGCAAGTATGCACTGTTATTTCCATCACATGCAACCAAAAAACTAAGCTTTTGTTTCTAAGTTTGTAGAAGGAAGTGTATCAGAAAATGGGAATGTTTCCAGGAGACCCTCCACAGTGCCTCACACACAGTTCCCAACACAGTAAACAAGCAATACACATGCAATGGAGTGAAACCCTTCTTTCTGGTCTCTTCTCTGTAGGACTCTCCCAGATCACCCTACTGGAAACCACAGCACTCCCAGCCTTGCTCTCCCCAACCCCGGCCTCTTTCCTATGTTTATCACCATCAGACCTATCCCATTACTCATCATTTCTTGTCGGTTTCTCCCACTCGAGTCCCACAAGGGTGGGGATTTTTGTCTACTTTGTTCACTGCTGTATCCTGGGGCTAGAATGGTGCTCAACACCCACAGGTGCTCAGGAAGTATCTGGTGAATGAATGAGTGAGGAAATGGATGATGCAATGAGTGAGGGTACAGTACACAGAGGATGGTACCCAGCACATAACAGGCCCCCAGGTCCCCACCTGCTGCCTCAGTCAGCAGCCTCTGGGACCTCTTGGATATGGTCTCCTTTCCTGTTCTCTAAACCAAAGCGCCAACAGCCATCCCCACAATCCAGAAAACCTAACCATCCCCACCTATCCAGAGAATATGAACAGGAATTAAAAGGTAAGTAGCCCTTTGGGTTATACAGATGTTTCCTTCTTTCCTCTTGCTTATAAAAAAAACTGTATGCTCATTATAAAAACATACAAAATAAAAATGTGACAAGTAAACAAAAATCATAATTTAACTTCAAAGTTAAATTTTGGGTGCAAGTGATAAAAAGGCAGACTGCTGATATATTTTATATGACCCACAAGGTGAACCCCCTTTTTTAGTTGTTGTAGCTTCCAACATTTAAAAAACTGAAGGGTTTCATTTGAGAGAATCTCCAGCAGACTCCGTACTAAGCTTGGAGCCTGATAAAGGAGTCCATCCCATGACCCCAAGATCAGGACCTGAAGAGAAAGCAAAAGTCGAACGCAAACAACTGAGCCACACAGGACCCCCTAGAATTTTTTAAAAATATCCCTTTGTGGGGGCACCTGGGTGGCTGAATCCTTAAACCTCTGCCTTCGGCTCAGGTCATGATCCCAGGGTTCTGGGATCAAGCCCCACATCAGGTTCCCTGCTCAGCGCGAAGCCTGCTTCTCCCTCTCTCACTCCCCCTGCTTGTGTTCCCTCTCTTGCTATGTCTTTCTCTGTCAAGTAAATAAATAAAAATCTTTAAAAGAAAATGCAAAATAAAATAAAATCCCTCTATGTATTTTCCATTTCTGTGTTATGAAGTTCATTTTTAACTGCCAACATTGAACTATAATAAAGTGAATATTCTTCCCCTAGACTCTGACAGATTTTGAAACACCAGGGGGCCATGGAGGAAAAGATAATATTTGGGATTAGTTTGGCTCTTAGAGTGGAATTAAGAGGGGAAGAAAAGAAAACACGGGAGGTAAGTCTGACCTTCCACATGGAAACTGATCCTTCAAGACTCTTTGGTGGCTCCCGTAGTGACCGGTTACCCCCCCCTTCACCTACAATCAGCAAAAGCAACATTAGTTCACCTTCCTGACCGTGGAAATCCAAAATGTTATGGGAAATATATTTCTTCTGGAGCAAAGGAGGATAATTTTCTCTGCACTGGCCTATGAATGCTTCTGAAGAAAAACAAGGAAACATAAGGAAATCTTCATATACAAATACCTGAATTTAAATTCAAAGACACAGATGTTGGAGAGGAGGATGGGGAGAAAGGGGAACCCTCCTACACTGTTGGTGGGAATGCAAGCTGGTGCAGCCACTCTGGAAAACAGCATGGAGGTTCCTCAAAATGTTGAAAATAGAGTTACCCTATGACGCAGCAGTTGCACTACTTGGTATTTACCCTAAAGATACAAATGTAGTGATCCGATGAGGCACATACACCCGAATGTTTATAGCAGCAATGTCCACAGTAGCCACACTATGGAAAGAGACTAGATGTCCATCAACAGATGATTGGATAAAGAAGATGTGGTATATATACACAATGGAATACTATGCAGCCATCAAAATAAATGAAATCTTGCCATTTGCAACAAAGTGGATGGAACTAGCGGGTATTATGCTGAGCGAAATAAGTCCATCAGAGAAAGACAATTATCATATGATCACCCTGATATGAGGAATTTGAGAGGCAGAGCAGGGGGTTTGGGGGGTAGGGAAGGAAAAAAATGAAACAAGATGGGATCAGGAGGGAGACAAACCATAAGAGACTTTTAATCTTGGGAAATAAAATGAGGTTTCTGGGGGGATGGGGGAGGGAGAGGGTGGTTGTGTTATGGATACTGGAGACGGTATGTGAAATGGTGAGTGTTGTGAAATGTGCAAGCCTGACAATTCACAGACCTCTACCCCTCGGTCAAATAATATATGTTAATAAAAATAATAAATACATTCAAAAAGAAATAAATAAATAATTCTTAAATTTTTTTTAAAAATTCAGACACATGAGCCTAGAACAGCACCATGAGTCTGGTACAGCACATGCCTCACAGCAGGGCGTCATGCTCTGATGATGTGATGTCATCACTGCTCCTGGGAGCCCCAGGTCAGGACTACCACCTTGACTGATCTCCAGGGATCCCCCAGATGCACAGGATGGGCAGCAAGAGCTCAAGACGGGCTGCTTCATAAAGGCAGACAAGGAAACCGATTCTGAGAGGAGTGCGCACAGGGAAGGACCCAGAACTGAGAACAACCACTTTCCTCCTTCCTGGTCCCTCCCCTCATGCATTTCACAAACCTTATCTGAGGGTTCCTAGGTACCAGATACTGGTGACAGCTGGCGAGCAAGTAGGGGAGGAGTACAGACCCTTAACAAATCACTAAGTGAAGGATCAAGATAACCCCAGGCCGTGACCTGGGCTGGCAAGTGGGACAGGAAGGCAAGGGGACAGAAAGTTATTTCTGGTTTCCCAAGGAGCCTCAGCCATGAAGTCCTGAGCAGTTACAAAGCCCCCAGGCTCTACCAGACGCAACTTAGTAACAGATTGTATTTGGGCGCTGGAGTCCGCGAGGAACGCATGAATCACCCGCAGAGTGGACTAGATGTCAAAGAAATACTTAGGCACAAACCGGGGGCATCCCACACAACTCTCAGACTCCCCCAGCAAGGCAGGAAGTGCGGGGTGTGGGCCAGACCTGCCGTCTGGAGACGGACAGATCTGGGATTGGCCCTGCTTCAAACTGCAAAGGCTTCCCAATGCCCTCAGAACGGATTTTCAACTGTTTAAAGCTGCCAACCTCCCTGTGGTCCAGCCTCCCTGGCCACAGCTCACCCTCTCCCCTGCCCATCGAGACCTCTCTGAGCAGACCTCTCTTCCTAGGGAGACTCAGCCCTCCGCGTCACTTCTCGAAGGCCCTCTACCCTGATGCTGCTCTGGTCTCGTGGCACCCTGACCCTCCCCTCCGCACCACTCTTAGACTTACTTACTCCCCGCCTGTTTCCCAGAATGCTAGAAGGTGAGTTCCATGGGGGTGAACACCAATCCTTCCTCCTGAGGGCTTGAACCTCTCAGCTCCCAGAGCAGCACCCAGCGCCCGGAGGGACTGAGGCAGAGAGCCAGAAGAGAAGACAAAGAAATCTCTCCACCATTTCCCAGGGTCCCGAGCCTCAGGTTCCACAACTGTAGAGCGATGACAGAGTGTTCCGTGTTCCTGCCTGTATTTAGTTTTATTCATTTGTTTTTTAAGATACGCTTTTCGTACAAGTTCGCTTTTTGATGCGCACATGTGAATTGTGACCCTCACTGGTGTATGACCATCACCACAGTGAAAACACAGAGCTCTTCCACTACCAGGAAAAAGTCCCCTCGTGCTGCCCCTTTGCAGTCATACCCTCCTTTCCACCCTAGCTCCCAGCAACTATCTATCTGTTTGCTGTTCCTATAATTTTGCCTTTTCCAAAATGTCACGTAAGTGGGATCACACAGCGAGTAGGCTTCTGCGTCTTTTTCGCTTGGCACAGTGCTCTGAGATTCAGCCATTGTGACGCATGTCTCAGTGGTTAGCTCCTTTTTATTGTCCTCTCCGTGAATGAAGTCTGTCCAGTGACGTTTAAAACATCATCTCGTATAACCCACCCACACTTCGGGGGGCAGATTCTGTTAGCATCCCACCTCAGCGAGGGGGAACCTGGCCACAAGGACAGCATGCAGTGTGGGAGCAGGCCGGGCAGCCGAGCCCGGACCCCAAGGCTGCTTCTCCTGCAATGTGGAAGCTTTGCAGGAGCCTGGGAGGGAAGCGTGTGGCACAGGAGGGGGGCAGAAGGGAAGAAGCCAGGGGAAAGAGAGCTGGAAGACGAAGGGAACTAGGGGACGCGGGTGGCTGCAGCTGCAAGCATGCCCTTAGCTCCGAGCTGCTACACCGAAGCTTGGCTCTGTTCTTTTCAGCAGCAGAACCGTGTGTCAAACCTGATGGTACTCAAAACCTGAGACAAAAACCTGGTGGAAACAGAGCTGCTCCAATAGAAGGGAAGGAGGAAATGGAGCCAGACCGGCTGACCTCCTCCTCTCCCCACAACCTCCCTCCTGGTGGCCTCTGAGGAAGGGGCCTTCCAAGGAATGCAGGGCCTCTTAGGGTCTCCACTCTTTGACGTATGCTCCCCGAGGACTGGCTCTTTCCTTCCTTCTTGCTTTCTTTCTTTCAGCTTTCAAGTTATCAAAAAACACATTCGAAACTAAAGTTAGCAGCAGAGGCCTTGCATCCTATGTCTGCACCCCACTGTCCCGCATATAATTAAGGACTCAATAAATGGGTGATGGGCAGGTCTGGGCAACACCTGTGCAGGGCCAAATCCGCATCTTCCCTCAGCAGCTAAGTGACCTTCAGCAAGTGTCTGACCCTCACAAAGCCTCAGAAGCCCCAGCACTTCCCTCATCTCTTAGTATTTTAAGAGGTTTCAATAAGCAGACACTCCTAAGAGCACAGTGCCCAGCAAATGGCAGGTATTATACAGAAATGGTAGGTATAGTACAGAAAGTATTACCTATCATTATTTTTTTTTTAAGATTTTTTTTAATTTGACAGAGATCACAAGTAGGCAGAGAGGCAGGCAGAGAGAGAGGGGGAAGCAGGCTCCCCGCTGAGCAGAGAACCCGATGCGGGGCTCGATCCCAGGACCCTGAGATCATGACCTGAGCTGAAGGCAGAGGCCTAACCCACTGAGCCACCCAGGTGCCCCTACCTATCATTATTCTTAATCCTGCATTTGTAGGATTACATCTGTGTTGGAGGAAAACAAAGAATCCACTGGGAGGAATTAAAATGTCCCCCACGGGAAGCACAGGGCCCTGTAGGTCCTGTAGGTCCCGAAGTTGCTCCCTTCTAGGGCTGGCCAGTGAAACGCTCTGCTTTTTTAATCGTCTCTTTCATTTTTGTACGGATGGGAGGAAGGGTCTGGACTGCGGAGGTGTGAAGATCGGAAACCTGACACGCAGGGCTCATCTGGAGCCAAGTATGTATTAATTGGTGTTTATGTAACACTTTGTGCCCCTCTGGCCTGTTTCTGTCTGAACATGTGCTCTCAGAGCCTTGGAGAATGCCTCTCTCCCTGTTCTGGCTCTTGGATGTTCAGACGAGAGCAGATGGTTTTGTTAAAATAACAGCACAGACATTGTGGCTCTAAAGGGAAAAGTCCACTCCTTGAGGACTCAGAGTAAAATCAGAAATAGCCAGAAGTGAGTATTTTCCAAGACTGACTTTTCCAGGAGACAGCAGGACTCCAGCCTCCGCAAGAGAACCTGGCCAAGGCGAGGGACAGCACCGAACGTGAGTGAAGAGTGCCCTCTGCTGGCTAGCACCAGAAACGCTCAGCTGCGGACCTTGTCCACCTCCCACCTAGCCCTCCGGGAGGGCGCCACTCCCACTGCCTTGAGGCAAACCTCCAACACCTTCTGCAGTTCTTTTCTGAAAAAATTAATCTGAACTGCAAACAAAAAGGCTTTTTTTCTGGGGCACCTGGGTGACTCTGTCTGCTAAGCGTCTGCCTTCGGCTCAGGTCATGATCCCGGAGTCCTGGGATGAAGTCCTGCGTCAGGCTCTTTGCTCAGCTGGGAGCCTGCTTTTCTCTCTGTCTGCTGCTTCCCCTGCTTGTGCACTCTCTCTCTCCCTCTGTGACAAATAAATAAAATTTCAAAAAAAAAAAAAAGGTCTTTTTTTTTTCCTAAAAGAAGAGCTAAGAGAAAGGTCATAGAGCATTTGATCCCCTCCTCACTTATGTTCTTCTTGCTGGAGCCCTTGAATGTCACCTAAAAAATAGTCTTGGGAATTTTGAGTGTGAGCTCTGTATCAGAGAATCCATGCAATGTCGGGCACTTGACCAGATGTCCGCAAGCGGCCCACAGCACCATCCCATTTCTCTTCTCGGAGGCTATCCTCTTGACCAGACTCCAAACTTTACAGACACTCATCCTGAGTCAAAGTTGCCTGCTTTCTCCCAGAAAACCCCTGCGGGTCTGCACACAAGGACAGCAAGATCCTAGTAGCCAAAAGGACAGGCCGCTCCAGATCAAACCCAGCCAATTCTGATGGGCTGCTCTGCAAGCTTGGAAACTTGGCACAAGACCCTTCCCCACCCCCAGCTCAAGATCAGAACACAGCTTGTCTGGCTTCCTGCCAGGCTGTGCCTGACAGCTGGGACCCTTTGGACCTTGGTCTCCAGCCCTAGCACAGTCCCTGCCCCACTCCCTAGGAACAGCCCTGACCTCCTGGGTGAGTTGAACCCACCTGGCGTGGGGCTCACTCCAACTTCATGCACCAGAGCCAAGCTGGCTGAGCTACAACCGAAGCTCATCTCTTCACAGCTGTGGGAGCATCTCCAACGAGCTTCCTTCTCTGTAACAATCCTAGGAGCTGCCATTTACTCGATGTTCACTAACTGCCAGAAACCTGACATATACTCCTTTCACATTAATCCTCATGACCACACTATGAGGGCCTCTTCTTTCTGAATCAAGGGCAAGAACTCTTTAAAAGCTGAGGTTACCCAGCTTCTTATCAGCTGGGTCAGGAAGGACTTTACCATCTTCTTCCCTTTGTTGTGCAAACTGAGTTAATCAGAGGGCAGAGAAGCAGGTGTATGGAGAGAAAAGGGAACACCAGGAGTGAGGGAGAAAAGAAAAGTCTTCTGGAGCACAGGGGAAGGTTTAGGGTGCCCGCAAGGCAAGGGTGAGCTGGAGACAGAAAGGGATGAGGAAGAGAGAGAGGAGTCCTTTAAAGGACTACTCTCGAGTATAAAGCATCCTCGTTGGATCTTCTTTGAGAGACAGCAAACCGTAGAGCTATTTTGATTGTCACCTAATGGACTCCAAACCTCTGAATGCAACACAACCCCAAGTCTGCAGCATCAGAGGTGTTGGTATTTGTTCAGACTGCATCCCCATGTCATAAATAAGGAAACAGAGGTGGAGGGAGGGAGGGTCAGTACCTTGCCAAGGTCTACACCGCTCATGAGCTGCAGAGCCTGAATGCAAATCCAAGTGCGCCTGACTCCACAGCCGTTTGTGTGACACTCTGGCCTGGGCCAGAAAGGAATATGACCACGACCTCCCCGGCCAGGAGAGGGGTAAACTTGGGACAGATCATGTGGACTAAGGCCTTCCTATAATGAATCACATATTATAGATAATGCCAGAAGCACCAGTTCCTTTCCTTCCTTCCTTTGTCCCAATCTCTGAGTTCTCCTTGGTTCTTAAGACCCCGTTCTCACTACTGGATTTCTGACATCTCCTTTTATTGCCCCAAATCCTGTTTAACTGCCCTACCACCCCAGCCTCCCCTCGGTCTGCTCACAGCTTGCTTTCTGACCCCAAACTCTCCAGTGGGAAGGCGGAGGCTCAACCTCAAATGCATGGCATTCCCCGTACTTAACACCCGGCCCTATGTGTGCCTGAGGAACCAACCTTCTTCCCGTGTGCTCATTCATTCAACACTTAGCCACTGATTTCTCCTGGGTCGGGCACTGTGTTAGCAACTCAAGGTAGAATGCCATTTTGAATAAGTATCCAAAACTAGGAAATAAAGCATGCCTTTTCAAAGTCCGTAGCCAGAGCCTGCCTACAGGGTAAGATAATTTTATTTGACTCACTATTCAGTTTTGAAGAGGGCCCAGACTCTGTAAAGTTAGGATGTTAACTTATAATAGACTGGTAAGTCACAAATAACTTCTGTCCGGTATAAGACAGAATTCCAAAGCTTACAGTGTTATTTTCCTGTAGGGCCTAACCATAATCTAACCATAACCTTGATCTAAGTTTGCAGTCTTATCTCAACATCATTTTCTCCATGTTTTCCCACGACTGTACACGCATCCCCCCACGCACACACATGCACATATGTGTACATGTGTATATACACACATATATCTTTCTGAATACGTTTCTTTTAAAATATTTTATTTTTAAGTAATCTCTACACCCAACGTGGGGCTTGAACTCACAACTCCGAGATCAAGAGTTGCATGCTCCACCCCCTGAGCCAGCCAGGTGCCCCACTGCTGAGTACTTATTAAAACTAGTCATGTCTTCCTCCTCCTTCTAGTTTTCTCATTTGTGAGTTAAATAGATATTTCCCCCAGGCTAAGTATATATTTGTACAATGGTTAAGGTTTTCAGAGAAAAGTGGACCTTTGTATGAGATCTAAAGCATGACAGGGGGAAACGCATCCTGGGCAGAGGTGACAGCACGTGCAGAGGTCCTGTGGTAGGGAGTGTGGCACACCGGAGAAACGGAACGGTGTGTGACCTCCAGCATCTGTGACTAGAACCTTTCAGCCAACATCTGCTATATCCACATCACGACATGGCTGTCGAGTCCCTCCTCTCTGTCTCAGACACATACAGTGGCTGTGTCCTAGGAACACAGAATTGGCCTCCTAGGTTGGGACAAGGTTTCCTGGATTATGTGGCCGCACCTCCATGTCACCTTTCTCCAGGAATTAGAAAGGATCCAGGCTGGCAAAGTCCCAGTTCTCAAGGGGGAGAAGACCCCTCTGGGGGGACGACACCCCCAGATGCCAGCCTCATCACCAGCACAGTGGAGAATCCTGACCTTCGGACATCAGCAGCTCAGTGCCAGGCCCTCTGCCAACCCCAGTGCCTTCTGTGGCCCAGCCCACCTCTACCATATGCTTATTCGCCAAGTCAAATCAGTATAAACACCTCCTCACAGAAGTCTATATGATAGCAGGATGGGAAACCCTGAACGCTGTCACCAAAAATATCACTCCACAATCAAGTCTGATACCAGCCTCCTGAGAACAGGGGTTTTTCTCTCTCACAGTGTAAACAGCACCAGCCCTGGGGGCAGAAGACCCTGGCTGGAGGCTGGTAATTAACTACACGACCTTGGACAAGCTGCTTAACCTGCCTGAGCCTCAGTCCTCCGGATATGATAATATTCATAGCTCATGAAAAGGCTCAATGTTAATTTTCATAGCTGTTATGACGATCAGACACTATTTTTAAAAATACCACAAAGTGGGCAGCTGGGTGGCTCAGTTGGTTAAGTGACTGCCTTCGGCTCAGGTCATGAATCTGGAGTCCTGGGATCGAGTCCCGCATTGGGTTTCCTGCTCAGCGAGGAGCCTGCTTCTTCTTCTGACCCTCCCCCATCTTGTGCTCTCTCTCTTTCATTCTCTGACTCTCAAATAAATAAATAAAATCTTTTTTAAAAAATACCACAAGGCTTTGTTGACTAAGCAGTATGATGCTATGTGAAGCTTGGGGCAAAATATCTGCATAAAAATGTAAAGCCAAGGGCTGATACCCAAGATCTCTAAAGAACTCCTCAAACTCAACACCCAAAAACGGACAATCATGTCCAAAAAATGGGCAGAAGACATGAACAGACACTTCTCTAAAGAAGACATACAAATGGCTAACAGACACATGAAAAAATGTTCACCATCACTAGCCATCAGGGAGATTCAAATCAAAACCACATTGAGATACCTCCTTATGCCAGTCAGAATGGCCAAAATTAACAGGACAGGAAACAACAAGTGTTGGAGAGGATGTGGAGAAAGGGGAACCCCCTTACACTGTGGGTGGGAATGCAAGTTGGTACAGCCACTTTGGAAATCAGTGTAGAAATTTCTCAAAAAATTAAACATAGAGCTACCCTATGACCCTGCAATTGCACTACTGGGTATTTACCCCAAGGATACAGATGTAGTGAAAAGAAGGGCCATCTGTACCTCAGTGTTCATAGTGGCAATGGCCACAATCACCAAACGAAGAAAGAGCCAAGATGCCCTTCAACAGACGAATGGATAAAGAAGATACGGTCCGCATATACAATGGAATATTACTCAGCCATCAGAAAGGATGAATATCCAACTTTTGTATCAACATGGACGGGACTGGAAGAAATTATGCTGAGTGAAATAAGTCAAGCAGAGAAAGTCAATTAGCATATGGTTTCACTTACTTGTGGAGCATAAGGAATAACATGGAGCACATTAGGAGAAGGAAAGGAAAAGTGAATTTTGGGGTAAATCGGAGGGGGAGACAAAGCATGAGAGACTGTGGACTCTGAGAAACTGAGGGGTTTGCAGGGGGGGATGGGATGAGTGAGCCTGGTGGTGGGTATTAAGGAGGGCACATATTGCATGGAGCACTGGGTGTGGTGCATAAACAATGAATCTTGGAACACTGAAAAAAATAAAATTAAATTAAGATGTTTAAAAAAAAAAGTAAAGCCAAAACGAAAACATGGCAAGCACACAAGGTGGAACCATACAAGCTTTAGTCACGAAGGCGGGCAGGCAGGATTCCTGGAGTGCTGGTGCGTCAGGCACTGTGCTGGGCACTCACCTGCTTTGTCAGGCATGCAAATAAAAACTCACAGAAAAGTTCGGTTCATTCATCCACATGTTTGGTCTTTCCAGAAGAGCTGGCTTTGGGGGGTTGAGGGTGGAATCTGGATATTTCTCTAAAATTATTTGCCAGGAAGGGAAAAGAACTTCATCAGCCCCATTCGTTTCACCACCCCTCACAGAGGAGTTCATGTGTTTCCAGCATTATATACCCCACTTGTCTCAAGATACTACCACTAACATTGATGGGTAATCCTTTTTTTAAAAAAGACTGATTGATTGGGGCGCCTGGGTGGCTCAGTGGGTTAAAGCCTCTGCCTTCAACTCAGGTCATGATCCCAGGGTCCTGGGATCGAGCCCTGCATCAGGCTCTCTGCTCAGCGGGAAGCCTGCTTCCTCTTCTCTCTCTGCCTGCCTGTCTGCCTGCTTGTGATCTCTGTCTGTCAAATAAATAAATAAATAAATTTTTTAAAAAAGATGATTGATTGATTGATTTTAGAGAGAGCTAGAGAGAGAGCATGAGCAGGGAAGGGGCAGAGGAAGGAGAGAGAATCCCAAGCAGACTCCGCACTGAGCCCCAACATGGGGCTCAATCCCAGGACCCTGAGATCATGACCTGAGCCAACTGATGGGTAATCTTGTAATAGTTTTCTTATTAGATCCATAACAATCCACAATCCACAAACAGTACAATCCACATTCTTCTGAATCCAGGATAATAAAAGAAAATGAGATGGGTAGTGGGAAATACGACTGGCACACACCGCATCAATTCTCAGACCTCTGTTTGTAATACCTCAGGATACACACTATGTCAAAGAGAAATGGCAAATGCTAAAAAACAAAAACAAAAACCAACAACTTAAAAAATAAAATCTTCCAGACCTAATTAATTCATTTTAACTTACTTCATATGCCTTGATGATCCTTTAGGAACAGACTGGGTGGCCAGGTGGCCATCATAAGCAGCCCAGACAGTGAGGCTCTTTGAGGCATCTAGCCCATAAGAGACATGAAATAATTATTTTTTGAATCAAAGAATCCCAAAGTGGTTGGACTTGAAAAGAGGTGTTCAAGAATCTGCCACTAGAGGGCAAAAGAGAGTAAAATGTCTTCGCATATTATTTTTTGTTGTTCAAACCTGATCTCAATTTGAGACTCCACTAGAGAAAAACCTTAAAAAAAAAAAATCACTTGAAGCTAAAATTGGACATTCGAAGTTTTTCTGATTAAATTCTGATGAAACTTTCAGTGCTGACCTAAGAGCTCCAAGCACCTGTTTAAAATGGAAATAGGTTACCAGGGCTGGGTAACATATTAATACCATTAACACCAACCATTAACTCCCACACATAACAAGAAGCAATTCATCAGCTGAGCCAGCAACGGGCAAGGCCCTGGGGCATGGGGCTCGGGCTGAGTGAGCTTCGAATGAGAGGAGTGAAGAAGGCAGGTGCTGGGACCTCTATGACCATGGCTGCAGGGAGGGAAAGGAAAACGGGGCTAGAACTAAGCCCTGTTCTGTGCATCTGGGAACTATGGCTCCCCACTCAGAGAAGAGATTCACCATCTTCCACACACCCACCCTGGAGCCCGGGGAGTCCAGAGACACCCCCCCCCCACTATTTCTACATCCACTGTGCTTCAGACCCTTCCCTCCCTGACCCAGGCCAGCCCCCAATCTTGACTCCCTGTGCACACTTCGACCATCAAGGAGCTGTTAAATCTCAAACAGTCATTCCCTCCTGATCCTTGCATCCCATTTCAAATCTTCCAAAGGTTCCATACCTCTTAGAAAATAAAATCCAAGATAAAAAGTAGAGCAAAGTAGACTAACCACTACACTCCCCCACCCCACCTACCCCTGGACTTATTTCCTGGGATACCCACCCCAGCATCCCCATACCACACATCCAGCCCTGCCGAAGGATGCCCCCCACCTCCATTCCAACATCTAGGCCTGTAGTGCTTGGTTCTCTCCAACCGACTGAGCTTCTGAAGACCTAGCCCTGGGCCACCCTTTCTGAGAAGCCTTCCTGACCCCCATGACTTCCCTAAGAATAGACCACTTTCCCTTCTGTCCCCAAATTTCAGTTCAGTCCACCCACACGCTCTGGGGGGAGTTTCTGCAGGACAGGGTCCACATTTGGTGATTTCTGCCTGGTCCATGGCCTAGAAGAGAACTGGCCTTAGGGACGGGGCTGAGGGAGCTGGCTTCTTGGAAGGGGCTGCTATTGGAGGAAGCACAGCTCGTGGTGGGTGGGAAGATATATCAAAAACAAACCTTGCCCCCTGACAGCTTAGCAGCGGGCTTGTCTGAGCAAGAAAGACCGGGCAAGAGTGGGGTCTGGCAGCTTCTCCATAAACAAAGCGGACAGTACAGAGCCTCCCCAGCAGGACACATTGTCACAGGAACTCAGAGGAGCTGTTTGCAGGGGCTTTCCCCCCATGCATAGACACCTGCTTGACAGAGAAAGACAGGCTGGAAGTAAAATGAGAGACCCCAGCAAGAGATGGGGAGCAAGGGATAAATGATCCCTTACCCCACGGCTCTGACTCACCCCTCCTCCTGCACTTCTAAGGAAACCCAAAGGATTTTATACATTTACCCATCGAGGGGCTCCATGCCCCAACCTAGAATTTCTGGAGGATGCTTATAACTTGTCAACTTTCTTTCAACTTTTTTCTTTCAACTTTTCTCTTGTCAACTTTTTCTTTCAAAAAAGTCATGCTCCTGGGATGCTTGGGCAGCTGGGGCGGTTAGGAGTCTGCCTTCAGCTCAGGTCATGATCCCAAGGTCCTAGGGTAGAGTCCCATATTGGGCTTCTTGCTTGGTGGGGAGCTTACTTCTCCCTCTGCCTGCTGCTTCCCCTGCTTGTGCTCTCACTCTTGCTCTCTCTCTCTCTCTCTGACAAATAGATAAATAAAATCTTAATAAAAAACAAAAAGTCATGCTCTTGACAAACTTGTAAACCACTATAAGCAATGTGGCATGCAGGGTCCTCTGGCCTCTATTTCCCCATTTGCAAAACGAGGAGGGAGAGACCTCAATGCCTTTGATGTCCTGAGGCTATGGGATGGTGCACAGGGTGGTTTTTAGGGCTCCGGAGTTATTTATGCAAACACCAAATCAGTAACCTCACGCACTGCCGCTCGCTTTTCAGTGCCAAATTTTTACAGTCGGCCAATGCTTCCTGCACACAGACAATTGAAAAACAAACTCCCCTTTATTCAAAAGAAAAGGGGCCAAACCCTCTCTGAACAACAACAACAAAGAAGCCCAAACCACTGCACTCAGACAGAAGGAGGCCCTCCACTCAGTCACTTGGTAAGGCTGTTACTTGGTAACGGTATACTCAATATTTACAAATATGTACAAACATTAGTACCCTTTAAATGTGACCAGGAAGGTGGTTTAACTCCTTTTCTCCTGGTCATTCTGGCTTTTTTTCCTTTCCCTCCCTGCAGCCAAGAGCAACACTGGATAGACGCTGGTTCACTTCCCCGCTTTCCTGGCTATGGGGCTCCCTGGGGCAAAGACCGTGTGCAGGGCTCTGTGTGGCCGTGAGCTCTTCCACGGCCTTGGCAGTCTAGTGGGGGAGCCACAGCCAAGCCCACAGGCCAAGCCCTGTGGCGCAGGGACCTTCCCAGCCTTCCTCAAGCCCTCTTTCCCAAATACCAGTGGAGCACCAGGCAGCAGGTCCTGTGGGTTTTCCTTGGTTTGACTTTTAACTCACACAGTTTTGAGGAATGGCCGATTCAGTCACGGCTTGCCTTCATGCTTTTCTCCTCCTTGTGGGATTAATCATTTTGGGATCCACAGGAAGTTATATCCATGTGTTATGCCCAGGAGCGCACGGAGTCCTATCCTCACCAGACGCCATGAAACAGACCCACATACACAGTCATGCATGTGGGTCTGGGGCCTCATGATGCCTAATACATCCATACGGGGAGATTCTCATGCAGCTTCATTACTAGTTAATCATTAGGACTGACTTCTTGATTATTTACACCTGGTGCTTTCCATGAGTTCAGCCAACAGATTCAGTATAACAAGGATTTTGAAGACTTTTTTTTAAATCAAAAGTCCTTTTTTAAAAGATTTATATGCATTTATTTAAGAGAGAGCGTGTAAGAGAGAGAGCGCATGAGCAGGGGGAAGGGGAAGAGGGAGAGGGAGAAGCAGGCTCCCCACTGAGCAAGGAGCCCGATGCCAGACTTGATCCCAGGACCCTGGGATCCTGACCTGAACTGAAGCCAGACGCTTAACTGACTGAGCCACTCAGGCACCCTAACCCAATGTCCTTTAGTCAAAGACATTTAACTTATCACAAGTGATCCTTGCCTACTCATCAAATCAATTACTTTGAGAAATCCGACTCAATTACACACTAATTCCAAAAATAACCTCCATGTAATAGGAAGAAATATTTTCAGGTTGTACTGCTCTTCCTCCACTTAATTAAAAATTATGAGTCTTTTTTTTTTTTTTGATTTATTTGACAGAGAGAGATCACAAGTAGGCGGAGAGGCAGACAGAGAGAGAGGAAGGGAAGCAGGCTCCCTGCTGAGCAGAGACACCAATGTGGGACTCGATCCCAGGACCCTGGGATCCTGACCTGAGCCAAAGGCAGAGGCTTTAACCCACTAAGCCACTCAGGCGCCCCAAAAATTATGAGTCTTAATGAAGGAAACATAACACACACACAAACAACAACGGAGAGATCACTACGTGTGGTATATTTAGTCCCTAGTAAGCAAGTCCTGCTCTCCTCCGTGAATGTGAACCCTGACTCCGCCATGCACCAACTGTGTGGTCTTGGGCAAATGACTTGACCCCTCTGAGTCTCTGCTTTCTTGGCCATAGAAGGAGGTGGTAAGTGGCGTCTGTATCAGCAGCTGGCTGTGAAGCATCAAGGAAAAGTTCCTGCCAAATGCTCGGTGCAGGGCGTGGCCTATGGTGAGGCCTTTAAAAACTTAGCTCTTGTGATTGTGAATGTTATTATTACCCATCTACAAAGAGCTCCCCATATAACTTTAGCAGATATAATCTTGGCGTATCAGATATAATCTTTTTTTTTTTTTTTTCAGATTTTATTTTCTTTTATTTGACAGATTGAGAGAGAGAGAGAGCACAAGCACACACAGAGGGTGTAACACGGGGCTCGATCCCAGGACCCTGAGATCATGACCCAAGCCAAAGGTAGACATTTAACCCACTGAGCCACGCACACTCTTGCAAAGACCAGTTTGAGGCAGATTTACAGTAAAGCCCAAGGTGGGGACCTCTTTTTCTTAAAAGGGAATCTCCCCAATTATATATGTGGCAGGCACCACAGAACCCGGATCCTTCCTTGGTCACAGGTAACAACGGATGCTCACGAACATCCCTGCCTGGTAACATTCCTCCCCAATTCTGGCTGTGATGCTGATCACTCCTGATTCATATTTTTTCCTTACCGGCTAACTAGAAGCCAGTTTTCTGTATGTAAACTTTATCTAAGTGGAATCATACTGTGTTATACCTAACCTTCTGCAATTGTTTGATATTTTACATGTTTGACATTTACCCATGTTGATACACACAGGCCGTAACTGCTTTAGAGCACTCGATGGTGTGGATATGATGGCAATTTATTTGTGAATTTCCCACTAATGGATATGTATGCTGTTCAAAGTTCTCTGCCATTACAATGCTGTGATAAACACACAACCATTCTTATTAGGATCTGGAGGACCTATCCCAGCCAGAGTTTCTCTGGGGAATCATGACAGAGGCTGATGCATCCCTTTGTCCTTACCAACAGAACCCAACATGCTGCAGTTAAACATTCTCACCTTCCCAAACCCCCTGTAGCTATGGAAGGACACACACCCCGGTTCTGGTCAGAGATGTAGGCAGAAATCTGCTGAGGATTCCCGAAGGCCTTGGCTTCCCTGCCTTAGTGCTGACCCTCCCTTCTAGTTCCTCCCCAGCTGGAACATGGGCGTGAGGGCAGGAGACGAGCAGCCATGGTGGGAACATAAGGACAAAAGCCGCACAAAGCGGACAGCAAAGTGAGAAAAGACTTGAATGGTAGCCAATCGGATTATTTAGGTACTAGATTAACCTCTCCCTACACTCAGTTCTACTTATGTATCAGTCTACAAAGGAAGAGAAAATATTTCCGCACACAAGATGTGTTAGTCTTATAGTCTTATATACTAAAACCCTGAGTGAGTCTTAAATTAAATATATATATACATATATATTTATAAGTTTATATATACGTATATATACATATATATGTACGTATATATGTATATATACGTATGTATATATTTATAAATATATATATGTATATATATATTTAATTTAAGACTCACTCAGGGACTACCAAAATGGAAAGCAGAACACGCACCCCAACACTTTCTGAGTGCTTACGAAGAATAAGAGAGTAACAACGATAACAGCAAATACTCAAAATGCATTTACTTTGGTGCCAGGTGGTTCTCTAAGCCCTTCACATCTATTACTTCAATTAAGTTTCTGAAGGGGTAGTACGATTACCAGATGGGGAGCTGCACAGGCTGTTCATTAACTCGCCAGCATCACAAATCTGGGGGCGGGGGGCAGCGTTGGGACCTATAAGCCTAGCACTACAGGGAATGTGGCGAGCTAAAGACCAGCCCCTGAAAGACACCCTTGTCCCAGTCCCCAGGGACTGGGAATGTATCGCCTTGCACGGCACAAGGAACCTCACTGATGTGATGAAAATAAGAATCTCAGGCGCCTGGGTGGCTCAGTGGGTTAAAGCCTCTGCCTTCGGCTCCAGTCATGATCCCAGGGTCCTGGGATGGAGACCTGTATTGGGCTCTCTCCTCGGCGGGGAGCCTGCTTCCTCCTCCCTCTTTGCCTGCCTCTCTGCCTACCCGTGATCTGTCTGTCAAATAAATAAATAAAATCTTAAAAAAAAGAAAGAAATTAAGGATCTTGAGGTGGGGAGAGTATCCCGGATTACCCAGGCAGGCCTGACATCCTCCTCATCATCAGGCTCCCCTAAGAGGGAGATGGGAGCGTCAGAGCAGTAGTAGGAGACATGTAGGAAGCAGAGGGCAGAGACCCAGGGAAGGGGCTATAATCCAACAAATGCTGTCAACCTCTAAAACTCAGAAAAGGCCAAGAAACAGATTCTTCCCCAAAGCCTCCAGAAGGATCCAGGCCTACCAACCGCTTGAAGGGAGCCCCATAAGACAGATTTTAGACTATGGGCTTCCAGAACTGTAAAACCACTGTTTGAGACCAGAACTGTTTGAAACCACTGTCTGCAGTCATGTGTTACAGCAGTCATAGGAAACAAACATGGCTGGTAACTCTGACACACGCACGTGCACGCTCACACACACCCCCACAGGCCGTGCCTTCCAGAAGTTCATTCGCCCAGAGAGGGAGACACACAAGCCACTACCTGCTCTTAAAGACTAGATGGAATAAGGGTCACAGACCCCCAGGCACAAAGGGCTGCGGGAACTGGGGGAGAGCGCCTGGTCCATGCATGTGGGCCCCTGACCAACCCAGAAGAATGTCCTCGGCACCTACGACTGGTTACAAGACCCAGGGAGATCATGACAGTCTGGAGCCGCTTACTAACGGACTTGTCAGGGGACTCGTTTTCTCACGGATCCACCCTGATAATGTTTCCGCATCTGTAAGAGACAAAAACTTGGCAAGGGAAAGGCAACGCCCTCCGAGCTTCCTTCCTGGAACCCTCCAGCGGCTTGTCTGGATTTACCAGCCGGGTCTTCCTTCCATTCCTTTGGGCTGGGCTCCTGGTGCTGTCAGTCTATGCCTGACATTTCCTCTTTCTCTGGCCAAGGTCAGGCACATAAACAAACTACTCTAATGTAAGAGCCAGCATCATCTTCTACCCACAGGTCCCCTTTCAAGTAACTGCCTCCCCCATGCACCAGCACTCCCCAACATCTCACCCTGGCCAGCCCGGGAACCTGAGCCTTCCCCATGCACTCAGAGGATAGTGCAGTCCAGGCGGTCCCCGAGATAAATGGGGGCTCAAGGGATGAATCGATCACCCTCTTTATAGGACGTCCACTTCAAATCCGCAAAGGAGGGGTGCTGCGTGGCTCAGCCGGTTGAGCATCCGACTCTTGGTTTCAGCTCAGGTCATGATCTCGGGGTCATGAGACTGTGAGGTTGAACCCTGCATCCAGCTCCCCTCTTTTTTTTTAAATAAACATATAATGTATTTTTATCCCCAGGGGTACAGGTCTGTGAATCGCCAGGTTTACAGACTTCACAGCACTTACCATAGCACATACCCTCCCCAATGTCCGTAACCCAACCACCCTCTCCCAACCATCCTCCCCCCAGCAACCCTCAATTTGTTTTGTGAGATTAAGAGTCCCTTATGGTTTGTCTCCCTCCCGATCCCATCTTGTTTCATTTATTCTTTTCCTACCCCCCCAGACCCCCCACGTTGCATCTCCACTTCCTCATATCAGGGAGATCATATAATAGTTGTCTTTCTCCGATTGATTTATTTCGCTAAGCATAATACCCTCTAGTTCCATCCACATCGTCGCAAATGGCAAGATTTCATTTCTTTTGATGCCAGCTCCCCTCTTGACATGGAGTCTGCCAGGGAAATTCTCTCTCCTTCTCTTCCCCCGCCCCTCCCCCTATTCAAGCGTGTACACCCGTACGTGCTCTCTCTCTCTCTCTCTAATAAATACATAAAGTCTTTTAAAAATCCACAAAGGAGCCCAGCCTAAAATGCAGACCATAAAAGTCAAAATTTTAAGCTACACCGTTGGGCAAAAGAGACTCTGCTTTTGCTGAGAGTGTCTTCAGGATGTGGGAGATGGGAAAATGCAGGAATAACTAAAGAGAAATGACTGTGAGTACCTGTTAGCTCTTCATCTGGATTATTGTAGCAATCCCATCACCCCCATTTGACAGACGAGGAAATTGAGGCATGGCCACAGACAGGAAGCAGCAGAGCAGAATGAGAGCTCGGGGAAGCAAACACTACCGTAAGTAGTCAAAGTGTCTGCAGTAACCCACCTGCCACCTGAGTGCCACCTGTCACCACCTTCACTCAGTCAAACGGGATGACAAGGACTAAAGGAGCATTCCCAATGGGAACTGTGTTTATTGCACAACAGAAAAGCCTCAGCATGAATCAGAGTCACAGGGAAGCTCCCTAATCAATAAAGCATTCCAGTAGCTTGACAGTCTGCCCCTCCTGTCCCATCAGCTCTGCCTAAGACCTTAACTGTCCATGGCTAGCAGCTAAGCATAAAGTTTGGAGAAGCAACTTGAGTCCTTAAAGGGAAGTGGGCATCGCCTCCACAAGGCTCTGCTCCCTATATGCAAAAGGCAGAGAATAATGTTAGTAGTGTGCCCAGCACAGGGCCTGCTCCTTATACTGTAACTTGGCACACAAAGGGAAGGCTGTGGGATAAAAATAACTCCAAGGGCTTACTTGCCAAACATTTTCTAGTGCACAAAATGCTTTACATATAACATCTTGTTTGGGGCAAGTTCCTGGTTAGGACATCAGCAGCACACAACAGGAGAGACAAATGCACAACATACACCCACTCCCCAAAATGAGCCACTAGCTTACCTGTAACACCGAAGGTCGATAAAGGTCACACACCCCACTCACTGTCTGTAAAGTCATCCCTAGCACCTGGTGCCCAGCTGGCGCTTAATAAATGTTGAATGAATTCTGAATCAATAGGAACCACTCTTACTAGGATCTGCTACTTTCTCTGCTGCCTTGAGCCACACAAAGCAAGTGTATATATATAGAAATCACCCCAGGCGCACGTTCAAGTAATGTGAGCGCAAATCACTGAGAGGCCGGGCTATGTCCGCACCTGCCGGGGAGCTCCCAGCTGTCGGTGTCAAGGACCAGTGTGAAGTCCACGTGGAACAGCCACACAGACGAGACAGACCTCTCTTGTTTTTAAGCAAACCATCAAAGAGGCTCACGGCTTCCCCCAAAGAAACCCCACACCTTCGGCCAGGAGACAAGGAACTCATTAGGCAGGGCTGCCTCCTACCATGTCCATTGTCAGCAGGCACCATCCGGGCCCTCCGAGAACAGCTCCCAGGAGCCCACATGCTGACAGGCGGCATCCGGGACGATCGGATTTCTATCAGCAACGACACATGGCATTTCTTGCTGGCTCCCCTTCAGGACCCCACTCCATCCCCGGGAGGCAGCTCACAGCTTCTCCTACTTCCTCAACAATCACGCCTTTAAGAAAACGGCAATGTGTCAGGGGCACACACAACAGGACCCACACAATCACAAATTCAGGGTGCTGCCTGCCCCGCACGGCCCCCTAGGCACGGTCACAATTCCTCGTGCTCCCCTGCTCTCAAGGATGTGCCCACAAATCTGTCTCTGCCCCAGCCAATGAAACCACATCTACCCCAGCCCACGAATGCCACAAGAACCTCCCTTCCAACACTCAGAGAACAACCCTCCCAGCTGAGTGTTCCCTCAGCTCCACGGCACCCCCTGCTTAGGATGGCTGAAGTTCAAAACCACTGACCCCCACTCTGGTGATTCCCTTTACAGAAAGTCGGAAGTCAGGATAGTGGTCCGCCCCTCCCCCAGCCGCCACGGAGGGGGCCACGGGCAACAATTCTAGGCATCGCTCATGCTGTGCTTCCTGATCTGAACGCAAAGGTGTATTCTGTGGGGGGAAAAAGCCGGAGAGCTATGTGGTTACGTGCAGCCTCTTCTGCTTAGGTGTTATTCGTCTGCAAAAAGTTAATAAATAAACTGTGGATTCAGATGAATTCTGTTTGTTCTGGAACTTTAGAGATTGGAGGTGGGGGTTCAATTACACCATACGTCAGCCACATAAATCACAGACTTTCCTTCTCAACAGCCTGAAAAACCAGTTGTTCCCGCTGCTGAGAACCACAGATCGCACCGATTTCAGAAGCCCTTCCAACAGCCCCGAAGGAAAGGCGGCCACAAAAGGGCGGCGGTGGCACATACCTCCTGCTGAACCTGAGCTAGAACCAATTTTGTTTGTTCCAAGATCAGGCTTGGAAAGTGACCCCGTGGTCTTCCAGATGAAAACAGGCAGCCAGCACGGCCTGCAGAAACTCCGATTTTTAAAGCAGCCTGGAGTGTCATAGGGGATGGATGCCTTGACTGTAACACACATCATTTTTGAAAACAGAGGCCAGGCCTGCAGCGCCCACCACACCCCTCCACATTTACCTCCTTGCTAAGCCTTTTCCTAGCTGGCCAGGGACGGGTGTGTTCCAGGAACATTGCTGCTCATGAGTCACCCTCCCGGGGCCTGACAGCTGCTCCTGGATCCTGATCAATTTCCTCCAAAAGACTGGTTTTGGTGTTTGGGGTTCACGGTGCACTAACTTGCAAAAATAGAACTCTCCTTTTTACGAGCAGACTGAGCAGCACATGAGTACCTAAGTCTCCGACCATGCATCACCCTCTCCCCCATCCCCAACCACTCCCTCCAGCCCCCAACCCCTGCAGAACAGGAAACATTCATTTCTGAGCCCCTTGGTCAGTCATTTGGCCACACCAACCATCTAACAGATGCAAATTTCTCATCACCTTATCCCAGCAGGGCTGCTCTGCTGGGCAGCTGGGGTTTGATGCCACAGCCCAGAGGCAGCACCGGTCTTTTCTAGACAAAGGACAAGGCTGACTTTGGCCTGACATCATGGCGATTATCCTAGCCTGCTTCGTGCTAAGATCTCCAAAATATTTTAAACGGTATAAATTCTTGGGCAGAAAATTCTGTTGAACCACGTTGGATGTACTTTCCTAGAACAGCTCAAACTTCGGCAAAATTAAAACCATGCACTGTTCAGGATGATGAGTCTGAGGAGGCAGCTCTGCCAAGAACAGCCTCTTCTGGGTTCGCGCAGACGTCCTGGAGTCGACTGAGAATGGAAACCATGTTCAGGCTCCTTGGGGCCCCTTCCTCCTGCTGCCACTCTGTGAGCTCCACAGCAGAGCTGGGATGACCCCCGCCACCTGTAGTAAAACTCCATCCAAGAGCCCTCGTGAAGGCCAAACACACTATCCGGGTAATGCTGGGAGGTGGGGGAGGGGAAGACCTGGGATTGGAGCCCCAGAGACCTGGATTCAAATCCAGCTCTGGAATCATGAATAAGTCACATCTCTCCAGACCTCAGTTTCCTCATCTGCAAATTCCACAGGCACGAGCAGAGCATGTCGTAAATCCCTTGCAAGTTGGTGACTTCTCAATTCCAGCCCAGAGATGTAATTTAAAGGTTTTTTGTTTTGTTTTGGTTTTTTTGCTTTTTTTTTTTTTGGCCGATTGGTTGCAAACCTTTCAAACTCTGAAGTGCTTTCAGGAGAAATCTGGAGATTTTACATTAAGATCCTGACTTCTGGAGTCTCTCGGGAAAGCAGCAGATCTGGTCACAGTGGGCTTGCATTCCCAAAAGGAGGCAGGAACTGGAAGGAGGAAACAGGCCCCAGGACAGGGAACAAACCAAACCGCCCATAACGCCCTGGAGGTCCTGCAAACAGTTCAGTTTGGGACTCCTGACCCTAAGTCTGGCTTATTTTCCTTCCCTTTAACATATTGCTTAACTTTCTCACTTTTCATTTCGGCTGGAAGACTCATGAATAAATTCTGAAGTCAAAATATTCCACAGATAATCTGTTCCGTGGAAATCCACAACACTGGGGGCCTGCGCCCCAGCCCGCCAGCAATTCTCCTAATTGACCATTCAGGGACCCAGAGCAGTTTTAAAAGTCCTCCCCCCACCCTTTGACCTTTGTGGGCTGTCTCGTCCAACCCCCTACCCCTCATCCAGGTCCCTCAGCCCCCCGAGCCAGGGACACGTGTTTGGGAGCTGGGACAGTGAGGTCAGAGGCAGGCGGGTTTCTGAGGAGGTCAGAACCGCATCTGCATTCTGTCATCCTTCTGGACAGGCCAGCATGTGCAGGGCTGCCTGTGGATCTGCCAAGTCTCTGGAGCAGTTCAAACAACAAGCGAGCCACGTTGCAGCAAGCAAGGAGGAGCGCGCGTGGAGAAGCGGCTCTGGCCACTCAGCTGTGTCTGCAGCACGAAGCAAGGCAGGTAGCAGGGGAGGAATTCGGGGCGCATCTCTTCAAAGGAAACACCTCAGCCAAGAGCAGCAGGAATGGGAGCTCTGTTCCCAAACCAGTCACGTCCCACTGGTAATAATAACAGTGTAATGACAGTGACAGGAACAACAGCAGCAGCATGACCACTAACACGTGAGCCCTTCCTCTGTGCCAGGTGCTGGTGGTATTCACACTGCTTTAGAGGAGAGGAAACTGAGGCCCGAGGAGGCCACAGGCTTGAATAAGATCACCAGGCGGCAAGCGGTGGCTCATGAACCAGATCCCAGGCAGCTGCCTCCTGAGCCCAGCCTCTCCCACACGGCTCCCTGCTGCTTGGCCAGTGTGTGAGCCTCATAGCACAGGGCCTTGCTCCTTGGGATTCAGGGACACCTGCCCTTTCTGTACTGTGTCACATTAAAAATCACGGGGGAATTTATTTGCTCGTGCCCTCCTTGCTCCATGGAAACTATGTCTACCGACCTCTAAATACACAAGTCATTGCGGAGGGCTATACACAAAAAACACACATACTATTCTTCACGCAGAGTTTGGAGGATTTTTAAGATTAATTTTGGCCATTTGCAATCTGTACCTTACTCCCCAGTGTTAGGTTGGGGTTCTTGGGAGCCTCGAGCCCTGGCTCCCAAGAGCCCCAACCATCGTTAGGAAGAAAGGATCCCAACATTCGTGAAAAGGCCTGACTAGCAGGAAGGGCTCTCATGAAAAACAGACATGGGCTGTTTTACAAAATGCACTTTACCCCAAGAAAGAGATGTCTCAGCCCTCCCTCCCTGTCTCTAGTTCTTAACTTACCCCCGCTCTATTAAACTTAGAAAGAACAGATGAGCAACAGCCAAGTTAGAGGGAGGAAATGAGCAAAAGAGGAGGGTCCTAAGAGGTGATGCAGGATCTCCAGGAAGGGGACCAAAAGGAAACTTCAAAGTGGGATTTGGCCCCAGGGACAAGGTTTCTCTCCCCGGTTCTGGTGATGGGGTGCATTGCTACCGTGAGAGCACCATCAGGAACTTGCAAACTGCGGACATGGGAAGTCGACGAGGAAAGGTGAAGCTGGGATCCACATGCCATATTTCATAAAATAGGGAAGGGTCCAGCCTAATGAGGAAACACAAGCACAGTCGAACAAAAAAAGTTATAGGCATCAGAAGGTTAAAGTTAAACCACCTGGAACTTACATGGATGTGCTGGTTCCGAGCACAAGCTCTCAGACAAGAATCTCACTCTTTTCATGCCCTAAGAGGGAACTCTCTGGAGAGTCCCCATCTGGACACGCTGAGGACAGTTGTTCCCGCTGGAGGCTGAGGGGCTCCCAACCCCAGACCCTCGCTAGCAAGCCATGCCTCCTCCCTTGCCCCCAGGTGACCTCGGCAATGTGTGGAGATCCTTTTGGTTGTCATGAGTTGGGGGAAGGTGTGTTACTGGCATCTGGCAGGTACAGGCTGGAGATGCTGTGCCCTACAATGTACAGACCAACTGTCCGGTCCAGAATGGCCGTGGTATGCAGGCTGAGAAACCCAGATCTACACTGAAACAAAGGTGGCGGGTGAAAGTTTGACGTCAAAAAGAAAGGTGTGGGGCGCCTGGGTGGCTCAGTGGGTAAAAGCCTCTGCCTTCAGCTCAGGTCATGATCCCAGGGTCCTGGGATCGAGCCCCGCATTGGGCTCTCTGCTCAGCAGGGAGCCTGCTTCCTCCTCTCTCTCTGCCTGAGTCTCTGCCTACTTGTGATCTCTGTCTGTTAAATAAACAAAATATTAAAAAGAAAGAAAGAAAGGTGTGCCACCACGATCATGAATTTACCTGCTGTGTAACCGAGGACTTCGGTCCCCTCACCTGCACGAGGGGATGATCAGCCCCAAATCCCGAGTGAACTCTGCTGGGGCTTAAGGAGACCTGGTTTTGGCAAGTGCTTGGTCACGGGTTTCACTCCATCTTCATCCCCTGCAAGGCTTGCAGATGCTCTGACTTGCACTGCGGCTAAAGGAATGGGATGGAGGAAGAAGCCGTGGAGTCTGGTTGGGGGGAGAAGCAATGTCTCCAATGTCTCCAGACTGCCCCTGGGTCCTACAAAGACCCACTGAGGATGTGACTCCCTGGTGGAGTGACGGGAACTCGATGGGCCAGGGACCTCACTGCTCCTAGCAAGCTGTGACAGGTAGGTGGGGTTGATGATGGGTTGGGGTCTACAGGGCAGGGCATCAGCTCCGTGACCTGCCTCAAAACCCAGGAATTGCTCCCATTCCTACAACAAGACAACCACAACAGAAGTAAGAATAATGTCCAAAATCTGTTGAACACTTAACCTGTGTCTGGCCAAGAATTAGGCCCTCTTCGTGGGTGATCTTATTTAATCCTCACAACCACTGTGGGAAGTGGGTAAGATGAATATCTCCATTTTATAGGAACTAAAGTGGTTTGTCCAAGGCCTCCCAGCTCAGACATAACTGGCCTTCACACCCAGAGCTCAGACGCCACAGTCCACAACCTTATGCAAAACAGCGCCATCCTCCAAAAGTGTACCATTTCCATCACCAACTGGACCGCCATATTCTAGAAGAAAGCCAGAAACCAAACTGATACCATAATTTCAATTAAAATAATTAATGTGTATGCATATTCGTACCAATGCAAGAAGGAAATTTCCTGCAATATTCACTGATTAACAGCATTTACTGATGAGTGGTAGAATTATACATGATTATTTTATTGCCTCTTTATATTTTTCAAAACTTCTCAAAGTTTTCACAATGAACACAAATAGTTAATAATAAAACATCTTTTTTAATTAAATTTATAAAATTTTCTTTTTTTTTTTTAATATTTTATTTATTTGACAGAGAGAAATCACAACTAGGCAGAGAGGCAGGCAGAGAGAGAGGAGGAAGCAGGCTCCCCGTGGAGCAGAGAGCCCGATGTGGGGCTCGATCCCAGGACCCTGGGATCATGACCTGAGCCGAAGGCAGAGGCTTTAACCCACTGAGCCACCCAGGCACCCCTAAAATTTGCTTTTTTAACTTATTACTTTTTAGCAAAAAATCCACCAAACAGCCTTCAATTATTGTCTAGACCAGAAGTTGACAAACTATGGTCTGCCTGTTTATGTAAATAAAGTTTTATTGAAACATAGCCACACCCATTCATTCACATAAATGACTGTGCCTGCTTTTTGTTACACCAGTAGAGCTGAACAGCAGTGAGTAGACACATGGGAACACAGCATCCCCTTTCTAATCTGGCCTAAGATGGACCTCTTATTTTCCCACTTCAACTTCTCCTCACAATGTGTCTCTGCTTGTTTTGTTAGAGCCCAAACTGGACATAGCAGGAAGCTAATGAGGCTAAAGCCCCTTCTTAGAAAGGAATCCATATGGTCTTGCACTTTTACAAAATTTGGAAATTATTTTTTTTATTTTAAAATTATTTTTCTTGAGGAAGCCCTCCCCCAGATTATGTTTCAGGCTCCTCAAACTTGGATCCACCCCTACCTAAAGCCCTAGGCACTTAATTGCCCTTATTCCATTTTTTTTTTTTTAAAGATTTTATTTATTTGAGACAGACAGAGAGGGAGCACAGAGGGAGAGTGGGAGGGAAAAGCAGACCCTCCACTGAGCAGAGAGGCCGATGTGGGGCTTGATCCCATGACCCTGGGGTCATGACCTGAGCCGAAGGCAGAGGCTTAATTGAACCACCCAGATGCCCCATCCTTATTCTATTTTTAAGACCACAACCTGTTCGGTGGTGAGAAAGGTCTGGTCCTACCAATCCCCAAGCAGCTTTAGGCATGATGAGCTCTTTGGATTTCCAAACCCCTGATGGCCAGCTCCCACAGATGGAAGCAGTTACCCTTCAATATACAGCTCCAGAGACCACAGGGAAGGGACCCTACCCACCCACCAGGCCAGTCCTCAGGATCCACCAGGAAGCTCAGAGCAAACCATCCAGACAGAGGAGCCCTGATGGCACCCACAACCATGACGGGAAAGGAGTAACACACCAGCTCACACCTACCATCTCTCAGCCATTCATTACCTGCACTGAAACCCCACTAGTCAATGCAATTTATGTATTTCCTGATACAGAGCCGTCACATTTTCAAAAGATAAGAGGCAGGTGGAAGTTACAAAACTGCCTTCTAAAAAGTCAAGTTGGTCACAAGAACAAGAAAAGGATCAAATCACATAACGTGTGTACAAATACCTTATTGTTTAGTTTAAAAACTTCTTCCAGTTCAAACCATTCTGGTGGGGCACTTACATCAATCCAGAGCCTACAGAGCCCAGTCGTCCAATCAGATGCCCATCCATGCCTTAACAGTCAGTGGATAGTGTCCTTCACTCTCTAGCTCCTGGTCTATTCTTATCTCGTCTCTCTCCACTGTGAGGAGGGGGCTTTGTGGGGTGCAGCTGGCGGTTTTGATAAGCAGGTGTCATGAGTATGAAAATGACCTTGCTCATCAGCTGGTGGGAACCCAGCAGACAAGGGAGTCACTGTGTCACTGTCTACCAGGTCCCAGCCCCCAAAACAAGGCACAGTGAGGCCCTGGAGTTGGGGGAGGGAAGCTCTTCCTCCCTCTCTCTCTCTCTCTCTCTCACACACACACTCACACACACACCCCAGACTGGGGGGGAGTCACCAGACAAAAGGAAACCTGCATAATTTCACCATTTCACCCAAGAGAGGAAAAGATTCCACTGAACAGGAAAATTAAAATCTAACAGTGAGGATGTGTTGAGGTGTTTTCCAAACAGCAGAGAGGGACAAAGATAAACAAAGGACACTGATCTCTCAGAAAATCAAAGGGAAAGTCTGCATTCTCTGCAGAGCTGGCAAACGCAATTAGGAGAGAGTCGGCGGATGCGGAAGGAAGGGAGGTATACTCACCCAGCTGATTCCAGCCTCCAGACAGCCAGGGCCGTGTCAATGCTGTTACTGTACCAGCCACTGGAAGGGGGCCAACACGCAGGACATGCTCTGGTGGCGGGGGGGAGAGAATGTCCCCTAACCCAGTTTCCAATTAAATGTGGGTTAACTGGCACTGCTCCTTGCAGCTCAAGGGGCCGATTCAGAGCTGCAAGGAGCGTTTTTCAAAGTTAAAAAAAGAGCTGAGCCCGCCAAGCCAGCACCTTTTATTTTCTCCCATCCTGTCAGTTGCTCAGCCTGACCCATGGCTAGCTGAGTTGACTCGTTGGTCCTTGGAGAAAGAAGCCCTCCCTATCACCATCAGCTCCAGACCCAGACACCCTCCCAACACATGTGGGGCTGAACTCCATTCTGCATTTCCCATGGAGTGGTCACTGCTGCCCAAGGATGAGTCACCCGTGAAAGCTACACATTGTCCCCAACAGACAAAAACGCTCAACCCAGGAGAGTGGTCCATTCGCTCTTCTCCAAGCGCCAACCTCTGTCTGTAACTTCTAGAGGCTCCTGCCACCCAGGCAGTCACTCTTCTCTTCGGTCACTGACACAAACATGAGGAGAGAGCCTTCGGTGACATTCTAGCACGAAGAGAGTGCAGACTATGAAAACCGAAGCCAACTTCCAGCAAGGTGTTTACAGGCCAAAGAGAAGTATAGATCAATTTGTTGGCAGTAATACTAAGTCACATTTATTGCACATCGACGAAGGTACTGGGTTAAGGCAGTATGCTTTACCCATGATTTCATTCAGTCCTCAAGGCTACCCTATAAGGTAGGCCCTATTATTAGCCTCACTTTACATTCAAGAAAACTATAGCCCAGGGGCGCCTGCGTGGCTCAGTGGATTAAAGCCTCTGCCTTCAGCTCAGGTCATGATCCCGGAGTCCTGGGATCGAGCCCCACATCAGGCTCTCTGCTCTGTGGGGAGCCTGCTTCTTCCTCTCTCTCTGCCTGCCTCTCTGCCTACTTGTGATCTCTGTCAAATAAATAAATAAAAATCTTAAAAAAAAAAACAAAAACAAAAACAAAAAACTATAGCCCAGAGAGATTAAGTCATTTACCCAAGGTTACACCATGCAACAGTCAGGATTTGAATCAAGGCAGTCCATCTCAAGAGTCTGGTTCTTAAATACCACGTTATCATTATTACTAAACCAATTTAGAACTGCAAAATTAAAGGCATGTTAGAGTGTTCATACTTGGGGGGAGGTTATGATCTTGTCAGCCTACTTTTACATCACTTCTCACCCTACCTCCCACCAAGAGATGCTAAAAACTGGCTTTTCAAATATAAGAATCACATGTGCCAGACAATGTGATGAGCACACGACACCTGTCAAGACCACCCTATGAGGTTGGTATTAATATGATCCCATCTACAGATAAAGACACTGAGGTTCAGGAAGATTAACAGCCTTGCCCAAGGTCATAGAACAGAGCAGGGATTTGAACCCAAGAATGTCAGTTACCAGCACGTACATTCTATTATATACAGCACCTTTCACAGAGTTTCAAGATTTTTCCAGGGGGGAAAAAATCAAGAGTATCATGAAATAAGAGTCAGAACAAAGTAGGTGGCTGGCCTATAGCAGCAGATCATCTGTCTGGCCTTGAACCTGCATCAGCCCATGACCTTCAGCAGACCCTACCTCTCTTGAGGCCTCAGTTTCCTCATCTATGAAGGAGGAGAAAGGGAGCAAGGGGGACTTCCAATACTACGACTGGACAGTGCATTCGTAACCCCCTAGCGCACAGACGGCTCGGCATTTATCCTCTGTAGATGGTAACTTCCTTCCTCTCTCCTCACACAAGTCTTTAGGAACAGGTTCCTATCTGTCCCTGGACTCAGGTTGGTTCACCCAGTAGAGAGTTCCTAGGGACAGCCTGAGGCCAGGCTCTACTGGGGTAAAGCAGGGAGGCTGGGAAGAAGCTAGTAAAGAGGGTTTGAACAAGTATTGCACCTTGATCTGAAGACTAGAAACATATGTAGAAAATCACTGAATTTGCCCTGAATTTGACACACACCATATATAAAATGAAGCTTAAAAGACAAAAAGTATGTGAAGATATGACAAATCATACAAGGCAAGATTTTGCCAAACTAAAACTTGGTTACTATACAAGCTCCACATAAAATATTTAACATCCTGTCAAAGACACCCCTTTGAAAGTGTCTACCTTCTAAGTTTATTTTGGAAAGGAGACAATAGAGAATCACCAAGATGAATGATTACATTGGGTGAGTGCGTCAGCAGTAAGGGTGACCCAGGGTCACCCTTCATTTAACAACCAAATCTCAAAGTGCCTAGCTGACACCTTAACTCCCCACTCCTGTTTCTATGCGTAGTTCAGTGGAACAAGTAAGGCCTAGAATTTCAGATAGAGATTAGAATCTGGCTCTGACACTGACCTGCTGGGCCCTAGGCTTAGATCACAGCCCCCTGCAGTCTCCCCTCCAATCCATGAAAAAGGACAGCAAAGACCACAAAAGAAGGGGGATCACTGGCCCCAATGACATGGACATCGGGTATTTCTGCCACTGTGCTTCTGATTGCCCAACTGTAGGTAACAGTACTTGGCCTTCCTACCCACTCCCCTCTCTGTCCAAGGATTCAGATAAGGCTGATCTTATCCCCAACCCTCAAGGTCCAGAAGACAGCATGTGTCCCAAGCAGAACAAATATGAGTCTACTTGGGAAGTCTTGTTGGAACAAGTAGGAATGATAAATTCTCAGCCTACAGCTGTGGGAGAATGTCAGAGTGTTAGAAGCTCCAGAGCTGGAGCTTCTGGGAGGTATCATGTAAAGGAAGTCTTCCTGGGAATGAGGCCAATACAGAAGAAAGTGGAGCCAAGAGAAGGAAAGAGTGAGAGCAAAACCTAATAATGCTGAGCCCCTGGATCCAGCTATGCCTAAAGCTACCCACTCTTGGGCTGTCCATTTATATGAACCATATATGCCCTTAATCCACGTTGAATCCAGGCTAAACTGTGTTTCTGTCACTTGGAAAAACAACAAATCCTGACTAATGGAACCACTGCATAGAATTGTAAGAACTCCGAGCCACAAGAGGCACTGGAGGCCAACCAACCAGAGTGCTTTGCACATATCAGCATTTAGTAGCAATATGCTGGCCTAACAAATTAATGGTTTGTTCATCACTCCAGTTCTGACTTCTCAAACTGAAGTTAAGCTATCCTGTTGACATTATTCTAAACCACAGGATAAATCAACTGCATCTTCACGGAGCAGTAATTCAAATGACGGCAAGTAGCTTGAAATGGTTTTTCCTTAAAAGAAATACAGAGCTCAACCAAATGTGGCTCACTCCAGGAAGGCAAGGATGGGTCAATATTAGGGAAATCTATCCATATAATTTATGTCATTAACAAGATCAAGAGGAAAAACACATGTCTCCTTAGATGCCAATCTTGTTAAATTTGAACATTTATTCCTTTTTTTTTTTAATCTCTTAACAAAATAGAAATAGAGAGCAACTTCATTAAGAGATATATAGCTTAAACTGAGAGCAGGGATTCCTACTGGTGTCAGTGGAAGGTAAAAATGACCCAAGATATCACCATTATTTAACATTACTCAGGAAGCATTTGCCAATCTTTTAGACCAATAAACAAAGTTTTACCAGATGGGAAGGAAAAAAAAGCAAAATTCCATTAACTTGCAGATGATGTGATTATGTTATGTGCCCCAGAAAAAATTCTCCCCACAAAAAAATAAATAAATAAAACAAGCTCTAAAAAACTATTAGAACCAGTAGGACAATTGTACAATATCTGTCAACATTAATAAAAGAAATTATTCATCAACAGCTTTCCTAGATACAAACAAAACAAAAACAAGAAAACGTGAGTGATTTTTCTAAACACATTCTTTCTTGCACTGTTTTTTCCACTCCCTGTTTAGTTCCCTGCCCTTACAAAACCTAAACCGAACTACAAAACCCTGCAGGGCAGGACCCCTGTTAGAGGTCATCTGGCTCCAGCCTGTGCTGGTCCCTGTAGATCCCCGAGCTCAGCACAGTGCCTGGCACACAGCCAGCTCCATCAGTACCCATCCTTGAGGAAGACGTTGGCTTCTGGTCGGACTGCACACAGGTGGGACCAAAGCCACATTGTCCCAGCTGCAGTCCTGGGGAAAGTCTTTACCTGAGTTCCCATGCTCTCCTTCCATCTAGAGAGCAAACGCCTTAAAACTCTCCATCCACACCCCAGCAGAACACCCCAGACTAAACCAGTGCTTTGTAACTGCATCTTGATTATTCTGTGGGCCGGGTGAGCCCTTCAACCATTGGGGTTCCACACCCCACCCCCAGCCTCCCCAGCTCTCCAAACCTGATTCTCTACCTTTGGAGTTGAAAAGGTTGAATTACCTCCAGGGAAAGTGCCAGGCTCTTGCCTGGAAGGAATGTATATTTGATTCCCCAGGAGGGAGATTGCCACACCTGCTCCCCACCAGCAAGGGTTCAGCATCAGGACGGAGGCTGCCTTTCACCCAAGACCCATCTTCCACAGACTGGGGGCTGTAAGAGTTCCATGGATTGGGTTTCCCCGTACCACCTCACAATGTTGTGCCCATTTGAGTGCCCTCCAATCTGAGTGGCTTTAAACATTTCCTAGTGGGCAGTTTGTGCCAGACCCCACTAGACCCTTCCATAAGCCCTTCTTGTCCTATGTCTCCTATTCTTTAGCTATGACTTATACTCATGGCTCCTTCTACACTGTGAGCATGGTCCACATCCAACTATACCCCTGGATACAGACTGTACAGCCTGGCGGTGCATGGAGCACATGAACAGTACTCGGATAATTGTTGGCTGGGTTTTTTTTAAGAGATCAGCATACATTAGGGACGCTCACTGGAAAGTAGAGGGCATGCGTTCTGATGGCTCTTCCTTGGGTCTGTGGTTGGTGGGAGAATGATTTAGGGACTGAGAGTGGACTCAGGCCAGGTGCCAGGTGCTGAGTAACAGAACTGGACATTGCTTACTGAACCTTCCTGTCGACTGCCACTGTTATCTGCCTTTCACGGATGGCGAACTGAGACTTGGAAAATGTCGACACTGAGCCAAGATCATCACCACCTCCCCTAACACCCTCCTGGCAGTTCCCCTTGTCACTGGAGCTGCCCTATAAGAAGGAGGCCACCAGGAATTAGGACATGCTGATGGGCTCCCATGAGCAGAATGCCCACCCTCCATGCCTCAGTGGACTATCCTGGCTAAAATCTCAGTCCCACTCCTGGGGCAGACAGAGCAGCACCCCCCACCCCCACACCATTCTGTAGGGGGGCTCTGAGCTCCTGTCTGCAGAGAGAAGATAAGTGAGGGTCCCAAACATATGAGAAGCAGATGGGGTGCTGAAAAGGCTTTCTCCTCTCAGCTAGTCAAAGACAGGTTTAAGTCTGAGCCCTATAATTACCTGTGACATTAGGGCAGGTGCTTAAAACTCTGTTTCCTCATCTGCAAAAGAGACAAACAGTGGGTCTTCTGCTCAGTCTCTGTGATGTCTGGAGACAACGTATATAAAAAGCCCTTGAGGAAGGAATCAGCAGGTACTGTTATGACTTGGAGGAATTTATAATGTTATAACTTATAAGGTACTATAAAACTTGCCCTGGGGACGCCTGGGTGGCTCAGTTGGTTAAGCGGCTGCCTTCGGCTCAGGTCATGATCCTAGCGTCCTGGGATCGAGTCCCATATCGGGCTCCTTGCTCGGCAGGGAGCCTGCTTCTCCCTCTGCCTCTGCCTACCTCTCTGCCTACTTGTGATCTTTCTCTCTCTGTCTCTCTCTCTCACAAATAAATAAATAAAATCTTAAAAAAAAAAAAAAAAAAAAAAACTTGCCCTGTAGAGGATTAGCCCAGCCCACCAGAGAACTGAAGATCTTTTTCAGTGTCTTTATGGCTGTTCTCCCAAGACCTGTCCTAATCAATGCCTTTGGTCAGTACAAGGACAGATCGGGCCTTGGAGGAAAAAACTGTTAACAAAGCAGCACTTGAGGTTCAGAAGCCTGAGTCTGTGTCTTGGCTCTTTTATTCCTTTGCAAGAGGACCACGGTGTAACCCTTTGTTTCTCAGAATCTCAGTTCCTCACCTGTCCAATAACATCATCTCCCTTAAGAGTCTTCACGTATCTCAAAAAAGATCATGTGTACTGATTAGATTACTTTAACAATAACCTAGTAAGATGTCTACGGGGTTATGCCAATGAATGCAATAAGGAGCCTGTTCTGTTTTCACATTTATTCAACCCATGTTTATTGATCCCAGGCACTGCCCTGAGGAATCAATGAGAAGAAGACACACAGACCCCATGTGCCTCCATGCTGGACTTATAGTTGTTTTAAACAATATATGGGAAATTGTAGGTTTAGAAGGAAGCTCACCCATCAACCAACACCCTTCTTTGAAGCCATTGAGGAATCTGAGAGAGAAGTAAAGAAACACATCCAAGGTCACACAGCCAGGAAGAGGGCAGTATTTGCACAGGAGAGTTTCTGCCTAAATAAGAACCTTTATGAAGATACCGCTTATTCTCAACGGACTCACCAGCAGGCTTATAAAATGGGTTGGAAGACTCATTCCACCTCTTGCCTACTATACTATTTAAAAGTTCCTAACGAAAACAAAATAATTATGGAACATTGAAAAAAATAAAACAAAAATTTAAAAAAAAGAAAACAAAACAAACAAAAAAACAAACCAAAAACTGCTAAACAATTCAAATCCAACAATCGTGTTTTTGGTTATTTTGCCTTTCTATCCTAGGCGCATCACTAAAGCTCTGGGAAGAAGCCTCAATGGCCCAGCATGTCGCCAGTGCGGTCTATGCAACAGCAAATGTGGGGAGCTGCACACTCTACCCTCTCCTGAGAGGCCACTCCATGCACACTGACCTTTTAAAGGCTATTTTGGGTCTGAGAAAGGCCACATATAAATGAGCTTAAGTCAGTAAAACCCAAACAAGTTTGGCGACAGGCCCCATTTTCCCCTGCTAAGCCTCCTGGTGTTTGGAAGAAACCATATTCTAATGAGCAGATTGTAAGAAATACTGCAGTGATCTCTAAGAAGACAGCATGGACAGTGACCTTACCCAAGGTCACAGGGCTGGTGAGTCCAAGAGTTAAGGCTAGAGCCTCAGGTCAGGAGAGGTTGCACTCTCCCCTTTGCTGGGTTTCCAGCCTCTCAAGGTCAGCAGCTGAATTTTGGGAGGGTGGAGGAAGTGGAGCGGGGCCCCACATAGCCCTGTGGGCAGTGAACAAGGAGCTCATAAAAATCAGTGACCAAAACAGCTCCAGCCTGAGGACAAGATGGAAGCTGATAAGGAGATGAAGAGAACGACGAACAGCACGCAGCAAACCGAACCTGTCTACAGGTGAGGGCTCTCAAGCAGGGGGCAAATCAGATACCCCTGAGCACCAAACAGAGGGCAAACCTGTCTTTGGGACACAGCCCTTCGTGTCGCCGTCTACAAATGACTGTTTTCTGGCCAGTTCGGTCCACCAAAGCCACTCACAGGCTGAGAGCCTACTGTGTGCTGGGCCCTGAGCCAGATGTGGGTGTTCCTATACCAGGCAAGGCCAGCCTTCTGGGAGAGGGAAGTTGAGCAGAGCTGGCACAGAGGAGGTGCTCAAGACATACTGAAATACGTGAGCGAGCCTGAGAAGATCTTTATTTTCATAAAGAGACTTGCATTTCTGCGGGCTGAGAACGAAACGTCTTTATAATTCCTTATTTGAGCATTTTCCCAAAATGCTTATGGCTGCTGAGCAGTGAAGGGATACTGACTGACCAACCCACCCACTGACTGAATGAATGGATAACTGACTGACTGACTGACTGACTGAATGAATGAATGAATGAATGAATGAATTAACGAACACACAAACTTAAACCTTTCCATCTCTCCGGCATGGGCTCAGTCCTAACCACGCACACATGTCACCAGTCCCTTCACAGGAGGGATTTACAAGTAGAGCAAGGACTTCTCCCTTCAAAATTTTCCTCTTCAAACATCAGAAATTTCACATGCCTAACTCCACTGTGGCACAGCTGAGAAACTGAGGCCCAGGGAAGCATTATCCATCCACAGTCACTGGTGGCTGCAGAAAAGTTAATTCCCCAGGGGCTTCAGCTCCTAGAAATCCTGCCTTCTCATGAGTCAGCTCCTAGAGCTGGAAGTGGTGAGTCACCACTGCTCAGGCAATAAAAGCTGTAGGGAGAGGTCTCCTCAATAAAGTCACGAGGTTGAAAGACAAAAGACCCACAAACCACCAGGGCCAAACCGAGGTCTCCAGGGAGCCGCTCTCCTCAGGAAAGTGGGGTTAGCCCTCGGAGAGCTGAGCGTCCTTCTCACTGGCCGGCTTTGTCATATCACCTTATCTCAGGGACCCATTGTCAATACTCTGCCTCCTACACTCGGTCCAGAAACACTAGTGAGCACCTACTGTGTGCCATACCCTGGGTAAATGATAGTGAGCAAAGCGGTATGATCTGGCCCCATGGAATTCACAGTCCTTTCAGTAAGGCAGACACTAAAATATAAACACATACAATGAGAACTTGTGTCAACTGATTGCCGTTTCTTTTTTTTTTAGTATTTTATTTATTTATTTGACACAGAGAGAGAGATCACAAGTAGGCAGAGCAGCACACAGAGAGATGGGGGATGGGGAGCCGGCTCCCTGCTGAGCAGAAAGCCAGATGTGGGGCTTGATCCCAGGACCCCGAGATCATGACCTGAGCTGAAGGCAGAGGTTTAACCCACTGAGACACCCAGGTGCCCCTGATTACCATTTCTAAAACACAAGTCAGGGGCGCGTGGGTGGCTCAGTCGGTTGGACGTCTGCCTTTGGCTCAGGTCATAGTCTCAGGGTCCTGGGATGGAGCCCATGTAGGGCTCCCTGCTCCATGGAGAGTCTGCTTCTCCCTCTGCCTCTGCCCCTACCCCAACTCATGCTCACTCGCTCTCTCTCAAATAAATAAACAAATCTTTTTTAAAAATAAAAATAAAATACAAGTCTGGCCCTATCAGCCTCCTGATAAAAAATCTTCTGAGGTTCCTCACCCTATGTAAGAATAAAAATAAACAGACAACCATGAAAACAGCCACCTTTATTGGGTGTTTACTATATGCCACGTACTTTATTGTGATTAACTCGGGACATGCCCCAACAACCCACTGCAGCAGAAACTATTATTATCACCACTGACCAACCAAGAATAGTTTTCCACTTAACTGCTGCTCATAGCATGTGCCTCCTGCCCCCACACCCGACTCTGGATCCTCTAAGAACTCACCTTACCCATCTTTCTGTATCTGCTGCACAGGAAGTATTCAGTAAATGGCCACTGAATGAATAATCAGTTGATGGATCAAAGGGCAAGTTTCCTTCAAGACATTACTGGCTAAACGAGCTCAGTTTCTGGAACAAGTACTGCTCAGTGTTCTAATAACAACACTAGCAGTAACTGTGATGTACAAAGAGCCAGAGTCAGACCTGGGACCTGAGCCCGAGGCTTGTCTATGTGCGAATTCAGACAAACACATCATCACCCTAGGCCAGGCTGCTTAAACTATTGATGAAGAAACAAGATATTATAATAATGAGACTAAGATCATCTGGGTCTACACGTGGATGTCTCTGAAACATCATGGGAGGGGGCTTTAGGAAGGCCTCTGGAACTGCACACTGCCTGCTTTTAGAATGAGATCTAAACTTGCAATTTTAGAGTAGGGTGACTGATTGGGCCTCTGGGTGCAACTGACACACTTCCTTCCATAGCTCAGTGGTTGCATAAAGGAGATTTACTCCAATGACAAATATGCCCAACCTGGTGTTTAAAAAAAAAAAAAAAAAGGAAAGAAAAGAAAAGGAAAAAAAAAACAAGCCTTACTCAGTCATGTGACTCTTGAACTTGGGCTTGTTAGTTTCAAGGCCCACGCTGAGGGTAGAGATTACTTAAATAAATAAATAAACCTAAAAAAAGAAGGAAGGAGGGGCACCTGGGTGGCTCAGTGGGTTAAGCCCCTGTCTTCGGCTCAGGTCATGATCTCAGGTCCTGGGATCGAGTTCCGCATCGGGCTCTCTGTTCAGCAGGGAGGCTGCTCCCCACCTCCCTGCCTGCCTCTGCCTACTTGTAATCTCTCTCTCTGTCAAATCAAAAAATAAAATCTTTAGAAAAAAAAAAAGAAGAAGGAAGCAAGGAAGGAAGGAAAGAAAGGGGAAAAAGAGCCAACAGCCAACAAGCCAACCAACAGCCAACCAAGATTTCATTACAGTTTCAACCTATCCCAGGAAGGTGACCTTATTAGAAGTCAACCTGAAATTTTCTCATCAGCACTAGAGAGATCACGTGCAAGATTAAAACCCTGCCATTCCCTCCCCAACCCAAAAAAGGTGTCTTGACCTAAAACAATCTTTACTTTTGCTAATAACTTTCTTGCCCACCCTCCTTCCTCTAAAAACCTTCCTATTCTGTACACCTCCTTTCTACTTGCCCAGGTCATGAATCGTTTAATAAAAGCCAGTTTGATCTTCAAGTTTACTTGGTTGAATTTTGTTTTCTAACACTAGAAAACCCCTTTCCAGAGAAGCATGTTGGACAAACTTGGTGTGAGGCTGCCACCCCAACCAGACCCCAGAACAGAGAAGATGTTGACACGCAGGAGCCTGTGTTCACATGGCGGCTGTGGCAAACCCAAAACCAAACTCTCAGCTCCCACCTCTCCCCCGGGGAAGGCCATAGATGTAGAATAACAACCAAGTGTGGCTAAGGCAACCGCAAACACCAGCATGATGGCCCCACAGCTCCGTCCTCAAGGAGAACTCAATGTGGACATGTTTGTCACGGCAAGGGAGGGCAATGGTAGGAGCTGTTCTGTCCTAATGTTGCCTAATGGCCATAATGAGGGTAAGAACACAACTCCCTACCCTATAGGGCCATGTGAGAATTAAATGAGATACATCGGCCCAGTGATCCATACAGAACCTGACACACAGTATCTTCTCAGAGGATTGCCAATGGTGATGATGGCGGCGACAGTTGGTGGATAGAACCACCTGAAGTAGGAAAATCCAGCCAAAGGCTCTTCAAAACCAGGAGCCTAGAGAGAAGCAGGTAATCCTGTGACATACTCTCCTGGAGAAGCATGCTTAGATACTTTTCAGAAGAGAAAACAAAGCAGCACCCACTCCCAGATCAGACCAGGACTGCCCAGATGTCCTGGGCCTTGGGATAGGTCACTAGGTCCCTCTGAGGACAGAGGTTCACCCTCTGCCATTGGGAGATGAAACCAGGTAACAGGGACCTGAGGAGATGAACTTCCCCAGAGTCAAGAGAAGGAGGAGAACATGACAACCACGGAGAGATACCACTGTTCACCCAACGGACTGGCAAAAACGGAAGAGCGTGAAGAGCTGGGGTCCAGCAGGAGGGCAGGCAAACAGGAGATCTGGCACCCTGTTGACAAGTTGTCTTTAGAGAATGACTTGGCAATATGTAGTAAGGTCTTTTTTTTTTTTTTTTTTTTTTAAGATTTTATTTATTTGACAGACGGAGATCACAAGTAAGCAGAGAGGCAGGCAGAGAGAGGGGGGGAAGCAGGCTCCTTGCCGAGCAGAGAGCCCAATGCGGGGCTCGATTCCAGGACCCTGGGATCATGACCTGAGTCGAAGGCAGAGGCTTTAACCCACTGAGCCACCCAGGCGCCCCTGTAGTAAGATCTTAAACATATACACAGGATGGTGCGAAAACTCCATTCTTCAGTAACTTCCTAGGAGAACTATCTGCCCACGTGTGCAGGAGGCACGTACCCGACAGTGCCTCCCCACTATATAAGGGCAAACAATGGGACCCACCTACCCACCACCCACAAGAACACGGCTCAATAAACAGTGGGATTCTTATGCCACACATATGCTATTCATTTCGTAGCAGATAAAAGGAAGACTCTCGCGTACTGTCTTGAAAACATTTTAAGACAGATTATTGAATTTTTTTAAAAGATTACAAAATAGGGGCGCCTGGGTGGCTCAGTGGGTTAAAGCCTCTGCCTTCAGCTCAGGTCATGATCTCAGGGTCCTGGGATCGAGCCCCACATTGGGCTCTCTGCTCAGCAGGGTGCCTGCTTCCTCCTCTCTCTCTCTGCCTGCCTCTCTGCCTACTTGTGATCTCTGCCTGTCAAATAAATAAATCTTAAAAAACTAAAAAAAATAATAAAATAAATTTAAAAAGATTACAAAATAGACCAATAAGCATAGTATGACTGCCTGTATCAAAAGAACAGAAGGGTGGGGGGTGGGGAGAAAAGGAAAGAAAGAATGGCTTTTTTTCTCAGTATGTAAGCACCTAGAAAAAGTTCTGGAAGGAAATATACAAAAGTAGGTCACAGTAGTTACTTCTGGGAAAGGCAGGTGTGGAGTGGGGAGGCTGGGAATGAAATTAGGGGAGGGTGGGTCACCTATTTTTAACTAGGAAAAAATATATCTATGCATCTCTTGGGCATTAAAATTCAATTAAATGAATATATTTGTTTTTAAGAAGAAAAAGAGGAAGTGGAAGAAAGAGAAAGATGTAGAGGCCACCAAAGCTAAGGGACTGTCTTTGCCTTCTTTCAGGGACTGGCCACCCACACATGTAGATATAATCAACTGAGAAATTGTCCACAGTTTCTAGGAATGAGTGCCCACAGCTTTTAGAATCAAATATTTAATTCTATACCACATTAGTTCTATTTATACCAATTCTTCCTTCTAAGTCATAGAAAAAAATCTCTCATACTTAACAAAGGTATCCTCCTCTGGTGTCAAAAATTGGAGATGGGAAAAGGGGACAAAAGAAGTCCTACTATTTCCAATTCTCGATGGCCTCCACTGACATACAGAGACGTAGAGGAAGTCCTACATTGTATTTAACTGATGCATGTGAGAATTTCAAAATGTTTAATTTTTCAAGATATTTTTACCTTTCCTTGTTTCCTTCCATTCCTCTAAAGACACACTGATTCATTACTGTGGAAATGTCCATAGACACAGCATGGCTGGGCCAGGTCTTCTTTCTGAAAGCAAAACAACCAATATGTATAACCTGGGCATATTTATGTTATAAACACACAAAAAGTTGCATTAAATACATACAAGGGGAATATACCAAAGGCAGTCCAGGGTCCACTGAAATCCATTCTCCCTTTCTGCCACAGTTATTTGAGTTTTATCGGGGGCTACATCTCCCTGGTGTCCTTGCAGGTAAGTTCCCAGTGGAATGAGAGAGGAAAGGTGCCACTTCCCCATCTACGTATTAAAGACTTGGCACACAATTTACCCACCCTTCTCATTGGCTCCCACTAGCTAGAACACCGCTTGGACTGTGCAGACGATGACCATGCATTTATAAACAATGGAGCAACCAGACAGAAGGCACCTGGGCCTGTGATTGCCACCTTGGAACTACTACCTTAGAGAGAAATTGCTTTATTCTTTAAGTCACTGTTTTATCTGATCCTATTTTTTTTTTAAAGATTTTATTTATTTATTTGACAGAGAGAGAGAGCGCAAGTAGGCAGAGAGGCAAGCAGAGAGAGAGGGAGAAACAGGACCCTGGGATCATGACCCGAGCCGAAGGCAGAGGCTTAACCCACTGAGCCACCCAGGTGCCCCTCTGATCCTATTTTTAAGGCTAGTTAAGTCTCATCACAGTTGGCACTATCCTTAAATATTCCCTTCGGAGCCCTTTTAACGGTGAGTTTGGTTATTTGGAGCTTCTGATGTCCTATGTGTATGGAGACAAGTAAGGCCAAACTATTTTCTATCACAACTTGGGTAAAACCACATGTAATTTATGTAGTACTCACTTAGTGTTAGACGGATGAAGATGTTAATGTGTATGTAATACCTTCCAGCGGGGAGACCATCAAGAGCAGGACACGTGGCAGAAATAGGAACACTGGGACCCACAGGCATGAGCTGTGAGCTTTGCTTCACAAAATGACTACTTGGAGTGGTAAAATATCCCAATGAATATGACATCCACAGTTAGGGATTTGAGTCTATGTGCTTGGAAGCAACAGAAACTAGGAGAGACACAGAGATAAGACAGAGAACTAGAGAGAGAACGTTTCAATGGGCAGAGGGCTCTGCCGGCTCGGTCTTCCACCCCATGAGCATCTGTCCCAGGTGAGTCTGAGATGCGATGCTGAGCTTTCCTCCTCAGCCTCACATACTGCATTCCTCCCCACCTGGGGTGGGGTAGGCAGGAAAGCAGATTCTTTTTCGATGGGCATGGTCTCAAACCCAAACCAGCTGCTTCATCTGGTGTCAACCAAAGAAACAGCCATCAGTTTCAACACTGGAAGACTGTCTGTGCAGACCATATTGAGAGAGGGAGTATGGGCCTTCAACCTGGTGCCTCCTAGGCAAAAGGGGGTTCGGGGTAATTTGGACACCTGTGATCTTTCACAGTCTCCCATGCTGCTGCATCAGGCTGCTGAGCCTCAGATCTGCTTGGCCCAATCTCCCGCCCAACCTCCTCTGTCGGCCCCACCATGAGTCTGGCCTTTTTCCGGATCAAAGCACTATTGTGGGCCACCTGGCTGGCTCAGTCGGTAGAGCATACAACTCTTAACCAACTAAGCCACCCAGGCGTCCCAAGCATACAACTCTTGATCTCAGGGTTGTCAGTTCAAGCCTCATTTGGGTTCAGAGATCACTTAAAAAAAAGTTTGTTTGTTTGTTTTTTTAAAAAGGATCCATGAGGATAAATCTCAAATCCAGGTGAGCAGGACCGGATATCTTGGACTCCAGCACCCAAAGGCATTGGAAAGAGTCAGTATTGGGGAGAATCCCCAGCCATAGTCTCCAATGCTGCTTTTCTATTTAACTTGCAAAAAGCACACCATGAGATATTTTTGGCATCTGGATCCCTGTCTGGGACCACTGCTCTGGCTTCCATCAGAGTGAACTTCATCAGCTAAGGCATGTGCATTACAGAGGGGCCCAGAACAGAAGAAGGCAAGAGGGAAGATGCGGATCCTGGAATGAGGAGAGATGGAAGGGTAGTGAGATGTGGGCTCAGAGTCTCGGAGGGCCACCACATTCCCACCATCCCCACTATGAAGGGAGAGGGGAGAAAGCAAGCAGCCCACACCAGAGTCACTTCTGCAGCCCACTTCAGCTCAGCCTGGAGGCCACATCTGCTCAGTGTACAAGCCCTTCCACAGCACAGTAACCGCTGCAAGGAGGTTTGACACCTACGGCCCCAAACTATGCCAACTCTCCTCAAAGACCCATTTCCCGAGCAGCTGTGAGGGATCAGGCCCTGCCCTCAAAGGAACCCCAGCTGGTTCCGGGTCAGGGTTTCAGGTTTTCCCTCCCCATGCTAGAGAAAGTATTCCATAGACAACCACCAATAAACCATCACCTTTCTGCCTGTGGCAAGGGGCAAGGATTGAGGGCACCCAACTCTTGTACCCCAGCCCTGAGGGGTGCCCAAGGCACTGTCGTGGATTTTTTCATCCATTTCTCACATCAGCCCAGGATGCAGATACTGCCTCACTTTACAGATCAGGAAACTGGGCACAAAGAAGATTTGGCCATATGCCATACAGACAACAAAACGGTGAAGTCGAGATCTGAACCAAGCATTTGATCTGGGAATCCGTGCCCCTAATCACTATATTATAATGTGCACAGTAAAGCTCAGTGATGGCTGAAGGAATGAACAAACAAATGATGAATGAATAGCTTCAAAAGCAGTTTCAGGAATGGGGGGACTGTGAGGGACAGTGTCTCTATAAAGCCCTAGGAGGGTGGACCATGAGCCTGACCCCACCGACCCCGGATGCCAATCAATGGGTGATATTCTCAGACCCACCTCAAGACAGTCTGTCCCTGAACACTCCTAAGCCAGGGCTGCCAACTTCCATAAAAGGAATTTATTATCCTAATGCCACTGTCCCAAATAACCACAGCTACCTGTGTGCAGGCAGTAAACTCCGGGCTTGCACCCAGAGGCTTCTCATCCACCCACGGCCCCACAGGGAAGGCAGGACCATGCCCATTTTACAGACGCCAAAACTAGAGCTCCGAAAGGTGCGAGCAGCCTGACGTCCAGCACTTGCATGAGGGCAGTTTTCAAACTCTGAGCAACCAGCCGAAGAGCACAAGCTTTCTGCTGAGGCACGATATCTGCCACTCAACCTTGCTCAATCACAGAATTGCAAAGATCTGTGGCGTTCTAACTCTGAAGCTGAAAAGTTCTGTATTAATCTAACGTGACTCAGGAGTTTCCATCCCAGCCACTTCCATGGAAGAGGAATTCCACCTCACCCCAGCTAAACTCTTGGTACCACCTCTTCCTCATTCCTCTCCTTGGCTGGCTGGATCAGCATGGACCAGCATTTGCTGAGCACCAACTTCTTGTAAGGCACAACCCTGTCCTTGGACACCAAGCCCTGTTAATTCTGCACTGAAAAACCTCTCTTCTCAGGAAGCACCGAGTGTCGGCGAGGATATACAGCAATTACAACTCTCACCCCTGCTGTTGGTGGGAGCACAGGCGGGTCTAACTGCCCTTGAGAATGGCGGGAATAGTTGCACTTGCTCCTAGCACCATATGTGCACCAGGAGACATTTTCTAGAATGTTCTCAGTAGTACTATGAGTAACAGTTCTCTATTAGTTTCCTATTGCTGTTGTAACAAATCACCACAGACTTAGCGGCATAAAACACAAATTTATCCTCTTAAAGTTCTGGAGGTCAGAAATGAATCTAAAATGGGTCAGCAGGGCTGCATTCTTTCTGGAAACTCTCGAAGATAACCCATTCCCTTGTCCTTCCCACCTCCTGGAAACCACCTGCGTTCCTCATCTCCTGGCCCCTTCCTCCATTTCAAAGCCAACAATGCAGCATCTTCAAATCTCTTCTCTCACCTCTGCTTCCATTTCCATGTCTCATTCTTTGAACTGGACCCTCCCTCGTCCCTCTTGTAAGGATCCTTGTTACAATGGTCCCATCCAGATAATTCAGGATCATCTCTCCATGTCATGATCCTTAACGAACCTTTACTAAGTCTCTCTGCCATGTTAACTTACTCACTGGTATTACCAGTGAATGGTACCTGTCACCAGGTCATGGACATCTTTTAAGGGGCCATTACTTGACCTACCTCAAGCTCCAAACCAGAAATGACCCCAACGCTCACCAGCAGTAGAATGAATGAAATAAATGGTGGTCACTCACAACAATGAGAACAGAGGAGCTACAACTACTTGCCACAACACAGGTTGCTCTTCATGAGAAGATGCTGAGGCCAACACCTCACACACAAGAGTATAGCGCTCGGGACAGCAGTTGTGGTTGGGGGAGCAGAGACTTAGGAGGGCACGAGGGAGCTTTCGGGGTGCTGGCCAAGAGTCTGTTTCCTAATCTAGGTGCTGCTTACACAGATGTGCTCAGTTTGTGACAATCTATCAAGCTATGATCTGTGCCCTCTTTTCTGCAGGTATGTTATACTTTAATAAGAAGCTTTAGGAATTTTGTAACAACTAATTGATTCTGTTTAAAATTCCCCCCCACCACTCCACTCAAGTTCTCAGTTATCCTCTCAACAGATAAGGATGCCGCAAGTCTGTTTTCTATAAATCACCACAGCCATGCTAAATCCCCCAAATCTGCATCCTACAATTCCAGGCCAATAGTTATAAAAATACAGTAAGTGTATTTAAAACAAAGGAGGAGAAGGAGAAAGAGAAGCAGTAGCTTCTCTGCCTCTCTCATTCCATTTTCAGTCCACAGGCATGTGTCATTTCAGCTCTGGATGAAGCAGATCCCAGCTGGCCCCCTCATCACCCCCTACCCTGGCAATCACTGCCCACCCGACTGGCCCAGGATGTTTCCCTGACACCGGCCCCCTGGTCCTTCTCCCTCCTTTCACCCATCTGACACGTCCACAGGGAGCCCCACCTCCTCCCAGGAGCTCCCCCCAGCTCCTGGAGGACGTGCAATACAAACCACAGAATTTTGGAAGGACTTCCTTGCTGCTGTCACATACTAACTCTTAGTCATATCGAGTACCTAAATCTAAGCTCGTCCCAAAGACTGCAAATGCAAGAAAAGAAATCGAATCTTGTACATTCACTTCTTTACTGATGTGAACTTCTTACGCTAACGAAGAACGACTACTAACATTAACAGCCTTTGTGGAGCCTCTGCTTTGTGTCGCGTTCAGTGTTCCTCGTGCATTATTTCATTTCCTCTTCTCCCAGCCACTGAAGTGGATGCTGTCATGATCCCTCTTTTGAATAGGAGGAAACTGAGACACAGAAAGGCTAAAGAACACGCTGAGGGTCCCAAAGCTCATCACAGGAAGGATGGGATTTGAACCCATCCAGTGTGATTCCAGAGCCCACTCTGCTTCCCTATGCCCCACCCAAAAGCCAGAGTTAGGTGTATGACTGGTGTTTAATACACACTGTGACAGGCTTGATCACAAAACACACACACACACACATATATATTTTTAATATGTTATAAAACCCCTCACCAGTACACAAATAACAAATCAAGACTCTTCACCAAATAAGACCTTTTCAACCGCAGATCTCAAAGGAGGACATGCCCTCTGGAGAGATCTGCCGAAGCTCTGCATATTCCTTGCTCTGCATCATGCTTGGCATCCAGGGAGCTTCATAAACATTTATCAGTAAAAAACAGCCAGAATTTGTCCTCTAGGCTTTTATCAGAATAGGGAGAGAGATGGATACTTTTTTTTTTTTTTTTTTTGCCTGCCAATCTCAGGGTCAAAGCCAACGCCAGAGTTGAAGGCTGATTGGACAACTCAGTCTGTGACCACAAAGTCCCAAGCCACCTGCCCCAGATGACCTCACCTCCTTGATGGCCAAGAATTGTGACCTAGAGACCTTGGCTAGTACCAAGGCCACTACCCCGGAGGGCTGCTGAAGCCACGAAACTGAAGCAGAGATAATGACATCAGCAGTCCTGCCGTCCCCGGCATATCATGCGGCGGCTGGCTCAAGCCCAAGCACTCCCTCCCCTCAAGCCCGCCCCACGGTCAGGTACCTGTGCCGTCCACTCACCCTCACCCTCTTCACAGATCGGCTCCAGCGTCTGTGTGGATACAGAAGAAAGGGCCTGTGCCCAAGGAGCAGGCACACTATTGAGAAGACGTTACTTTTAACTGGCTTCCTCTGAGGAGGAACTTGGGGCTGGCTGGAGGTTAAGATGGGCTTCAGTTACATCTGTACCCCCAGCATCTTCACAAGAACACACACAAAAAAGTGTTTATATATTTTAGAGGTTATTCAAATTGTTTCAAAGTTTCTTTTAATTAAAAAAATGTATTATTTCTGTACAGTGTGAGACCACAGCAATAGAGAGATATATAGTTACAAGCGGATCAGCACCTACATCTGCCTGAGGGAATCATGGAAGTCTTCTCAGAGGAGGCACTGCCTAGGCTGAGTTTTGAAGGAGGAATAAGAGATTGCCAGGCCAACAATCCAGGATTGCTCTGGATGAAGGGCGTGGCGTAAGTAACCGCAGGGAGGAAACAGAGGTCACGAGAGTGAGAAGAGGGTAGAGGGAAATAGGAGGAGGGCTAGAACACCACAGTACCTCCTCTTGATGGGCTGTGCACTGCCAAGTTAGATGACATAATTTATGCTGAGGGTTTAGCCAAGAAGAGGCACTTGTGAGTGGCTGGCATTATCCACTGTTACTTGTATGTTTACTCTATCCTCCCTGGAGACCAGACTCTGTGGACCTCCTGAGGGTGGGGGGTGGTTGTTGGGGCAAGAATTTGGAAATGAGATCCCCACAACTACTCGCTGGGAGACACTTTGTTCACTCAACCACTTGTGTGCCCTCAGCCTTCCCAGAGCCCCTCAGTGCCCCGCAAGCACTCCCTCCACACACTTCCCTCATCCAAATCCCACCCACAGGTGTGGAAGTGTCTCCCCAGCTGCACCGGATTTCCTGACACCCCAACCATGAACACACTGACAGGTATAACAGTAGCTGAACAAACGAACAAGCCAGCTGACTGCACTTCTCCTTGCTAATGAAGGACAGTGCGAACCTGCTACAGAATCAGGACATCACGGATGCCAATACCACACAGAAGAAATAACCACGGGGAGCCGGCCACCCCAGCATCACAGAAAAATAAGGTCCCAAGAGGTAAAAATCCCTTAGCACCCACCCAAGCCCTTATGTCACTCTATCAAAGAAAGATGTACCCTAGAGACCCAACGACTCAGGTGCCACAGCCCCAGACACAAAGTCAAGGTGCCTCAGTAAGGAAATGGATGCAACAAGCTGACGCCATTTTCATACTTGCTCCAAGAAGTAGTTTGAACTCCACACTTGCCCTCGTGCCGGGCAGCCTCCAGGATACGCAGCTGGCTCTCACGTGTCTTCATGCCATGTAGAGGCTGAGCCGAGTGTGCCACAGCGGCAGGTAACAGCACCCGTTCTCACCACCTAGGTCAAGGCTGCGGGTGTGCGCACGGCAAGCTTGTTTGGGGAGGCGTGGATGGGAGATTAGGTCAGTTCTCGGGGGCCTCATCACAAGCCTCCAGTCTCCCAAGTGCGAGCTCACATCCCAGGGTCTAGAACGAGGGGCCAGTGGGGATACCACCGGTGGTCACGTCCTGTCCAGGCTGCCTTACTTACTTACACCAGGGGATGTTCTGACTTCAGCCAGGCATCCCTACTCCCATGATTCTTATGCCGGGGTAAGTTCTCATATTCTATAGGTTCAATGCAACAAAGTTTGAAAAACCTCGCTTCATACGAAACCTCTACCACCGCCTACCTCTCTAAGTCTCTCCAATAATGTCTTTAGTGGATACTTGATACATTTTTGTTGGACAGAGAGCACGCTTATCCATTCACGGAAGAGCAATGGTAGGAGGGATAAGGCACCGTGGTCAGAGCCATCCGGGTCTCCTGTCTGTGCTGCCCAATAAAAGATGGAGGCTGCCCCAGAAGAGCCTGTCTGAGGGAGGGCACGGGCAGCCAGGGGTCACCACAGCCCTCACTGTCCTCCTCCTCTTCACCATGGGCAACAGTGACAGTGGCCTTCCCATGTCCCTGGCACATTGTAGAGGGTTTCAGATGCTCTGATTCCATTTCACCCTCTCAACAACGTTGTAAGGCTCTTATCTCCTCACAGATGAGGAAACGGACATGCAGAGGGCTTACGTGACTCGCCTAGGCCCCCAGAGCGAGTGAGTGCAAGGGAAAACCAGGACATGCGCACACTGTCCCTCCTCCCTCAAACAAAAGACCAAAACGCAAACAACGGTCATAGAAAATGGTCCCAGAAAAGGCCTTGTGGCAATTTTCCCAGTTGGGCATAAAACAGGCGGAGATTTTCTCACCTGTTCCCTTGCCAACCAGGGCATTTGTTAAAATGAGCTTCACAGAACTCTGACACACATCACACTCGCTAACTCAGCAGGAGCACAGTAGTCTGGTTTGCCTCCTTATTCCTTAAGGACCAGTGCCCAGTACAGTACACCAGATGCCCAGAAAGGGCTTCAAAACACCTGCAGAAAGGTGAGCTCTCCTAAAATCCCAACCAGAAATCACATTTCATGAAATTGTATGTAGCTAGCCACTGGGAGACAATTTAAGAATCATGGGAATCTATGGGGCTCTAAGTGAGGGGAGGAGATGAACAAGACCTATCAAGGACATACTCCATACCCATATTAAGTCACAACAGATCCCCGTGAGATGCACGCTGGCATCCACGTGTTGCAGAGCAGGAAACGAACTCCAGCTGCAGCAGCTAGATCAACCTCCAACACCTGGAACACCATAGCAGGGACTGAGCTTCTGGGTCTCTCTGACTCCTGGGTCCAGGGTTCCAAACATCCAACACCCCGAGGCTCGGGCACCTGAGTAAATACACAGCCAGACTTCCCCATAAAATAAAACTCTCTGGCTAAATCTTAGTTCCCTCTCTGTGCTCTGACCCCACATGCCAGCTGAGAAAGACCCTGCAAAGGGGAGGACCAACTGCAGCCCTCTGACCCTGCAGAGCAAATTCTAACACTAGTGGGAACATCCTGCAGAGTCCAAAATTTCCTTGGAAAGCCCCTCAGGAAGGTGCCTAATGGAGAGGGGCTCCAGAAGAGCCCTCGAGGAGCCCAGGAGAGCCCAGAGCTAGAGTAGGTGGTTGTGTGTTCAAATACACTCAAATGCACTCCAGGTCAAGTCTGTGGTTGGGTCAGACTCACCACAGTAGGGCTGCCCCACACTATCTGGGGCATGTGGGATGTGGGGCTAGCTTGGGGGACCCTCCTGAACATACACACACTTCAGTGGAACAGCAGGATTAAATATTTCTTTCTTTTTTCTAAGAGCTTCTAGTTTAGTTCACCGAAGTGAAACACAAGAGAGATGTGATTCCAGGATACCATAATTCTGCAATAATACAATCTTCCATTTACTACTAGAACACCTATATTGTGAATTATAAACACATTTGCAACAGAGATAATCAACTGAAGCCTTGGGTAATTTGACCTTTGCCACTTAGCAGCTATGAGAGATTGGAAAGGACTCCTGTGCCTCAGTTTCTACACCTGTAAAGCAAGACACCATGAGGTTTCTACCTCAGGGGACTTCCGTGGGGATTTGGTGAAACAGTGCAAGTGAAGAACCCAGCACAGGGCTTCACAAGGTTTCGTGTGCCTCCCCCTTCATAATAACCCAAAAGACAAGAAAGCACAGGGGCTTGGGGAGAGGTTAACAACTTTTCAGATGTTCCACGGTGAGTAAGCTCCAGAGTCCACATCACAGCCAGTGCTGTAGGTCTTGGAGGGCCGGGTGTATGAGGGGAGACCTGGCTGGAATGAGGTGGCCCATGGCAGCTAGGTCTAAGGGCTCAGGGGACAGAACGTGAGGCTTCAGGAGCCAGGACACTGGGCAAACAGGAGGACAGAATGAAGTGGCAGAAAGGCCTTCCAGGGAATATAAAAATACCCGGTGAGGAACCATTCCAGACCCACCCAGAAGGCAAGACTCTACAGGCACAGAGATGTCAGGAGGAAGCAAATCGCCAGCCCAGTCCCAGTCACAAAGAAGACAGTGACTTGGGTGATAGTCACCCTTGATGAGACTTGGAGCATTCCACCCCTCCTGCCAGCCCACCCAGCACCCTCCTCCCTGACCCCTAGGCTTTGTAAGATCCCCTCTAGGATTCCAGATCCCTCCCCTTCCCCTCCAAGAGGCACACACCCACAGCACACATGAGAGATGACAGCGAGGAATGAGCCATCTGGAGCAGGGCCAGCCAAGTCACATGTCCAGCATTGGCCTGGCTCTGAATAGTCACTCCCTGCGCGGGCTGAGAATGAACGAGGGAGGCCCCTCTGACACCGTAATGGGACCTCTATCACACAGCAGCCTTGCACAGGTCACGAGTAAGACTGCACCTTCCCCAAAAGCCATCTGGAAGATTTGCAGGCAACAAGGAGACAGGAGTGAAGGAGGACCCTTCCTTTTGGTGCTAATCATTCCCCTGAGTCTAGGGAGGGGCAGACAACGGAAAGGGGCAGATGCTTCTGGAGTCGAAGCCTGGCATTTGATCCCTGAGCTCTGCCGGGGTGAGAACAGCTGTTCCCCATCACTCCCCTCCCAAGAGGCTGGCAGGGAGCCCGAGACCACAACCCAAAGCAAATCTGGAGGCACAGGCCCCCACGTTGTTGGGACATCAGCTGTAATAAAGACACTTGCCCGTGAATTCAAAACAGCAGGACATTTTAATTCCTACCAATTGTAGGAGGGGAGCAGCTGCTGCTACCCAGAAACCCTACCTGGTGACCTGGCACCCAGAAGCCCCACCTCGCCCTGCAGGGCAGGATGTGCAAGGGCCTGTGGTTGAGGACAAGGTCCTTCCATGACAGAGTCATAAGCTGGCAGAGCTGGGAGGACCTACAGCCCTCAGAACCCACAGGTGCCTTGACTCAGCAAAGCACAGAATCATCTGTGCACAGAACCACACTTGGCCCCAGCGCAGGCCTTCTGAATCAGTCACCGAGGCTGGGCCTGGGAGTCTGCACCTTAAAGACCCCTCTCAGGTGACTGAGGCCGCGGGCCCAGCACTGGGCTGCTCTGGAAACAGAATCGGTCCAGCCTGCTGGGTTTCACCGTGGGATATCAAGGCCCTCTCGCTGATGGTTCATCCATTCACGCGTCTGTTGGCTCTATGAGCATTGACCCAGGGTCACCCATAAGACACAGTTCCTGCCATTCAGGGGGCAACTGGGTTCTCCTGGGGAACTTCTCAGAAATGCAGCTGTCCAGGCTCCACTCCCGTGATTTAGATTCTGAGGGATTCAAGATCCAGTGGGAAAACCAAAGCAAGGCCTGACACGGAGAGGCACCTGGAAATGGATGTCCAGGCAGGCAGTTCGGACCAAGGAGCTAGGCTGCGCGTGGCTTCATGGAACAAGAGAGGGAGGATCTTACCCACCACATGCCAGCCCCCTGACTACTGGTAGTGCTATGCGTATCCCCCACAGCCCTGCCAGAGGGCTATCTGAATCCCCATCATACAGATGACAGCACCAGGTTTGGAGCAGGGGAAATGATGAGCCCGAGGTCCTGGCACCAGGAAGCCTGAGCTGGGATTTGAACCCCAACAACCAGAGCACTCGCTCTTTTCAGTACCATGCTCAGGCTCAGGCAAGGACGCCTCTGTCCACCCAACTGTGAGTCCAGAGACCTGAGAGGTGGCCTTGACCCTTCTCTCTTCTTACCCCTTACATACAATCAGGCCTGGCCCTTTGTCCTCTATCCCCTTCTCTTGAACTTGACCCCTAACACCATGAACCACCTCCATTATGACCTGTGGTATTTAAAATACAAGCCCAATCAGCCAGGTCACTCCCTGGCTTAATCCCCTGCAAGGCCTCCCCACAGGCCTGAAGATACAAATCTTCCTCCCAGGTTTGCCGCGGGGCCTTCCAGAGTATCCACTCCATTTCCTCTCACTCCAGCTCTTTCAGCTCAGAGGCCTTTGGCCGACCTCCCAGGAACACCAGAACTCAGTTGGGTCCCCAGCGTCCTCCAAAAGGCAAGGCCACAGAGCAGGGGCAGCTCTGTCCTGCCCACAGCTGAACCCTTGCAGACGCAGTAGGGATGTGCTTGGCGGGGTAGGGGGTAGTTGCTGACTGGCCAAGGGACTCCGCCGCTGGCAGTAGAAAAGCCAGGGAACCAGCAACTGGACAGACAGGCCAGGGCCAGACGGGGAAGGAAGGACTGTGAACACCACAGAAAGGAGCTAGGACAAAAGCCTGGGGGCAGCCTAAGAGGCTCATGGAAGCAGGGCAGTAATAGAACCAAATTCGCATGCACACGCTGTTGGTAGAATTGTCGTTTTCTCTCATCTCTTTGAAAGGCCACCTGCTGAGAACCACCAAAATGTAACATCTGCCTGCCCACCGACCCAGTAGTTCCATGGACACTCACTGTAGCATCCTTCTATATTAGCAAAAAAGAAACAGTGACCTCACCAGCCAACTGAAGAATAACCCATCGCGGGCAAGTCCACAACCCCTCTTCCCACCCTTGCAGCTGGCTGCGTTTCAGAATCACAATGTTTGCATCTCAGAAAGGTGACATGAAGTGTGGACAGCATGCTGTGTGAAACACCAGCGGGGTGAGGGGCGGCAACCACAGTCAAATATGTAAGCATTTCTGCAGCTGTGCACGTGACTGTTCTGCTGCATCCTAGGAAAAGCCTCCTATTAATTCAGGCCAGGTATGGTCAAAGAATGAGTTTGCACCACACTTTTTTAAAGGCATGCCATTTTTCGAGGCTTAGGCTGTCCGGGCTCCCTTAGCCCGGAGGACTGGAAAAGAAACATGTCCTTCTCCTGTCTGAAAGACACCTGTGAAAGCACCCAAGCCCAAAGTCAGAGATCCCCTACAGCCCACACCATGCCCCGGGACCCCCGAGGTCCATTCAGCTCAGAGATCTGTCCCAGCACAGCCACCGGGCTGCCCCAGGCATTGGACGTAACAGACTTGAATTTGTTGCTGAGGATCAGCCCAGGGTGTGGGTGCGGAGTGATATGCCCGGGCAGACAGAGGCGGATTCCACTTCTTCACTGGATCCTCTCCAACCTAGCCTGTAACACCAGCCGCCGCCACAGTTTAATCCTGGGCTTTGGGGAAAGCTAACCGATGCACAGGTTCCCTCCTCTTATAGGGACTCTGAGGAGAGCACCAGATAGATGCACCTCTCCTTTAGACAGCACCGCAGGGGCGCCTGGGTGGCTCAGTTGGTTAACTGACTGCCTTCGGCTCAGGTTATGATCCCGGGGTTCTGTAATCGAGTCCTGCATTGGACTCCCTGCACCTCGCGGAGCCTGCTTCTCCCTCTGCCTGCTGCTCCCACTGCTTGTGTGCTCTCTTTCTCTCTGTCTCTCAAATAAATAATAAAATCTCTCAAATAAATAATAAAATCTTGTAAAAAATTTAATAAATAAATTAAACAGCACCACAATTAGGAAAGGCCCACATTCCCTCTCAAGCACAGGTCTTTCCTGCCAGGTAAGGATCATGCCAGAGGTGAGAGGTGGGTACTGCTCACGTTGCAGTGTCGGGGGGCGGGGGGGAGGAGGAATGGGTGAAGACGAGGAGAAACACCGGGGAGAAGCAGCATCACAGGGAGAACTCAGGCTTCCCTCCAGCCCACCCTGGCCTCTGAGAGCGTTTCAGTCCCCCAGCCTTCCTCTGAGGGTTGGAGACAAAGACTACCATGTATTCTACTTCCCCAATGTATTGCTATACATTGATAGATTTCCCCAATCTATCAGTAAAATAGTTTGGAAACACACAAATAAATAAGTTTGCGACATACACAAAACTACACAAATCTTAAGTGTACAACTCAGTCATGTCTGTAGCTACTTCTACTGCCATGTCATCACCAACCAAATCAAAATATAAAACATGTCCAGCCGCCTAGAAGGTTTCCTCATGCCCCTCCCAGTTAATGCCCTACCCAAAGGCTCTTTCTCGTTGCAGAGTATATTCCGTTGTGTGAATCTACTAGTCACGTACCCATATGGCTGCCGATGGGCACTTGGATCACTGCCATGTTTTGAGACTTATGAATAAAGCTGCTAGGATCGTTTGTGCACAAGCTCCTGGGCACTCATCTACACCTAGGAGTGCTACAGCCTGGGGAGCCTGATGTCCAGCTGTAGTAGACACGGCCAAAATGGTTTTCCAAAGTGGCTGTACCAGTTCCTACCCCCACCAGCAGTGCTGGAGGGTTCCAGCTGCTCCTTATCTTTAACTACATTTTCGTTGTCGGTCTTTGTCATTTGGCCATTCTCGGTAGACACACAGTGCTATCTCATTGTGGTTAAATTCTTCTGATGACTCCTGAGGTTAAGCACCCTTCCATATGTTTATTGGTCATTTGGAATCCTCTTTGGTGACATGTTTGCTCAAGTCTTTTGTCGCTTTCATATTGGGTTGTCTGTTTCTCATTGGTTGGTAGAAGCTCTTTATATACTCTAGAGATGAATCTTTGGTGGGACATACGTATTTCAAATATCTTCTCCCGGACTGCAGTTTGCTTCTTCACTCTCTTCATAGTATCTTTTGAGAAAGAGTTCTTAATTTTAATGAAGTCTAGTTTATAAATTTCTTTCCTTTATGACAGTGCTTTTTGTGATCTTGTTGAAGAATTCTATGCCTAGCCTAATTTTCATTCTTCTCTAGTATTTTCTAGAAGCTCCATGATTTGCCTTCCACATTTAGGTCCTCAACTCATCTCCAGTTGTTTTTATATATATGGTATGAGGTAGCAGAGGCTGGCATGTACTTCAAGTTCCGTCAGCTCTGACCACAAACCAGACACAAGAAGGACCGATACATGGCTTCCCAGACACACCTCGCTTTTACTGGATCTTGCAGAAGCATCTAATTCTACCTCGCCGCCTGCAACCCAACAAAATTCAGATGTACACATCCCTATTGTTTGAGAGAATTTCTGGACACAAACCATATACAAGGCACTCTCATCTCAGGGGAAGCGTCCACAAATTCCCACAGTCCATCTTGACAACTGTGCACAGGTCAAAATCCTTTTAAAATGCAAAACGGTAAGAAATAAAATAAAATGCAAAAGAGTTAAGAGGAATATGCACAGAGACAATGTCAGATAGCACCTGGCTGTGGGATCTGCTGGGCGCCTGCTCTCTGCATCTGCAGGCTGGAGGTTAGGGGGGCCACAGGGTATGACCAGACAGAGCCCCTGTTATCACCATGCCCTCAGCCTGGAGAAGGGACCAAGAAAACACGAGGGATGAGAAAGTAAATAGGGAGAAGCACTGAGGAGAGCACTCCCTTATAACGTCTGAGCCAAGACCTATGTCTGCAAAGGAGCTGGCCCTGAGAAGAGAAGGAATAAGAACATTCTGGATGGAAAGAATGGCACACTCAAAGGCTGAGAAAGAACAGAGATTGGGATCTTGCTAGAAGGCATGACAGGGAGTGGCAGAGTGTGTAGGTGAAGGTAAGAAAAAATTTGGATTTTTTCCTAAGCAGAACTGGAATCCACTGGAGGATTCCGCTAAATCTCAGCTATCCTCGTGAATATGCACCACACATGTTCTCTAAGAGGATGAAGGGCATTCAGTCGACTTTGAAACCCTTCCCTCATACCACAGTTCAGCCAGGCAAAGACCTGCTCTCAGCCTTAAATGTGCCGGTATATGCATGTACACACACGTCCACACACACACACACACACACCCAGGCCCCCTTGGTGATACCTCAAGCTGAGGACTCCCAGTTCCTCCCCCAATCCTGGCTGGGACGGTGTCCACCCTGCTGACTTTCGTGTCTCTGCTCATGATTTTTCAGCACTTAAACAAGCTGTAATTGTACTTGCATTCATGTGATGGTTTGATTAATATCTGTTTCCTGAATGAGACTGTCTGTTGACTCCAGAAGGGCAGTGTGAGCCTGTCTTGGTGACCAAGGCTTCCCCAGCACCTAGTACAAGAGCTGACCCAAAATAAGTACTCAATAGTATATATTTTAACTTTTTTGAAGGACAAAGTTCAAACACATACAGAAATAGAAAGAAATGTGCCCAGCATACAACTTCAATGATGAGCTCATTCTTTTTTTTTTTTTTTTTTAGCTCATTCTTAATTTTCTTTCCTCTACACCCTTCCCAGGGAAGTAAACCCCAGCCACCATTCCATTCAATGCACCTATGGAGGCATGAATGAATGCATACCCCCTAGGCTAAGATCGAGGAGGGGCCAAGGAAACGATAAGCTTCGCCACCAAGTTAGCAACTCTGATAAAATTTCAGGAGACGAGACTGAAACTATTGGCTAAAATGAATTTCCTTTCCCCATATTTATTGGTCTTTCACTTTTCAGGGCTATCCATTGGCACATTCATTAAGAAGTGACTGTAAAACAAAGAAGGTTACATCTCTCCCATAATCTCTGTCACATAAAAATCTTAAAAGAGCAAATTTTACAAACAAGAAAAAATAACACCTCCCCCTCGGGGCAATCTAGAGTATGCCTATTTTATCTATTGTAACATTTATGGTAACTTGTTCCCAGTGAGCCTGGTCTTCTTGAAGTGCCGGTGCAGTGTTACAAAGTCTGGACACAAATGTCATGACCATGATAGTTCCAGTCTAGCTCAGTGAGTAGCACTCAGTGCTTAGGGAGTCTTTAATGCCATCCACTTTTCTACGTCCCAAATACTCATAAGAATGACCTGACATGCTAGAATGCAATCCTATCTAATGCCCTTTTTGTTGTAAAATATAGTATCTGTATTTTCTAACTTTTTTCCTAAGCTCTTCTTTCCTAGAGAAAATTCTCTCTTTAGACTTATGACCTAGACATAGCTCACGTGTTGGAGTCTAACCTCCCATGAGTGTGTGTGTGTGTGTGTGTGCACAAGTGTGCATATGTGTAAGTCCAGGCTCCTGAATCTCTGCCCTTTGTGGCCCGACAGGGGTAACCTCAGGCAAGTTGCTTCACCCCATTAATCCACTGCCTCTTCTGTAGCTGCTGGGATGAGGCAGAGGCGTAAAGGAGACACAGTGTGCAGAGCCCTGAGCCCAGCAGGTGCACACCAAATGCTCCATCAGTGTAGCTGCTGTGATTTCTGTTTCCAAAAAGGAGCTGCAAAACAACTCTGGACAACTTCTAACTTCTGCTGGGGAGCCTTCCCGATGGCCCGCATGGGAAGTGGGTACACCTGCCCCTACTCCCACAGGGTGGGGTTGGGGGTAGCCGAAGCCGGAGTTGGAGGGGGCATGCACCCAGAGGAAGCTCAGGGCAGGGAGCGGTGGCCTCTGAGTCACAGCCCAGCCCCTCCCTGCTACATCCCTTTGTTCTCTGGGGGGGTGGAACTGTGACTCACCAGGGCTCCACTCCTGGCCTGGGCCCATCTGACCAGGGGACCAGACTGGCCTGCCCTCAGTCACTAACACTCCATGCACACAGGCTGGCTGGGTGAGCTGCTCCTGCCAGGCCAGACCCCAGCCCACAGCAGCAGATCTCAGAGAGACTCTCTGGGCTCTTGTGGGGAGTTTACTCCTGCTCCACACCACCTCCTTTTGGTTTGTGGCTGTTTTTTTTTTTCCTGAGTGCTCCATTTTGATTTAATTTTAATCTGTGAAGAAAAAGTCCAAGAGACTCACTGTGATATTCATACCCATTTCACACCCTCTAACTCCTCCTAAACTTTTTTGGTATTATAGGAAAATATACATAACATAAAAGTTACCATTTTAGGGGCACCTGGGTGGCTCAGTGGGTTAAAGCCTCTGCCTTCGGCTCAGGTCATGATCTCAGGGTCCTGGGATGGAGCCCTGCACTGGGCTCTCTGCTCAGCGGGGAGCCTGCTTCCTCCTATGTCTCTCTCTGCCTCCCTCTCTGCCTACTTGTGATCTATCTGTCAAATAAATAAATAAAATCTTTTTTAAAAATTTACCATTTTAGCTATTTTTAAGTGCACAATTCAGGGGAATTAAATGCATCACGCTAACCATCACCACTGTCTGCCTCCAAAACTTTCATCATCCCAAGCAAAGACTCTGTACCCACTAAACTATAGCTGCCCTTTAATTCTCCCCTCCCCTGGCCCTGGTAACCTTTGGTCTATTTTCTGCCTCTTAAGAATCTCCTTCGAGGAATCTCATATAAGTGGAATCACGCGGTTTCTTTCTATTTTATTTTATTTTATTTATCTGACAGAGAGAAATCACAAGTAGGCAGAGAGGCAGGCAGAGAGAGAGGAGGAAGCAGGCTCCCTGTGGAGCAGAGAGCCCGATGCGGGGCTCGATCCCAGGACCCTGGGATCATGACCTGAGCCAAAGGCAGAGGCTTTAACCCACTGAGCCACCCAGGCGCCCCCACACGGTTTCTTTCTTCCGTGTCTGGCTTAATTTCACTAGGCACGTTTTCAAGATTTACCCCTGTTGTGGCAGGTGTTGGCACTCCCTTTCTATGGCTAGGAATACTCCGATGTATGTAATTACCCCACCTGTCTATCCACTCATCTGCCAATAGACAGATTGGTTTCCACTTTTTAGCTACTGTGCATAACGCTGCTATGAATACGGGTGTGCAAGTAAATGAGTCCTTCTTGCTAAACGACTCCCTGAGGTGGGCTGTGATTACTGTCATCCAGTTTACAGACAAGGACACTGAGGTTACCCCTGTCAGAGGGCAGTGCCAGCATCTGAACCCAGACCGATGACATTTTTACCTTGTTTCTCCAGTCGTGACAAAGAAATGGAGCTGCTCAGCCCACGTGCATTTTCTGCCCTGCACAATGCCTTACTGAGGTCTGCAACATCTTTCCTTGTTCGGGCCTAAGTTCCACTGAAAGGGAATGGGGGAGATGTTGTACTGGTGGAATTAGTCTAGACTCCCTCGTTGCAGAGAGAAACCCAACTCCATCTAGACTGGTGAAAAGGGGGATCCGTTGGAAGGGTAGTGGAAAAGCTCAGTCAAGTGACTGGATCTAAAGGTGATGTACCCTAGCTGTCACCATTCCAAGTCGGGGGCCCTGTCCTTACTGGTCTGGACCTGGGTGCTTCTGAGTATCTTCTCTGTTGCTTCTGAGCAAGGCAGGGTGAGTTGGGAGAAGCCCACAGCCTGGCCGGGCGGGTTCTCTATGTGGCCCTAAACCAGTCATCACAGCCGGCCCCAACCCGGGCTCAGGAGAATGGAGACTCCTTCCCAAGGAGAGGGAGGGAAGCTTGGCAAATGCCTAACACAGGCGCTCACTGTGGTGCAATCTACAACATCTCCAACAAATTGGAAGCTGCCCAATAATCCTGAACAAAACAAGGTTAAATAAATGAAGTTGCTACAACTCTGTGAAACATGATGTCGCTGTTTAACAAGTAATAATCATGAAGAGCACCTAGCGACTTAAAAAAAAAGAAAGAAAAAAGAAGTTTGTACAGGAATGCCTGGTGGGAAAAGTCGGGAGACACAGACATACACATAGGCCTACCTCTATGAACAATTCGTAGGTAAGAAAAAATACAGGCAAGCATTGTATCATAATAGAAGAATCATAAATGACTTTTTATCTCTAATTTCCCAATTTTCATTTATTGGTTCAATAAATATTTACTGAGTGTCTGTATACTTGGTGCCAGGTGAGGTACTGGGGATCCGACAGGGAAGAGAACAGAAGGAAAAAACACCATCCTTGTGGAATTCACTTTCCAGTGGGGAAGCAGACAAAAACCAAGATGAATAAGCAAAAATATCCCCTATGCTGGATAGTGACAGGAGTAAGGAGACAAAAGAAATCAAGGAAGGGAGAGAGGGATATTGGGGAGAGTGGTAATAGTTTAGACATGACAGGGAAGGAGATATCAGAATAAAGGCTGAAGGAAGTGAAGGACCAAATTATGTCAACGTCAGGAGAAGAGAAATCCACAGCAGAGGGAACAGGAAGAGCAAAGGTCCTGGGATATCCAGTTAGAGGACAGCATTGAGGCTACTTTGATTCAGCTGGCGAACTAAGGAAGGAGTAATAGAAGAAACACAGCCAGATCGCGGTGGTCCTGTAGGCCACTGTGAGGACATTAGCTTCTGCTGTTAAGATGGGAGCCCTTCAAGGGTTTTGAGCAAAGGAATGGTAATCTGCCCACTAAGGGTCCCTCTAGCTGTGAACTGAGGACAAACTGGAAGGAGGTAAGGACCGAGCTTGGGAGACCAGCAAAGAGATCACCACAGTCACTCAGGTGAGAGGGGAGTGTAGTTTGGACAATGTGAAGAGTGGCCACGTTCTGGGTATAGTTTGAAAGTACGAACAGTGGGATTTTCTGATAAGAGTCAAAGATGACAGGCTTTGGGTCTGAACAATCAGAAGGATGAAATTGCTGTTAACTGGCAGGTGGTTAGAAGACCAGCAGAGCAAGGTGCCCTGGAAGTCAGGTAAAGAAAGAGCTTCAAGGGAGAGAAAATGCCTGTCTGGATGGGGGTGGGGCCTGAGAATATGCCATTGGGATGAGCAACATGGCAATGAGCACAGCCCTGGGCAAGAGATGTTCATGAGGGGAACCCAATCCTGGCTGGGAATCACAGGTTCCCAGGAGAACAGGACAGCGACATTATTCCAACAGCCAAAAGGTGGGAACAACCCAACTGTCCTTCAGTGGATGAATGGATAAACAAAACGTGGTATATACATACCAGAGAGTATCATTCAGCCTTAAAAAGGAAAGGCATAAGGACACCTGCTACAACATACAGGACCTTGAAGACATTACGCAGCGTGAAATAAGCCAGTCACAGACAAAAAAGACAAAGTGCCTTGTTTGTACTGATGCCATTTATGTGAGGTATCTAGAGTTGGTAAATGCAGAGACAGAAAGTAGGGTGGTGGTTACCAGGGACTTGGGGGAGAGAGAAATGGAGAATTGATGGGAACAGAGTTTCCATCACCCAAGATGAAAAAGTTCTAGGGGTTGTTGCGCAACAACATGAATACACTTAACAAGACTGAATTGGATACTTAAAAATCGTCATGATGGTAAGTTTTATGTTACATGTATTTTATCGCATTTTTTTAACAAATGAGAGGGGAAGGGAGGCAGAGAAGGAGAGTCAGCAAGTCCAAACAATTCTTTCAAGAAGGTTTGCTCTAAACTGAAGAGAAATGGGGACATAAGTAGGAGGACAAGTGGACAGAGGGTTTTGGTTGTGGGTTTGTTTTTTTTTTTAAGTTGGGAGAAATAACAGCATGTTTGTTTTCTGATGGGACTGATCCAGCAGGCAGTATTCTCAAAGGTTTAAATTATTTCCAAAAGAAAAGCTGTATTTTGGGGGGGGTGTGATGAAAATGTTTTGGAATTGGATAGTTGTCATGGCTGCACAATCCTGCAAATACACCAAAAACTAAGTCATACTTTAAAAGAATCAGTTTTATGGTATGTGAATTATACCTTAATAAAAATCAGAGAAAATGAAAAACAAATACTAAATTTAATATTGTCTGGATACCATGGACTCATAGACAGCCTGAGTTCCCACCCAAAGAGTCCCAGATAGTTCCTGTGGCCAGTGACCCACGGGTCACTTGGTACCTTGTGGCACAGGAGAAGGGAGCAAAGTCTTCCAAGTTTAGGCTGAGCTACAAATGCTACATCAGCACAGAGCCCCTACAGAGAAAATCACTGAACAAGCCCCCACTGGCTGCACATAAATGGCTTTATTTACTTGGAGCCATGAACTTTCAGGTCTCTGGTGTAGGAGAGAAATGTAAGAAAAATGCATTCAACTCAAAGCAAGAAAACCTGCACCTGCCACCCCCTAACATCTGCCAACCCATACCATGGTTGTCTAACTGCATGGGAACCAGGGATGGGCTTTAGCTGGCGATCAGTCATGGGTGGGGGGGAGTTCTTTCGGAAATGTCCTCCCATTTGTAACACTGTCACACTCAAGCTCCCCACTCACTGCCTTTTTCCTTTCTTCTGAACAGTATCTTGCTCCCTGTTATGCTTAATTTTATGTGTTGTCTAGACCATAATGCCCAGATAGATGGTCAAACATTATCCTAGACATTTTGTGAAGGTGTGGGTATTTTTTTAGATGACATTAATATTTAAATCAGTAGACTTTGAGTAAAACAAATTGCTCTTCATAATTTGGGTGGGCCTGATCAATCAGTAGAAGGCCTTCATAAAACAAAGATGGACCTCCTCCTCTACAAGAAGGAATTCTGCCAGGAGACTGCCTTTGGACTTGAACTGCCTTCCCCACCTCTCTAGCCTGCCAGCCTACTCTGCAGATTTTAAAGTTGCAAGCCTCCATACTCACATAGGGGGATTGCCACTTCCTTTAAATATATATATCTCTCTCCCTCTCTTGCTCAGCATACGCGATTTATAGATACACATATATCATATATATACGGAAACAGAGAGAGAGGGAGAAAGGGAGAGAGCATACACACCACTGTATATTATATAACATATATCATTATAAATTATACACTTCATATATTATATATGTATACATTACACATCATTATATATTATATAATATAAATTATATACTTTTATATATTAACATCCTGTTGAATTTGTTGGTTTTGTTTCTCTGGAGATCCCTGACTAATACACCTCCAAAACTACTTACTTTCCACTGTAAATTATCCCTTATTATCTGTACTTGCACGAAATTTCAAGTCATCAGATGATTAAGAGGATAAAAATAAAAAGCCTACGTGGGGCACCTGGGTGGTGCAGGTGGTTGAGCGTCTGACTCTTGGTTTCAGCTCGGGTCATGATCTCAGGGTCATGGGATCGACCCCTACATTGGGCTCCCTGTTCAGCATGGAGTCTGCTTGGGACTCTCTTTCTTTCCCTCTTTTCCTGCTCCTCCCCACCCCCTCTCTCAAAATAAATGAATAAATCTTTCTTTTTTCTTCCAAGATTTTATTTACTTGATAGAGAGAGTCAGGCAGAGAGAGAGAGGGGAAGCAGGCTCCCTGCTGAGCAGACAGCCTGATGCGGGGCTCGATCCTAGAACCCTGGGATCATGACCTGAGCTGAAGGCAGAGGCTCTAACCCACTGAGCCACCCAGGTGCCCCTAAATGAATAAATCTTTTAAAAAAATAAAAAAACCCACGAAATAAAGCAACTGAGGAAGAATAACATCTATGTATTGATCAAAGCCTCATAGTGGATATATGTGTTTTTAAATGCAACTTTAAGTCAAACAAGTGGTATTAATTTTGTATCCGCTTTGTGGCTACCTTTTCAATCTGTAACAACTCATTAGGATATTAAGAGGCACCTGGTTGGATCAGTTGGTAGGGTGTGTGACTCTTGATCTCAGGGTCATCAGCCCAAGCCCCACACTGGGTGTGGAATCTACTTTAAAAATAAATATTTTTTTAAAGGATAGTAAATTATACCTTCTTCCCTAATCATTGCAGGAGACAGGTACAAGACCTGGGTTCACGCCATGAACTTGTAATAGGACTTAGCCTTTCTGGGTTGCATCCCAGCTCACAGTGTGACCCTGGGCAAGTTACCTCTCTGTGCCTTTTTTTCCCCATCCAAAAATGAGGATAACACAGTACCCTCTCCCTGAGGTTTTTGTGAGGATTAAATGAACTACACGTAAAACACACAGCAAACCATCTAGCACAGACTTTTCCAAACAGTAGGTTTTCCCCTATTTGTGAAATAAATCTAGTGGGTCTCACAGCCATCATTTAAAAAAAAAAATCATAAATCCACTAGTGTAGAAAAGAATGATCGGAGGACATTAAACATACATAAGGTAAGTATTGTCTCACCAAACATTCATTCTGGATACACATGTGCTTGCACGCACGTGTGCACTCATACACGCAAATACACCAAGTGATAGTCTATAGATTTATTTCTTACAGTGGGTCACAGTCAAACACAGGAAGGAAAAGCCAGACTCCCACCGTATAATAAGTGCTCAATAGCCTTCGGTAGCATCATCATTATTATCTCATTTGGAAAGATAATATAACTTTCTTTATTAGCGTAAGAAAACAGGGTTGCTCACCCTCATATCACCTCTGCCACTCATTTGCTGCCGTGCTGTATAAGAGTCACCCCACGTCCCTAAATCCACTTGCCAACTCTCTCTCCTCAAAGGCCTCGGCAGTCATTTAAATATTTTCTGACTCACAGTGCTGGCCAAAGATTAGTGAGGCCCTGCCCAGCCCAGAACATATGAAATGCAAGTGAACTGTTGAGAAACCCACTTGAGTTTGCAAGACTGCATAGGGTTTTTGTAAAATTAAAGCCACGCCTCATGAGGCGAAGCCGTCCCCTGCACCCCCCTGGGAAGTGTGTCATGGGAAGAGGTTACACAAGGGCAGCTGAGCTGTATCTTCGGAGACTAGAACTTCAGCTCCGTAACATGCTTCCTGGTTCTGGGCCTGAGTTGTATCACTGTGTTTTTCCCCTAACTTTCCATGTGCACAGGCATGCACCCACACCCCACACTAAAGAATGGAAGTAAAATCCCCACGAACAGCTTGATCTAACAGATTGGGTAAAGGGAACCTGCTAAACCACAGGAACTTGGGTTTTGAAGATCTCAAAATAATTTCCATTGCCTATCATGTTCTTCCCCTCCAGAAATGAACTAAAAATCTCCGCAAATTAATACTTTTTTTTTAATTCCTTTTTTTTTTTTAATTGTGTTTTGTTTTGTTTCTGGAACAACAGCTCCCCTCTCTCACACACAGTAGCACCATTTTGTTTAAAATGGTGGTTTTGTTTAAAATGGTGTTTAAAATGCTGAGGTGGAGTGGGTTAGCATTTCCCAGTGTAGTTCCCTGGGCTGTTCCTTCAGTTTGGAAAAGCAGACTCCTGTTGGCACCCACGTAGGTGCTTCACTTTTTACTTCTTCTTCTGTAAGAACACAGTTGTGGACTTGTGCCAAAGCAGGACATCTGGAATGCATAAGTGCAGGTAGGGTGTAAACTAATCTTCTATTAAGTGATAGTATTCCTTTCTTATTTTTATTCCATTCTTTAAACCATGATGCCAGTTTGGCAGGGAGGAGGCAAAAACTGCTTTAGCAGAACCCTTTCCTTAAATGAAATCCTAGCTCTGCTCAATAGAAGAAACAAGTGAAAATGCAGCCTCACTCTGATACCCTCCAGCACTCCCTGGTGCCTCCAGGGCCGGGGGGCTGGGGTGGGGGGGAGTGCCAGTTCTTACCAGGATTCTGGTGAGGCAGGGAACTATGGGAAGATCTCTAGGGCTCACCATCACGCCCTCAGATAAATGGAAGCCAGGTCTGCCATTAGCTCAGTCCGTGCTAGAGGCATTCCCATTTCACACGTTCAGGAGTTAAATGTTTCATCCGAGGTCTCCGGACTTAGATTAGACACGACACTATACTTATCACTTTCTTCAACAAGGAAAAGAGACGCTGATGTCCCTGGGTTTTGTCTCTGCAATGGGAAGGATGGAATGCTGAGAGTCAGCCAATCAATGAGCGAGTGATGCATGGGGACCTTGACTTAATATTGTTAAGCTAGCAAAACTCCCCACTTCTGAGCTGAACTTCTGAGTCAACACAGCCCCTATTAAAATCTTTTTTTTTTTAATGAGTGTTTTTCAGAGTTTTTTTTTTAATATTTTATTTATTTATTTGACAGAGAGAGATCACAAGTAGACAGAGAGGCAGGCAGAGAGAGAGAGAGGGAAGCAGGCTCGATGCTGAGCAGAGAGCCCGATGCGGGACTCGATCCCAGGACCCTGAGATCATGACCTGAGCCGAAGGCAGCGGCTTAACCCACTGAGCCACCCAGGTGCCCCCCTATTAAAATCTTTTTTTGCAAAAACTTGACAAGCTGATCCTAAAGTTCATATGGGGACCCAGAATAGCCAACACAATCATGAAAAGGGACAAAGTTAGAAGACTCACACTTCTCGATTTCAAAAGTTACTGCAAAGCCTGGGTGGCTCAGTTGATTAAGCGTCTGCCTTCAGCTCAGGTCATGGTCCCAGGGTCCTAGGATCAAGTCCCACATGGGACTCCCTGCTCAGTGGGGAACCTGATTCTTCCTCTCCCTCTTCCCCTCCTCCTCTGCTTGCTCTCTCTCACACTCTATCTCAAATAAAGAAATAAAATCTTTAAAAACAATAATAAATAAAAATTGTAAAACAATAATAAAAAGGCAACCCAATTTTTTTTAAGATTTTATTTATTTATTTGACAGAGAGAGAAATAGCACAAACAGGGGGAGCAGAAGAAGCAGGTTCCCCACTAAGTGGGGACCCAATGCTCAATCCCAGGACCCCAGGGATCACAACCCAAGCCGAAGGTACATGCTTAACCGACTGAGCCACCCAGGTGTCCCAACAACCCAATTTTTAAAAATTGGTGAAATATCTGAAAAGACACTTCTCCAAAGAAGATATACAAATGGCCAATAAACACATGGAAAGATACTCAACCAACACAATATTAAAGAAGAACAAAGTTGGAGGACTGCTGCTACCAGACTTCAGTACTTATTACAAAGCTACAATAATCAAGACAGTGTGGTATTAGCAAAAAAACAGACAAACGGATCAGTGGAAAAAACAGAGAGCCCAGAAATGGATTCACATATATACAGGCATCTGATCTCTAACAAAGGAGCAAAGGCAAAACAATGGAGCAAAGATATTCTTTTCAGCAAATGGTTGAAAACTGGACACCCACATGCAAAAAAATGAATCTAAACACAGACTTCTCACTCCTCACAAAAATTAACTCAAAGTGGATCCGAGACATAAATATGAAATGCAAAACTATAAAATCATTAGAAGATAACATAGGGAAAAACCCAGAAAACCTTGGGTATGGTGATGCCTTTTTAGATATAACACCAAAAAACAGAATGTCTGAAAGAAATAATTGATAAGCTGGATTTCACAAAAACTGGAAACTTCTGCTCTGCGATCGATAATTCCAAGAGAACTAGAAGACAGACCGCAGACTAGAAAAACATATTTGCAAAAGATACATTTGATAAAGAACTGTTACCCAAAACGTGCCAACAGCTCTTAAAACTCAACAATAAGAAAACAAACAACCTGAATTGGAAATAGGAAAGCCCTTAACAGACACCTCACCAGAGAAGATAAATGGATGACAAGTAAACACATGAAAAGAGTCTCCACATATGTCATCAGGGAAATGCAAATTAAAGCAACAGGATACCATCCCAAGCCTATTAGAATGGCCTAAATCCACAACCCTGACAATAACAAATGCTGGCAAACGATGTAAAGTAACAGGAACTCTCTCATTTGTTGGTGGTGGGAATGCAAAATGGTACAGCCACTTTGGAAGACAGTTTGGCAGGTTTCTCACTAAACCGAACATACTCTTACCACACATACCAGCAGTCACACTCCTTGGTATTTACCCTAAGTAGCTGAAAACTTATGTCCACACAAAAACCTGCACGTGGTTGTTTATAGCAGCTTTATTCACAAGCGCCAAAACTTAGAAGCAACGAAAATGTTCTTTAGTAGGTGAATACATCCATGTAGTAGGTGATACATCCAGACAATGAAATACTACTCAGAACTAAAAAGAAATGAGCTATCAAACTATGAAAAGACACAGAGGAACTTCAAATGCATGTTAAATAAGTGAAAGAAACCAATTGCTATGTACCGTATGATCCTGACTATATAACATTTTGGAAAAGGGAAAACTATGGAGTCAGTAAAAAGATCAGTGTTTGTGCAGGCAGGAAGGTGGAGATGAAGAGGTAGAGCACAGAGGATTCTTAAGGCAGTGAAAATACTCTGTATGATATTATAGTTGTGTGTAGAATTATCAGTATACATTCATTTAAACCCACTGAAGGCACAACACCAAGAGTGAGCCCTTAGGTAAACTACGGGCCTTGGGGCACCTGGGTGGCTTAGTGGGTTGGGCCTCTGCCTTTGAGTCAAGTCGTGGTCCCAGGGTCCTGGGATCGAACCCCGCATCGGGCTCTCTGCTCAGCGGGGACCCTGTTTCCTCCTCTCTCTCTGCCTGCCTCTCTGCCTACCTGTGACCTCTCTCTGTCAGATAAATAAATAAAATCTTAAAAAAAAAAAATACGGGCTTCATATGATCATGATGTGTCCATGTAGATTCATCCCTGGTATCAAATATACCATTCTGGTGAGTGACATTGATAATGGGGGAGGCTGTGCATGTGTGGGAGCAGGAAATATAAAGGAAATCTCTGTACTTTCCTCTCAATTTCATTATTAAAAGAAAAACTAAAACTGCATGAAAAAAAATTAAGTGAAAAAAAAAAAGATGTTCAACAGCACTAGCCATAGGGAAGTGAACATCAAAACCATGATGAGATACCATTTCACACGCACTAGGACGGCAATAATTAAAAAAAGATGGGCAGTAACAAGCATTGGTGAGGATGTGGAGTCATTGAAACCCTCAAACACTACTGGTGGGATTGCAAAATGGCGCTGCGCCTTTGGAAAACAATATGGCAGTTCTCCAAAATGTTAAACAGCGAGTCACCATATAACCTGCAATCCCACTGCAGGCACATACCCGAGAGAACTGAGAATACATGTCCACACAAACTTGGACTCTCCTCCCTTGGGGGAGGTGAGGGTATAGAAAGAGGGGAGATGTACAGACAGAGAAAGCACTCTTGGACATATGGCCAAATGAGGAAAAATTCACAAAATGAGCCCAACAGAGGTACCTGGGTGGCTCAGTCGGTTTGGCCTCTGACCCTCGGTTTTGGCTCAGGTCATGATCTCAGGGTCGTGAGATCAAACCCTGTGTGGGACTCCACAGTCAGTGCAGAGTTGGCTGGAGATGATCTCCCTCTCCCTCCGTCCTGGTCCTCCTCTCCCTCTCTTTAAAATAAACAAACAAAATCTTTAAAAAAATTTTTTAAATGAGCTCATTCTGCCGGTTTTTAAAGACATTCGCAGGTATACACACCTGTACATCAAAACATAAGAGAAATCTTCAGTCAGCAAGCCAGGAATGCGGGAGGTGGAACTTTACTTTTTACTCCACAATTTCCAATTTGTTTACATTTGTGTACATGAAGAATACAAGCAGGAACATTTCTTTTTCTAGGCAAAAGGGAAGAAAAGAGGAAGAGGCCCCTGGAGTTGAGGAGTGTGGGAGGTTCTGCAAGGAGTGAAAGAGTATTCCAAGTAGTAGGAACAGCAGGGGCAGAGCTTCGAAGGTAGAAATATCCTCAGAGGCATTTGAGGGGCTGTTGGGTTCAACCGCATTGGAGGGTCCAGCAGGTGACCCAGGGTGGGATGTAGGGAAGATGACCTAAAACAGTCCACTGAAGCGGCCAGGTTCCGAGGGCCACAGGTACATGGAGGCCCCCTCTGTAGCGGGGGAGGCCTGAGAGAGACCATGGGGACAGGAAGGAGGGCCACTTGGTGTGACCAAATCTCACACCATTTCACACCTGGCATCTGTCTCACAACAAACATGCCCTTGGCTCCATTATCCAGATTTGGCTCCGAATACAATCGTCTCCAAAAAGCATAGCACCCACCCCTGATGAAGTCTCCAAATCCGAATGAAGAACTCCTGGTGTGTTTGAGCAAACCTTCGTGAGCACAGTGCCGTGATGGAGTGACCTGTGTCTGCTTTAGGTCACCAGGGAATGACCATAGCCCCTCCTGCACAGGGGCTGTGACAGGATACGCTCTCTGTGCATTAATCTCCATGGCAAACCCATAAGGTCCAGTCAAGCACTATCCCCATGCACAGATATGGAAACTGAGGCTTGGAGAGGTCAGGCGCTTTGCCCAAGGTCACTCAACTAGTAACTCGATGCTGGAGCTGAGCCTAGAACCAGGACGCCTCCCACCTCCAGACATATCAATGTGCCTTAAAACCACCCACCACACTGGATCACCACCCCAGTTTCCAGGAAAATATTAAGCTCAGAATTAAAGATGGAGGGGCGCCGGGGTGGCTCAGTGGGTTAAAGCCTCTGCCTTTCGCTCAGGTCATGATCCCAGGGTCCTGGAATCGAGCCCCGCATCGGGCTCTCTGCTTGGCAGGGAGCCTGCTTCCTCCTCTCTCTCTCTCTCTGCCTGCCTCTCTCCCTACTTGTGATCTCTATCTGTCAAATAAATAAAATCTTTAAAAAAAAAAAAAAGAATTAAAGATGGATTCAGGGCTCGGGGTTCTATCCACAGGAACAGCAAATCCCAATCCATAAGTTATCATAAAGCGGAGGCGGGGTGTCGGGACGAATAACTAACTTGGGCTGTTAAATAACTAGTTCGGTCTTGAGCTAGATGAGTGAGGAAAGGCACCGAACAGCCTGCTTTGTCCTTCAACTTTGGCCAAGGTCTCCAGCCTCTCTCCTTGGAGCATTCATTTTTGTTTGTTTGTTTTTAAATGGACACGAAGTTTTTATTCCATGCCTATACTCCATTATGGCCATCAATCTTTTTTTTTTTTTAAAGATTTTATTTATTCATTTGACAGAGAGTGATCACAAGTAGGCAGAGAGGCAGGCAGAGAGAGAGGAAGGGAAGCAGGCTCCCCACCAAGCAGAGAGCCCGATGCGGTGCTTGATCCCAGGACCCTGGGATCATGACCTGAGCCGGAGGCAGAGGCTTTAACCCACTGAGCCACCCAGGCTCCTGAGCATTCGGTTTTGACTTGGGCCCCATGTCCAGCTCTGCCCCGAGTCGCAGGTCTACCTCGGAAAATTCAGGAGACACCTGGGGAAAGAAGGCAATGGCCTCCTGCCGCCTTGTTGTTCTGTGGCCACCAGAGACCCTGGAGCATCCCTTAACCCCCAGCAAATCCTCACCGTGCCAGGGACTGAGCAGTTGGTGGGAACCAGCCTCTGCCCTCCCAGAGCTGACATTCCATGGGGGCTGTACACCAAAGCAAGGTCTGTCGGAGAGATTTAAATGCACCCAGCTCTCTTGACATCACTGAATCAATCTTCTGGGAAGATCCCCCTCCCCTCCACCTCCTCTGATACAGCTGAACCGAGCTCCAGAAAGACACAGTTGGCAAATTATTCACTACTTCCCACCTCACTTTTCTTAGTCAGGAAGATGGGGATTCTGAGAGGACCTGTTAAATGAAGATGCCAGGGCGGAGCCCAGTAGCACAAGGCACAGCCATTCAGAAGAACTGGCATTTACTAAGGACGGCTAAGACAGTTACTTTTCCACAGACTACACCAATACAAGGGTACACAGGCACACATGCATGCACGTGCACACACACACACACACACACACACACACACACTGCTATAACTGATGAGAATCTGAGCTCATTTGAGAGCTGGTAACTCTTCAACTGGACCTTCGCACATGACATTCTCTCTTCCTTCCATCCCATCCCACCCTCTAATAGAAGGGACTTATAGCCATTCCTATCTTTTCTTAGATGTCACTTTTTCCAAGAAGCCTCCCTGTCATACCTCCTTTATGCTTTGCTAAGTAACAACCAATGATCAGCCAATCAACCACTCAGTGGAGAGAATGGGAAGCGTGCATCTCCTGGGCCATGATCCTACACATTTTCATCACCTCATTTTTTTTTTTTTCATCAAAGCTTCACTAAGCAACTACTTTCCCTCTAGGTGGTTCCCTCTAGGTGATGAGGTGCTTATGGCAAATGACACAAAAGAGGAGGGGGCCCATGGCTAGGGCAGGTGAGGGGAAGCAAGTCTTACTAAGTGCAGGGTTATACTTCCAGCAGTACCCCCGAGGCTCATGCTCATTGCCCAGGTGGCAATTTCAGGAAACATCATCACTCCAGATCCCCCCGGAAAGGAAGGCATAAGCCTTCTAGACAAACATGAGATCCCGCAGTGCCGAGAGCTTACTCCAGCCATGAGTTAGGATCTGGGAAGGAGGTAAGGAAGGTTCTGCCCGCACTGCCTCATTTCCCCTCCCTCTTCCCCCATGAGAGAGACCACGTCCAGGGCTCAAGAGCCGACTGGTAAAACCAGGAATTCAACCACAACCTTGGGTCCACATGCGTGGAACTGTCCGCCCCAGATATCCACCTCCCTCATTCCTCTAGGTTTCTGCTGGAATGCTGCTTTTTCAGAGAAACCATCCCTGACCTAACCCAACGTTGCCTCCAGGGCAGTCTCTCTGGATCCCCTTCCCCAGTTTCATCGCCACTGACCACACTCTAATATCATACTATAGTTCTACATGTCGACTGTCCGTCTCCGCCACTGGGACGTAAACCCCACAAGGGAGGGACCCTGCAGGCCTTCTTGACTGCTTTGTGGCCGCTGTCAGAGCCCTCCCTCCAGAAGTGATTCTAGATTAAATGGAGTAAATGAGCTAAGCTAAGAGGCTACGGCACCCGTGGAGCTAGGACTCCAAATAACTAGTCTTCCTTTTTTTTTTTTTTTTAAAGAAAAAGTATACCCATTTTCATAACTGAATGAGCAGTGGTCACTAAAGTGAAGAAGAAGGCAAAACTCCTCTTCAAAACTCTCCGCAGCAGACCCCACTCCACCCACCACACCGGCAATCTCCCACGGAGCAACGCAAACTGACTCAGTTCATCAGAATCATGTATAAAAGCATTTCATTTTCACACGTTTCAACCTGCTCAGCCTGTGCAAAGTGATCTGAATCAGACAATATTTGTACAAAGCATTAAGATAATGCATCCAAGGATGATTTTTTTTTCTTTAATAAATCAAGGGCCAGGGCACCTGGCTGGCTCAGTCAGTACAGCATGTGACTCCTCATCTCAGGGCTGTGAGTCTGAGCCCCATGGTGACCGCAGAGCTTACTTAAGGAGAAAAGAAAGTTCTTCAGCTCACCCCACTTCACTCAGAGGACACTCATTCATTCTGTCACTAAGGAACATTTATTGAGCATCTACTGTATGCAAGGGGCCAGAGTTCAGTGGTAAAGAGGGCAGCACCTCTACCCTCTTGAAGTCTACATTCTCCCGGGTGGGTGCAGACAATAAACCCATAAATAGATACATGAGTATGACCACTTCAGGGAAGCCGCATGAATAAAATACAATAGGAGAATGGGAAAGGTACCGATAAGGGGGACAGACTGCTTTGGACAGAGTGGTCAGAAGAATCTTCTCCACAGAAGACACATTCAAGCTAAAAGGAAAGATCATGCCAGACTTGAGAAGAAGGGGCAGGAGAGTGTGCTCCACAGAAGGACGAGCATATGCAAAGACTCTGAGGAGTTTCCTGACAATACGAATTTTCAAATTCATATTTTCAAATTTTCATGAACTGCATCCCTTCCTAATGGCCCCACCACAGGCCAACAGTCCCTACTCCCTCAGCTTGCCTTCTCCTTTCCCCAGTTGACTTCTTAATCATATTTTTTCAAGTTAAGGCAGACACGAATTTTCCACTGGAAGGCATACTCTAAGCAGGGGCACAAAGCATCATGTGTACACTTCCACCTCTGGGAGACAGAGGTCAACTTGGGTCTGCTCCTGTACAAGTGGTAAGAATCTCCCCACCAGCAGTTCTGAGTCCCCTTTTATGGGGCGCAGGCCCTTTGCAGAATATGATGAAAAGGGAACTCTCTGGAAAAATATACACCTGTGCTCCAAGCATATCTCATCCACATTTCCAATGTAATATACATTTCAGGAGATTCCTGGAGTCTCCTGAATCAAAACTCCTGTCTGTGGGCCTAACACAAAAAGAAACAAGCTGAACTGGGGCAGGCTCCACTGATAGAGGGGAGGGGACAAGATTAGGTCTTCAGGCCCCTAACTACACTCCCACACTCACAGAGATCAGATAGGGTGTCAGCCTATGGAGGTGGGGGTGGGGGACCCAAAGCCTGAAGGAAATCAAGTGGAGCCTTATCCACTACCGCTCAGTGAGGCAAATATCCAGTCACACCCTAGAGCTTCCAGAGAAGGTTTGAGACCCCATTTCCCACCAGCGTCCTTGACAAAGGTCATCTCCAATCTCATATTCTGAGATACATTTTGCAAAAGGCTGCTTAACCATAGGAAACATTACCGCAAAGCCCAAGTGTTTCAGCGCTGAAGGGGAAACCACTGTGTGAATAATTCGGGTTCTTAGAAAAGGGAGGAGCAAGAGCCTGCCCATACCCACCTCACTGCGGAGCTAGGCATGCGGATGCCCTGTTAGATGTCAGCCATAACAATAACAAGAACAACTGCGTAAGTCGAACTTACCATGTATCAGGCACTTTAAGAACTTGAACCTTAAGTGACCCTTTAAGATTTGTACTATTCACCCCCATCGTACAGATGAGAAAACTGAAGCATAGATGGGTGAAGTAACTTGCCTGAGACTATACAGCGAAGCCAAATTCATAGAAAATCTCTCCTCTTCCACACCCCAACCAAGGAAGAAAGCAGTTATACCTTGTGCTGCGCATGAAATGCTTTAACGTAAGTTTCTGCCTGTGCATCCAGGACAACTACTGTTTGGCAGGTCTCACAACCTCGGCCCAGTGCTGGAAGCAAACCTGGTTCAGGCATTAAATGGAGAAAGAGTCCTCTAGGAACAGGTCGCTCTGTTTCAAAAACGCTCAAGTCCCCGAGGAGGCTGAGAGCGCAAGTGCCGCTCCCCCTCATGGCAAAGCCCAAAGGAACCCATTCCCCCGCCCCCTCCACGCTCGGTCCACCTCCACACTCAGAAAATGCTCACCGGTCTCTGGCTATGCGGCACCGAGATTCACCCTAACCCCCTGGTGTCCGCCTCCCTCGCCTCTACCTCAAAGACCCTCTGGCTGCGCAATTTAAAAAGATGCAGCCGCCAGCACAGGGGCCCCGGGCGGGCCCGGAACCACGGCCGCCGCCCTGCGCGCTCAAAGCCGGGTTCCTGGCAGCGAAGTGACCCGCAGCCCCGCGAGCCACCACCAGCAGCGCCCGACGCGACGCTGACCTGTGGGCGCCCCACTAAGGCTGGGGAAGACTCCGAGGGAGAGGACAGGTGGCGCCTCCCTCCCCGGAAGTGGTTCCGGGAACTTTCGCTCAAAAGCTCCCAGGGACCAAAGTCAGGGTCTCCGGCGCCAGCGGCGGCCGGTCCGGGATGGTGGTGGCACTGCCCACCTGCGTCGCGCCCAGGCGCCCAAGCGCGCTCCGAGTGCCCGGGGCTGGAGAGCTCGCAGAGCCGGCTTTGGCACCGAGACCCGAAAGGGCGACCCGGCGATGGGGGCAGGGGTCCAGCTCGGGGTAAGGAGTTCAAGACGGAGAGAATCAGCCCCGGGAAGCGGCGGGGCCCAGGGCGTCTAGCGGGGGCGTCCAGCCGGGAAGGTCTAGTCGGGGGGCGGGGTTCCCGGCCGGCCTCCCGGACTCACCTTCGCGGCGCTCAGTGCTGGCTCGGCCCGGCGGGGCTGGAGAGCGCACCGCGGTGACGGCGGTAGTGGCGGCGGTGGTGGCGGCTGCTGCGGGGGCGGCTCCCCCGGGTGGGGCGGGGCCGGGGGCGGCGGGGGCGGGGCGGCCGCGCCGGCCACGCGGGCGTGAGGCGGGCGGGGGACCCCGGCCGGCGCGCGAGCAGGGTGGCGCGAGACCCGGACGCAGTCACGCCCGGCCGCAGCTCTGCACTCCTCCCTCCGCACGCCCCGCCGGGGTCCCTGGGAAGACTAGGAAGGCGGACGGAGGAGAGGAGCCCGGCCCCCGGGCCGCCCTTTTACCTAATCCAGACTCTGGCGGGGAGAATTTACCCGGTCGGGGAAGGGGTGCGCAGCCCGGCTCCCGCTCTCGCGGTGGAGAAGGCGTTGCGGACCCCCGGGGTAGGCTCGCGGGACTGGCGACCCAGGGGTGCCCCGGCAGGCGAAGACCGGAGCCTGTGCATGGAGCCCCGCCCCGTCCTAAGCTGACCTGCCCCGCGTCGGGTCCTGCCGGAGCCTCGCTTTCCTGGACGGTGGGGTGAAAATGAGGACGATAGCGAGCTGCGCGAATCCCCGCGAGGCCAGAAATCCTCAGGAAGAGCCGCCAGTGGCCTGGGTCACCGTGCGGAAATAAACAGGCGAATCCAAATAAAACTATTTTCTGCATTCATTTATTCCACAGACAAACGCCTACCGTCCTCGGGACCCCCGAGAACCAGTAATAAAGAATGCGCTACAGTGTATGGCTCTCATGGAAGTACAAATTGTGATGGTAAAAATGGAAAATCCATTAGTACTTGCTTTCATGGTGTCAGGTGTGCGTTTTAATTTTTTTTTAAGATTTTATTTATTTATTTATTTATTTATTTATTTGAGAGAGAGAGGGCGAAGCAGACTTCCCGCTGAGCAGGGAGCCCTACCCCGGGGCTCCATCCCAGGACGCAGAGATCCTGATCTGAGCCAAAGGCAGACACTAAACCGACTGAAACACCCAGGCGCCTGGTGGTGTGCCTTTTAAGTGTTTGATCTACTTGTAACACTGACAACAGCCCTGTGAGCTGTAGGAGTTGTGCCGGCCCACTTCCCAGAGGAAGAAACTGAAGCTCTCGGAAAAGTGAGGCCAGCCCTCAGGTCAGAGGAAAGAGGATCAGCCCAAGAATTACAGCTCCTGCCAGGCTGACTCTCCAGTAAGTGGCAAGAGCAGCCTGAGGGGACCTCCTCGGTTTCTAACCACCACCCCCGCATTCCCAGGAAGAGGGAGCTGTTGAGGGCTCCTTGGAAAGGCACCAGTCCTGACAGCAGCCTCTGGGAGGCAGAACTCCCAGCCCCACCCCCCACCCGCGAAGACCAGCCAGAGGTGTTCAGAACTGATCTGAGAGCTGAGACTCTTCACTGCAGCCCCTGGGTCTTGTTGCAGACACACGCCTCCTAGTTCTGGGTGGCCTCTTCCTGGCCTGCATCCTGCCTTTTGGGCCAGAAATGAAGCATCTTGAGCAAACCAGCTTTCATTTCAACAGCTGCAACTTCATTCCACTACAACTTGAAGGGGACTCCTTGACCCCAAACCCAGGGCCTCCTGACCCACTCATTTCTTGTTCAAAGAACACATACCCTATGCAGTACTCCATTTCGGAGAGCAAAACTCATATCCAGGCCCCTAGTCCTCAGCCTTCTCCCCAAAACCTCTTTTGCTGGCCTCTCTCCTACCCACTCCACACTATTTCTACCAGGTATGTTTATTAAGTAATAATAAAGGACTTCCACTCCCCGCATGAACCCAGAGCTCCGCAAGGGCTTCAGACCCACAGGTCAACACCTGGTGTTCTACCCAGGCAGCCTTGTCAAAGACAAAAGTTTTATTTCCGGGGCGCCTGGGTGGCTCAGTGGTTTAAGCCGCTGCCTTCAGCTCGGGCCATGATCTCAGGATCCTGGGATCGAGTCCCACATCGGGCTCTCTGCTTGGCGGAGAGCCTGCTTCCCTTCCTCGCTCTCTGCCTGCCTCTCTTGTGATTTCTCTCTGTCAAATAAATAGGTAAAATCTTTAAAAAAAAAAAAAAAGTTTTATTTCCGTTAGCTTCCATTTAACAACAATTTGAGCATCTGCTGCATTGCCACACACTGTGCTAGGCTCTGGGGAACAGTCGTGAATCTCAGTAAGACACACAGTCCCTGACCCCATGGAGCTCACAGCTGATACAGGAACAGCCAGACTGGGCAGTTAGGGAGCAGGCTGTGGAGAAACACACCTGGGGAAGCACTGGCCCTCATTCAGGCACAGAGAGACTTCCTGTGGGAAGTAGGCCTCAGCTGAGCCCTGACCAGGCAGGGAAACCAGGCAGGGAGTGAGGGAGAACAGGAGAATCGGAAGCCCAGGGGTGGGAGAGCACAGGGCACACTTCTGGGAGTTTATGGAGAGGAATCGGTGCTTCCTTATGGAGAGGAATCCTGTGCACAGCAAAGGCAATGTGCATTATTATTATTATTACTAAACTCTTTGACTTCCTGTTCTACAATTCAAGGTTTCCAGAAATGAGAACAGATCTGCAAGTAGGATATGTTGACTAAAATCAATGTAATCCCACAAGGGTTTATACACCGCAGCCCTCCCCTCCCACCCACGCCATGCTTGGCCCTGTGGAAGGAGGCAGCGGAAAGGATTTGGCTCCTGGATTCACTTTAAGAGTCTTTGGGGGGATACAAAAGATACACCCAAAGGGAGTCCTTTGGTGTGGGGGTGGAGTGTAGAAGGAATGGCAAGAAACATGTGTTTTGTCCACCAAGTCCTGAAACTGACAGAGAGGCCAAAAGACATTGATGATGAGCCAATCTTTCTCCTCCCGGCAGTTAGTTCAGGAGGGCCTGTTTTTGAATTCAGCCCCATCTCCTTCCAGCTCTGCAAGACAGGATGGACAGGGGGCCAGGACAGTCACCTCACTAAATCATCAACTGGGAAAGCCGGATGTCGGCAAGAGACCCCCATGGGGCCACTGCAAGGCAGGAAGATGAGATGTGAGTGATGCCAGGCCATGGCGGGAAAGGAGGGGGCGCCAGTGAGGCGCAGGGTCGCACAGGTGGGGAAAGCGAGCAGGTGGGGAGGCACCACAGAGGACAAGGGCGGGGAGGAGACGCGGAGACCCCACCACCCTGGCCCTCCCAGTACCATTAGCATGGACGATCGTGCGTGACCGTACAGTGAAAAACACTCTGATTATGCGATTGCACTGGTCCTAAAACAACGCAGAGGGGCGCCAGGCTGGCTCAGTTAGGAGAGCATGCGACTCTTGGTCTCAGGGTGAATTCCAGCCCCACACTGGCAGTAGAGATTACTAAAAATAAATAAATAAATAAAACTTTAAAACTGTAGAAAATACTGAGAGGTTGAGAGAATAGCGTAACACCCACCCACAAGCACACCACCTAGCGATAACTGCTTTGTGTCCTTCATTTGTCCCTCAACCTACCGTGAGCCTTTTCCCTTTGTCACGAAGTACTCTTCGACCACGCGATCGGTTAAGGGCCGCTTATATGAACGTGCCTTCTTCTTGTAATCAGCCTGATTGGTACTTGGTCTGCTCCCCATTTCTCAGTATCCAGGATAAATAATGCATGACAATGAAAACCAGTGCTCAATAAATTTTGGCACACATTTCTGGTTATTTCCTAAAGATAGACCTGGAAGCGGGGTTATGGGGAAAGAACGTCAACAAATCTCCCAGCAACACCTTACAGACATACAGATGTCCCCTCCCTTTGGGGGAGGGCAGGAAGGTTGAAAGGTGTGGAGCCATCAGTTATGAAGCAGCACTAACCTGGAACGGTCCTCATCCAAGGGATGGCGACGCCTGTGGGAGGATTAAGGTGCTGGTCTTAGTGTTCGGACCTAAGCAATGTTCTGCAAGTGGCTAATAAAAGGCCCATTTGAAAACAGATCCTTTCGGTTCCCATAATCTGGGTTAGAGGAAAACCTGAGAAGCAAACCTGAGCAGGGGAGTGGAAAGACAGAGAGGGGCCAAGTTCAAATCTAACCTGGGCGCTGCCCAGATTTAGGATGTCATCATATCCAAAGGGAAGATATGATACAGTCAGACAATAGCACGGAGCTTGGCAGAGTCGCAGGCATCTAGCCCACAAGGGTAATTCTAATATGTGCCATGTCAATGACCAACCCATCTATAGGAATCCACTACCCACAGGGAATGAAACCCTGAGATAATACAAGTCATTCAAGGGGCTCCCAGCCCTGGGGATCATGGTAAATGACCAGATACCTTACCTCAATTTGCAAAGAAATAGACACAGTTTACTCCTCTAGGAAACCTTTTAAAATTTGCTAGTGGGGGGCACCTGGGTGGCTCAGTTGTTCAGCGTCTACTCTTGGCTCAGGTCTTGATCCCAGGGTCTTGGGATTGAGCCCCGCATCAGGTTCCCTGCTCAGCGAGAAGCCTGATTCTCCCTCTCCAACTGCCCCTGCTTGTGTTCCCTCTCTCGCTGTGTCTCTATCAAATAAATAATAAAATCTTTTTAAAGAGATTTTTAAATCTTTTTTTAAAAAAGGAAATAAAATTTACTAGTGGGAAGTGGGCTTACTTACTCTTGATGACATCAGAGACAATTATCAATAGTTTTGAGCACCTGCCATGTACCCACACCAGGCTATGCCCTCTACCTGATTTATCCTCATGACAATCCCATGAGGCAGATACATTTTACCCATCCAACAGATGAGGGAATTGAGGACCAGAAAGATGGGGTGTCTTGCCCCAGGGACCGCTGGGTACTAGGGCTGGGGTCCTAGTACATTCAAAAAGTAGAATCGGAGCCCAGCCCCAAAGGAAGGACTCTGTAAATGACACAGCCCTCCCTCAAGGAGCAGACATTCTCGTGGACAAGAAGGTCCATCACAGAATCATACAAACTGAGCCAAGTGCCCCTAAAGGCAGAGTGGACAGTGGGGTGGAGGACAGTCAGGGAAGGTTGACAGCAAAGGAGGGGTGGAGACAGAGAGAGTGTTTCAGGCAGAAGAAATGATGTATGCAAAGGGCCCAAGGCAGGAACACATGAGTGGGGAATCTCAGGAAATTCGGATATGGCCGTAAAGAAAAAAGGGACACACAGAGAAGAGGTTGGCAAGGGGCCAGGTCAGAACATCAAGGTTTACTTCCAAGGCCACTGGAAGCTTCAAGCAGTTAGGGACATCCGATCAAGTAGGCATTTGTCATGGAGGCCATTGCCAGCTGCCCTTCGGAACTAAGACCTCCAAGAGTTAGGAATTCACATCAGTTATTTAGCCCATTATCAAGGCTGAGGGAGACATTTAGGGGATCCTTTTTCATAGCCACAACCACTTAATCTGTCCCAGGTGACCACATGCCCACAGGCAGAGGGGCTTACCGCATGTCAGGGTCTGTACCCAAACTCCACCCGGCCTCATATCAGCCCTGTGAGGTACTGACCAATGACCTGTCTTCCAGATGCGGGAACTAAGTCTTAACCAAGTCAAGTCACCTGCCAGGGTCACACAGATCTAAGTTCAGGGTGCCTGAGACCCATTTTAATCACAATGATTTAATCACAATGATAAAATAAAAATTAATACTCTTGCCAATAAGAATGCACAATTATACACACATGCGCAGGGTCTTTAAGTATATCTAACTTCAGGTTCACAAACAAAAGGCAGGGCCGGCCTGTTTGCATTCTGCGGCCAGGAGTGGTCGCCTTTCTTTGCCGCGAGTCCTCTATGGCCTGGCCTTGCCCAGACTGGTGGGAAGTGTCTGTGGTTTGTTTGAAGGCTGACACCTGTTTGCTACCTGGAATGTGTCTGACCCAGAGCGGGAATCCCCAGGCAGGGCCAACTATCCTGGAGGACCACTTCTGTCTCCTCCCCCTTCAACTTCTAAAAAGCAGAGAATTCCCCTAACCTTTTACAGGTTACAGAAACAATCCCAGCTTTTGTTCATATCCAGGGTAGGGCGTGTTCGTCTGCCTGGCACAGGGTCCTTGAAGAAGCAAGTCTAGAAAAATGTGTCTCTACTGGGGCCAACAGGTGACCAAGAAAAAAGGAGCCTGGTGCATGGAACGTGAGCAGATCTCAGACTTCAGTCCGCCGACACAGGATACATATGTTCAACTACCAAGAACCCCAGCATTACTGTTTCAATTTAAGGTTGCTGGGAGCACCTCCCCCTCCCCAACCCCCATCCCTTCCTTCCTGGACCAACACCAAAACAGCTAGGCACAGATCCATTCTTTTCTCTTAGGGAATAAGATGCTTAATCTCAGCATCTGACAAAGTCCCTGGGCTGCAGCTCCTCTGAGCAGGGAACAGTCTCCCACCCATCTCTATCTGACCCCCACAGAACCCAAGTCTTGCTCTTCCACAGAGTGATTAATAAGTCACTATATCTCAAGTGCCAGGCACTTGCCAAGCTTGGCCACGGGTGTTTTATGGACCCCATCTCATTTGATTCTCACAATAACCTCCATGCAATGGGTATTGAGTCCCATCCCACAGATGAAAAAACAGGCTCAGAACAACTGGGTTTCTTGCCCACTCCTATATATACAAAGAGGTGGACTCAGGAGAGAAGGGATCATGTTTGCATCTTAGCCATTACTCTATCCCCACTACATACTTCAGACTCTGAGATGCAAGAGGGTTGTGTCATCTATAAATGTGTAAACTGGTGCAACCCCCCTCCCCCCCTCCGAAAGAGGCTGGGGAGCCAAGCTCACTGATCTTGCATTACTTTCCCTTAATCCCAAAGACCCTATTTGAATTTTGTCTCACTGCAAAAGGTCTTACTTGGGATTTGTGTCCTTCCCTCCTTCGCTGCGTCCTCTACCTACCCTATTCTTGGACCACTTCTGATTTTGTTCCCGTGGACAGTGAGGACAGGATATCCTGGGGGTAGGGGTGGAAAACGGGCATCTGTTGAAGACCCACTGATGCCCAGGACAGCAAAGATGTATTTCTTTTTTCTTTTTAAATTTATTTATTTGACAGACAGAGATGATGAGTAGGCAGAGAGGCAGGCAGAGAGAGAGGGGGAAGCAGGCTCCCAGCCAAGCATGGGGTCTGATGTGGGGCTCGATCCCAGGACCCTGGGATCATGACCCGAGCTGAAGGCAGAGGCTTTAACCCAGTGAGCCACCCAGGCGCCCCGCAAAAATGTATTTCTATGTCTCCCTCCTCCATCTGCTTAGCTTGTTGTCAGTAGTCTCGTATTCAACCAAAGCAAATTAAATTCTAATTAAAGCCTGCAAGGGAAGCTGGTCTTTGCTCCCTTTAAAGTTTGCATTTCTAAAACCAAGTAAAGGGGCACCTGGGTGGCTCAGTGCATTAAGCATCTGCCTTCGGCTCAGGTCATGGTCTCAGGGTCCTGGGATCGAGCCCCGCATCGGGCTCTCGGCTCAGCAAGGAGCCTTCTTTCCCCTCTCTCTCTGCCTGCTTCTCTGCCTACTTGTGATCTCTATCTCTGTCAAATAAATAAATAAACTTCTTAAAAAAAAATAAAATAAAACAAAGGAAAACCAGTTGCCCCACAGATGTTGGCAATTATAAGAACGCTGAACAGGAGCACCTGGCTCTGTCGGGAAAGCATACGACTCTGGATGGTGGGGTCATGAGTTTGAGCCCCGTGCTGGGTATAGATAGTACTTAAAAAAAAAAAAAAAAGATAGGGTCTCCTCGGTGGCTCAGTTGGTGGAGCATTTGCCTTCAACTCAGGTCATGATCCCAGGATCCTGGGTTCGAGCCCCGCATCATGCTCCCTGCTCAAGCCCTTTCTCTCCCTCTGTGATCTCTCTCACTCTCTCAAATAAATTAAAAATAAATAAAATGGAAAGAAAGGAAAAAAGAAAAAAGCAGCAGCTGTAAAAGCAGACTGTTTTCTACCAGTGTGATAAAAATTAGGGTTTCTCTGCTGTCCAAAACCAAACCCTCACCCCCCACTAATAGGAAAGTACTTACTGCAGCATCCGCCTCCAGTAGAGTCCCTTTAGATCTGTTTGCTTAAGCAGTGTAACAAATTTACTCTCAATATTTGCACACAGGAGGTAAGGGAATGTCTACTGGAAGAAAGAGAAGCCACTCTTATTGGATGACAGAACATTCGTGGCTCCCACATTTCAGTGGCTCTTTTCAACGTTTTTTTTTAAAGATTTATTTACCTGAGGGACACCTGGGTGGCTCAGTCTGTTCGGCATCTGCCTTCGGTGTGGGTCATGATCCCAGGTCCCGGGATCGAGCCCCGTGTTGGGCTCCCTGCTCAGCAGTCTGCTTCTCTCTCTCTCTCTCTCTCTGCCCCTGCTTCCAACTCAAGCTCTCTCTCTAATAAAATATTTTTTTAAAAAGATTTATATGAGAGAGCAGGGGGAGGGGCAGAAGGAGAGAGAGAAACAGGCTCGCGCAGGGCTGGATCCCAGGAATGCCCTGATCACGACCTGAGCTGAAACCAAGAGTCAGACGCTCAAAGGACTGAGCCACTCAGGCACCCTGCTTTTCAAATTTCTGAAAAGAAGGTCCATTTGTTCTGACAGTCGACTTTCATGAATATCCCTATTCTGGACTCCACACAGGTCATATACAACTGCCTGCCGGAAGGCAAGGCAAATGCTCAAGGCAGCAGATTTTCCGTGCAAGACCTACTGGCCGCCTTTGCCTCCTCACCCTGGATAATCTCCTCAGAGGCAGAGCCCTCAGAAAGCTGTGCTAGGCACCCAGCTCCTCAGGAAACGGGAAAGATGATGCAGAATAACGAACCACTGCAATCTTAAAACATTTTATTTGGTGCAGAAATGCTAAGGTACAAAAACAACATTTTGCAAATGTCAGCTGTGACCTACTGTCACCTATTTACAGTTATGTACAAATCAAATAAGACATTGTTTTCAATGGAAAAACAGAGCACACTGTTACAGTCTGTCAGTGCTCACTATTCCTCCAAACCCCACCAAGGACAATCTTAAAGATGACACCAAGACAATGACAACAACCACCATGTTCATGTTCCACAGGCTTTGCCCCCTAGAACATAGTAACAGGGAGCTTCTGTAGTTTAAAAAAAAAAAAAAAAAAAAAAATTAGTGAAAATAGAAATTACCTACTCTCTAAACGAACACATGTGGTTTTTACAAAAGTTTTTGCTCTGTCCAGACTCACCATTCTTTTTCCTTGAGGAAAAAAACCCAAAACTTTTAAATGACAGTTACACGTTAGTGTGACCCGACGGTAATTTCTTTGTGTAACAGATGGAGCAGGCAACTTTGTCCGTATCCTGTACAAACAGAAGAATGCTTCTTTGAATCTTCTCGACTGAACTTTCATTTGGCATAAACATCAGATATGATCATAATCAGGTTGCTTTTGTCAGACTTCTGATTGTGCAAAACACAGTGCTGAGTCATTTCAGAGTCACGGCTCCAGCCCTTCAGAACCCAGGAAAGCTCCTGGGGTTGTCTGCGGTCCCAGCCCAATTTCAGGGAGGAACCAAAGAATGGGAGGAGAGGCAACCGGCCAAAATTCCCAAGAGGTCCTGCCTCACTCTCTTTGCAAATCAGCCCTTAGCAACTGCTCTCCATCTCGCCTGTGGTTAAAGTGAAGCCCAAACCATCTAATAATATTGTGAGTCATCATTTAGAGGTGATGTCTAGAGAGATGCGAAAATAGACCCTAAAACTGGCAGGGAGGGGGCGCTCCCACTCAGAAGGTGAGAGCTGGTCTTGAAGAAGCTCAGGAATGGCATTAAACACATCGGGAATAAGCACCAAGTGTCTGACCACAAGAAGGGGGGGGGGGGGTGTAACAGGCTCTTGCTGGTTAGGAGGGATGGATGTGGCAACCAAGTAATCATCAAAATGAGTACAGGCAATATACCACTTTTTAAAAGTGCCATTACAGTTTTAAGTAGTAAGAGAACCCAGGTGCGTGGGGATTTCCCTGTAATCCCCATCCTGCCCTTGGCCTTCTCAAGGCACCAATGTGAGTAAGGCACCAGGTTCTGTTTGCGCGACGAAACTGAGCGTGAAGCCGAGACGCAGAACAGCAGTGAAAATTACCAAGCCTTTGCAAAACAAGAGCTATGAAGAATGGTTTAAGTAGGTGGGATTATTTACCGCAGAAATAAAAACACCAAGGGGATGACTTCACTGGGGTTTTCAAATACACGGAAGGTAACCAGCTGTTCTTCTTCCATGACATGCAGAACAAAAGAAGGCTGGTTTGAATTTCTGTGAGATGTACAAAGAACTATCTGATCAGCAGGGTAGGTTCCTGAATTTCCCTCCCTGAAAATACAGCATCCCATCCATAGCCATATGTCTGAAATGATTCAGGCTCAGACCCTGCTGACACCAGCAGGGGGAAGACATGCTAGATAATCCAAACTTTCTCCCAGCTCCAAAACTCTGAAATTGGAAGCCAAGCTATTGGCTTACAGTCAGACCTCCTTTTGTTTATTTCCACCCTGAGCCTGGAAAAGGAGGTGACATAGAGAGGATGACCCAACACCCCATAAGGACTCCTAACTGATCTCTCAGTATCAGGAAAAGCTTTTCTCCGTATACTGTTTCACATCTCCAAAACAGAGTCGATTCACAGATCGTTTCAAATGGAAGACAATGCAAATGGCCTGGCTCTAGTGGACGCTTGGGGATTCCTTCCCCCACCCCCTACCATATCTGCTTTTCTCGTTAACTCTTGGCCGAAGCTCAGAATTGCACACCATTTAAAAAATTATTAAGCCAAAACTACAACTATAAATATGTCCTTTAGGTTGTGGAATTCCAATGAAAATTGTTCTAAGTGTTAGGTTTTTTAAATTGGAGAACATAAATCTGATTTTTTGGTTTTGTTTCTTTTTAAAGATTTTATTTTTTAAGTAACCCTCTACACCCAACGTGGGGCTTGAACTTACAACCCTGAGATCAAGAGTTGTCTGCTGTACCAACTGAGCCAGCCAGGCACCCCTTTATAAATCTGATTTTGAAATTAGTAACTGGTTTGCCTTTTTCTTAAGGCACCACAAAACATAAAGAAATAATCAAAACATCGCAAATACATTCAAAATCATATCAAACTTCTTTGGGGGAGCAAGGTGAGGGAAAATGATCTAACCATCAGCTGCATTTAGCAAGAGCACTTTCTGGTGATACCAGACATCTGTAATTACCATGAATGCTTTTCATTTCAAATCTTACAAGGCAAAGGGGCAAACTGGCAGCTAGTAGGCCAAATCAGGCCCACTCATGTGTTCTGCTGAACTTGAATTGGAAAAAAAAAATTTATTTGCCAATACCATTAAAAAATCATAATTTTTCATATAAAACCCAGATTGTCAGGGTGCCTGGGTGGCTCTGTTGGGTTGAACATTCGACTCTTGATATCAGCTCAGGTCTTGATCTCAGGATCATGAATTCAAGCCCCTCTCTGGGCTCCACATTGGGCATGGAGCCTACTTTAAAAAAAAAAAATCCATATTCTCAGCCTCTCTTGAAAAATGGAAAAATCAGTAAACACTACATGGCTACAACTGCCTGGAAGAGCTGTCTTCCTGCAGGTGGGACAGGAAGCACTTCTCTTTGGCACAGTCCCCACCATGCCCTATGGTCTCTCTGACACTGAGGAGGGAGCTCATTGCCATTTACCACCACAACTTGTTTACCATTACTCCTGGCCTGCTGCGTGGGCACCCCCTGAAGACATCCACTACATAAGAGCAACAGTCTTCACAAACAACCGAAAAGGCTAATAACCCTCACATGGGTATTGTCCACCTACATCTCTCCAATAAGGACACAAAGAATAATTCTCCCTTAAAAGAGCCAACTTAGTGCTGAAGCTATTGGGGATCGTGGGGTTTTCTTAAAGAGGAGCGTATATCATTTCTTCTCCAGGAATAAAAAAGCTTTTTTCTTCTTTTGTTTCTTTTAAAAGATGCTCAATTCTGAAAAAAGGAAAAGTTCTGAAAATCATCTAACTCCACATTTTTGGAGCGACTGTCTTCCTGTTTATTTCTGCTTAAGTCAGGGAATCTGAGATGAGGTGTTGGTTAAAAAAAAAAAAGAAGACATTTGCAGCTATGAAGTAGCAAGACTGAACTCTGATGTGCCAACATACATGAACTTAAATTACTACACATGGATTCCAATGTCATAGCTGCTAAAGACACTTTTCGAACTTGTGCTCTGGGACTGTCTTCAGTTATTACTAATGTGTGAACCAAAACCTGTCTCATGACTTTAAGGTCCCATCTCATTTTTGGCTCAAAATGCTATTACCTGGCTGGTCACCCAACATGAACACCTGGGCCTGGACCTGAGTGACTTTTGATTCTTTCTGGAGACCAGTGTGCCTTAAAGGCCCAGGATTTGGCCGTCTAGAGGACACTGTCCCTCCTGTGTGTCTGGCCTGGGTCTGTCTAGGTGGTTCTTGTTGCTTGGAGCCAACCTCTGGGGGAAAAGCTCACCTTTACCTGGGCTTCCAGCTCCCTGATCCCTCCCCCTCTGCAAAGCTGACTATATCCAATGCGAAGTCCTTTCTGCAGGGCACTGGTGAGTTAAGATTGACAACTAGCTCCCTACCTTCAACTACCTTCAAGACTTGCTTACCTGGTTCCTTGCACCTACCCCTGCTCTCCTGCCCAGAGGATACCAGCTAACTTAGCCACTAAGCCTCTTGGTCTCTGGATCACAGCTTCTCATGGAGACCATCCCTATATTCTAAGTCTTATAGCCCCAATTTCTAAAAGCCTGTGGTTCGGCAGAACTTCTATCTGAATTCTGTCTTACCATTTCCATTATCCGGGACAATGTCAAAGAATGCAGCCCTGCTTAAAACAGATGTTTTGCCTTAATCTGCAAAGCAACTGTTCTCATTCCCAGCAAGAGATGGAAAGGGTACAGAAGAAGAAGAAGAAGAAGAAGAAGAGGAAAAAGAAGAAGAAAAAGAAGAAGAAGAATAGAAACTAATAAGGCAAAACCACAAAGTTGGGACATCTCAACTTAGTCTGACTTAGGCATTCATACTATGGTTTTGCTACTTGGTATGTTAGAATTTAATTGTGTTGAAACATAAGAAACATTAGTTCTTAAAAACAGGTATCCAAACCCTAAATCCAAACTAAAACTTTACCTGATTTTTGGTCTAGCACAGTTTTTCCCCTTGCATCTTCAAAAGAAGTAAGTTCATTTAGCCAGCTCTCTGCCCATGCTCATGGAGCTCCGTTGATGATCCCCCAACCCCCAGTCCTCTGTGCTTGCTCTGGGGATCGCTTTCTCAGAGATGCCTCATTTTATGTGCAAAGCTGAATATCCCAAAAGTAGCTCCTCATGGATTTTTTGGAGCATGCACCATTTCTTGGCCTCAGTCTCTCTGATAATGTTCCAAAGTGAATTTTCATGTTTGCAAGTTCCCTTGCAGAACTTATCCCAATGGCAGAATGGCAGGACAGTCACATGTAGGCATGAGCTCTGCACATGTCCCAAATTCCACAGTGACATGGAACATCTCTTCTCCAACAAGATGCCTGGTTTTATGGGGGAGACAGTTCTGCAGCTCACTTGTCTCCCCGTCAGAGCAGCTGCAGGAAACTTGATGCCGGAGAACAGACAAGCACGTTCTTCTCCAGAGAAGCTGTCAGCTGCCTTTCCAGAACATGGAGTGTGGCGTTTGCATCAAAAATACACACAAACCTCTTCTTTCCAGCAAGGCTGCAAACCTTCCCTTCCCTCTCTGCCAAACATGTGCTTGGATGGAAGAGTCATGCCCTGTTCCTCCTCCTACCCTTTCTTGAGCTGTTCCTCAGTATTTCCCGCAATATTGATCTTATCTGCTAAAGGAGTGAAACCCAGGGTCCCCTGTGTGAGTGCTGAGTAAAAGCAGAGTGCCCAAATTCAACAGCACCCATGAAAATGGTGGAGAAAGATGCTCACAACCCCTCTAGGGGAGAGGGGTTTCCACAGGGAAGACCAAGTCATCATTACCCACAAATCTAATACACAAACAGGATTTGAACACCTGTTTTCTCTTTTGGAAACAGAAATTCTGTTGAAACATCATTTATAGAAACAGAACATTAACTTTTCCTTTTTAACGCAAATTCTTTCCCCCTAAGCTCTAAATAGCTCTTTTGGTAGAAGAGAGCACAAGAGACGAATCTTTCGTCTGGTAAGTACAACAGAAACACACAGTGAAACATGGTTCACAGGCTGGGTTGATGAGGGGGTTGGGGAGGTGGGGAATAATTTAAGATTCAAGAATTCAATGATTTCAGGTCTCCTGTCTTCTTCAGATGCTATTAGAAGAGCACACTCATCTTCATGACCGTTCCCTTCTTCACACCTCCTTAAAATGAGACTTATCATTAGTTGAAACTGGCTCGGCAAGATAAGTGGCTGCCACCTGTGTGCACAGCCATATTTCAGTCAATCCTGATCCCTAATATTCCGGACACAGCTTTAGATCAGAAGTCCACTGAAGCATGAACTCCAGCCCAGTTGGGTATTTGTCTTTTAAAAATAAACTTCCAGGCAGCAACGTCTGAGATACTGCACAGGGAACAAAACCCAGGGAAACCTGGCAGGCACATCTGGCCTGCCCATAACGCCTCCTCACACCAACAGGTGGTCCTGTGCCCTGAGTTTTGATGCTTTCTGCACAATGACCAACCCAGGTCAGGAAATACTGTTGGGATGTTCAGCCTGACCCCACAGCCCCCACCTCAGCCAGCCATGCACCCACTAACACATAAAGACTCATTTTATGGGGCACCTGGGTGGCTCAGTGGTTTAAGCCACTGCCTTCGACTCAGGTCATGATCTCAGGGTCCTGGGATCGAGTCCCACATCGGGCTCTCTGCTCGGCAGGGAGCCTGCTTCCCTCTCACTCTCTCTGCCTGCCTCTCTGCCTACTTGTGATCTCTCTCTGTCAAATAAATAAATAAAATCTTTAAAAAAAAAAAAAAGACTCATTTTATGAAAGGGGATAGTAGACTCAGTTACCTTTTTCACCTTTGACTCGGAGCTCTTTTGGACACCCACAGCACTGCAAATTCTACACTAAAACTATCATCTGTAACAACATGGATCCCAGAAAGACTGGCACTTGATTTCTGTGGCTAGAATGGTACTAAGAGTGCTTCTCCCACAAAGCATTTCAGTTCAAAGTAGCCAACGGCAAACAGGCAAAGTTTGCAGAGAGAAACAAAATCTGAGTGATCAGTGCAGGTATGTTCCTGCATCTCCGCGCCTGTTTCCTCCCTACCTCTCAGAACCGACTCCAATCCAAGGTCTGACCTAATGGGACAAGCTGTTGTCGGGCCTTACGGATATGCCTTTCAGAGATACCCATACGGTTTGAGAAAATTGGAGACTTTGCCAAGATACCAGGTAGAGGGATGGGGCATGGAGAGCAAGTACTGGCCCAAATTTCACTCCAAATACCCTTGTCGGAGACCTCAGCTCCAAGTGGACAGCACAACCAGAGGGAAGAGCTGGGGGACCAGAGAGAGGCGGCAGCTAAAGTGGCAATGCTTAAACTCTACTTCCGTTTCGTTACAAAGGGGCGACCGCGTGGAGTTCACCAGTGTAGCTGCAGCAACCAGGGTCTGCTTTGCACGCCCCGGAGGCGAGGAGCTTGGAAGGGAAGGTAGGAGGGTCCTCCTCACCTAAGGAAAGAAGACAGGGGGGAGCCACACGTCATTGTACTTTACCGGGCCGGGGGCTCAGGCCAGGCTGTGGCTGAACCTGGGTTTGGACTACGGGCTTTCCGAGTGAGGCAGGCCCCCCAACCAACTCAAGACTGAGCAGTCCCATCCTACTGGCAGGTTCCCTTACTTGAGAGTCAAGGGCTTGCATGTACGACTCCATGCACTGTGAGGTGCAACTCCAGAGGGCATCCTGCTGGCATTCCTTGGGGGAGGCCGGGCCCTCCCACCCGGCCCTTTGCTGAGTCAGCTGTGGTGGACGGAACACCGTGCCCACCAACCCCAGGATCGTTAAAAGACATGGCTTTGAAAGCACTGGCGCTGGGGAGGGGTGGCGAACACTACGAAGCCCAACAAAGACAAAGTCCACAGACCCTCATCTAGTACGCATGGGGCAAGCTCTGTCCTGGTAGCCGGAGGTCAGGAAGGTGATACGATGTACACACTGTATGTGGCATGACACTCCTGGCAGGGGCCGGGTAGCTCACCCTAACTTAGCCTTAGTATCCCTGCTGCTCGCTCAAGTGAACATCCCCATTGCCGAGAAGAAATGGACACTATCCGTGGGGTCGTGCTACTGCCCATCAGCTTCATTGCCAACGAGTCAGCACCCAACTTAGAAAAACACTTGGATGGATTTGGGAATTAGGGACAAAAGCTATGGACTGCATCAGAAACCCGACCCCAAAGCACCCTCAGATCCCCGGCGCCTTACCCAGGCCGGAGGAGGACGACACGCTCTCTGTCAGCGAAGATGTTTCTGTCTGATCTGCCGAGAGTCCTTCCATTAGGGGCAGGGACAGCTCCGAGGAGGGCACTGACGAGTCGTAGATGCCCGAGTCCCGAGGCATGTCTGAGGGGCTGGAGGCTTTCCCGGTGTGCAACAGGGGCCGCAGGACCGAGCCGCCCCCCGGCCCGGGCCCAGCTTCTGCGTCTTGGTCCAGGGCCAAGTGCAGGCCCTCCGAGGGCGAGTTGGCCAGTGCCCCGGGGACTGCAGCCTCCGCCTTGAGGCAGAAATCGCCGTCGGGCTCTGGTTTGCCCATGACATCATTTAACACCAAGCCTGAGTCAAACTTCTCCAGCACTGGCTCTCGGGAGTGGAGTGGGGGAGGCCGGAGGGGGACGAACTGCTTCTCAAACCAGTCGGGCTCCTCGTCGATAAACTGGTGCATGTTGCAAATGGCGACGTAAAGGGACCGGCCTGACTTGCTGCGAAAGTAGTTCCTTCTGCTCACCTGTCCGAGGTACTGCCCGGGCTCCGGGAGGCCATGGTCTCTGGAGTGCAGGTGGGAACAGAGCTGGGGAAGGTTGTCCATGAGCTTGTACTTGGTGCTGAGGTCCAGGACGCCAGGAACATCGCCCTCGCAGGAATAATCGAAGTATACAGCGATGAACTTACTGAGCTGGGCAGAGGAGCTCTGCTTGGCCTGGCGGAGCTTCTCTGCGATGGCCGCCACTGCCACCAGGAAGAGCTCCCCTTTCCCCAAGCCACGGCCGCTGCCTTTGTGCTTGTAGTTCTTCTTGTCCACGAAGTACTTCATGCCTTTGGAACACACCACGATGATGAACTGAGACTCGTGGATCTTCTGGATGACCCATTCTCTCTGCCCTTCTCGGCAGAGGCTGAAGTCCTCCCACAGGTCCAGAGCCACCTGGAACGAGAACAGGGACCTTACTCACCTACACAGCCTAGGCCGTCGGGCAACAAAAACAAGAGCGTTAGGAGAAGGTCCCCTTGTATGTCCTTTAAGCATCATCAGCCCTGCTGCATGCTGGCTCAGGGATGCGGGATCTGGGAACAGCTAGCGTTCTATGGGTGACAGTGACATGCCAGGCCCTCTGCAATGTGCTTGTTTCAGCCTAAAGTGGGGGCTGTTATCACTCTCCCCCTACGAGGGAAAAAACGGGGGGAACGGAGCTTCTGGCAACCTGCCAAAGTCACATATCCCAAGTGAGGCCCTCAAGGGGACTCTGAGTGTGCTACTGAGCCCCTCGAATGGGAGGCCTGGGGCCGGTCTCTGTGATGAGTGCAGCAGACACTCTGTCCCGAAGACAAAGCTGGAAGGTGATGGTGGATAGGTCTCGGTGAGGGACCCCAAAGCAGGCAGGAAGTGCAGCTCAGGTCTGGATGTCAGAGTGGCCCGCAGTGCCAGCTGACTCACATCCACAGAATGTGATGGACAGAGAAGACCTCCCTGGCCCCTCTCACAGCCCCAGGGTCAGCCATGCTGTTTACCAGTCCATCAACGACCAGAGGGGTGGTGGTGGACTGCAGTAACACAGCCACTGCAGGTGGCTCATTTGTGAGTGACTGGCACCTCCCCCGGTGATGTCACAGCAGTCTGGAGGGGGAGGTCATATCCATATAAGGCCTTTAATCCCAAGGAAGTTCTGGGAGGGAGCTGGGGGTGGGGGTACCCACAAAGCAAAGAAAATGGGGCATGCATGTGCCCCTCAGAGGGCTTCACCTTCTCAGACCATTATCATCTCATTCTACTGAAAACGTCTCTTGGCAGTTTTATGGCCTCTTTCCTTCTATAGTCCAGAAACGAATTGTCAGTGACTATGCCTGAACGGGAGCCACAGTCTCTTATGGGGAAGGGGGTTCTGAAATGACTTTGTCTTCCCCTTTGGCTCTAAGGAAGGCGGTCCCCAAGATCCACCCACTTGCTGAAAATAATCCTGAATTGACTGAATTAATTAATTGCCTTAACTCTCACTAGCATTATACATTCATTCTAAAAGCTAACTGTGAGTATATACGAAGCATTTTTGAAATGTTACCATCTTCGACCCAGCCATTCCATTTCCAGGCTTCCAGATCTGGAAAGTCATCAGAAATGAGGTAAAATTGAATGAGTGAGCTCTTTAGCAATATGAAATAACTCAATTATAGTGAAATGATATTATGGATCATTATTTAAAATTGGCTATTTAAAATTGGATGGTGAAGCCATTCTGGAAAGCAGTATGGAGCTTCCTCAGAAAGTTAAAAACAGAACTACCCTACAATCCAGTAATTGCACTACTAGGTTATTTACCCAAAGAATACAAAAATACACATCGGAAGAGATATATGCACCCTGGTGTTTATAACAGCATTATCAACAATAGCCAAATTATGGGAAGAGCCCAGATGCCCACTGACTGATGAAGGGATAAAGATGTGGTGTGTATACAGCTACAATGGAATATTATTCAGCTCTAAAAAAAAAATGAAATCTTGCCATTTGCAATGACACGGATAGAGCTAGAGAGTATTGTGCTAGGCAAAATAAGTCTGTCAGAGAAAGACAAACACCATACAACTTCACTCATATGTGGAATTTAAGAAACAAAAACCATCTTAGGGGGATAAAAGGGAGAGGCAAATCAAGAAACAGACTCTTAACTCCAGAGAACCAACAGATGGTTACCAGAGGGGAGGTGGATGGAGGGGTGTGAAATAGGGGTGCGGATTAAGGAGGGCACTGGGTGTTGTATAGAAGGGCTGAATCACTATAGTGTACACCTGAAACTAATATTACACTGTATATTAACTGACGGGTTTTAAATAAAAACTTTAAACAATAATCAAATAAAATTGCAGTTTACATAGAACTTCCAATAGTGTAAAGAATTATTAAATGAAAAGACAGAAAAATCATTCTAATACCCCCCCACATGCAAAACCACATGCATGAGTTCATCTATGTAGAAAAAACTGGGAAGGAAATAGACCAAATATTAACTGTGGATCCTCTTCCTCCAGAGTGAGATTACAGGTCATTTTTTGGATCATTTTTTCCAGCTTCCAAAATTTCTACAGTAAGTACTACACTCACAATTGGAAGACGTGCCCCCCACCCCGAGGCTAGTTAATTACAAAGCAAAGCACATGGGTCGTCTGAAGACCGTGTGCCATCAGCCAGAGGTTCCAGTTGGTTTTTCAGTACCCGTTGGGATCTGCCCATCTCCCCAGCTTCACGCGTCAGTGTTGTAAATAGGCGTTGTGGACACTAGGGGGCAGCCTTGGCACACGGAGAGACTGAGAAACCCACCAGCAGGCAGTATCAAAGCACCAGTAACTTTCATTACACAGCCATTGTACAGTTCTTGCATTGGTAAGAAATAGAGTGTGCCTTCCATGAGAGCTTCAAACTTCACTCTAAAATTAGCCCTATGACATAGAAAAGCTACATATTCATAGTTTAACTCAAGAACAGGCAAGAAACCGAAGTAGACCATTTGAGTCCTTGACACATTATTGTTTTCCTTTCTTAGCAAAACTCCTCCAAAGTATTGTCTAAACCCCCTGCTTGATCTTCCATCCTCTGACCCGTCAAGGCTCACCAAGATGTCTTGAGTGACCGTCTCCCCCCACTCCTTTTGTGTGTCCCCCTGGCATGTGCCATACCCCTCCAGGCAACTGCACGGTCTTCTTGATGTTTATCAAACTTCCTGCCAGGTAGGTGCCACAAGAGGCTTCTGAGAAGGGTTAGGACTAAGGGTTCGGGAACATTTAGTGCTGGTGATGGGCAGGACAGACTGAAGGAGGGGTGTCAGGCTGACCCCAGGCTGACCCCAATTTGGAAGGGGGCTAGGCACTGGGGGAGGGCAGGTGTTGCCCAAGGAAGCCTGGAGGGAGGGAGAGAGCGAGGAGAGCACATGGAGCACATATCCTTCCCCGGGGAGAAGAAAAGAGACTTCTGATTCCTCACCTCACAGCCACAGAAGTCCTGGAGGAAGTAGGCAAAACACCGGACAACGTTCATGTGATTCTGGCCATCTTTGCTGGAATAGCAGAGGAAGACCTTGGGCCGTGGCCGGAGCCTCTCCCTGGGGAGCACTGTGGTGTACGAGGACGACTCAGAACTCTCTTCATCTAAATGTGAATATATATTTTCTAAATTGGAAAAGAAGATAGGGTTGATGCCTACAAGCAATGCTTTGTCCTGTGCCCTAAGACTCAGGACCTAATGCCATCTTCAAGAAACAACAGTTGATACTCCCAGTCCCCAGTCCCTGGGGTCCCCACTGGAAACAGGACAGCTGATCTCTCCAGTGGAGCAACAAGTGGCCAAAATGGGTTGTTCACCTGAAAATGACCTTGGGTAAGCTGAGAAAACTGTCGGGACCACTCTGGTCAGCAGAGAGCACCCAGAAGCAGGTCTTGCCACCAAGTGTACCTACCAGCTCAATTAAACACTAACAGAGCTGACCTTTAAAAAAGGTGGGGGGGGGGGACCAAAAGAAAACCCTTTTATTGAGGTATAACCTACAAAGGTAAAGTGCATAAATCTTAAGAGTAGTCTCAGTAAGCTTTAATCTAAGTATACACCCATGCAATCATCACTCAGATCACGATAGAAAACATTTCCAAGCTCCCTAAAAAGTTCGCTCCCGACACCTGCCTCTACCCTCGCTCATACTTTCAGGCTTCATTTATGTTCTTGCATTTACTACCCTGCGTTTGGGAACAGAATTATGGTTTCATGTTCATAGCTCCTGCGGTTAAAAAAGTCAAGTATCTTAATGCTAGGAACTACAGGACCCACAGGGCCTCCCAGGTACCCATTTGGTTGGGGGGCATGGTGGGGTGCAGTGGTACCAAGGGCCCAAGGACTCCCAGGGTCCCCTTGTTAGCCGATGTCCTGCCCACCTGGACAGCACGCAAAGAGATACCTTGTTGTTTCTTGCGGCACATCACGGTGAAGAGGGTTGCAAATGCTGAGATGACAACCAGCGGCACAGTGATGGCAACAGCCCTGATGGGCCCAGCCCATGGGGAATGTGCTGGGAAATGTCAAAGACAAGGCTTGAAACTTAAGCAGCACAAGCTCAAAGAGAATCCCCCCGCCCCCCGTTTTGTTTTTAAAGAGTTTATTTTTAAGGAATCTCTCTCTACACCCAATGTGGGGCTTGAACTCACAATGCCAAGGTCAAGTGTCCCACACTCTACCAACTGAGCCAGCCAGGCACCCCTCTTTTCCTTTTTTTTTTTTTTTAAGATTTTATTTATTTGAGAGAGAGAGAGAGAGAGAGACAGTGAGAGAGAGCATGAGAGGGGAGAAGGTCAGAGGGAGAAGCAGACTCCCTATGAAGCTGGGAGCCCAATGTGGGACTCGATCCTGGAACTCCAGGATCATGACCTGAGCTGAAGGCAGCTGCTTAACCAACTGAGCCACTCAGGTGCCCTCGTTTCCTCTTTTTAAACATAAGCAGTGTAACAGGTTCTGGGAGGCCTGACCACCTTCTCTAGTTAGTACTGGTCTGGTGATTATAAAAGGATTCCTTTTAAAGAATATGTAAAATATTGGGGCGCCTGGGTGGCTCAGTGGATTAAGCCGCTGCCTTCGGCTCAGGTCATGATCTCAGGGTCCTGGGATCGAGCCCCGCATCGGGCTCTCTGCTCCGCGGGGAGCCTGCTTCCTCCTCTCTCTCTACCTGCTTCTCTGCCTACTTGTGATCTCTCTCTCTGTCAAATAAATAAAAATAAAATCTTTAAAAAAAAAGAATATGTAAAATATTATTCAATGTTTAGAGTCACTGGGACAGTAAATACTTGTGAGAATTTTGCCCTAGGAAACCTCACCTCCCACCACTTTTCTTCCAAGGACAAGTGACTATTTGGTCCCAGCTACACACAGACACACACACCCACACATACACACCAACCACACTGGCCTCCGTCTTCCAGACATCGACATTAGGATGGAAGGAAAGTTGCTTTGATGGAACATTTTTATTTATTGATTTATTTCTGGAAGAGTGAGGTGGGTAGGGGGAGAAGGAGAGGGAGAATCTTAAGTAGAATCCCTGGGCTCAGCATGGACCATGACACAGGGCTCGATCTCACAATCCTGAGATCGTGACTGGAGCCAAAGTCAAGACTCAGTCACTCAACCAACCAAGCCATCCAGGTGTCCCTGAGGGGACTTCTTTTAAAAGAGAGGAACTTGGGTGCCTGGGTGGCTCAGTGGGTTAAGCCTCTGACTTCAGCTAGGGTCATGATCTCGGGGTCCAGGGATCGAGCGCCATGTCGGGCTCCCTGCAGGGAGCCTGCTTCCCTCTCTCTCTCTGCCTGCTTCTCTGCTTACTTGTGATCTCTCTGTCTCTGTCAAATAAATAAATAAAATCTTAAAAAAAAAAAAGAGAGAGAGAGAGAGGAACTCAAATGCTGTGTTTTGATTTTCTAAACCACGAAGTACAGAAAGTATCAAAGAGCATGGTCTACTGTATTCCAGAGCCAACATTTCATGCAGAAAAAAAAAATCATACCTGGCTTTAAGGCATAATGCATCACTTTCCTTGTTGTATTAGTGTCATCCACCAGCTGCAAAACAGAGGATATTGTATCATTATTTTTTTGAAGTGATAACATCTCAACAGATTTCATTCATTTTTTCATCCATGGACAGTGTGGGGGCAGGAGGACGGTGAGCTGATGCCTAGGATCTTTTACGAGCAGAGCCTAGACATTAAATCAGATAAATCTCTGCTTTACCAACTCAAAACTCTCAGCCTCATCACCTTCCATGAATCAAACATTGTTCATTCATTGGTGAGCTCAGCTAGTGAGTCCCACGTTCTAACAATCCTCCATTATAATGGCATCCTACCGCTCATTTTACTGGGCCATTAATGCTTTCAGCGGGTGTGTCTGTTCAAAACCACAAACTGCTACCGAGTCATACAACATGTGTGTCTCCCAAAATGTTAAGACATGTTGACCGTCTCTAAATAGCAGGACTGTGAACAAATTTTTCATTTCCTTTTCTATTTTTCTTTTATTCCTATTTTTGTGGTATGTTTGATACTGGAAAAGGAATCTAAGATAAAAGAGGAAACATATTGTCATTTGCTTGCTTTTTGCAGTAGTATTTTAGAACTTCATGTATACTGATTCTGAAAATGTCAGCAGAAACCCAGAGAAGTATAGGCAGATATAATGGGCAGGACTTTCCCTTTCTGTTTTACTAACAGTTTTTTAGGGATACCTGGGTGGCTCAGTGGGTTAAAGCCTCAGCCTTTGGCTCAGGCCATGATCCCAGAGTCCTGGGACCAAGTCCCAAGTCAGGCTCCTTGTTCAATGGGGAGCCTGCATTGCCCTCTGACTGTCTCTCTCTCTCTCTCTCACTGACATACAAATAAGTAAAATCTTAAAAAAAAAAAAAAAAAGAAAAAGAAAAGAAAAGTTTTTAAATCTAAATTTTAAAAAAGGTATTTTTGTAGTAGGGGCCCAGGGCAGGTTGCCGCAGTAGGTAACACAACGGCCTACTAATAAATATTTTGTAATATTACTACTGGAGAAAGAAGTAGTACAGGAACCCTCAGACCATCCCCCCATCCCCCTGAAAGCAGGGGGCATAGATCTCCCATATGACAAATACCCTCACTTCCCTGCAAAGTAAAAACGAAATCCTTAATTTTCTGAGATAGGGACCTGAAAGTTGAGAGAACTGTAGAAACAAACCTTGTTACTTTTTTGGTCTAATTTATTAACTCAGCCTAAATTCCACTTAGAACCCTTTCCTAATTAAAGCTCCCAAACATGTATTTTCTTTGTCCTGTCAATTCTTCACAAATTTATTATCTCTTTGTCCAAAAAGCATAACAACTGTGCCTGCCTTTGTCATTTCCTCGGGTTTCAATTTCATTTCGGGGCCTCTGTGCGCACTCAGTAAGACTCTGGTTTTTTTCTCCCCTTAATCTGTCTCACGTCAATTTAATTCCTAAACCAGCTGGAAGAACCCAGGGAGGAAAGAAGGAATTTCTTCCTCCCCTACAAAAGAATACTGTATAGAAATTCTAAATCATGGTTATGTGGACTGTATGGTTTCATAAAAATATTTATATGAATTATTTTAAATGCTGAATGAGAAAAATCAAAGACTGATTACATATAAACTTTCTAAAAAGCATGTTGGGAACTATGTAAAAAATACAACTATTCATTTCCTTCAATGGTTTGAAAATTTGGTGTTGTACACAGATGGAATTCTTCATGAACTAGATTCACTCTGTAGCATTAATAATAGGGCTTTCTTGAGTTATACATACCTCAATTATATAATCCCCAGGAGAAACATTTTGAAGGAGGCAGCTGGTTGTCTCTGTATTTTGCTCCTACAAAGAAACAACACCAACCCTTTAAACTCACTTCTTAGATGAGGGTCATCTGGACCTCTCTTTTCCCCCAGAGCTGAAGGACACTTGCCACCTGTCTTGACCATGTTCAGAATACATCAGTTAGATCAGTAAGCAACCCTGTTTATCTGCAACACAGAAGATTTGACCTTCACTCTGATAGGAAGGCCCAGGAGAGCGCAGGACCCCTGTCATAGTCTATACTTACTTAGTGGGGCCCTCAGCAGGACCATTTCATTTGCAGACAAGGAACTAGTTAGAATACCCTTTACTTATTGAAAGGGTGAGGAAAAGAAATTACCTGCCCCTGTTTGTGCATATTTTATACACTGTAATTTCGACAGGAGGTCAAGGACAGAGGTGAGAGCCCGCAGGAAAGCAAAACTCAACAGGACAGAAGCACATCTAGGAAGGTGCTAGGTTCTGCTACCATGACCAAAAACCTCTCTTGGTGCTTACTAGAGGCCGGTCCTGCGGTCTTCCACAAGACATTTGCTCCTCGTGCTGACAGCCCTCAGTTTAAGAACTTGGTTGTTGAGTTTCTACTTAACTTTGGTCTATGTGTACAATCAGTAAGCCCCTGAAATCTTAGTGCCTTGGCTCCAAGATGTGATTTTCTACTGACTAGCTGTGACTTTGAGCAAGCCAGGTGACCTCACGGAGCCTTGGGTCACCCATCTGTAGAGTGGGGTGACAGCGGCCTCTGCTGCATAGAGTCGTAAGGATTCAGTCAGCATAAAACATGGCGACTGGCACACAGTGAGCACCCAAGTAATGTTTAAAATAGAGAAGAATAGGGGCGCCTGGGTGGCTCAGTGGGTTAAAGCCTCTGCCTTTCGCTCGGGTCATGATCCCAGGATCCTGGGATCGAGCCCCGCGTCGGGCTCTCTGCTTGGCGGGGAGCCTGCTTCCTCCTCTCTCTCTGCCTGCCTCTCTGCCTACTTGTGATCTCTATCTGTCAAGTAAATAAATAAAATCTTTTAAAAAATAAATAAATAAAATAAAATAGAGCAGAATAGGGGCGCCTGGGTGGCTCCATTGGTTGGGCGACTGCCTTCGGCTCAGGTCACAATCCCGGAGTCCCAAGATTGAGTCCTGAGTTGGGCTCCCAGCTCCATGGGGAGTCTGCTTCTCCCTCTGTCCTTCTCCCCTCTCATGTTCTCTCTCACTGTCTCTCTCAAATAAATATGTAAAATCTTTTAAAAATAAAATAGAGCAGAATGAACTAGAAATACTTAATTCTTTTGGTTCCTTGGTAATACCTTTCCCAGGCTTCATCCCCCCTGGGATAGCAGGTGTGTAGATAACTGGAGAGTGAGGGTTGTCCCTGAGATATAACATTCTGTAATATCTACCAATTGCGGAGATAAAGCCTCATGTTCATGTTGAACCATCCAAATTCCAGGGGCACAGGGGTCACTTTAAAACATGTAGTAGGGGCACCTGGGTGGCTCAGTAGGTTAAGCTTCTGCTTTTGGCTCCGGTCATGATCTTGGGGTCCTGGTATTGAGCTCTGCATCAGTCTCTCTGCTCAGCAGGGAGTCTGCTTCTTCCTCTCCCTCTGTGCTCTCTCTCTCAAATAAATAAATAAAATCTTTAAAAAAAAAATAAAGAGAATAAAAATTAAAACAATGAGAGAGAGAGAGAGCATGAGAGGGGGGAGCCCAATGAAGGACTCGAACCTGGGACTCCAAGGTCATGACCTGAGCTGAAGGCAGTGGCTTAACAACTGAGCCAGCCAGGCACCCCCAAAACTAAAATCTTTTTAAAATAAATAAATAAACAACACAGTGTTCCTGAATATACGCACAGCAGCAGCTCACCTGTTTACAGGTCTTTCTCCTGAAAGGCCCTTCATGCTTGAGCTTATAGTGAAGATAGAAGAAACGGAAGCCAAAGGTGTGTGGCGCGGGGTCGAAGGACACCTGCATGTCCAAACCGTGCTGAGTGATGTTCAGGTTCCGAGGCTTCCAGACTGGGAGGAGGAAGGACCAGAGTGAGCACCCAGGGGCCCCCCCGACACCGCCGTGCAGGCAGGACCTGACGGACGGGACCAGCTCTACTTACACGGCTTACAGGCCAGGTTGTCCGGCTGCAGCAACAGGTCGCAGGCTATGAAGAAAGATGCCAAGTTTTAGTTTCCACACAGTTTGACATTTTCCTCATCCTTTTGGATGAGGAAATAAAATACATAAGATAAAATAAAAATGTTGGATGTTCAATAAAATACAAATACGGGCGCCTGGTTGGCTCAGTGGTTTAAGCCGCTGCCTTTGGCTCAGGTCATGATCTCAGGGTCCTGGGATCGAGTCCCGCATCGGGCTCTCTGCGCGGCAGGGAGCCTGCTTCCCTCTCACTCTCTCTGCCTGCCTCTCTGCCTACTTATAATCTCTCTCTGTCAAATAAATAAATAAAATCTTTAAAAAAAAAATACAAATACACGGTGCTGGGTAGCGTCGGGAAAAGTATAAGATACGCCAGTTCAGCAATGATTTTCAGTACAATGTAGTTATAGCTCATGAAAATTTAAATTAGACAACATAAAAATATGAATGCACTTCATTTTATGCCAAATAAATGGAAACAGTGTCAAGTCACCCAGACTCGTGAAGCTTGTCAAGCATGACAGAGTTTCAAGGTCAGCAGCCAAGGGCAGGAGGACTGTGTTCAGACTGCTGCCACAGACTCTGGTTTAGCTGCGAACAGAAATAAAGCCAGCCCCTGCTCCTCTGTCCGGGGGTTTAGGCACAGGAGAATTCTGGAGTGATGCTGGTAACTGTTCTGGGATGGCTGTGGCCTTCGTTAGCAAATGCTATGATGGAGTCTAAAAATGGCATCGAGACAACTACCAGGTAGTAGCACCAAACCAATAGGGCTTGGAAGCAGGGCTTAAATGTGACGCTAACACAGTAAGAGAGGCCCAAGAGCTGGTCCAGGATGCCATGCTGCTCACCCAGGGAGAACCCTCCAGCAAATGCCCACACAATGCCAAGAAAAGCAAGGCAGCCTCCAGATCACAGGGCAGCGAAACGGTGATAAAATTCCATTTTCTGCCTCTGCCTCACCTCCAAATAGACATGTTGATTCCGATGGAAAAATTAATCTGAAACTACGTTAATTCTGATCAAAGCAAGCTTTTCATGAATGTATCCAAATCCTCTAATTGGTTATATATGCCAGGCATTGAGATGTAAAATGCACATAGTCTTTGCCCTATGGAATCATATTTTAATTAAGAAAATGAGACCAAGTGTTATAAAATAACTTTGCTGCACAGAAACTACAGTTAAAAAAGGAAGAGGGGCGCCTGGGTGGCTCAGTGGGTTAAAGCCTCTGCCTTCGGCTCAGGTCATGATCTCAGGGTCCCAGGATCGAGCCCCGCATCGGGCTCTCTGCTCGGTGGGGAGCCTGTTTCCTCTTCTCTCTCTGTGCCTGCCTCTCTGCCTACTTGTGATCTCTCGCTGTCAAATAAATCATTAAAAAAAAATCTTTAAAAAAAAAAAAGAAGGAAGAAAGGAAGGAAGGAAGAAAGAAAGAAAAGGAAGGCAAAAAGAAAACAACCAGAATATGAGTTCTGGAGTTGAGAACAAAAACATCCTAGAGTGGGAGGACGGCAATAAGGATAGAGGAAGGGCTGTCACACTGGACTGCCAGCGGACCGTTGGGGGCCTGGAATGCCAGACAAGAAAGCCCAACCAGGAAGCAAGAGGGAACAGCTGCAGGTTTCGGGATGCCTGGGCACCAAATCTGAAAGCGGGGATTCAGGCTGAGGAAAGAAACACCACACCGCATACAGAACAGATGGCAAAGGGAAGGCGGCACGGTTGGCTGTAGAGTGTGGACTCGAGAGTCAGACTTCTGGGTTCAAATCCCAGCTCCAGCCAGAGGCTCTTTAATGTCTGGGTGTGTAAATCCACATCTAGTAAGTGGAGATGGGAGGATTAAATTCTATGAAGGGTCAGTATGGGGGTAAACTGAGTCAGTATTTAGAAAGCATTTAGAGGGGTGCCTGGGTGGCTCAGTGGGTTAAAGCTTCTGCCTTCAGCTCAGGTCATGATCCCAGAGTACTAGGATCGAGCCCCACATCGGGCTCTCTGCTGAGCAGGGAGCCTGCTTCCTCCTCTCTCTCTGCCTGCCTCTCTGCCTACTTGTGATCTCTATCTGTCAAATAAATAAATAAAAATCTTGAAAAAAAAAAAGGCATTTACAACTGGGCCTGATACATAGATGTTAAACAAACGTTCTAGAAAGAGGCAATCTCAGGGTTACTGATTTGACTGTCTTTTTTTTTAAAGATTTTATTTATTTGACAGACAGAAATCACAAGTAGGCAGAGAGGCAGGCACAGAGAGAGGGGGAAGCAGGCTCCCCGCCGAGCAGAGAGCCCGATGCGGGGCTCGATCCCAGGACCCTGGGATCATGACCTGAGCCAAAGGCAGAGGCTTTAACCCACTGAGCCACCCAGGCACCCCCTGATTTGACTGTCTTAATGTAATCCTGAAAACAGACAATCACAGAAGCCATTTTTCTGATGACAGGTAAAAAAAGATGGAATTATTTCATGCTCTATGCTTCATCCCCAAAATCGACTGCTACTTTTTTTGTCCTCCCCCCCCCCCAAATGGTTTTAATTTATGGTTGTCTTACAGCAGCTGTGCCCCCCACACACTCAAAAAAAAAAAAAATCAAGCATCATGTCTACTCTTGAACCAGCTGGCAATGGGCATCTCAGGTCAGGTGAACGTCTAAGAATTGCTTTTCTGGATACTTTTTCTGGATGCTTTTGTCCTCACCATGCTGGTTTCATACTAGTATTTGGTGGGCTCTTCAATATATCGCCCCAAAAAGTCATTGGGATCAGGAGCAGTCTCACGATGGGAACCCAGCAGGCAGGCCATACTTACCACGAGTTCTAAAGAAGAAAGGGTGGTAATTGCTTTCATTTTTAATGGAAGGAAAAGGGATGATCTTCACAAAGTAATCCGTTTCAAATTTCATATTCAGGAAAGGTTGAGATTCCATTCCCTAAAAGGGAATAAAAACAGACACGATACCATGAAGAAATCACCCACCCCTCCACCTACACACCAGACCTTCAGGCCTCCCTGATGGTCACCCACACACTCTTCCAGACCTGGGGTCTGTTTTCAGGACCACATGTAATGGGAATAAAAGATGGGCAGTGCTGCCTGTTGTCCGGCAGGGAAGCCACCGCTGGTTAATGCGGAACCTCAGAGCTGGTGGAGAAGAGGTCACACCCTCTTGGGAGCACAAACCCACCTTCCGGGACATGTAACCCGAGAGGTGTGCGCTGGAGGGATTCTCTGGGCGTGGAGCAGGCTTGAGGTGTTGCCCAGCTATTTCTCACCCACCTTGGCAGGAGGGGTGGACCCCCCCAGCCCCTCCTTCTCCAGTTTCACAGACGTTCAATCAGACCATGGCGTGACCCCCGGAACAATGGCGTGTCTTCAGGCGCACATTCCGTGCGTGTGACTTACGGTTCTTTTGAAGCTACTGTTGAGCTGCTTTGGGTCCTTTAGAATCAGTTGTTGGCACCGTCTTCCCTCCGACTTCAGCTCCTCCAGTATTACTCGAAATCCTTTTAGGAATTCGATGCCTAAGCAAAGCAGAATTCTTTTATGAAAAGCGGACCTAATTACCTTTGAACACACTTTTCCTGCCTCCCAGATTACCTTCCTTTCCGCCTACACAACAGAGTTAAAGGAATTCTAACTTCGGCCCGAATATCCGGGTTTTAAGGGAGGAAAACCCTGTGCCCTGCATTCTTCTGGGACAGACCAGGTGATTTCAGAGAAAATTAATTAGCTCTACCGCAGCCAGCCATTTCACAAATGCCCACCGCCTCTGTGACATCAGGGTTCAAACGCTTAGGCTCAAGTCACAATTCATCCTAAAAGCCTACCGTGGAATACATAATTTCTAAGTCATCAGATGGGGTGTATTTGGCTGATGATAATTCCCAGCGCTGACTGGGACCCGACTCCCCCCAAACCATGTTTCTGCTTTAAGTTTTTGTCCTGTATTTGCTGGCATGGTTCACTGAGTCATGCACAAAATTCCCAACAAAGTGTGTGTCTGCACCCAAGGGGTTCCTAGGCTTGAGATTAAATAGTTTAGAATGCCTATGTGATTTACAAAGCAGTTCTTGCTCTAATCAGGCCTGAAAGGCAGACACCCAAGGGCTGCCCAGTGTGTGCTCTTCATACAGCCCTCAGAGGCCTGAGACGCCCACCGTGCTGCTGAAAGGCGCCGGCCCAGCCTCCTGCCACCTGAGGATTAGCTCTGCTGATCACAAGAGCCAGCACCAGCACTCTGCATCCCATGGAAACTGCAGCGGTCCAACCGCAGCTGGAGATCCCCGAAGCCGGCCTCCGTTGGCGCGGTATCGATTTCGCATTCTTTCTGAACACTACACAAGGAGACAATTTCAACCCTTCCCCCTCACAGGGCAAAAGTAATGACATAGGATGCAATTAACCAGGTGGGACAATTACTGATGGCAAAGGGCAGGGAAATCTTTTTTGAACAGGTTCTCCCCTCCTATAATTATTTGATGAAGAACATATATTTTCCGGTGAGTAGGACAAAGGAGGCACAATGAGAGCTTCGTATTTTCAGGGGTCACAGTGTAAAATGTGCTGGTAGGGACTGCCACGTTGCATTTCAAGTACAAAGTTTCCTGTGGGGGTAAAAACCCGCCGACCCACAGCCCAAGATTCAGACATGCTAACAAGAGCCAATGTCTTTGACCCGTGACCAGTTAGCAGATCTCACAGAAACTTCCCTTATGAGATTAAAAAAAATAATAAAAAAAAAAAGTTGAACAAATCCTTATTATTTATACTAAGATTTAATTCATGCCAGGTCCCCAGAGCTGCTATTTAACAAAAGCTGGGTAATTAATAGTATTCAAGGCTGTACATTTCAGTTTCATAAAAATTCATCAGCTGAGGTAGGATTGGGTGGTTGTAGTCCTTATTTTTATTTATTTTTTTAATAAATTTTATTTTATTTTTATAAGATTTTATTTATTTATTTGAGAGAGAGAGAACATGAGAGTAGAGAGGTCAGCAGGAGAAGCAGACTCCCTGCCGAGCAGGGAGCCCGATGTAGGACTCTCGACCCGGGGACTTGATCCAGGGACTCCAGGATCATGACCTGAGCTGAAGGCAGTCGCTCAACCAACTGAGCCACCCAGGCGCCCCCTTATTTTTATTTTTTACTTCTTTTTAAATATTTTATTTATTTATTGGACAGACAGAGCTCACAAGTAGGCAGAGAGGCAGGCAGAGAGAACGAGGGGGGGAAGCAGGCTCCCTGCTGAGCAGAGTCGGATGCGGGGCTCAATCCCAGGACCCTGAGATCATGATCTGAGCAGACGGCAGAGGCTTTAACCCACTGAGCCACCCAGGCGCCCCTGTAGTCCTTATTTTTAAAAGACCAGCTTGAAAAACCAGTACGCCAAGTCTGGGGTGGGGGTAGAAGCAGCAATTGTAAATCTTACATCAGAGGGACACCTTTATCACAACACCCTGAATGCCTCATAGTTCCATGTGTAGCAACTTCATACAGTAGCTTCCGACAAGGAAACTTATTTGCTCCTCTCCATCGTTTAAAACCCATGAATCCTTCTACCATCCGTGGGAGGAAGGTGTTATCCCCATTTGACAGATTAGGACACAGCTATCGAGACCCTGAAGGACTTGCCCAGGATCACACAGGAATTAAACAGCAGATGTGGGACTCGAACCCTGCCAGTGTCTGGCTCTAAGCTGGTGCTCTTACCCGAATGCTTCTCCGTCTCCCAACAAGTTTCCTTGATAGGACTTGAAAGAACCTCAGAGAAGCAGAACCTGTCCACCCACAAATCACTGTGCATGAAAAGCGCCGCATTCTGCCCTCACCACTCCACCTGTTAGTTTTCCCACCGCACACTCACGTCCCTTCCTTTCATCCTAAAGGAGCCTGTGATTTGTCAGGCCAGCCCCTCCGCTGTACAGCCGTACATGGAGCGACCACTTCCCGTTTATCCACAGAGAATGTTTTTATCTTTAAATGTTAAGATAATGTTATTTTTGGAAAACCCTCTGCGTTCAGACCCTGCGGTATTTACATGGATAAGTGAGTCAGGCCCTAGGGTCTGATCTATCCTCCCTCGCTCTGCACTCACCTCTCCTACAGTCAGATTTTTCTGAGATTTATCCTGTTCAGATGAAGAAATCCAGGCTTTTATTGTACTTTTCCCTTAGCCAGATTTTTTTTTTTTTTAATTCTAAGATTCAGTGGCAATGTCAAAAGCAGGTTCTTTTTTCTTTCTTTCTTTCTTTTTTCGGATTTTACTTATTTATTTGACAGAGAGAGACACAGCGAGAGAGGGAACACAAGCAGGGGAAGTGGGAGAGGGAGAAGCAGGCTCCCCACCTATCAGGGAGCCCAATGCGGGGCTTGATCCCAGGACCCTGGAATCATGACCTGAGCCAAAGGCAGATGCCTAACGACTGAGCCACCCAGGCGCCCCAAGGACCAGGTTCTGATGATGATAGTAGTAGCCACTTTTTCTGCCCTATTTTGGTTTTTTCTTAAAGATTTTATTTTAAAGTAATCTCTACGCTCGATGTGGGGCTTGAACCTACAACCCCAAGATCAAGAGTCACATGTTCCACAGACTAGGTGGTACAGGTGCCCCAACAGCTACTATTCTTTTCAAGAGCTCTTTCTAGGGGCAGCCAGCTGGCCCAGTCAGTGGAGCATGCAAGCCTTGATCTCAGGGTTGTGAGTTCAAGCTGCACACTGGGTGTAGAGATTACTTAAATAAAAACTTTTAAAAAAAGAAAAAAGCTCTTTCTAGAAATATACTGCATGTGTGTGCATCTGGAAATCTTACAACAAACCAAGAGGCAATCATCTGCACATTACAAATGGCGAAGCAGGGCTCAGCAAGGGTTAGAGGCCTCTTGTAAGAGGTAGAATCTGGGTTCGCACCCAGGCCCTTCTGAACAAATAAGCCCTGCCCATGTCCTACGCCCAGTTAGCGCATCCTCTCTGGTGTATCATCAGCTTGTTAAAGGGGATAAGCAGACTCTGCCCTAACCGGAATCTGGCCAGACAATGTGGGTTTGCTTTTTTCTGTTTCTTCATTTTGGTTTTTTCCAGCCTACATGGTTTAAACAAATACAGTGATTTTATGGGGGCTCCTGGGTAGCTCACTCAGTTAAGCATCTCCCTTCTGCTCAGGTCATGATCCCAGAGTCCTGGAATCAAGTCCCACATCAGGCTCCCTGCTCTGCGGAGAGTCTGTGTCTCCCTCTGCCCCCTCCCTGCACGTACTCTCTCTCTCTTTCTCAAATAAATAAATAAAAATCTTTAAGAAAATTATATTAAGGGGTTTTATGAAAACTGGAATATTCCTGAAAACTCACAACATATGCCATTGCCTGGATATCCATGTGGGCACAGAGATGGCCAATGCTGGATGCTGAGGCCATTACATTCTTGGGCAGGTCACCTGTCCCCCAACTACTGCTGAGACTCAGAGGCCAAGGGATCAATTTGATTCATCACCACACACTATCATTTTGCAAACCTACATCTCTCTCAGTAACAGCCAAGTGAATAAAAGATGAGCCACGAGGCCCAGCATCAAGCCCAGTGCATGTCCAGCAAGTATCGGCAACAAAGCAGGTGGTGTATCTGGGCCCAAGCACACCTAAGCTACACTTAGTTCAAGACCTGCCCAGCTCCTGGAGGCTGTCACACTGGGTGGTGACCGCACTGGTCACCACCCACACCGGCCACATGGCGGACTCCATCTGACCACTTACCGAGAGCCCCCGGGGACCAAAGAATGGTGACTGCCACTTGGTCGTGGCAAGCGTACTGACTGATGGTGATGTTCTGGGCGTCAGCAATCACGTGCTTCCCCACCGGATTCAAGTAAGTGGTGCAGTCTGGAGCGTTGGGAGATCAAAGAACAGTTAGATTAAAACATTTATTTTTTGAGGTCCACGGTCATCTTCTCAAATTACACAGAGCCGTTCTGGAGGTGGCCAAACCCATTCTGTCTAAAGAGCGCTGCAAAAGCCCAGACAGGACATCAAAGTTTGACTGTTCGGAGAACTATAATATGCTATAGTGGGTTTAGTACCAATCCCGTTAACCACCCTTCGAGTGAAATTCTAGGGCAGCGTGGGGAGGATCACATACAGTGTGCTTGTATTTGTTCACACATATACAATTTGAATATGCATCTGGCATTGACTTTTTTTTAAAATATTTTATTTATTTAGGGGCTCCTGGGTGACTCAGTGGGTTAAAGCCTCTGCCTTCAGCTCAGGTCATGATCCCAGGGTCCTGGGATCGAGCCCCGCATCGGGCTCTCTGCTCAGCGGGGAGCCTGCTTCCTCCTCTCTCTCTGCCTGCCTCTCTGCCTACTTGTGATCTCTACCTGTCAAATAAATTAAAAAAAAAAAAAGATTTTATTTATTTATATGACAGGGATCACAAGTAGGCAGAGAGGCAAGCAGATAGAGGGAGAAGCAGGCTCCCTGCTGAGCACAGAATCCGATGTGGGGCTCGATCCCAGGACCCTGAGATCATAACCTGAGCCAAAGGCAGAGGCTTTAACCCACTGAGCTACCCAGGCGCCCCGGCATTGACTTTTTTATTATTATGACACTTTACCTAAACCAATCCTTATGTACATTGATTCAATCTGTTTGCAGCATGAGAGAGTGATCTGAAACAAAACAAATGACTAAATAGTCTGGGAACTGCTTTTAGAAGAAACCTGGAAGCAAGGTGAGCAGGAAAAGAAAGCAGGTTGAGGATGAGACTCGGGGGCGTGGCTCACAGCAAGACAGTAAAACAATCCAATTAGTACCTACAAAAGGAACCAACTGCCTTCCTGATGAGCAGAGGTACCTTCAATGTTAATAGTATCCCAAAGGTAAAACTTCTGTTCCCAGACACCATGTGTTAGCAAAGACACCCACAATGCCCACCAAATTCAAAGAGCTCCACATTGCTCAAACAATGAAAACCAACTCTCTGGTTCTGTGTGAGGACATTACCTACTGCCAGCAGTCAACACAGCCATGACCACAGGGGCAGCTGTGACACCTGGTATTGCTAAAGAAAGCTTCAAAGTCTTCAGGATCCTAAAAAGGTCCCGGAAGCTTCCAACTAGACTCAGAATGGGACTCTAGAGAATGGCTGAGGGCTGTTTGGCTACTCATGCAGGGAGAACCACCAGCCATCCCTGCTAAATACCAACTCATGATTCTTACACTGCTTCATCTCCATTTCCTTCTCAATCATTAAAACTCTCATTGATACCTGCTCCAAAAAAGTCCTCAGTTCCATCAAATGTCCAAACCGACTCATGATGCCTCTGAAGTCGGGGTGTTTTACTTTGAGGTGAAGCAATCAGGTGTATTTTCTAGGGCTCAGTGAGTCTGCTCCACTCCCTCTGTTCCTGCTGTACACCACACCATACACTTCCCCCCCCTTTTTTTTTAATATTTTATTTATTTATTTGACAGAGAAATCACAAGTAGGCAGAGAGGTAAGCAGAGAGAGGCGGGGCGGGGGGTGGGGGAGCAGGCTCCCTGCTGAGCAGAGAGCCCCATGCGGGGCTCAATCCCAGGACCCTGAGATCATGATCTGAGTCAAAGGCAATGGCTTGACCCACTGAGCCACTCAGGCGCCCCTACACTTCCCATTTTTAAAAAAAGATTTTATTTATTTATTTGAGAGTGAGAGTGTGAGAGAGAGAGCATGAGGGGTGGAGGGGGGGGAGGCAAAGGGAGAGGAAGAAGCAGACTCTCCGCTGAGCAGAGAGCCCTCATGACCTGAGCTGAAGGCAGATGCTCAACTGACTGAGCCACCCAGGCGCCCCTGCATTTCCCACTTTTATGACTAAAAACGTTCCCTGGGTATTTGAAAATAATAAAAGAACATAAGAAAAATGTAGACGTCTGCCCATGCCCTCCCACCATACAGAGGTAACTACTACCAGCTTCTAAAAAATATCCTTCCAAGTCTTCCAATGTGCACATAATATTCCTCCTTTTTAAATTTCTTACTGCAATTCACCACACATGCACTACAATGCACCCCCTCCCACTCTGGCAACTCCCAGCCCCCACACTGCCTGGGGCCCTGCCATCTTGCCTACCTGCTCTAGGTGGACCTGTTCCATAAACTCCCTGCTTAAAAAGCAGCCACCTCTACACTTCAGTATTAGTTCTTCTGAAGAGACGTTAATAATTAATAAAACCAAATTCTACTTCTAATGAAAATTGACTCCCAAAGCATTTAACATGTGTTCTCGGGGTGCAGAAGAGAATTTTAGGAGAGAAAAAATTTTTTCTTTAAACATCTGGTTTAACACCCACATTGTACAAATGAGGAAACATTTTGCAGCTAAGAGACCAGCTGGGTGGCTTTGGATTCCACTGCTGACCAGCCCTGGGTCAGGACAGAAAGCAGCCTTGGATGACTCATACATGGCTCTTGCTATTCTAGCCTCAGCACAGAGGTGACCACTATAATAAGTTCTGAATTAGAGGTAGTCAGCCTGCAAAAAAATCCTGGCTGAAACTAGATTCCCAACATTTGGAAAAGAAAAGAAAAAAGACAAGATCCCATCATACTTGTCAAATTCAAACTTTTTTTTTTTTCTAAGATTTTTATTTACTTATTTGAGAGAGAGAGAGCATGAACAGGGGAGGGGCAGAGGGAGAGAAGGACAAGCACATTCCCCACCAAGCAGGGAAGCTGACATGAAACTCAATCCCAGGACCCTGAGATCACGACCTGAGTCGAAGTCAGACCCTTAACAAACTGAGCCACTCAGGTGCCCCAAATTCAAACATTTCCATTTATTGAAACCTCTGACTTAAATAGCTTTTAGGAAAAGAGGCACAAATAAGAGCAAATCAGTTTTTTTTCCTTCCTTTGTTCATTCTTAATGCCAAAATTAGCACTCACCAGGTTTCTGTAAATATAATTATGCAAATATGAAGTCTAAGAATGGAGAAAATGTATTACAACCTACTCAGGCATTACCCCCTCAGAGCCTGAAGGAGAAATGAGAAATCCAACGTGAAAGGAAACATGGAGACCTAGGAAATTCGCTTTTGACTTAAGGTTAGACATTCTCTTTCTTTGTAACACTGAATGGCAAATGAGTAGAAAAATAAGATTTTGTAGTTCCGTGCTTTTGGTGAAAAACTTGGTAATTTTTTCTTAGCTATTTCAAACAAAACTGGTAACCAGTCAACGGAGAAGTAACAGAAACTTCCTCGCGGAAGAGAGAAAGAAATATCTTTTCAGTGGAAAACAATGAATAAATTTTTTACACAAACCTGGATCCAATTATTAGGAACTCTTACATTTTGGATTCTGGTTACCAAAAAATTATGCCCAAATGATATTCTGCCAAAATGCAACCGAGCTTCAGATGTCTTGGGAGTCAATTTGAGTTGCGAATTAAATTCTAATTAAATGCTGAAGAATAAGAAAGAAAATAAATGACGAAGAGACAGGCATCACGCACATGGGCCAAATATTTAGTCTCATGAAGAAAATAATAAGATACTTTTAAGTTTTACAGGTACAGATCCTCTTTCACAAAGCCCCATATTAAATTAGAGCTGCAAATACTTGTTTGCAGATGACCAGAAAATTCTGAACTCTTGAATGTAATACAAGATCAGCCAGGACCAAGAGCATATATTAGAAATTAAGTCTGTAGCTCACAGAGAGATCTCTAACACATGTCTTTACTTAGCTGAATTAAGTATCACTGACTTGCAAATCTTTCATTTGCATTGTAACATTTACCCAGAGAGCATGCACACACCACTGACAGGAAATCTGTTTCAAATGTAAGTCCTCATTGGTTAACTTGAAGTACTCACGTCAGCAACTGTGGGCATAAATTTGACACACATATTTGTATATCAAAATTGTTATATTGTATATACGACCTCAAAAATCTTGCTTTCGGGGCGCCTGGGTGGCTCAGCGGGTTAAAGCCTCTGCCTTCGGCTCAGGTCATGATCCCAGGGTCCTGGGATCGAGCCCCGCATCGGGCTCTCTGCTTAGCGGGGAGCCTGCTTCCTCCTCTCTCTCTCTCTGCCTGCCTCTCTGCCTACTTGTAATCTCTATCTGTCAAATAAATAAATCTTTAAAAAAAAAAAAAAATCTTGCTTTCACAGTGATCATTTCAGAGGCCTCACTGTGACCCACACCCATCACTTACATGGATTCATAATCCTCTGCCAGAGATGAATCAAATGTCAAGAGTTACTGAACAGGAGTCAAGCTCCCTCTTGTTAACATTTTTACGTATAAATTATGGCTCATAAGGCTAAAATGCTCACAATTCTATATAATTACCTTCTTAGCATGAAAGCAGCTGCTGAGGGGGAATTCTATATGCTTAATCAGAAAAAAAGCACCCCGCCCTGCCCTGAGGAAACGATTCAGCCAGATAAAGCCACACTTCCTTGAGAGAAAGGGCCAAAAAGATGCTGTATTCCCATTCCGGTTGGAATGACTTCGAATATTGGCAGGTATCAATTACTGAGTGCACATCACAGGCCAACTAAGTTGAGCAGTTAAAAGCATTACCTCATTAAAGCCTCAACACGATGCTCAGGAAGAAACTAATCTTTATTTTACAGCACGTGAGAACTAAGGCTTAGAGAAGTCAGTGGCCTGCCATGGCTCACCAGTGACAGGTAGGGCACTGGAGGTGGAAGCCAGGCCTGCGGAGATGGCCAACTGGAGACCCATGGGCCAGTCTGGGACACACATTCACTTGGCCCACTCTGGGCTTGTGAACATGTTTAAATAGATACCAATATTAAAAAATGTTCAAGCAAACCAAAAAATGCTAATTTCTCTTTCTTCTTGCAAATCACAGCTGGCTACACTCAGAGGCAAGGCCCCAAGGAGCTGGAATGGGCCAGTGCTCCCTTCGCACCGGACCTGGGCTGTCCAGTTTGCCACAGTCCCTACCGTTCCCTAGCATCCCCCCACTTGAGCAGTGTCATCCACTTGTCCCCTGCTGGGCCCCTCCAGGTATCTGCTTTTGTTCTTAAGGACATGGTTATGTCTTGACGACATCAGGGTAGGTCTCCATACATAGTTTCTCCCAAAACGGTGGACGCTTGACCTATTTAAGCTCCCAAATACTTGAGTGGCTTCATTGAGACTAGCCCCCTTAGCTCTATCGATTAACCTGCACAGGTTCAGAAACTTCCTCCACCCCCGGAGCTGCGGTGTCCTTGATGAAGCACGGCTCCGTAAGCTTCAGATCACGGAAACGCCTCCATTCTCCAGTGGTGAAGCCAGTTACTTACTGTCATATCGGAAGGTGATGTTGTGCAGCCCACTGTTTCTGCTGGCCGGCCCCACTCCCTGTGGGAAAACAAGAGAACGTGATGAGGAGAGAAGCCAATTTGCTTTTCCAGCACACATCCCCATAGAGTCAAAATGTACACAAGATTGCAAAGATACAGGGTCATACCAGTCGCTGAGCAATGTCTACCACTCTTCCCACCCACCCTGGGCCCCTTCTCCCCAACTGGCTGCCAACCTCCCTCTAGCCCAAGGAGATTCTTAACTTCCAGGCCAAGAGCTCCACGAGCACTCACTTCCCCTAAGACAATAGGAGCACGCTGTTCTGTGTTTGGGGGTTAAATAATAATTCATTAACAGTAAAATTGGGAGAGAGACCATGAGCTGCCAGCTGGAGCCCTTCCAGTTGGATCCACTTTGAGCAGTGATTGGTTATAAAATTCGCCTACCAGACACTCTCGTCCAAAAGCTCTATTAAGCCACGACAGATAGGCAATTCCTCAAGTCTAAGGAAACAGGTTTCTCATTCCAAGACCGGGAATGAGTGTGGGAATAAGCCATTACTTTTAATGAGAAAATTCTTCACTGCATCCATACCTATGCATGGAATACAGAGGGTGGGTCATAAAAGAAAAAGAAAAAAGACTTTAAAAGGGCTAACTCTAACTCTTGGTGATGTGGCCGTTAGCCATCTGCACTCTTAATAGCAGGGATAACAACTCCGCCAGACTCCCACTTTAATTACAACATCCACCGAGGGAGCACCAGAATCCTCCCATCACCCCGCCTTTTCCTAACCCACCACTTATCCATCATGGGAAAGAGCAGCTACAGACCTGCCGACTCTGGCTGGTTTAACTGTTTCTGTAATAATCGGCAAATGTGCCATTCAGTGTTAATTGCAGAATTCGCCAAAAACAGTTAATTCTGAAATGCTAAATGATGGGAAAATATTCTAACCACACAGCTAAAGTTTCCACTCAACAAAGGGGATGCTGGGGAAAACCATCTGCCAGCAGCCCGGTATTTAATGGGCAATTGTCACACTGAGACACAATGTGCAGAACCCGTCTGATGGAGCCCAGGGTCTTGGGCCACAACCCCATCACATCCATATGCTGGAGGCATGTTCACGCTGCTTATCCTGAAGCCAGCCATGCCCATTGAAACTCTATCCCTGAGCTCAGATAAACATGCAGCTCCAGGAAGGCACAGCTGCGCAGAATGGGAGGCACGCATGCGCGAACGTGCACACACCGAGATTCTAATTCAAGTAAGAAATAAGCACTAACATGAAATCTACAACAACGTAGAGCACTAACCCATGATCTACTAGGGTTCCCTTTCTTCCTGACGCACCTTCCTTCTCCAGCTTTCCTGTTTCCATCCTCCCTTTCCCACGTACACAAGATTCTGGAGTTCCTCCCCTGAGCTGAAACACTTTGGAAAGGGTGGTTTTCTTTCTTTTTTTTTTTTTTTCAAAGATTTTATTTATTTATTTGACAGATAGAGATCACAAGTAGGCAGAGAGGCAGGCAGAG